>NC_080428.1:29759142-30959142 GCF_029873635.1 Malania oleifera | reverse complement strand
ATTGAGATTATCATTTAATTACAAAGATCAAATAAATATTTTAGAAACCATTTTTGAATATCTCTTGTGGTTTATATTGAGAAATATTATTTGCTGAGTATTTGAAGGGTGCTTGTGATCTTTGTTTGTGCATTGTGATTAAAACATTATTTTGACACAAAGATCATATCATTTACACTCTCATGCAATGATTGCAATATTTGCATAATTATTTGAGAGTAGACACTTAAACTACACTGAGCTTATCAAATCCTATCCTTTGGTAGTGTATTGATTATATTGTGTGTATTGGGTATATATCTGCTTTACATGAAAGCACAATCATTGTACCAGTTTCTTTATTGAGAAATCTGTTGTATTTCCAGGCGTGGCCTGAGGGGGCGGTAATCTAGTTCGGTAAGGATTGTGTAGGTTGAGGTTAGCCCTGTGTTAATTGACTTGGTTGTAAAGGTTGAGGTCAGCCCTGTGCTAATTGACCTGGTTGTTTAGGTGCCGCTCCACCCGTTAAGTGAGCCTATAGTAGTAGATTGACCTAGGGGATAAATTTTTTAAATACCAATTCACCCCCCCCTCTTGGGATTGTACCAAAACTAACACTCTCTCTTTTCCTCTCTCCTCTCTCCTCTTTCCTTTCTTTATTTCAAAGTTCATTTTAATACAATGTTTTGAATATTTTATTGTTGGATTAAGTTGTATTTTACTTTATTGGTTGAATAGTTTAGCTTAATTATTTCTTGTCTTGTTGTTTAATGTTTTGAATGATTCAAGGTTGGGCTAATTAGTTCTTTTAGTTTTAGCATACATTTAGTCATTGTTTTGATAGTTTATTATGGAATTAATTAGTGTCATTGTCTTTTATTTTATTTGTTGACCTTATAGGTCGCGTCTGGTTTTGATAATGACAAATACTCCTGTATTTAATGAATATCTAGTTCATGTGCAGGTCCATATTAGCAGATCATAAATGGCACGTGAAAGCTCAAAGCTTGAAGACAAATTCATACTTTTGATTGTAATATTTTTGTAGTGAAATTTGTCTGTAATAGTAATTAGGATATTCGGTTTGTAATAAGCACACACATCACATGTATGGTTTATTTTGTGAGCTCAAACCAATCATAATGCAAAATGACCTTAAAGTGACCTTAGGGTTTTCCCTTCGGTCGACCGATACCGAACTTTTTCGGTGTCTTCAAATTGGACCTCAAGTGACCCTAGGACACACAAATTTGCACATATGTTTGTTAGACACTTCATTAGGGTTTGTATGCTTCAAGATTGGACCGAAATGCACACATGGTACACTTTCGGTCAACCAGCACAGTCAGTTCATTTTGGCCTGGTCGACTGAAACCTCCCTGGGTCAAAAGTTTGACCATCTGGTCGACCGAACTAGGTAGTTCAAAAAGCCCTAGTCGACCGAAACCTCCTTGAGTCAAAAGTTTGACCATCTGGTCGACCGACCCTTTTTGTACTACAAGTACCTAGTCGACCGAGGGTCCTCGGGATAAATCCCAACGGTTTGGTCGACCGAACCAGCCAGTTCAAAGTGGCCTGATCGACCGAACCTCGGAAAATTGAGAAATCGCCCTCTCCCGGTCGACCGAGCCCTCAGTTCAAAAACCTCTTGGTCGACCAAACCATTTGAGTCCTGGTCGATCGAAACATTTCTTGTCGACCGGACCTCTCGGGTTGCCCTGATTTTTACCGCAGTTAAACATTATTTAAACAAGGTTAAAATACTTTAAACATCATTAAACTTTTCTAACAATCCCTAATAGGTCCCCAACGGTCAAATATTTTGGTGTGTCTATATATACTCTTTCATTTGGGAGAATTAAGCATTGATTAGCAAAAATAGAAAATCAAATCCTCTCTCAAGAAAAATATTTCTCATTGCTCATACTCTTCCAAATACACTCTAGCTTACCTTCAAAAGTTGTTAAATCATATGTAAGTGTTCTTGAGTATTTAGATTGAAAGGTTTGCTCTCTCTTTGTTGTGAGATTGTTTCATTTTGTTGAGAGCCAAACCTAAAAGGATTCTTAGGGGACTTTGCTGATAAGTTCATCCTAAGAAGACTTTACTAGATCTTCTAAGATTGCATATTTGTTGCAATAACTTGAGAAGCTCGCATTTGCTTTTGGTTGCGAAATATTTTCAAAATCATTTTCAAATATCTATTGCTCTTTATTTTGAAAACCATTTGAGGAGATATTTGTTTTTGAGGTGAAACATCTTTGTTGCAATATTTATTCACTCATATATTTTTTTATGAAAACAAAGATCATATATATTTTGCAAGTTCAAGCATATACATATTTATGTGATTGAGATATTCTACTGATTGACATTCTTGAGGCTTGTATGATATTCTGTGTAAACACGTTTGATTGAATATTTTGAAATACACAGATTATTATTGACACTCTCACATGCGTACTACACCGATAGAAAATATATTTGAGAGTTGAACTATCTAGACCACACTGAGCTTACATTTTAGATCATCTGTGGTGTTTGTGATTGTGTGCATTTTTGGTACAAATTTGCTTTACGTGAAAGCACCCCAATATTGTACCTTTTGATTGTATATTTGAGAGATTCCAAGCGTGGCCTGAGGGAGCGGTAATCCAGCCCTATAAGGATTGGTGTAAAGGTTGAGGTCAGCCCTGTGTTAATTTGACCTGGTTGTATAGGTGCCGCTCCACCCATTTAAGTGAGCAAGTTATTGTGATAATCCTTATGCTGGTTAGCCAAGGTGGGGACATAGGCAGTTGGCTGAACCTCGATAACATATCTGTGTGTTACCCTATTCATTACTGCTTTCCGGTGCATGTGAAATTGATTAAACTGCTTTAATTAACTTCTTATATTACTTGCACTAGATTGACTATAGGGTTGTGAACATACTGTTGTTAGGAGAAACACCTAGGGCATAGAAATTTAAAAATGCCAATTCACCCCCCCTCTTGGGATCACAATAAAGCTAACATTATTGTCTTATCATTAGATTAGTTTGCTTCTTTATTGTTAATTGTTCAATTATTTTAGTGTCTTGAATGAGTAATTGTTAGTTAAATTTGTTTTTTTAATTTTTCGTCTTGTATTTTATTGTTGCAATAGTTTGTTGGTAGTTAACTTTGTTCCCTTAATTTTAGAATCCAACCCAATAATATGAATCTGAACTATGTTCAGTAAATGCTTTTTACTTTCTCCTTTTTTTCTAATGCCAGTTTTAAATGAATCTATTTTCTCTAAGGAGACAATATGGTCTTTTAGGCTAATTATTACACGACAGAATTCCTATACTTAGGATAACCTTTGCGCTGCTCATTTTAGATTGACTCAAGTTTTTCGCACCGTCGTTGGGCAATTGTCAGATTTAGTTTCAAACTAGTGGTTTCCCTTTGTTTTGATTTTTCTCATAACCAAAAAAAAAAAATTTATCATGCTCATTTAAGTTGTTTTATCTCTGTTGCATTTTTGTTTTTTTTCTATGGTATTGGTGAGTGTTTGCTATTTGGATTGATGTTTGATGTCGTGGGTCAAAGACATTTCAAATAAATTATACAAAATTTCAGCTAGTACTAGTAGTGATATTCACAGCACACAGTCCTTTATTGTTATTTTCAATATTTTGTTTGAGTTTATTATTGGATTGAGTTATTTTCATTTAAGCCATTGTTGAGTTTAGTTTATTTTGTTTAAGCTATTGTTGGAATTAATTTTTGTTTAAGTTATTAGTGTGTTAAGTTATTTTAATGTTGAAGGATTCTCATTAGACTCTCTTTCTCTCTCTCTCTCTCTCTCTCTCTCTCTCTCTCTATCTATCTATCTATCTATCTATCTATCTTCCTCTCTTCTCTTCCCTTTGTTTCTTTATTTCGAAGTTCATTTCTTAACACAAGTTTGAAATGAATCTACTTTCCCCGAGGAGACCATATGGCATTTTGGGCTAATTATTACAGGACAGAACTCCTATACTTGGGATAACCTTTGTGGTGTTCATTTTAGAGTGAGTCAATTACTCATTGGCTTCTCGTATTCTTTAACTCCTTGGTTTTAACTTTTTTTTTCTTGAAACATGAACAAAACCCTATGTAACTCTGATCTATGATAAAAACGGTTAATTACATGATAAATGAAGACAAAACAAAGGTAAATGGGGGCCAAAAATAGTGCATTTTAAGAACACATCACAAGGATACGAGTGAGAGAGTTTGAGAGGGTTAGAGAACTGGGATAAGGGAGATGAGAGAGAGCCGAGGAGAGAGAGAGAGAGAGAGAGAGAGAGAGAGAGAGAGTAGAGTGAGAGAAAAAAAGAAAGGATCAAGAAACCAAGAGAAAAGAAAAAAAGAAAATATCTTTACATTTGAAAGAAATGGTCATAGTACACTGACGGGTGACATGTGGCACAATCTAGAGCTCGTCTACTAGGTGACATCATCCAACCATGTGGCCTAATCCTAGCCATTAGCACTGTGTTTTCTACAGACGCGATCCATACTTTTTCATTTTTCTAGAGACGTGGTGCCACATGGTAGGATGACGTCACCCTGCCACGTGCCAACTTAAAAAATACATAAATAATTAAATAAAATTTATCAAGCCACCCCTTGGCTGCCACATGCCACCCCTAATTGGGTGACTGGTGGTAGGTCCTTGATGTTTCACACACTCCTCTCTTTTGAACTAAGTTAGCTCAATTTGACCTAGTCAAATCGGTTAAATCGGTTTCACCCAGTTTAGTTCTGCCAAAACTGCTCCCTTTTTCTTTTAAGTTAAAAATAAGTTTAAATTCATTTTTAAATCATTAAAAATCCAAAAAATTGAGAAAAATCCAGGAAAATAAGAAAAAAAGTAGGAAAAATAGGAAAAAATTGCTTGAGTATTTTTTTGACCTAAAGGACCAAAAAATGAGAAAAAAAATACCAAAAATAAATATATTTTGAAAAAATTTTCCTAGAAATCCCATAAATTTGTGGAAAAGTCTTGAAAATTTCCATAAAATTCTAGAAATTTTTTTTTTTTTTTTTAATTTGGGGTTGTTTTTGAGATCATTTTTGCTTAAATTTGATGTTTTTGCATGGTCATTTTACATGTTTAATATTTGTATGTATCATGTTTTGTGTGCATGTGCATATATGTGACCTAATGATAAAATAAATGGTAAAGAGGTGTTTCAGACCTCACCTATATTAGTTCTAAGGGAGGTTCATCTAGTAAGACCCCCTTATTTAGAGGTTTTATTAGTCATTCCAAAATCGCATTTAGTATTGCATTTTCTTTTAAAATTTCAATGTTGATTTGATTGTTTAGGAGTTAATTAAGGATCATTTGAGTCAATTTAAGATAATCCATATTTAATTGGGTACCATTCGTAAAAGGAATGCAGAGGGGGTGCTAATACCTTCTCGTCATCTCCCAAACCTAGTTATGGTAAAAGCAAATTGAGACTACTTGTTCCTTGGTCTTATGGTTAGTCTAAAGACTAATCAAGAAGTAGTAATTAGGTGAACTAACCATACTTAGTTAAATAACAGGTTAATGGCAACGCCGTCAAACCATCAATACTATTTCTCTCCACTCGCCATGGAAGACCCCTTTTGAGACATTGGGACACAAATAAATTTTAAAAAGGGCCAACCTTACTATCTGATGCCCCGACAAAATAAAGTATCTACAATCATCTCATTATATTGTTGTATATTACGTACCTACTAGACTAAGCCAGTATCATATGATCATATTATCCTTTCTTGAGTTGTTCAGTAGAGCCTTGTATAGAAGGTTTAATCCCGTGAAGTGTAAGAATGGAGGCCCCGATCATGTTTTCTTTAAGGAGATTTGTGCCTCTCATATTAAAATCATTGCAACATGTTAATAATGGCTTGCCGCTAGGATACGATGTCCACTTTAATTATCTTTCTCAACAACTTACTTAATTTGGAGAAGTTTACGTTAAAATTACGTTTGGAAGTATAGATTTTGAGTCTTGAATTTAGATTTAGATGGATTAAGACAAAATTCAATATATTTTTGCATTATATTCGGGTCCAAGTTCACGCAAATTTTAATTCATTGTTCCTCCCAAACATAGAATTAGTTGGCACTCATACTCTTTATCTTTGCTTAGAAGAAAGGGAATAATAGAAATAGGCAATAAATTTAAGGAAAAAAAATTGGAGAAGCATAGAGTTAAACTACCACCGAATATTTTGAGTTAGGAACCTTTATTCATAGACTACCTGTGAGCATACAAAATAAACTAATAACTAATAAATATGTTAATGTTATGATTGAGAGTATGAATTTCAAATCTTGAATTTGGTTTTGATTGGAGTTGAACAAATTTCAATACACTTATATATTATATTTTACCATGTTCATTCCAAAGATAGGAGAAAATTTTAAAGAGTTAAAATTTTTAATCAGTGCAACAAAATATAAATTGAACATAAAGATGTGTCTAAATAAAATGAGAACCCATAATAAAGAATGTCAAATCAGAATAATAAATTCTTAAAAGAAAAATCACCTCCTCCCTTCTTTCTCATCCCTCTTGTTCACGTGCAGGTATGCTTTCTCAATCTGCTCAAAATTTCAAAGATAAGAAATTAAAATATTCACTCAGACTCCCTTGCAAAAACTATAGTGTGGGACAAGCACACTCTTTTTTTCTAAAACTACGTATATTAATTAAAATATCCAAGGAAAGGTATGAATTTTACATTTTTTTTTTTTTTTATCTTTTTTTCCTCGTGTCTTTCATGTTTCACATTCAGCATTTTTCTAACAATAATTTTTTGATTAAAAATAATTAATTTTATAAATTTCCACCGTAAAAAAAAAAAAAAAAAAAAAGGGATTCCTTCCAAAGGTACAAGGAGGATTCCCGTAGAGTTCCAAAATGATGAAGCCTTCGGACCATTCACAGAAACTTCAACACTAAATATAAAATATAAATACATTTTTTTACTACAAGGGTCAAATAAAATACACATTTTAATATTACAAGGAAGACCCAAGTTGTTTTTAAAAAATAAAATAAATCATTTACAGTGATCCCTCAAAGATACACTCCCACCTTTTTATAACATGTTTTGATTCCATTCTATGAACCTTTCGATTTTAGAAACAGGAGAAAATAACATGTGACGCTGATGGTTAAGGTATGTTGGACCTAATTCCACCCAACACTCTCATTCCCACACAGTACACTCTATTTTGAATGCTTGTGATGTGATAGTTCTAATAGTCAGTCAATGTACAGTCATTGAACCTAGGATTCGTGACCCCCTCTTGCACCATCATTTTTGCTTTGAAAAGAAAAAAAAAAAAACGAGGAACACAACCCGCAAAGTCAAATTAAGTAAGTATCAGCTGACATCGCTTTCCCTTCTTGATTGTCAAATCTAATTCCACGACCGTGCTATATCTACCCTGCAAGGTTGGTGCAAAACACACATGCCAGTGGGGAAAGACAGGTCTGATTGGTTCAGTGTGAATTAAATTAGGCCTATGTATGGCACTTTTGATGGCATCATAAATTGACATGTATAATAATATAGTTGTCATCTATACACCTATCCCTATTATAGGATTGTCCTTGTTTTAAATTTTTTTTTTCGAGAATGCATTTTTATTTATTATATTTTTGCACTATATTTGAATCATACAACAAGATATGTAAGGAAAATTGTCTATATGGAGCATAATGAGTACAAAGTGTAATTATAAAAAAAAAAATTACAAATAAAAATTGTAATTGTAGTACGTGGACAGATCATTTAATAGTTTGTATGGTAGATTAGATACAAAAGAAGGGAAAAGAGATATATTTAAATTAACTTGTTAACACTGGAGAAAGGAAGAGTAATGAAATAGAAAGGAGACAAAATCAAAGAGGATGAGTAGAAAAATTTATTAGATACCAGAGTCACTGGTATCTAATAAGTTCTACCTACTATTGGATTTGAACTGATGACTTCTGCCGTATGAAAGCAATACTCTAGCCGCTGAGTTAAGTAGGTCATTTATCATCACAAAAAGAAACAAATGGGATCCGCTCATGGATGGATTATAGATTTAGTATTACTTATAAGTAATACCAATCAAATAGATCAAAGAGCTATGATATTGGATCATGGAATAATAATCTTGACAAGAAATTATCTACCTGAACTTAAGAAATATAAAATGTATAAAAAGTGAGGATGATATTGTCTTGATTAAGGAAGAACATGTAAAAGATAGATGACAAAGTTATTTTAATTAGTGAGTTATTTAATGAAAACCAAATAGAATGCTTAAATTTAGAATTAACAAATGAGGAAAATAATAAAAATATGAGATTTATTCACAAAATTAGAGTTAACGAAGTAATGTTTGCACAAAACAAAGATGAAAAATGGAAAAGCTATAGGATTGAATAACATCCTAACCGATGTTTGAAATTACTTAGATGATTACGGAATTATATGGTTAACTAATTCATTTGATACAAAATTATAAAAACAAAAAAAAAATATCAGACGAATGGAGGAAAAACACTTTAATATCTATATACAAAAACTAAGGAGATATTCAAAATTGTAATAACCATCATGTAATTAAACTTATGAGTCATACGATGAAACTGTTGGAAAAAGTAGTTAAACAAAAATTAAGGCTAGAAATGAAGGTCTTAAAAAATCAATTTGGTTTTATGCCTAGAACATCTACCATAGAAGGTAGAATCTTTTAAGGAGATTAATGGAAAAATTTAGGAAAAAGAAGAGAGACTTGCGTATGGTATTTATCGACTTAGAGAAAGCATATGATAGGGTACCGATGGAAGTTCTAGGGTGGGTTTTAGAAAAAAAAATTAATAAAGTGTATGTAGTAGGTATACTGATGTTATTAACGATATGTATGATAGAGTAATGACTAATGTAGGAACTATAAATGGAGAAACTAGAGAATTTCTAATCACCATAAATACTATACATCAAGGATTTGCTTTGAGTTCATCTCTTTTTGCTTTAGTACTGATGGATCAACTGACTAAGAGAATTCAAAATGAAGTTCCATAGTATATGTTGTTTACAGATGATATTGTATTGATTGATGAAACTAGGGGTAGAGTAGGGCTAAGTTAAAATTATGGATAGAAGCTTTGGAATCTAGAAACTTTAGGATAAGTAGAAATTGTTAGATAATATGTATATTTGACTAGGAACAATTTAGTCTACGCACATATTTAGGTTTAGGTTTATTTTTGTATTTAATCTCTTTGCATTAGGTTCCTATGTATTGAAGACGGCTGGCCTATGCAGTCGCTTGCACACTGTCTCTCTCTCTCTCTCTCTCTCTCTCTCTCTCTCTCTCTCTCTCTCTCTCTCTCTCGTTGAACCTTGCATGGATGTATGAATTCTTACATGGTATTAGACCCGCCGATCTTCGTTGTGGCTATTCGCTGCTAGTTCATTCGTCTTTTAGTGCCGACATTCATCGTCTGTGCTCGTCCTCGTCATCTCTCTCTCTCAGTTCTTCCGTGTTCTCCTACAGCAGTCTTGCAATTTTTGGCGCTGCGAATCTCTTGTCTTTCTCTATTTTTTGGCAGCAGTCTTCTCTGGCTTGTCTCAAGTCCCTCGTAGATCTCTCAATTCATCTCGCAACTCTCTATTTTTTTTTTCGGGCATCTCCCTCTCATCAGTTCTCAATTCCAATTGTCTACTCCAGTGATCTCTTCTTAGCTTAGCGTTCAGTCTTCGTTCAATGTTCTTCCTCCTCTACAGATGTCATCGTTCCCTGCAAACATCGTTCGGCATTCGAACCTCATCGTTGTTGTTCGGTCGAAACTCATACTCCCTGCACTAAAGCCGTAATCATGGTATTTCCTCCCACATTGACGTCATAATTGTGCTTCTCCGAATACTGCTTCTCTGCAATTCTTCTCCCTCTCATCTCATCTAGTCTCCTCTCGTCTCATCTCTGGTGTCTCAATCTTTGTTCATTGAACCTGGATGGCCTGAGAGATCATGAAGCTCTCTTTCTTTGTAGCTTGCAAAGCCGTGTTTTGGGGCCACCCAAGGCTACTTTGGAACCCTATTGTACGAACGAAGCTCTGATTTGGAGTGGGTGTTAAATGTGGAATGAAGATTTATTGAATTTAAAACAACTAAGACTTGCCGTATCCGAATTTGAATTTGCAGCAACTAAGACTTGCTGCATAGAGGATTTGGGTTCTATTTGCTTGAAATTAATTGTAGTTTGAAATAAATAAATGTAGTGCTATTTTTCATTTAAAGATGGTTATTGCCATTGATGAGTGTAGTTATTGCAAGAAAAAGGGTCATTGGAAAGCTCAATGCCCATTATTATTAAGGGACAACAAAAGACTTGGAAGACTAGACATTCTCACATTGTTAGTCACTACGTCATCAGAAGAGTCATCTCCCACCGTGCCCACACTATCTCTTATTGCAAAATAGTTACATAAGCTTCTTTCTACTTCAGAGCCTGATGTCTTGTCTGTTGAATTAGGTGTAATTCTAAGAGGGGGGGGGGTGAATTGGGTATTTAAAAAATTCTTTGACACTTATTTACTGCTTAAACCCTTTTTATATATTTACCAATGAATTCTTGTTACTCAATTACTTAAGTGTAAGGCTATCCAACCTATACATGCAATATACATAATTTAAATGCAGTGCTGAAAATAAAGAGTAAAGGAAAGGGAAAAGACAAACACGGTTTTTACGAGGTTCAATCGATTTGGCCTACGTCCTCGCCTTGAGCAACCACTCAAGGATTTCACTAAATCCCTACTCATTAAATTGGGATGGAGCTTCCCTTACAATCCACTGCTTACAAGAGGCATAACTCCCTCCTACTCCGCTGCTTACAAGAGATACAACTCTCTCCTCACACACCGGTTCACACACTGAACCGTGTATACAATAGAATCTGAAAAATAACACTAAAAAATGCTTCTAATAAAAGCGTGTAAGTACAAATCAAATTCCTAACACGTTAACATATGATTAAACTTGAAGCTCATGAATGTATGAAAACGATATAATCGTTTTATGTATGATATGCTTCAACACACAAACCCTCTTTAATCAAAACTCCCATGTAATAATATATTTAAAATGCTTTGGAGTATATTAGGGTTCTAGTTCACTTTGTAAAGATGCACACATATATCTAATGTAAACTTGATAAAAGCCTTATCTTGAATATTTTATCAATCTATATCAAAAAGTTTTCTATCAAATATTTAATCATAACTTGATCTTTGTAATATGTAAATGTATATGATATGTAATTAAAAGAACAAAATCCTGAGTATAAGATTTTCCAAACAAGATATCCCTTAATAAAATAGATATTTTGAATACCAAGGATATATTCTCAAGTGTTTTAACATATATAAAATATGAATCCTATAACTGAATCCACACTTGAATCAAACCATTAAATCAATAACACAACCTTAATCAAGTAACGATCTTGTTTAAAATAAATATGTATATGTATAAGCAATTTCAAGATCAACCTTTTAAT
This sequence comes from Malania oleifera, assembly GCF_029873635.1. Taxonomy (NCBI): domain Eukaryota; kingdom Viridiplantae; phylum Streptophyta; class Magnoliopsida; order Santalales; family Ximeniaceae; genus Malania; species Malania oleifera. The sequence goes on along the minus strand of NC_080428.1, from coordinate 30,947,586 downwards.
ACCTAATCAAAAATAGATTTTTCAATAATATGCTCTATGAAGACTATATATATACTCTTGAATAAAAAACAATCAATTAATAGCTAAACAACTTTCTCAAGTAATGATCTTTTCAAAAAACAATTTTTTTATATGTATGAACACACACAAGAACAAACTTTTCTAAAGATAATCAAGAACAAGTAATGAAATGAGAAGTTCTTGAGGATAATAACTTGAATGATCAAACCTCAATACTAGAATGAGAATTTAGATGAGTAAACAAGTTCCTTTTGAGATTCTGAGTTGATTTGCCCAAGTTTGGTGGTTAGAGATTGAAGTGTAGGCAATCGTATAGCAATAGGAGCAAGTTTTCAATGTTCTTTCAACAAGATGTGCTATTCTCTTTCTTGAGTATCTTAGCTTTGTTCTAGGGTTTAGATATTCAGTATATATATTGTCTTACCCTGAGGATTAATCTCAACCGTTGGATCAAAGAAATAGCTCGCAAGTTTGATTAATAAAAATCACAATTTTAAGTTTCCCACAGGTTTGGGCGCCTGAGGGTGAAAGCCCAGGTGACCGAAGTTCCTTAACCCTTTGGAAATTTAACTTGGGATGCAAGGTCAGGCGTCTAAATATAGGATCAAGCTCCTGAAGTGGTTCAAGCGCCTGAGGTTCCAGGGTCAGGCAACCGAGGTGCCTCGACCAACTTGTTGTGTTTTCCCATTAATTCTTTAGGCTACCGAACTTAATCTTCAGGCTCCTGAAGAAATTCTTTAGGTTACTAAAGTCCCATTTTTCTTAATTTTCCTTTTCTAATTTAAAAATCTATTTTACTTTCTTTCTTGGCTCTTTTATAAAGGTACTTTCCAAGGTTTTAAGAATATTTCTAAGTCCATGAAAGTCCCCTAATGATATACATGAAATGCATGAATCCTAAAATCATTCTAAGTTATGTTGAGTCTCAAATTAAATCATATGAAAATGTAAGTACATGAGTTCTAAATACTCATTCCCAAGATGTTCTTGAACTTTGCCGTTTGCATCTTGATTCTCATACTCTTTGAGTTCCATGGATCTTGCCAAGATGTGTCAACTTTACTTTATGGCTTCCATGACTCGTTATCTTTCCGTGCATGCTTAATATGGTTCCTGTCCACAAAATCAATGCACAGATCAAATACCAAGTGATTTGTCATTATCAAAACAGGATTGGACTCGTAGAGTCAACATTATCTATTTCTTCCTCCATAGGTTTGTCATCCACTTTAGGTATATCTCTGTCTGCTTGGGTATTTGATTCGGATGCTACTAATTATATGTCAAATAACATATCTCTATTTAAATCAATATCTTCTACCTTGACACCTTCATCTATTTTCGCTGCCAATGGTACACCAATGCCATTGGTCGGTACTGGTTCTATCATTTCATCCTATTTATGTCTTTATGATGGTTATTGTATTCCTCAACTTTCATTGAATTTGATTTCTATTATCCAACTTTCTGATTCTACATACGGTGTTTCTTTTACTCCAACCTCATGTTTTGTGCAGGATCCACATTCCAATAGGTTGATTGGGACAGGCCATAGGAAGGGGGGATTGTATGTGTTAGAAGAGCTTCGGCTCAAGGAATTTGCTTGTTCTAGTGTTGACTTGTCCTCGTTTCTTTAGAGTTCCAATTCTTCTAACTTTTATTTATGACATTCACACCTTAGACATGTTTCTAGTTATCAACTGATATTTTTGGCTTCCATAGGTGTCTTAAGCAATTTATCTTCTCATGATATTTCTAATTATAGTGGTTGTAAGCTTGCCAAATTCTCTACTTTTCCATTTAATAAAAGTACATTAGTGTCTCTTTCATAATTTGATCTAATCCATTCTGATGCTTGGGGACCAGCTCCTATTGCCTCAAAGGGAGGGTACCGATATTATGTTTCTTTCATTGATGATTATACTCATTTTACGTGGATATATCTTATGAAGAAATGTTCTGATTTCATTAGCATCTATAAATTTTTTGGTGCTTTAGTTCAAACACAAAATTCAACTATCATTAAGTGTTTTAGGTGCAATTTGGGAGGGGAATTTACTCCTATTGAGTTTTCTACCCTGCTTACCTTTGATGGCACCATACATCAATCATCATGCACAGACACTCCTGAGCAAAATGATGTTGCTGAAAGAAAACATCGACACATCATTGAGACAGCTCACTCCCTTCTTCTTTCTGGTGATGTTCCCAAAGTTTTCTAGGGAGAAACAGTTCTTAATACCACATATTTGATCAATAGAATTCATACTTCTCTTAATTTGGGAGTCTCTCCTTATGAGAAATTGTATGGCAAGGTCTCAGAGTATTTTCATTTAAGAGTATTTGGTTGCACATGCTTTGTCCTTCGTCCTCATACTGGGTGCTCTAAGTTGTCCGCACGATCCTTTATGTGTGTGTTTCTTGGTTATGGTGATGGACAAAAAGGATATCATTGTTATGATTCATTAACACAAAAAATTTATGTTTTTTGTTATGTTACCCTTCTTGAACACATTCCTTTATTCTCCATTCCAACTAGCTCTAGCATCTTAAATGAGTCTAAACTTGTTAATATTGATCTGTTTGCTTGTGATATTGATTTAGAGTCTTCCCTAGTTGCTCCTATTTCTTCTCTTTGTTCTTCACTGTTGACCTTATAGGTCACGCCCGGTTTTGATTATGACAAATACTCATTATATATCTAATGGTTGTTTGAGGTTTTGTGCAGGAACTTAAGCTATCGAATCTTAATGCACAAAGAGCAAGTGGAGATTGAAGACCTAATTACTCTACATTGTAATATATTTCATTTGTAAAATTGGTCTGTAATAGTAATTAGGGCTCTTGTATGTAATAATCACACACCCCACATGCATGGTTAAATACGTAAGCTCATAATGCAAATGACCTTAGAAAGACCTTAGGGTTTACCCTTTGGTCGACCGACACCGGATTTTTTTTATGTCTTCAAAAGGACCCAAAAATGACCCTATGACACTCACTCATGCTCATATATGTTAGGCACATTGAATAGGGTGTTTGCGAATCAAAATAGGACCGAAATGCACACTTTATGCACTTTCGATCGACCAACTTTGGCAGTTCATTCTACCCCGATCGATCAAAATCGGCTTGGGTCAACAATTTGACCCCAGCCCGGTTGACCGAACCATATAGTTCATTTGTACCCCGGTCAACCAAACCCAGGTCTAGGTCAATGGTTGACCATGTCCTGGTCGACCGAACCATTGTAGTTCAAATTCCCCGATCGACCGAAACCTCCCGAGGTCAACAATTTGACCACCTGGTCGACCAAGCCCAAAATGCTTTGCAACTGTCTAGTCGACCGAGGGTCCTCGGGAGAAATCCCAACAATCTGGTCGACCGAATCGCCCAGTTCAAAATGTTCTGGTCGACTGAACCTCGGTAAAATGGAAAAATCGCCTTGGACATGTACGTATAGTAGACCGAGTCCCAAGTTCAAAAATGTCCCGATCGACCGAGCCATATGAACTTCGATCGACCAAAAGTGTTCTAGTCAACCGGGCCTCGCGGGTTGCCATGATTTTTTACCATGGTTAATAATTTTAAAATAGGGTTAAATTAATTAAAATGCCATTAATCTTTTCTAATAATCCTAGCTATGTCCCCAACGGTTATATTTCATGGGGTATCTATAAATACCCCCTCATTTGGGATTATTAGTAGAAGATTACTAGATTTGATTAGGAAACATTTTTTGAAAATTCAAAAACCTATAATACTCATTTTCATAGTAAAACCACTCATACTTACCCTCTTTTATTACCAAAAGGCTTTTGTAAGTTGATTGAGTGATTATTCTCAAAGGTTTGCCCTCCTTGTTTATTTGATTGAAATGATTTTCTTCAGAACTAAACCTAAGTGTTCTTAGGGGGCTTTGTTCATAAAGGCTATCCTAAGAAGACTTGCTTAAGCTTCTGAGTATTGCATTTGTATTGCAATTTCTTAGAAAGTTTGTCTTTGTTTTTGGATTGCAAAACGTTATCAAAACTTACTTAAATATCTTGTGTGCTTCATATTTGATATACTTGTGAGAAGATATTTGTGTTTGTCATATTAATCTTTGTGCAAAGGTTATTCACTCACATATTATTTGCTGAATACAAAGATTTCACATCTTTTGCAAACCAAGCATATACATTATCTGATCTACGTGACTGAGATATCATACTGATTAATATACTTGAGACTTGCTTGATATCTTTGTGTGAACACCTTGGTTGAATATCTTGTGACACAAAGATTGCTTCATTTATACTCTAACGCACTCGTTACACTGATAGCAAATATTTTGAGAGTTGAAATATTGGACCACACTAAGCTTACATATTAAATCATCTTGTGGTGTATGTGACTAAGTGCATCCGGGTACATATCTGATTTACACGAAAGCACAATCATTGTACCGATATTATTTAATAACAAATACTATTGTATTTCCAGGCACGGGCCTGAAGAGGAAGAGTAGCCCTTTGAAATAGTCCCGAACTAGCTTAGACCCGATTAGGAAAGTTAGGTGCGCCATCTTGGTAAGGCAGGTAGGTTGAGGTCATACCCGCTAATTGACCTGGTTAAGGTTGAGGTCGGCCCTGTGGTAATTGACCTGGTTGTAATCGGTGCTGCTCCACCCTTAAGTGAGCTATTAGTGGAATCCTTGGGCTTGCGAGTTAGAGGCAAGGACATAGGCACAGTTGGCCGAACCCCTGATAACATATCGTGTGTCTGTTTATATTTTTGCACTTTATATTTACCGTACGTGTATGTTATTATGTGAATGATGCGCTTGATTTAAATTTTCGTATATTATATTTATCGGCGTATTTGGAACTGCATAGAAAGACCCTAGGTTTTAATATTCTGCTAACTTCTAGTTCAACCTAGGAGAAAAGTTTAAAATTCCAATTCACCCTCCCTCTTGGGAATACACCAATTCTAACATTCACTTTCCTTTGCAGGTACAAATCCCTCATCCTCCTTGGCATACTCCTTTTCACCTTCTGATCCTATGGACCCTGCACCTTCTCGTTATGCAACGCGATTGCATAAGCCCCCTTCTCATCTTGATTCATATGTTCTTGCATCTAATTCTTGTTATTCTTCTAATTTTGCTACCTTTTTAGTTTCTTTTCATTCCCATTGTAAGCCTACTTCCAATAAGGAGGCAACTTTTGACCCTCTTTGGTAACATGCTATGAATGAAGAACTTGCTGCTATGTATAAGACCAACACGTGGGAGTTGGTACCTCTTCCTCCTAGTAAAATGGTCGTGGGATGTCGCTGGGTCTACAAGATCAAAACTAAGTCTAATGGTTCTGTTGAAAGATATAAGGCTCGTTTGGTTGCAAAAGGGTTTACTCAACAAGTTGGTTTTGATTATAAAGAGACATTTGCACCAGTTGCTAAGATGACATCTGTACGTACTTTGACTGCGGTAGCTTCTATTAACTAGTGGAACCTCTCATAATTAGATGAGAAGAATGCCTTCTTACATGGGGATCTTACAGAGGAAGTTTATATGTCTCCACCCCTTGGTGTTTCTTATCGCCCAGGGGAGGTCTGTCGTCTGAGAAAAGCTTTATATGATCTTAAACAAGCTCTCGGGGCTTGGTTTGAGAAGTTCTCTGAAGTAATTTTTTCATTTGGCTTCCGCTCAAGTGATCATGATTCTGCCTTGTTTACTCGTTATACATTTGCTGGGTGTATTATTCTCCTTCTTTATGTAGATGATATGATTTTAACTAGAGATGATACAGATGGGTTGCAAATTTGAAATAAGAACTACACCACCACTTTGAAATGAAAGATTTGGGACACCTGAGATACTTCCTTGGCATTGAGGTAGCTTGTTCTCCTAAAGGTTATCTCCTTTCTTAGTCTAAATATGCAGCTGATGTCATTCAAAAAACTCGTCTTACTGATATTCGAACAGTGGCAACTTCTCTTTAAGTCAATGTTCATTATACCTCTTCTGATGGGGTTCAATTGGCGGATCCAACTTTATACCGTACTATTGTTGACAGTTTGGTTTATCACTCCATCACTCGACCTAATATTACATATGCAGTTCATATTGTGAGTTAGTTTATCTCCTCTCCCACTATGATTCTTTGGGCTATCGTTCTCCATATCTTGTGCTATATCAGAGGGACATTGTATCAGAGTATATTACTTCCTTCTAAATCTACTTTGAAACTTCATGCTTATTTTGATGTTGATTGGGCTGAAGATCCTATAGACCACAAGTCCATAACTGGTTTTTGTATTTTTCTTGGTGACTCTCTCATTTCCCTGAAAAGCAAGAAGCAATATGTAGTTTCTTATTCTTCTACTGAGGCAGAGTATCATGCCATGGCTTCAACTACTACTGAAATAGTTTGGTTGCGTTGGTTACTTGCTGACATGGGTGTCTCACTTGCTGAACCCACTCCTATGTATTGTGATAACACTAGTTCTGTTTTGATTGCTCATAACTTTGTCTTTCATGAACACACTAAGCATATTGAAATTGATTGTCATCTTACACATCATCATCTTCGCCTTGGTATCATCTATCTCCCATTCATTTCCTATACTATGCAGCTGACTGAATTCTTCATAAAGTCCCACACTATTGGTGATTTCCAATTCCTACTCAGCAAACTCTCGATGCTTCTTGGTGCGCCATCATGATTTTGAGGGGGGATGTGAGATCATATGTATATTTGAATAAGGGCAATTTAGTCTATGCACATATTTAGGTTTAGGTTTATTTTTGTATTAAATCTCTTTCTATTAGGTTCTTGTGTATTGAAGACGGCTGACCTACACAACCGCTTACTCTCTCTCTCTCTCTCTCTCTCTATAATGCCCTGACCCTCTACGTGGGGTTGGAGTGCTACTAATCCATTCATTTACCTAATAATCTACATACTAATATCATGTACGCAGCGGAAAACATAAATATAATCTCCACAAATATAATACCAGAGTTTACTATCCCTATCTACCAACCATAATAAATTAATCATCCACTTGTATTCAACATATATAAATATCCCCAAAAAAATCTAGTATTCACAACCATTCCTATCTTAGAAAACTTAAAACATAAAACAAAAACATAAATTTATGCATCTAAAAATTAACATAAAAATATAGCATTTTCTCTTTCTATTTTTCAAAAATGCTACAAAACCTCAAGCTCTCTAAGCTCGATTTCAAAGAGGTCCTAAAAAAGATGAATTCATATTTGGGTGAGACACATCTCAGTAAGGGAAGAAAAAATATATTAAAATAGTGTGTGACTAACATGAGCTTATATAATAACATAATATTTAACATTTGAAAATCATTAACACAATCTCTGAAATCATTCTTTGATCCTAACAAAACACATGCAAAAGATTTAACCCACAAGATTACCTGAGGATAGGGGTGATTACCTGCCCATACAAGTAGCACCCCTCTGCTATAGTACTTAGGCAACCCGGAGGTCACAATTGAAGCATACCAGGGCACTCACCTTACCTAATAAGCCCTCAAGTAAGAAATTAATCTTGTACTCACACAGTTCATACAATATTTTACTGGTGATGGCTCCTAAAAATAGGAAAATCTACCTGCCCATACAAATAGTTTCCCTTTGCCCTACACATTATGCAGCCTACTGTAATACAACCATGGCACTTGCCTTTCTTAGCAAGCCCTCGGGCGAAGAGTTTGCCTCGCCCAAACGTAACATGTTCTACCAGCATAAATACTGCTAATACCATAATACATTATTTTGTTTGCCATTATTCTGCATCTCTCAACTATTCCTGTTTTCATTTTTTACTTTTCGTTTCATTTCACTTTACGTGGCTCTTTCCCATTTTACATTGTTCACATTTCACATTTCATTTCCATTTCATTCATTTCCATTTTCATTTCGTTTCATTTTATACCCATTATCTTTCAGCTGTTTCACCCAGCATCTTTCAGCTATTTTACCCAGTATTTTTCAGCTGTCATATATTTACTCAGCATCTTTCAGCTATTTTACTTAACATCTTTTAGCTGTTTTAGCTAACATTTTTCAGTTGTCATACATTTATCCAGCATCTTTCAGCTATTTTAGCCATCATATTCCAACTGTTTACATAGTTGCATTAACACACACAAACAACATAGTTCATATCATATTTCATTATCAATGTATTACTTAACCTATATCTCATACATTTAACATATATTTGCACAAAATTTACATTTACTCATGCCCCACAATTTAATAATAAAATTCATACACTACCTGTAAAATAAGCCAACCAATATTTAATGTTTATATACTAAAAATACCTTTCATTTCTTACATAATTATCTTGAAAATATTTTTCCACTTTCATCAGTTCATTTTGGCATATACATATCTAATAAGCAACCCTAAACTCGGAAAAACATAATTTAAATGGTTGGCATTTTAAACCCATAGGGAAACATACACACACACATATATAACAAAATTCATTTTCCATTAAATTTATAAAAATTCTGGTTTAATATATATTTTTTCCCTTACTTGGTTTCTTGAACTACGCCAACAGGGACTCCGAAAAATACCTACGGCGCTCATCTGAGCCCTGAATAAAAAATTCTAATTCCATTAAATTAATCCTAAACAAAATGCTATTTTGATATTTCCTAAGCCCTTAAATACCAAATAAACAGTTATACCCTCAAATATAACCAATTTGCCAAATTTCTTAAATCCCACTCTCGCTTTGGAGTGGGGCCTAAAAAACCCCAATTGAAAATTTACTCATGTCAAAATGACGATGATCATGACTAGAACCCCATGGTGGTGCTTGATCATTGATTTAACACTAGATTTAACGAAAAATTGAGAAATTAGGAAAAGTTACCTTACCCCAGGAATGGTGCCTATGCCACTCCAATGAAAAATACGCTCCAGTAGAAAAGTCGGTGACGAAGTTAGGAATCCAACGGTACCTTCCATTTTCCAATCGGCCTTGTTAGACCAACGAAATCGAGGAAAGAGTGGAGGAGGACGAAGGAGTGACGGAGAGAGAGAAGGAGACTAAGAGAGAATCTGAGAGAGCTGGTGCAGGAAGAAAGCTTCTCGGCTTTCTTAAGTTTCCTTTTTTTTTTTTTTTTTGCTTGCTTACTAATCATATGATAAATATAATATATATATATATATATATATATCATATTATTTATTCAATTAATCAAATCTAACAATACTGAATTAATTAATTGATTTATGATAAATAATTTTAATTTAATTTAATTTTTTATTCCTTTTATTTGTTTATTTAATTAATTGATTTAATAATGTTTAATTAATTAACTAATCAATAATTATTCTTAATTTTAATTTTTTAAATTAACTAAATTTTTTTAATAATTTATTTTCGGGTTATTATATTTTTCCTTCATTTAAAAAATTTCATTCTCGAATATTTTTTATTAATCAATCATCCATAGCCAAATTAAATCATTATTACCTTACTTATAAACTCATACTTGCCCCCTTGGTAATATCTTCCTCAGTCGGGATCAACAAGTACACTCGTCCTGATCCACTTTTACCTAAAGGTACTTGCTAGTTTCCTCCGATACCATAACCTCTGAAATCAACTAGTCAACCTCATACCACACATTTCCATGTATTCCAATTTAAATATCAGACACCCAACTTGACCACAAATCATTTAATCAAATCACCTAAATTATTCTCCTTCAAAGATTTTTCTCCCTAAATCAACCAACTTAACCATTGAGTTCAAATTCCAAATTCTAACTTCTCTGCTCAGAAACATCACCATCAATGGATTTACCATGATTTTCTGAAGTTAACTACTTCTTCAAAAAAACACAGAAGAACATCAAAGGATTTCTGCCCCCAAGCTTACGAAACACAACTCAGAATTCCTAACGGTACCTTAATCTATCCATCCCTATCCTTATCGCAACTCAATCCTATACTTTGGTATAAATCATCAATAACCTAATATTCTAATATTTCCATATCTAGGCGATGTGAAATTAATCACACTTTTGGCTGGACACTGCTCTGATACCATCTGTAACGCCTCGACCCTCTACGTGGGTCCGGAGTGCTACTAATCCATTCATTTACTTGATAATCCACATACTAATATCATGCACGTAGCGGAAAACATAAATATAATCTCCACAAATATAATACCAGAATTTACTATCCCTATCTACCAACCATAATAAATTAATCATCCACTTGTATTCAACATATATAAATATCCCCAAAAAACATCCAGTATTCACAACCATTCCTATCTCAGAAAACTTAAAACATAAAACAAAAACATAAATTTATACATCTAAAAATTAATATAAAAATATACCATTTTCTTTTTCTATTTCCCAAAAATTCTACAAAACCTCGAGCTCTCTAAGCTCAATTTCGAAGAGGTCTTGAAAAAGATGAATTCATATTCGAGTGATACACATCTCAGCAAGGGAAGAAACAATATATTAAAATAGTGTGTGGCTAACATTAGTTTATATAACAACATAATATTTAATATTTGAAAATCATTAACACAATTTCTGAAATCATTCTCTGATCCTAACCAAACACATGCAAAAGATTTAACCCACGAGATTACCCGAGGATAGGGGTGATTACCCGCCCATACAAGTAGCAACCCGAAGGTCACAATTGAAGCATACCAGCGCGCTCACCTTACTTAGTAAGACCTTAAGTAAGAAATTAATCTCGTACTCACATAGTTCATACAAAAGTTTACTGGCGAAGGCTCTCAAGAATAGGGAAATCTACCTACCCATACAAATAGTTTCCCTTTGCCCTAGCACGTTATGTAGCCTACTGCTACACCTGATACAACCAAGGCACTTGCCTTTCTCAACAAGCCCTCAGGCGAAGAGTTTGCTTCGCCCAAACGTAACATATTCTACTAGCATAAATGCTACTAATACCATAATACATTATTTTGTTTGCCATTATTCTGTATCTTTCAATTGTTCCTGTTTTCATCTTTTACTTTTCATTTCATTTCACTTTACATAACTCTTTCCCATTTTAGATTGTTCACATTTCACATTTCATTTCCATTTCATTCATTTCCATTTTCATTTCATTTCATTTCATACCCAGCATCTTTCAGCTATTTTACCCAGCATTTTTCAGTTGTCATACATTTACCCAACATCTTTCAGCTGTTTTACCCAACATCTTTCAGCTGTCATACATTTACCCAACATCTTTTAGTTGTTTTACCCAACATATTTTAGCTGTTTACATGGTTGCATTAACACACACAAACAACATAGTTCATATCATATTCATTCTCAATGTATTACTTACTTAACCTGTATCTCATACATTTAATATATATTTGTACATAACTTACATTTACTCATGCCATACAATTTAACAATAAAATTCATACACTACCTGTAAAATAAGCCAATCAACATTTAATGTTTATATATTGAAAATACCTTTCATTTCTTACATAATTATCCTGAAAATATTTTCTACTTTCATCAGTTCATTTTGGCATATACACATATAATAAACAGCCCTAAACTCGGAGAAACATGATTTAAATGGTTGACATTTTAAACCCATACCAAAACATACACACACACACACACACACACATATAACACAATTCATTTTCCATTAAATTCATAAAAATTATGGTTTAATATATATTTTTCCCTTTACCTGATTTCTTGAACTACGCCAATAGGGACCCCAAAAAATACTTGCGGTGCTCACCCGAGCTCTGAATCAAAAATCCTAATTTCATTAAATTAATCCTAAATAAAATACTATTTTAATATTTCCTAGGCCCTTAAATACCAAATAAATAGTTATACCCTCAAATATAACAAATTTTCCAAATTTCTCAAATCCCACTCTCGCTTTGGAGTGAGGCCTAGAAAACCCCAATTGGAAATTTACTCATGTCAAAATGACAACGATCACGACTAGAACCCCGTGGTGGTTCCTGATCGTCGATTTAACAGTAGATTTAATGAAGAATTGAGAAATTAGGAAAAAGTTGTCTTACTCCAGGAATGGTGCCTATGCCACTCCCACGACAAATATGCTTTAGTAGAAATATCGGTGACGGAGTTAGGAATCCCAAGATGCCTTCCGTTTTCTAATCGGCGCTCGTTAGACTAAAGAAATCGAGGAAAGAGAGGAGGAGGACGGAGGAGTGACAAGGAGAGAGAAGGAGACAGAGAGAGAATCTGAGAGTGCTGGCGCAGGAAGATAGCTTCTCAGCTTTTTTAAGTTTCTTCTTTTTTTTCTTACTTACTTACTTATCATATGACAAATATAATATTATATATATATATATATATATATATAATTCATACACTGCCTGTAAAATAAGCCAACCAACATTTAATGTTTATATACTGAAAATACCTTTCATTTCTTACATAATTATCCTGAAAATATTTTCCACTTTCATTAGTTCAGTTTGGCATATACATATCTAATAAACAACCCTAAACTCAGAAAAACATAATATAAATGGTTGACATTTTAAACCCATACCGAAACATATACACATATATATAACACAATTTATTTTCCATTAAATTCATAAAAATTTTGGTTTAATATATATTTTTTCCCTTACCTGGTTTCTTGAACTACGCCAACAGGGACCTCGAAAAATACCTTCGGCGCTCACCCGAGCCCTAAATCAAAAATGCTAATTTCATTAAATTAATCCTAAATAAAATGCTATATTAATATTTCCTAAGCCCTTAAATACCAAATAAACAGTTATACCCTCAAATATAACCAATTTGCCAAATTTCTCAAATCTCACTCTCACTTTGGAATGGGCCTAAAAAACCCAAATTGAAAATTTACTCATGTCAAAATGATAACGATCACATCTAGGACCACGTGGTGGTGCCTAATCGTCGATTTAACAGTAGATTTAACAAAAAATTGAGAAATTAGGAAAAAGTTGCCTTACCCCAGGAATTATGCCTATGCCACTCCCACGACAAATCCGCTTTAGTAGAAATGTCAGTGACGGAGTTAGGAATCCAATGGTGCCTTCCATTTTCTAATCGGCGCTCGTTAGACTGACGAAATTGAGGAAAGAGAGGAGGAGGATAGAGGAGTGATGGGGAAAGAGAAGGAGACTAAGAGAGAATCTGAGAGAGCTAGCGCAGGAAGAAAGCTTCTCAGCTTTCTTAAGTTTCTTCTTTCTTTTTCTTTTTTTTTTTACTTACTTACTTATCATATGATAAATATAATATATATATATATATATATCATATTATTTATTCAATTAATCAAATTTAACAATACTTAATCAATTAATTGATTTATGATAAATAATTTTAATTTAATTTAATTTTTTTATTCTTTTTATTTGTTTATTTAATTAATTGATTTAATAATGTTTAATTAATTAACTAGTCAATAATTACTCTTAATTTTAATTTTTTTAATTAATTAATTTTTTAATATTTTTTTTGGGTTATTACTCTCTCTCTCTCTCTCTCTCTCTCTCTCTCTCTCTCTCTCTCTCTCTCTCTCTCTCTCGTTGAACCTTGCATGGACGTATGAATTCTTACAGAAATAAGAAAAAATATATGCAATGCAATTTTAGTAATGGTAGGAGGAATATTGGAGACAAAGTTAAACTTAAATGATGAAGAAATAAATAATACTTGTAGATTTTAATACCTTAGATCTATATGCAAGTTGAGGGAGAAATTAAAGATAATGTAATGCATAGAGTTAAAGCAGTTTGGGTAAAATGGAGAAGTACTTCAAGTATGTTTTGTGATCATAGAATACCCTTAAACTTAAAAGGAAAGTTTTATAGGATGGCTAAAGGCTAGCTATATTATATAGATTAGAATATCGGGCGAAGAAGAAACATAATATCTAAAAAGTAAAAGTTTCCAAGATGAGAATGCTTAGATAGATGACTGGTATGACATTGAAAGATAAATTAAGGAATAAACATATTCGTGGTAAGTTAGGCGTAACTTCTATAAAAGTTAAGATAAGGAAGGGACGACTTAGATGGTTTGAACACTTGCAACGTAGGCCATATAGTGCGCCAATGAGGAAGAGTGAGTTAGTTATTAAGGGGAGCACTAGAAGGTGTAGAGTTAGAGCTAAAATAATTTGGAATAAAATAGTGAGTAAGGATCCAATAGTCTTAAATTTGTCGAAAGAAATGGTCCATGATCGCATAAATTAGTGAAAGATGATTTACATAACCAACCCTACCTAATGGGACTTAAGGCTTGATTTTGTTATTGTTTGTTGTTGTTATGAATTTATAAGCTGTTAAGTATGGTGATATGTTGTCTGAAAACTAAACTTGTTGTCACTACAACACAATTAGCTCTCAATGTTTGAATTTCAAGATTCAACAATTTATATTATTTGGTAAGCTATATAGTAGACCAAGTGCCTATAAACTAAACTCAATCTTATATAAAATAAGGAAATTATGTAAGAACAATTATTACTCTTTATAATGTTTAATTGATGTTTCTTTATTTTTTCATAATTAACAACTCATTTATAATAGTGTTGTAAGAGTAATTGTTATTCTTGTATTTAAAAGTAATTATAATTAATAAATAATTTAAAATAATAAAAAATATATAATTAATGTTATAACAACTTTACAAATAAATTGCATAATTAAATAAAAAAATATTGCATTTATTTTACAATCACATAATTAAATTTTTAATTGCAAAATTATAAATCAATTTTTTATAAAACAAATTATCTTTCAACCAACTCAGAATTTTGAATAATATTTTTTTTTTATATTTTACCAGCAAGTTAGAATTTGTTATATATGATCATATTGTAAAATAACAACACCAATATCTGCTTTAAAGAAATGATTAAAGAGATGACACAAAGTTTTATTATAGCAATTAGATTACAACAATCTGTTCAACCACGCACTCACTAGATGAGCTTTAATGGCGAAAGGACAAAAAATAGAAAAATAGAAGAGGACACAACTTGCAATCGAGATATGTGTTTTGCTCCGGTGGAGGGGGGGGGTCTTATTTATAGTCTCTGGTCCGTGGAAGAAACATATGGGCGGCTCCCCTACCATAGTTGATGGTGGTGGCTCACCTACCATAGTTGTCATTGACATTGGTGGCTGTCATTCACCAACTACGATTGCTGTTCACACTGGTAGCCGTCACTCAGCTACCATGCCCACCATTCGTACTATATAGGCCATACCGTCTCACTAGGAGGCGTTGCCCATGGACCCCTGTGTCTCGTAGGGGAACGTCTTCTATCTTTATAGTACCATTCTAGTCTACCACTTTGACCTCATCTGAGCCATACGTCAGATAAGTGTGCCAATCAATTCATAGGAGGTGGGCATGGCACAAATATATACCAACACCCCCTTAATGTCTACCTATGCTCTTGGACCAATACCAGGAGCATCCTGATGCTTCTGGAAGTCAAAACTACCCAATATTTTTGTGAAGATATCTGCATGATTATCTTCTGTTGGATAATACTTTATCTCAACAACCTTATCCTCAATGAGTTCTTATATGTAGTGATACTGAATCCCAATGTGCTTTTTTCTTGCATGGAACATCGGGTTCTTACTCATGGCTATGTTACTTTGATTCTCAAAGTGAATCAGAGTTGCGGCATTTATCATTATCCCAGTATTAGTAAGAAGTCTTCTTATCTAGACAGTTTCACATGAGGTAAGACAAGCTGACTTATACTTAGCTTCTATGGATAATAGTGATACTATTGGCTGCTTTTTGCTTGTTCACGAGATAATTCCATTCCCAAAGGAAAACAATATCCAGAAACTGATTTTTTGGAATCAATATCTCTTGCCCAATTGGAGTCACAATATCCAATTAGCGAGTTCCCTAATGTATAAGAGATGCCAAAATGAAGAGTCCCTTTTATATACTTGAGGAGCATCATTCCAGCCTTCCAGTGAATTTCTTGTAGCTTATTTGCAAATCTACTCAGAATACCAACTACAAAACTAATATTGGGCCTTGTGTTGCACAAATACACAAAACTCCTAATTAGGCTTCTATACCTATTTGTATCAACTCGTGGAGAGGGATTTTCAATTGAGAACTTAATGTTTACTTCCATTAGAGTAACCACTGGAGTTCATTTTGCCATCCCAAATGTCTTCAATAACTCTTGAGCATATCGTTGCTGAGAAATAAAGATTTCACTTGGTTGTTGCCACACTTCAATGCCTAAAAAGAAGTGGAGTAGCCCCAAGTCTGTCATCTCAAATTCTGAGCATAGACCTTCTCGGATGTTGTTGATCTTCTCCTCGTGGTCACCTACAAGCACAAGATCATCTACATATAGTAAAGTTATTACATACATCCCATTCTCCTTCAGCACATATAAATTTGCATAAGAGGTACTTCTACAAAATCCATAATTGGTGAAGAATGAATCAATCCTATGGTACCAAGCTCTAGGGGCTTGTTTTAGCGAATACAAGGCTTTCTTCAACCTACACACTTTGTTGTCTAAATTTGTCATTTCAAATCCAGGTGGTTGTGATGCATAAACTTCTTCTTTAAGATGACCATTGAGGAATGCGGATTTCACGTCCATTTGAAATAACACCCAACTTTTGTGTGCGGTAGTAGCCAAAACTTGACAAATTGTTTCCATGTGGATTGTTGGTGCAAAGGTTTTAGCAGCATCAAAACCTTCCACCTGAGAAAATCCATGTCCAACAAGGCTAGCTTTGTACTTCTCTAAAGTACCATCAACTTTCTATTTTACCTTCCATATCCACTTCATGTCGATTACCTTCCTATGAGTATTCAACCTCCATAGCCATTCTCCACTTTGGATCATCCAGAGCTTCATTTAGGCTACTTGGTTACTTAACTGTACTGATTATATCAGCCATCAAGGCCATATTTACCAAGTGTTCTAAATTGCCTTCGTCAAAGAGCTATTGTACCAACCTGGGGCGTGGCTTCTGAACAGGTGCTACTAGTATAATAGGCTGGTTTTGAATTTCTTCATCATTCACCTCAATTTTATACTCTGAGTAAGGCACTTGGTGGGTTACTTTATCAGTTGATGATAAAGTGGGCCGATCTCTGTCTCCTACTGAGTGTGGTCCTTCATCAAATACCATATCTCGGCTTGTGACGATCTTCTTTGCCTCTACATCAGACAGGCGATATGCCTTTAACTCTATACTATATCGCAAGAAGATGCACAAAACATCTGCAATAAAATGTTTTGCAACCAAATGTTCTAAGATGAGAAAATGAGGGTTTTTTACTAGAGTAAGCCTCGTGAGGTGTTCTGTTCTCTAAAGCTTTAGTGAACCATCAGTTGAGGATATACACAACTAGATTAACAACTTCTGCCCAAAACAATTTTGGAAGATCTTGTGCCTTTGTCATTGCTCTTGCCATCTCCATCATAGTGCGATTTCTTTGCTCGACAACGCCATTCTATTGTGGAGTTTTTGATCCCGTCAATTGGCACCTAATGCCAAATGCACTACAATAACTGTTGAACTCACCCTGAGGTGAACTCGCCTCCTCAATCTGTTCGAATTTTATTTAACTGCAAACCTATCTTATTTTCAACAAGTTTATGCCACACATTTAATTTTACAAGAGCCTCAGCCTTATCATGAAGAAAGTACATCCACATCTTTCTACTATAATCGTTGACTAACAACATATAGTAGAAAGATCCTCTAAGTGCAAAAGTTGTCATTTTATGTAATGACCCAAAAAATATTCCATAATAAATATAAAATAATATCATCATATAATACCTCTGATACTATAATGCAACATCCACAGACCCAGTGAGGTCTAGGATAATATCATCCTATAATTTTATTAAACAAAGGAACAATAGAAGCAAAATGCTCTTCTAATATCATACACACCAAATTACTAGCCCTCAATCTTTGTATCAATATCTTCCAAAATATATTATAACCCATAATTACCAAAAGCAACAAAATATAATAAAATAGGGTCCTACCAACACTCACTCTCAACTAGCTCGTCTAGGTCCCACCCTAGAGCTCCTAAACTCGGTTTCTTGTAGGCCCTAAAAAGTTGATATACTTACTAGGGTGAGATGTTTCTCAGTAAGGTGGAATAAATTATTATCAATGGGTGGCTAACATGAGTTTCAGTGAAATCAGACACATTCTTTAATTTACTTTAGCTGACAAATATAACATTTGTATAATATGACACACACCTATACAGTTGGAAATATACATTTTCTTCACAATATAATCAGCTTAGTGAATAATATCATTAACATAAATTCACATATATGTGTAGAAGAAACCCATTTTTGGGACAAACAACATCATCATGTATAAACCCTCATGATCGGGTTGTGCGGTCTGAGTACTGGACTTAGTCATGGCACTCATACCACTAGGCTAAGTCAGAGAATCCCATCCGTTAGTCCGATGTGACAACATTTCATGAAGCTAAAAACAAAGCTAAAAGTCAAGCTCAATATGAAGAATGGAAGCTATACACAAAGACTTAGTGATTAGAAGAGTCACAATATTTAAGAAGTCTCATATAAGTACTTCAACATTTCAGTATGAATAAATGAAGCTCTTAAGAATCTTATTGACTTAGAGACTAACTTTTGAAAACCCCGAAAAATGTTCTTTAATTAAGTTACATTGAAGTTTTTCAAAAATTGAAGAAGTCTTGAAAATCAAAAATTTGTGAAATGTTGCACGATCAGGCGACTAACCTTTTTGTGCTGAAATAAATTAGAAAAGAGAATAGGACCAGTAAACTGACCCTAGGAGTCCAGGTGACTCACCCCATTCTAACTTTGAAATTTCACTTATTTTTAAAAGATCAGGCAACTGACCTTGATAGTCCAGTCGACTAACCTTCGTAAAATTCAAATTTAAATAGCGAATTAAAGTTTCCAAAATAGATTGCTTGAACCCCAAACATTATGTAACCTTGGGAAACACTCTAAGTAACTTGGGGAATACGAAAAATTAAATTTTTTCCATCTATAAATACACGTTATATCAAAGGATTAAAGACACCAATACATACAATTAAAATTCAAGCATAATAGTTTCTACTCTTCAAAGGCCATCTTGCTAAAACACTTTTGTTGAAGTTTTCTATTGCAATTCTGCTGAACAAAGCCTACTATTCTTTGCATTTCTACTGAGTTTATCAATCTAAGAAAGAACCCTGGTGATAAATTTCTGAGCTTCAATTCTTTTTATATTGATTTTGATTGATGTATATTGTGAAATTCACTTGTACTAATCTACTATTGCAGAGAGTCTCTTTGTACACAAGAATTGTTCTTATTTCTCTTGTTTTTTATGATTCAGGATTGTTGAATCATTGAACTACCAAGCGTGGGGTATCACTTGGAGAGGAGGGCTCCATCCAACTTGAAGAAGTGTGTAAACAGTTTGCTTTGCCCGGTTAAGGGAGTGGTATAGTAAAATCCTTAGGTGGTTTTCCTAAGGCAAGGATGTAGGCAAGTATAACCGAACCTCGTAAAATCTTGGTGTCTTCCTCATCCCTAAATCTCTTTAATTTTCTACATATACAAATTGCATAGATGTTTACTTAATTGCTATAAATTAAATAATTAATGGAAATTGCAGAAACCTTGATTAAAGAAGTATGTTGATTGCGGAAATCTTGATTAAAGGAAGTATGTTGATAAATATCAAAAGTTCATTAACAAACTTAAATTAAAGTAATTTGTTTGATATCAAAATCTTAGTTTTTTTATGCTTGCTGAAATTTTTATTTTGTTTTATATGGTGAAATCAAAATTACCTTATTGATTGGATTGATATATTGAAAAGTTGAATTCTAAATATTGAAGTTCGAACCTTTATCATCTTTCAATAATAAATACTAAATCTTGGATTGAGTGTTGGTCATCGAAAATCAATTATACTTGTATGATTACTGAATATAAAAGAGTTGGGACAGACTTAATAAAAGGATTTTTAAAGAAATTTTTAAAAACCCAATTCACCCCCCTCCTCTTGGGAGTACACCTTACTTCTCAATTGGTATCAGAGCATTAGGTTGTAGTAAATTTTAAACTAGAAGCTACATAAAGATCCCTATGACACACCTAGGAGTATCTCTTTTTACTGAGGGTCAATCTTCATCTAGACCACCTATTTTCTGCGGTGTAAACTACACTTTTTGGAAACGAAGAATGAGAATTTATTTACAAACTATGGATTGGAAAGCATGGAAAGTTGTCATACATGGTGACCTTATCCTCACTAAAATCGTGGATGCTAAAAAAATACCTAAAGAAGAAAGAGAGGTGACCGACAATGACCATAAGATATTACAAGTAAATTCAAGTCCTATGAATGCATTATATTATGCTCTTGATGTAAATGAATTCAATACGATAATGACATCTAAATAAGCTAAATAAATTTGGGAGAAACTTGAAGTAACCTATGAAGGTACTATTGATGTAAGAGATAATAGAATTGATATGCTCACTTGCGAGTATGAAACTTTTAGGATGAATCATGATGAGATCATTACTAGTATGTACACTAGGTTCACCCATATAATAAACTCTCTCAATACCTTAGGAAAGAATTACACAACTTATGAAATGATCCAAAAAATCCTTAGAGGACTTCCATAAGTTTGGGAACCTAAGGCAATAGCAATAACATAAGGAAGAAACTTGAAAAATACTTCTCTAGATGAATTGATAGGATCACTCCTCACTTATGAGATGGTGATAAATGAGAGAAATTCTGAGAATAGCTCTAGTGAAGAAGAAGAAACGATGATGATATAGCCTTCATCACTAGAAGACTCGAAAAGTTTTTCAAAAAAAAAAAAAAAGAAGTTTCTCGAAAGTTTAAAGGTTCAAAATATGACAAAGGGTAGACAAGTAAAAGGGAAGCAAGGAATGAACCCTCTACTTGTTATAATTGTAAGAAGGTTGACACATATTGAACCTGATTGTCCACAACTTAATAATGACACTAAGAAGAAGAAGAAGGCTATGAAAGCTACATGGGATAACTCAAGCTCAAGTGAATCAGAGGATGAATCAAGTGATCAAGAAGTAGCAAACATCTACTTCATGACAAAAGACGATGAGGTAAACTCATATACTAGCTCATCTAAAGAAACTAGTGATGAGTCATGTATTGATTCGTGTGATAGTATGCCCTCATATAGAGAAATGTATGCTGAGTTATTTTATTTTCATAATAGGTTCATACGAGTATCTAAAAGAAATATAGCTTGAAGAGAACAAAATAAAATACTTAAAAATCAACTAGAAACTTCGAAATCAGCTGAAAAAGAAAAGGACTTGTTAGCTTTACTGTGATCCCAAGAGGGGGGGTGAATTGGTATTTTCAAAATTTAATCCCTAGGTAAATATTCTAAGACCAGTATATTCAAAACCCTATGATCAATCTAGTGCAGGTAATGTAAATGTATATCAGAAAGTAAATGAAGCAGTTTAATCAAACATACATGCACTAGAAAGTAGTAAAGTAGAGGTGACACAAAGAAATGTTATCGAAGTTTGGCCAATTGCCTACGTCCCCACCTTGGCTAACAAGTACAAGGATTACTACTATACTTGCTCATTTAAACGCGTGGAGCGGTACCTAAACAAACCAGGTCAATTAGCACAGGGTTGACCTCAACCTTTACAACCAATCCTTACCAGACTGGATTATCGCCCCCTCAGGTCACAGCTGGAAACACTCAGATTTTATAATCAAAGAATATGGGTACATTGATTGTGCTTTCGTGTAAAGCAAATATGTACCCAAATGCGCTCAGTCACAAACACGATAAATGATTTAATGTGTAAGCTCAGTGTGGTCTAATATTTCAACTCTAAAAAATATTTGCTATCAGTGTAATGAGTGCATGAGAGTGTCAACAAACAATCTTTGTATCTCAAGATATTCAATTAATCGTGTTCACACAAAGATTGTTGGCCTAACAAGGCTTACAATTCTTATTTTGATGATAACAAATCATGATAAGTTTGTTATGGTTTGTTTCAAATGAAACTATTTCAGGAAGAAGGCAGAGCTTAAAGAAACTCCAAGCTCAAATGGATGATAAAGCTCATGATCAATGTCATATACAAAAGGTTCAAGAAAGAAATAAGATCAAAAGTTCAAAGATGACATATGATCATTGAAGAACAAGGACTTACTTGAAGGTTAAAAGAATAGAGTTTTAATGATATGTGATCATAGAAAAGCAAGGAAGTCGCCTGGGTGGTCAAGCCAGGTGACTACCTGGGTTCTGGCAGGCGACTGCCAGTATTCTAGATCATTCAGTTTCTTCTATGACAGGCGACTACCACTCGAATAGATTTTTTAAAATTCTCAATGGGAAGATTTTTTAAATGGATTTCTTGGGCACTACTCTTTTGAAAAACTTGAGAATTTCTCCAAGTAAACTTGGGGGGCAAGGAATTACTTTTAAACATCTATAAATACCCCCAAACTTCAAAGATTTTTGCACCAAGAAATTTTCCAGAATCAAAAGTTCTCTAAAAGCTCTCAAACTCTCTCATGTTCATCCTACTTCAACTACTCAATTTCTGCTGATACAAATTCAAAAGTAGAGCCTTCAAAGTATGAATCTTTCAATACTTGGAAGATATATTTGGTGATCTAAATTCAATTTGAGCTTCAATTTTTTTATAAATTTACTTTGAAGTATATTTGTGCTGAATCTTATACTAATCAACTCTGCTATGAGAGTGTCTCTTGTTCACAAATCTTTCTGTATCTTGTTTCTTGTTTATAGATGATTCAAGGCTTTAGTATCGTTGGACCAAACGAGGGAATATCATTTGGAGAGGCGGGCTCTATCCTAAAGGAAGGAGTGGTTGTAATCGGTATTGTTCTACCCGTTAACGGGATTGAACTAGTGAGTCCTCTGGTGGTTTGCCAAAGGCGAGGACGTAGGCTAGGTATAAGCTGAACCTCGTAAAACCTTGTGTCTTTCTCTTCTTTCTTACTCTTTGTTTTTCAGAAAAATTTACAACCTGTGTGGATGCTTTAAAATTGATAAATTATGAGTGTATGGTTGTTAAATAGACCAGAAGATAACTCGTTTTGGCTTTATCAGCATTGATTACGGAAATCGAAATGGACTACGTTGGTTGATCATCCTAAACTTATTAAACTGGAAGCTTATTTAAAAACTAAACACTAGGAAGAAGTGTGATTGTGAAATAGCACAGGGCTTATATAAATTCAACGTGTTTTACACTTTGTTATAGGGCTATTGATACAAAAATTAAGATATTGATTACTTTGTTTTTGGTTGTGGTTGACTTGATTTAATTTTATGATTGTGTTGGAGGTGTGCTTGTTGTCATAACACAAAAACATTAAAAAGGAAATAAATTTTTTTTTTTAAAACCCATTTCTCCCCCTTCTTGGGAAGCTATTCTAATTTCAAAGAGGTCAAGCAAGCCTCAAGAATATCAATTAGTAGGATATCTCAGTCACGTGAATATTAGATAATGTATATGCTTGGTTTGCAAAAGATGTATAATCTTTGTATTCAGCAAATGATATGTAAATAAATATTGCAACAAAGATTAGTATCACATAAACAAATATCCTTTCAAAAATATGTTGAAATAAGTCACCCAAGAAATTTGAGAATGTTTTTGAAAATATTTTTGCAACCCAAAAACAAATACAAGCTTCCTAAGATTTTGCAACACAGATGCAATACTCAGAAGCTTAAAGCAAGTCTTCTTAGGATAGACTTATTAGCAAAGTCCCCTAAGAACACTTAGATTTGACTCTCAAGAAAATTGTTCCGATCAATCAAACAAAGAGAGTAAACCTTTAAGAACAATCACTCAATCAACTTACATAGAGTTTAAGCAATATGAGAAGGTAAGTATAAGTGAGAGGAGTGTAAAAATGAGGATTAGAAATTTTTGCTTAAGAGAGAATTTCTTAATGAAGTTGGCTAATCTTCTTGCTAATTTTCCCAAATGAAGGGGTCTATATAGACACCCCTAGAATTATAACCGTCAGGGACATAGCCGGGATTATTAGAAAATATTTAATCATTATTTAACTAATTTAAGCTTGTTTTATTGAGTTAACCGCGGTAAAAAAATAGGTCCAACCCAAGAGCACTGGCCGACCAGGATGGATTCGGTCGACTGAAGTTCTTATGGCTTGGTCGACCAGGCCAAAAATGAACTTCAGGGTCAGTTGACCGGACAAGTATGTTCGAGGCAATTTTTCCAAATTAGCAAGGTTCGATCGACCAGGGCTAAAATGAACTAAGTTGGTCAGTCGACTAGAGCGTTGGATTCCCATACGTGGGAACTCAGTCGACCAAGTTGGTGGAGTACAAAAATGTCTCGATCGACCAAGAAGTCAAACTGTTGACTCCAAGGTGGTTCGGTCGCCCAGGGTCAAATAAGCTTTAGGAGCTCAGTCGACCGGATTGTGTTCAACTTGTTGACCCAGACCGGTTCGGTTGACCAGGGCTAGAATGAACTACCTATGTTAGTCGACCGAAGGTGCACAAAATGTGCATTTCAATGCTGATTCACTTCACATTCACCCTATTCAAGTGCCTAACACATACAAGTGCAATGGTGACTGTCCTAAGGCCTTTTCTAGGTCCAGTTTTAGTTATTTTTTGATTTTAGTCTGAGCTTACCTATTAGATCATGCATGTGATGTGTGTGATGATTATTACAAGTGAAACCCTAATTACTATTACGGACCAATTACACAAATGAACTGTATATTACAACATAGAATAAATTAGGTCTTGACTCTTCACTTTTTCTATGTGCATCTTGATAAGACAATGTAAGTTCCTACACACAATCTCACACACTCATTAGATATAATGAGTATATATCATAATCAAAACCGGGCATGACCTATATGGTCAACATTCTTCCCCTTTTTGATGATGACAAATACAACCAGCAAAAATATGGGTTTTAGCCTAAGAAGGCTCCTCCTATCAATATGCATCCAATTTATTTTAACCAAATTACTTTACCCAATTATTTTTGCCTCTCCATCTCCCCCTTTTGGCAATAGAAAAAAGGGCTATAAGAGTTAAAACTCTAGGCAATGGGTAAGTGTTACATTTATACATTTGAAATTTTGGAAAGATTTTAAAAAATTTCGGTAGAGTGTCGTTTGTAAGTCAGACTTTCCAAAATAAATCCTGTATAAATTATAACCTGTTTGAGTTTATATAGTCTAGCAGTTTATCCACAACTACTCAAACAGTCCAATATGGTCCAACAATTCAATATAAATTTCAATATCATCATGAAGTGGAAAAAGTAGTTGTACATCACACATAATAAGCAATATTCATTACATCCAATATGATCATGCCATAGATATAAGACATGTGCACATAAGCAATAATCAACATTCACAAAGTCTAAGGCAAGAAGACAAATCAACAATGATATTGGTTACTAAGACTTGTTAAATTTCACTTAAGAGCGCACCCTAAATTTACGCAAATTATGAAACATCTAAGAAGCTTCTCTACTATGCATTAAGCCTAATTCACGTCTAATTTGTATGAACCTATCCTCGGGAAGTGGTTTAGTGAACATATCTGCCCACTGTTCATTAGTGCATACAAACTCAAGGGCCACATCTCCTTTTTGCACATGATCACGAAGGAAGTGATGTCTAATCTCAATGTGTTTAGTTCTTGAATTTGAGATAGGATTTTTAGAGATGTTAATTGCACTAGTATTATCACATTTAATCGGTATTGTATCATAGTGCAATCCAAAATCCACAAGTTGTCGTTTCATATAAAGAGTTTGTGCACAACAACTTCCAGCCGCAATATATTCAGCTTCTGTTGTTGATAAGGCAACCGAGTTTTGTTTTTTGGAGAGCCAGGAAACAAGAGATTGTCCTAAATAATGACAAGTACCACTAGTACTTTTTCTATTAATCTTACTATCGGCAAAGTCAGCATCACTATAACTAACAATCTCAAAAGTAGTATGCTTGGGCTACCACAAGCCTAACTTTATAGTCCCAACTTGATACCTAAGGATTCGTTTAACTGCTTTTAGATGAGATTCCTTAGGGGCAGCCTGAAATCTAGCACACATACACACACTAAACATAATATCAAGCCTACCAGCAGTGAGATATAGGAGACTCCTAATCATGCTACGATATAATTTTACGTCAGCAGGGATTCCTTGCTCATCTTTATCAAGCTTAATGGAAGAGTTCATAAGTGTGCCAAGAATTTTACAATCTTCCATATTAAAATTCTTTAGCAAGTCCCTAATATATTTAGATTGGCATATGAAAGTTCCATGATTAGTTTGCTTAGTTTGTTGCCCTAAGAAGAAACTAAGTTCACCCATCATGCTTATTTCAAATTCACTTTGTACGCACTTGGCAAACTCATTACACAACTCATCATTAGTTGCTCCAAAAATGATATCGTCCACATAAATTTGAACAAGGAGCATATCATCATTTTTGGATTTGATGTTAAGTGTAGTGTCAATTTTGCCATGGGTAAACTCATGTTCTAGTAAAAAACCACTAAGCCTCTCATAGCAAACTCTAGGAACTTGTTTCAATCCATACAAAGCCTTAGACAACCGGTAAACATGATCTGGATATTTATGATTTTCAAAATCGGGTGGTTGCTCTACATGTATTTTTTCATTAATATAGCCATTTAGAAAAGCACTTTTAACATCAATTTGAAACAATTTAAAATTTTTAAAAGTGGCAAAGACAAGTAGCATACAAATGGCTTCTAACCGAGCAATAGGAGCATATGTTTCATCAAAGTCAATCCCTTCCTGCTGGTTATACCCTTGGGCAACTGGTTTAACCTTATTCCTACTTACTACCCTATTCTCATATTTCTTATTTCTATACAGCCATTTAGTTCCAATAGTTGTTTGATCATTAGGCCTAAGAACTAGAGTCCACACCTTGCTTCTTTCAAATTGATTAAGTTCTTCTTGCATGGACATTACCCAAGTTTCGTCCTCTATTGCTTCTTTAATATTTTTAGGTTCTTTTTGGGTTAAGAAAGCAGAATGATTCACTAGATTTCTTAAGGAGGATCAGTTGGCTACACCACGGGATGGTTCACCTATGATTTGATCTATAGGATGATTTCTAATGAACTTCCAATCTCTAGGAAACCCTTGATTTTCATTTTCATTATCTTCAGGTGATTTTTCATTTGCTTCTTGGTTTTCACTTGCATTGTTCTCAATAAATAGTTTTTCTAAGCATTTTCTAATGTCAATATCATCTTTATCATCTTTATTAGAAAATGAATCAGATTCATCAAACACAATATGAATAGATTCAATGATAGTTAGTGTTCTTTATTAAAAACCCTATGTGCTGTACTATTAAGTGCATAACCTAGGAAAATACCTTCATCAGATTTAGAGTCAAATTTTCTTAAGTGTTCATTATCCCTAAGCACAAAACATTTACAACCAAACACATGAAAATAGGATATATTAGGTTTATGGTTGTTCCACAATTCATAAGGGGTTTTATTTATTGACTGTCTAATCAACATCCTATTCATAACATAACATGCAGTATTAATGGCCTCGACCCAAAATTACTTAGGTAAGTTATGTTCGTTTAGCATAGTTCTACCCATTTCTTGCAGTGACCTATTCTTTCTTTCTACCACACCGTTTTGTTGAGATGTCCTAGGTGTAGAAAAGTTATGTGATATGCCATCTAAGTCACAAAATTTTTCTATGCTCTCATTTTTGAATTCCGTGCCTCTATCACTTCTTATATGAATTATCTTATATCCTTTTTCATTCTGAATTCTCCTACAAAGTTTGGTGAATTGTTCACATGATTCAATTTTATGTGCAAGAAAAAACTCTCATGTGAATCTAGAAAAGCCATCCACAATTACATATAATTTACAACCAAGACTTTGCACAGAATTAGGTCTAAACAAATCTAAGTGAAGCATCTCAAGTGGCCTAGTAGTAGATATGAATTTCTTTTTTCTTAAAACTAGACTTTGTTTGCTTACTCACTTGACATGCAACACAAATTTTATCCTTTACAAAAGACATCTTAGGCAAGCCTTTAACTAATTCTTTTCTAACAAGTTTAGATAATAAATCCATGCTAGCATGTCCTAAGCACCTATGCCATAACCAACTAGTTTCATTTACAGCAGAAAAACATGTCACTTGTTGTGAAGCCAAGATATCAAGAGAAGTAGTATAAACATTTTTATGACGATCGGCAGTAAAAAGCACTTTGTGATCTGATTTGTTTTCTACTGTGCATTTGTCATTTTCAAAAGATACTTTATATCCTATGTCACATAATTGACTTATGCTAAGTACACTATGTTTCAACCCATCAACCAATAAAACATTATCAATAGTAAGAGAGGAATCCTTACCAACCTTACCTACCCCGATGATGTGTCCTTTTGCATTGTCGCCAAATGCCACATAGCCTCCATCCATGGGAACAATTGAAGTGAATTTTCCCTTATCTCTGGTCATGTGCCGTGAGCACCCGTTGTCTAGGTACCACCGGTTCTTGGAGGAGGATGATCTTAGGCAAACCTGCCAAATAAACTAAGTAACTAATATTGGTCCCCAAATTTTATTGGGTCCATGGGGGTTAGTAAATGGATCTCCCTTAACTATGCATACTTTCCTAATTCTAGCATGCTTATTCCTAAGTGGACAATCAAATTGAATATGACCAATTTGTTTACATTTAAAATACCTTAATCTACACTTAGGATCTTTAGGAGGGACATGAGACTTTGACTCACGTGTAAAATGTCCTATGTAAAGATCAGGCCGTCTAGTATTTTCAATACCATTAAAATCAAAACCCTCTTTACATAAGGAGTTTCTTTGGGCACCAAGTAGTTTTTCAAAATTGCTTTTGCCCTCGGTGAATTTAAAAATGATTTTGGAGCTATCATCCAATTTCCTCTCAAGCTCAACAATAGTAGCATCCTTTTCTTTTAAAATGGAAGCATGAGAGATTTTTACAATATTAAACAATTTTGACCAATTATCACATTTATTTTTCAAATCATTATTTTCTTTGGTCATTTTGCCTAATAGTTTAGATACATGAATATATTCAAATTGCAACTCTCTAAATGTAGGCATGCCATCAGAATCACAATCATCAAATGAACAATATGAAGACAATGAGTTAGAAGAAGAAGATACCTCATTCTCGTGTGCCATCAAGCACAAATTAGTGACCTCTGAGTCGCTGTGGTCTGATTTTGAGTCGCTACTGCTAAGTTTGTCCCATGATGTCTCGGCCTTCATGGTTTTCTTCTTTTTCTTAGCCTCCTTTTTTAGTAGTGGGCAATCTGGTTTTATGTGCCTGACCTTGTTGCATTTGATTTTTCTTTTCTTTTGCTGGACTCTCCCTTCTCAATAGTAGACTCTTTATATTTTTTATATGGTTTCCTGTTCTTTATGAAGAATCTGCTAAATTTTCTGGTTAGCATGGCTATTTCGTCATCAGTGTCAGATTCACTGCACTCACTAGATGTGTTAGGGGAAGCTTTCAATGCAGTCACTTTCTTAGCCCTATTACTCTCATTAAGTCTCTCATTTACGGCTAATTCATAAGTAATCAGAGAACCTATCAATTCATTTAGGGTCATGGCCTTAAGATCTCTACCCTCAGTAATGGCCATAGCCTTGACTTCCCAAATAGGAGGTAAGCCTTTAAGGATCTTCCTAATCATCTCATATGTGGGATAGGTCTTTCCTAATGTATGAAGTGAGTTTATGATGTGTGTGAATCTAGTGTACATGCTCTGAATGGACTCCCCTACAGTCATCCTAAATGTCTCATACTCACTTGCCAACATATCTATCCTACTGTCCTTCACATCTTTAGTACCTTCATATGTGACCTCTAACTTATCCCATATTTATTTTGTAGTAGAACATGCCATAATTCTATTAAATTCATTTACATCAAGACTATAGTACAAAATATTCATAGAAGTGGCATTTAGGCTAACAACTTTCATATCATCATCATCATCATACTCATCCTCAGTCTTAGGAACCCTAGCTGCACCCTTAGTTTTCATAGGGACATAGTTTCCCTTAGAGACAATCCTCCACACCTTCCAATTAGTATTCTGAAGGTAGATGCACATCCTCTATTTCCAAAAGGTGTAATTAACACCACTAAAGACAGGAGGTCGTGTGGAAGATGGTCCCTCAGGGAAAGGGGTTACGGAGCTATGAACCATAAGTGATCTTTTTGCAAAATAACAGCTAGTCTATGCTACCTGGCTCTGATACCAATTGTTAGCTTTACTGTGATCCCAAGAGGGGAGTGAATTGGTATTTTTAAAATTTAATCCCTAGGTAAATATTCTAAGACTAGTATTCACAACCCTATGATCAATCTAGTGTAGGTAATATAAATGTATACCAGAAAGTAAATGAAGCAGTTTAATCAAACACTCATACACTAGAAAGCAGTAAAGTAAAGGTGACACACATAAATGTTATCGAGGTTCGGTCAATTACCTACGTTGCCGCCTTGGCTAAAAAGCACAAGGATTACCACTATACTTGCTCACTTAAATGGGTGGAGCGGTACCTAAACAAACCAGGTCAATTAGCATAGGGCTGACCTCAACCTTTACAACCAATCCTTACCGGGCTAGATTACTGCCCCCTCAGGCCATGCCTGGAAACACTTAGATTTTACAATCAAAGAATATTGGTACAATTATTTTTCTTTCATGTAAAGCAGATATGTACCCAAATGCGCTCAGTCACAAACACCACAAATGATTTAATATGCAAGCTCAATGTGGTCTAATATTTCAACTCTCAAAAATATTTGCTATAAGTGTAATGAGTGCATGAAAGTGTCAACAAACAATCTTTGTATCTCAAGATATTCAATTAATCGTGTTCACACAAAGATGTCAAGCAAGCCTCAAGAATATCAATCAGTAGGATATCCAAGTCACGTGAATATTAGATAATGTATATGCTTGGTTTGCAAAATACGTATAATCTTTATATGCAGCAAATGATATGTAAATAAATATTGCAACAAAGGTTAGTATCACATAAAAAAATATCCTTTCAAAAATATGTTGAAATAGTCACCCAAGATATTTGAGAATTTTTTGAAAATGTTTTTGCAACCCAAAAACAAATACAAGTTTCCTAAGATATTGCAACACAAATGTAATACTTAGAATCTTAAAGCAAGTCTTCTTAGGATAGGCTTATTAGCAAGCCCCCCTAAGAACACTTAGGTTTGACTCTCAAGAATATCGTTTCAATCAATCAAACAAGGAGAGCAAACCTTTAAGAATAATCACTCAATCAACTTAAAGAGAGTTTAAGCAATATGAGAAGGTAAGTATGAGTGAGAGGAGTCTAAAGATTAGTAGAAATTTTTTCTTAAGAGAGAATTTCTTAATGAAGTTGGTTGATCTTCTTGCTAATTTTCCCAAATGAAGGGGTATATATAGACACCCCTAGAATTATAATCGTTAAGGACATAGCCGGGATTATTAGAAAAGATTTAATCATTACTTAATTAATTTAAGTCTGTTTCACTGAGTTAACCGCGGTAAAAAAATAGGTCCAACCCAAGAGCACTAGTCAACCAGGATGGGTTCAGTCGATTGAAGTTCTTATGTCTCGACCGATCGGGCAAAAAATGAACTTCAAGGTCGATCGACCGTACAAGTATGTCCGAGGAGATTTTTCCAAATTAGCGAGGTTCAATCGATCAGGGCTAGAATGAACTACCAGAGCCTTAGATTCCCACACATGGGAACTCAGTCGACCAGGTTGGTGGAGTACAAAAAAGTCTCGGTCAACTAGGAAGTCAAACTATTGACTCCAGGGTGGTTTAGTCAACCAAGGTCAAATAAGCTTTGCGAGTTCAGTCAATTGGACTGTGGTCAACTTGTTGACCTAGACCGGTTCGGTCAACCGGGGCCAAAATGAACTCCCTATGTTGGTCGACTGAAGGTGTTCAAAATGTGCATTTCGGTCCTGATTCACTTCACATTCACCCTATTCAAGTGCCTAACACATACAAGTGCAATGGTGAGTGTCCTAAGGTCTTTTCTTGGTCCAGTTTTAGTTATTTTTTAATTTTAGTTTGCTCTTAGACCATGCGTGTGATATGTGTGATGATTATTACAAGTAAAACCCTCCAATTACACAAATGAACTATATATTACAACATAGAATGAATGGGGTCTTGACTCTTTACTATTTGTATGTGCATCTTGATCTGACAATGTAAGTTTCTGCACACAATCTCAAACACCCATTAGATATAATGAGTATTTGTAATAATCAAAACCAAGCGTGACCTATAAGGTCAATAGGACTCTCACATTAATGATCTCATGAATAAAATAAATGAAATGTGTCAAGACCTAGGAAAGTTACAAGTAGATGGTAAGAGCAAGAAGGATTTAGAAATAAGCGACCTTAAAAGTAAAATTGAGGATAAAGACAAAATTATGTACAATTTTACAAAAGGAAAGGAGAACTTTGAAAAGCTGATAGGTACTCAAAGAATGTCACTGTACAAAGAAGGAATTGGATTCAATGGAGTTGAAAACAAAAAGGAAAAAGAATCCTTACATGGGGTACTTTGTAAATAAAGTAAAATACTATGCAAGCACATCCTCCACTAATGCTTATGAACGCACTACTTGCTTTTGTGGAAGAAAAAGGGAGATATAAAGTTTGAATGTGCATTTAAAAGAAAAAATAAAGTCAATAAAATATGGAGAGTAAAAGCTAAAACAAAACCTGAAATTAAAAAGTCTAAGAAGGTTTGGATACCAAAGAGTAACACCTTGAAACCCTCTTGTAGGTATGCTTTAGGACCACTCCATCAAAAGACAAATGGTACTTGGATAGTGGGTGTTCAAGACACATGATTAGAGACAAGTCCAAGTTCACCACATTAATGCTTAAGGATGGTGGATATATCACCTTCGAAGACAATGCCAAAGGTAAGATAATCAGAATCGAAAAAGTAGGTAAAGATACATACTTGACTATTGATGAAGTATTACTAGTAGATGGATTAAAACATAATCTACTCAGCATTAGTCAACTAAGTGATAAAGGATTTGAAATAATCTTTAAACAAGACAAATGCATAGTTGAAAACAAAATTAAGAATGAAATCTTGTTCATTGCAAAAAAGAGTTGATAATGTGTACTGCATAAACTTTGAAAACTTGATCTCTCATGAAGTCACTTGCTTGATAGTTATGAATGAAGCAAGTTGGCTATGACATTGGAGACTTGGACATGCAAGCATGGATTTATTTTCTAAACTAGCTAAGAAAAACTTTGTCAAAGGTCTACCTAGTACTAAGTTTGTAAAAGACAAAATCTATGATGCATGCCAACTTAGAAAGCAAACTAAGACTAGTTTTAAAAGAAAGAAATATATTTCCACTAGTAGGCTCTTAGAGCTTATTCACCTAGATTTTAATTGGCCCAACTAGAGCTTAGAGTCTAGGAGGAAAGTAGTATGCTTTTGTCATAGTTGATGACTACTCCAGGTTTACCTAGGTACTCTTCTTAGCCTCCAAAGATGAAGCTTGCAAGATGCTAATTAGCATGTGCAAAGACTTCAAAATGAAAAAGGATATGGTGTTTTAAATATAAGGAGTGATCAAGGAAGAGAATTTAACAATAAAGAAATTGAAAATTTTAGTAATGAATATGGAATAAATCACAATTTTCAGCACCTCGAACTCCTCAACAAAATGGAGTTATTGAAAGAAAGAATAGATTTCTTCAAGAAATGGCTAGGACCATGTTTAATGAACATACGCTACCTAAATATTTTTGGGCTGAAGCGGTAAATATCGCATGCTATGTAATGAATAGAGTTTCTATAAGATCAAGTTTAAATAAAATCCCTTATGAACTATGGAAAGGAAGAAGGCCTAACATATCTTATTTTCATGTAATTGGGTGCAAGTTTTTTGATTTAAATGATAAAGTTGACTCTCGAAAATTCAATGCAAAATCATATGAAGGAATATTCTTAGGATATGCATTAAAAAGCAAAGCATTTAGAATCTACAATAAAAGAACTCTCACAATTATAGAATCAATACATGTAATTTTTGATGAGGAAAATCCATTTACTGAAACAATAAATATTGAGGATTTCACTAATGCTCACTTAACGGGTGGAGCAGCACCGGTTACAACTAGGTCGATTCACGGGGCTGACCTCAACCTACACCTTACCAGGACGGTGCACCTAGCTTTCCTAACCGGGTCGAAGCCAATCTAGGACTATTCAAAAGGGCTAGTCTCCCTCTTTAGGCCCATGCATGGAATACAACAAACAATATAATTTTTGCATACAAATAAATGCTTCTTAACTAAGCAGACATGTACCACTAATAATCAATCAATGCACATCAATGATATAGGAACAATAGGCTCTGTGATGTGATTTTTGTGCAAGCAACACTCAACAAGATATAATCACAAGTATGCTCGAGAGTGTATAAACAAACTATTTCTTTGAAACAAGATACTCAAATCTCAACAATAAATCAGGGTTTCAAAGATGGTGCAACAATATTCAAATCAACTCAAAAAATATTTTCTTCAATGAAATAAGCTCAAGAGTTGTTTCAAAAATAATATAACTTGTAAAATATATGCACACCAAAAGTATAGCCAAAGGAATCTTGCAATGGCAATGCAAAGATCCTTAAGCTATTGAGTTTTTCCCAACACTAGATTTATCAAATGAAATCTGTGGGATAACTCTTTGCTTAACTTTGAAAAATCAACAAACAACAATGAGAGTATTAAGCAATATAGCATGGATCTCTAGCACTCAAGGCACTCTCACTAAGCTTGGTTTAATCAAGAAAATTGGATTGGGAGAGTATATGGGAGTAGTACGAGCAAAATAGGGTTTTGAAAAATAGAGAGAATTTTAGCTTAATCCTAATTGCTAATCCATGCTTAATTTTCCCAAATAAATTGATATACATAGAGGAAGGGAAAAAATAAACGTTGGGGATGCGCTTGTCTTTTTGAAATTGTTCTAATCAGGCTTAGAAAATCAATCCCACAATTTCCCTTAATTTTCTCAGGTAAACATTCACCAACTCGAGAGTTTCGGTCAACCGAACTTATGGTTTGGTTGCCCGAATAGAGACAACAAAAAACACACATTTTCATTATTTAGTAGCCCGAATGAATGTTTGGGTGGCTAAACAAGGTGATTTCCAAAAGGTCCACAATTCGGTCACCTATCTTTAAGTTTGGTAGCCCAAACTTGTCAATTCAATTGCCCAAAGATATTTTGAACGTAAGTGTTCAAGCGCTCGAGTTGTTAGGAAAAGTCAGAATGGACGCTCAGTTGATTGAATAAGATACATTCATTTTTTGTTTGGTTTGCCGAACTCAGGTCAACTTTTCTACTAATCCAACATTCGATTGACGGAGGCAAAATACACTGCCAAGTTTGGTCACCCAAAGTCATATGATTTTGCATTTAAAGTCCAATTTCAAAACATAAAATTCCCTAGATAATATATGTGATAATGGGGACTTTCCTTAGTGTGAGTGTTGGGACTTAGGGTCTTTCTAAGGTTTTTGAGCTTTTAAAGCAAGCCTAAAAATCCAATGTCGGTCGACCGAAGGGTGATCCCTAAGGTCTTTCTAGAGTCTCTGTATGATCATTTCCTGAGCTTACTTCCTACATGCATGACATGGAGAGATTATTACAAACCCATTTAAACTGAAATTATTATAGACCCAATAATAAAAAATACAACAATAAGTATGCTGGGTCTTTGCTTCTCTTCAGGTTGCCACATGCCATCATATGAACTTTCTAATAAGAACCTGCACACAAACTTGGCAATCATTAAATACCAGGGTATTTGTCACGATCAAAACAAAGGTGTGACCCATAGGGTCAACAATCTCCCCTATTTTGATGATGACAAATACTTGCCTACTTCTTCTCTGTTGGCAACAACAAAAGGGGCCTAGATAAAGATTTAAGTATATGTAGGCAAATAAAAGGAAAATATCATTTATATACAAGATATGGTTTGGGAAAATTTTAAGAAAATTTGGCAGCATGCCGTTTGAAAATAGGGCATTTCCCAAAAATATCTATATAGAAATGAACTGATTGAGTTCAAATTTTCAATTATCCACAACAATCAACTCAAATAGTCCAGTATGATAAAAAAATAAAATAAACAGGAGTATAACTATCAACATGCAAAAGATATTATAGTCATGCATTGCAAACTACAAAAAAATTCACAAATCATGAAATATAGCAATGAAGCACACAAACTGTATAACTGGTCATTAAAAGGTTCAAATGACATAACAAACATGATTAGACCATAAATATATTCAAACCATTGCAATTGAAATATATCATAAGGCCTGTGAAAGATTTGAATTAAAAGCACATGACATATGATACCAAATAGAAGGTTTGAGCATAAAAGCAGTCTAACTAGTTCGCATGTATTTTCATGTGAAGTTACCGAACCAGTTATGCAATTTAAAAACATATAGTATATAATAATAATAAGGCAAGTGATAAATAGTTTAGTCTTGAAATTTGATTTTGCCAAAAGTAAATGTAAATAAATATATGTGTATGTAATAATAATAATAATAATAATAATAATAATAATAATAATAATAATAATAATAATAATATATCCCTTTTATAATGTTTGCAAAGTGGTGCTGAGGGTTGCTTGCTGAAAAAGAAGCTTTAATTTAAAACAAGCAAGTACAAATTTTCTGGTTTGTCAATTAAGCACATACTAACCAGAAAACCACAACCATAATGATCCTAAAAATTTAACATTCACATGCAAGATCATATGGCAAGTACAAACAATTGTTGCAATAGAAACAAAGATTTTCAATAATATCATTTTAGTTAAGCACATGCCACACTCGATTCAAAACAGATCTAAGCTAAAAGTTGTTGGTGAGCATAACATAATAGACATTTTAATTTAATATGCTCCTCCTATCAATTTGAATTCTAGCTTAGATGCAAAAAGCTGCCTAAACTAGATAGAGAATTATTTCATTATGCCTAGTAGTATAAGCTGTGATTTTGAATCCTTTAAACCAACCGTACTAATTATTAATCAACTACATTTATCCTTATTAGTATATTTATCCCTATAGACCATAGATGCATTAGAAAATATACATTAAGGCATGCAATAGAGTTCATGACCTAAGAACATTCCATATCAAATCATAAAGCTTCAAGCACAGGATATAATGTTCAGGGATTTCAGAAGAGCCTCAATATGCATATAAGTTTCTTATATTAAGGCATGCAATAGAGTTTATGGTCTTTTTTAGGGATGGAGCTGAAGTCCTTTAACTATTCGATGATCATGCTAGGATGAAATTTTGATAATTCTATTTAAGTTTTCACTCATCCTTTTAAAAACATTTTAACATTTTTATCATCATAATCATTTTTGTACATGGATTTGGTTTAGGAAAATTCCACCAAAATTTTGGCAACATGTCGACTGTAAATTGAACATTTCCTAAATTTTTATGCACCAAGACCTAATAGATTCAAGCAATAAATTCAAAATAATTCAGTTTGAGCATGCGAGAACATATTTCTACTACTAGCATGCAACACACAACATACTGCATCAGCCATGCAATTGGCGTTCCATACAAGCATGCAAGTAAATAAGTTTCTGCAATAGCCTTACAAATGGCATTCCTTGCAATCTAGTATTATCAAATAGTATATTCAATAATAGTTCACAATACTAAATAATCACAAATCACTATCCATCAAGATATAATATGAACAATAAACAACAGTTGATAGTTATGAGTTTAGTGCTGTGTTATTTTTCATAAAGGCATATGGAAATATAATAATGAGAGCATTCAAAAGATTCGTGAAATTTTGAAAAGAAATGCTCCCCATGAGTTATGCACTTATTCATTTTATGCATTTTTCATCTCAAAATGTATTAGACAAGACTTTTAATATTTTTAATGATTCGAGCTTGGCTATGATTGCTTAAGGCTTATCAGACCAAAAATCCTCTTTTCTTATGAATCTCAATATGCGTAAGAGGTACAAGATTAAATACTCTTAAGGATTAAAATTTCTATTAAGTTCGAAGAGTATTCATTATGAGTGGACATTTTCCAAAAATAATTTCATGCTTAGTAATCATGTCTAAGTATGAGCAAAGAGCGTCTAGGAGAGTATGAATTTTTCAATACAGCTCTTTGGGTAGTGGTATGTATCCTTTAGATATAATTATAATTATAAAGCAAGGATACAACTGGTGAGTAGGAGGGATGTCTTATGATGCACACTCAATATATATTAGTCATTTATGATCAATAGTGCTTCAAGCCTAGAGTGATGGCTAAACATTTTATTAGGCATTTTAGGCTTTCAAGATGAGTTTAGGACCAGATGTTTAACTAGAAGGATTCATTTCCTAAAACTCAAACTTGTGCAATGGACAGAGTATGCTTAACTTTAGATGATCATATTTAGGCGTGAGTTAAGCATTCAGAATTATTTACCTATAAAGAATGCCTTGTCCATTTGGAAGAGGATGTGTATACCAAGCTTCTACATTTTAAACCTAAACCACCTCCCAAGCCTATTGTCATTATTAACCCCTAAATCTAATCCTAGGGTCTAAAGAGAAAAATAACTAATTTGATAATTATAATTTAAATCCATTTTTTCTTAGATCCTACGAGGTTTGCCTTGTTGATTATCCATTTCATTTCTTTTTCTAAGCCTTTGACACTTCTAAGTAGACATTTAAACCACACGAGCCCTTTTCTTTCATGAAGTAAGCATATTTTGTATGTACATGAAGAATTATGCTTATTTAAACTCTTTTTGCTTGATGAGGCATAAGGATGCTTATGGGATTTGAAGGATGAATCCTTTTTGAAAATGTTTTTCTTTTTAACTCCAAAGGGTTTGTTTGAACTATACTTCTCATCTTTGGATTTGAAAATCATTTCAGAATTTTCTTCAGTCTTTCTTTCTAAATAGATGATTTTCAATACCTTCACATTCTTTTTTCTTTTCTAAGATGGCATGATAATTTTTCAAATCTTTTAATTGTTTTGCCAATCTTTTATTTTCATTTTTCACTACAATTTCCTACTTAGATAGTCTAACTAGAAAGTTATGAAATTGAAATGAAGTATTTTCTAGTTCTCCATATGAGGGCATGCTTTTAACATTTAGTTCATCACATGATTCTTCATAAGATATATCATAGTAATTATATGAATCATTGCATGCTTGTTCAACACAACTATCACAAAGATTATCAGATAAGTCATCATACAATATGCTGTAATATTTTTCACAAGAATGATCGCTTACATCATTAACAATATTATCAACATATGATTTAACATGAGACACAACACAACATTCAGTATAAGAATCATCAATTGAGCTAGCGTGAGAATTATATACCTCATCGCTGATTACTAGCTTATGAATTACCTCATTTTCCTAGGTCTCTCCATATCTTTTATCCATCTCAACCCAGATCTCCTGTGCACTACTACATTCCATAATCTCATGAAGAATATTAGTATCTAAAGCACAATACAGTAAATCCATGCCATATGAATTTGCATGCATATTAGTATCATTTTCATTAACGGGTATACAAATTCCCTTATCAATCATCTGTCAGGCCCTATAATCCATAGATTTTACAAATATGCTCATTCGAATTTTCCAATGGGTGTAATTTACACCACAAAACAAAGGAGGACTGAAAGGTGACTGTCCCTTTTCGAATAGGAACACACCAATGAGAGCTATCTCGATCTTTTAGCAAAAACGTTTAAGTAAATGCCACGAGCCTCTGATACCAAGTGTTAGCCTTGGTGTATTCCCAAGAGGGAGTCAATTGGGTATTTAAAATTTTGTCCTAGGTTTAAACCAGATGTTAGCAGTATTTCACAACCTAGGGTCTTTCTACGCAATTCCAAATGCGCAGATAAATAAAATGTGTGGAAATTAAATCATGCGCAACATTGACAGAATAACATACATGTGCAGGAATGTAAATTACGAAAATGTAAACAATGCACACACAATATGCTATCATGGTTCGGAAAATACTGCCTGCGTTCCCGCTTCTAGCTCGCAAGCCCGAGGATTCCACTAATGCTCACTTAATGGGTGGAGCAGCGCCGGTTATAACTAGGTCAATTCATGGGGTTGACCTCAACCTACACCTTACCAGGATGGTGCACCTAACTTTGCTAATCAGGTCTAAGCCAATCCGGGACTATTCAATAGGGGTAGTCTCCCTCTTCAGGTCCACGCTTGGAATACAACAAACTATACAATTTTTGTGTACAAATAAATGCTTCTTACTAAGCAGACATGTACCACTAACAATCAATCAACGCACATCAATGATATAGGAACAATAAGCTTTGTGATGTGATTTTTGTGCAAGCAACACTCAACAAGATATAATCACAAGTTTTCTCAAGAGTGTATAAACAAGCTATTTCTCTAAAACATATATTCAAATCTCAACAATAAATCAGGGTTTCAAAGATGGTTCAACAATATTCAAATCAACTCAAAAAATATTTTCTTTAATGAAATAAGCTCAAGAGTTGTTTGAAAAATAATATAGCTTGTAAAATATTTGCACACCAAAAGTATAGCGAAAGGAATCTTGCGATGGCAATGCAAAGATCCTTAAGCTAATGAGTTTTTCCTAACACTAGATTTATCAAATGAAATCTGTGGGACAATTTTTTGCTTAACTCTCAAAAATCAACAAACAACAATAAAAGTATTAAGAAATATAGCATGGATCCCTAGCACTCAAGGCACTCTCAGTAAGCTTGGTTTAATTAAGAAAATTGGATTGGGAGAGTGTATGGGAGTAGTATGAACAAAATAGGGTTTTGAAAAATAAAGAGAATTTTAGCTTAGTCCTAATTGCTAATCCATGCTTAATTTTCCCAAATGAATGGATATATATAGAAGAAGGGAAAAAATAAACGTTAGGGGACATGCTTTTCTTTTTAAAATTGTTTTAATCAGGCTTAGAAAATTAATCCCACAATTTCCCTTAATTTTCTCAAGTAAAACTTCACCAATCCGAGAGTTTCAGTCGACTGAACTTGTGGTTCGATCGCCCGAATAGAGACAACAAAAAACACACGTTTTCATTATTTAGTAGCCTGAATGAATGTTTGGGAGGCTAAACAAGGTGATTTCCAAAAGGTCTACAATTTGGTCACCTATCCCTAAGTTTGGTAGCCCGAACTTGTCAATTCGATTGCCCAAGGATATTTTGAACGTAAGTGTTCGGGCGGCCGAGTTGTTAGGAAAAGTCAGAATGGACGCACGGTTGACCGAGGAAGATACGCTCATTTTTTTTGGTTTGCCAAACTCAGGTTAACTTTTTGACTAATCCAACATTAAGTCGAACGAGGCAAAATACACTGCCAAGTTTTGTTGCCCGAAGTCATATGATTTTGCATTTAAAGTATAATTTCAAAACATAAAATTCCCTAAATAATATATGTGATAATGGGGACTTTCCTTAGTTCAAGTGCTGGGACATAGGGTCTTTGTAAGGTCATTTTTTAGCTTTTAAACAAGGTCCAAAAATCTAGCATCGGTCGATCGAAGGGTGATCACTAAGGTCTTTCTATGGTCTGCGTATGATCATTTGCCGAGCTTACTTCCTACATGCATAACATGTAGAGATTATTACAGACCCATTTAAACTAAAATTATTATAGACCCAATGATAAAAAATACAACAATAAATATGCTAGGTCTTCACTTCTCTTCAATTTTCCACATGCCATCATATTAACTTGCCAATAAGAACCTGCACACAAACTTGGCAATCATTAAATACCAGAGTATTTGTCATGATCAAAATAAGGGTGTGACCCATAGGGTCAACAATATGCTTATCATTCAAATCTATGTGGATGATATTATTTTTGGTGCTACAAATGAAGAACTATGTAAAGACTTTTACCAAATGTATGGAAGAAGAACTTGAAATGAGTATAATGGGAGAATTAAATTACTTCTTAGGACTTCAAATTAAGCAAGCCAAGAATAGAACTTTCATAACTCAATCTATGTGTATAAGAGACATGCTTAAGAAGTTTGACATGGAAAGTAGCAAGCCTATTGGAACTCCAATGAGTGCATCCATAAGTCTTCACAAAGATGAAAAGGGAAAACTAGTAGATATGAAGTATTACCATGGCATGATAGGAAGTCTACTATATTTTATAGCTAGTAGACTAGATATAATGTTTAATGTATGCATGTGTGCCTGATTTTAGTTAGCCCCTAAGGAATCTCACCAAATAGCCATAAATTGTTTTTAAGATACTTGATAGGTACTATTGACTTAAGTCTATGGTATCTTAAGGACACCAACTTTGAGATGATCAGCTATTCGGATGCTGATTATGCTGGATGTAAGATTGATAGAAAAAGCACAAGTGGGACTTGTCACTTTCTAGGAAGGTCACTTGTGTCTTGGTTCTCCAAGAAACAAAATTACGTAGCCTTGTATACTATTGAAGCTGAGTATATGGCAACATGTAGTTGTTGTGCACAAACACTCGATATGA
Source organism: Malania oleifera (assembly GCF_029873635.1). Lineage (NCBI taxonomy): Eukaryota > Viridiplantae > Streptophyta > Magnoliopsida > Santalales > Ximeniaceae > Malania > Malania oleifera. Next base: position 30,904,691 of record NC_080428.1, on the reverse strand, counting down.
AACAACAATTAAAAGATTTTAATTTAGAATATTTAGAAATTCCTATAAAGCGTGACAATACAAGTGCAATAAACACCTCTAAAAATCCTATATTACACTCAAGAACTAAGCATATAAACATAAGACATCACTTTTTAATAGATCATGTGCAAAAATAAGATATCATACTTGAATTTTTAATACAAGTGACCAATGAGCGGATATTTTTACCAAACCTCTTCAAGAAGATATATTTATATCTCTAAGAAGAGAACTTGGCTTATTACACAATAGGTAAGTTGCTTAGAAGGATACATGATGAGTGCTAAGAGAAATTTTGAAAGATAGGTGAGGTCAGGCGACTGAACCTTAATCCTCAGTCGACTAACATGCTACTGTTTGCAAAAATTTTTAATGCATCCAAAGGTCAAATGATTGACCTAAAGTTCAGTCAACTGACTGATGATATTTTAAATATGAATAGTATGCAAAACCTAAAATTTCATGCCCCCAGTCAACTGACCCAAGCTCCTCCCTTCTCTTTATTCTCCTTTGATCTTCAGTGCACCTACACTTCAAAAACCGCCGATTAATCTTCAAAACTCATCATTCTACATCATTCCCTCACAAAAAATCTATGGTTTTACCGTTTAGTTTGAACTCACGATGCCCAGAACAAAGACGGTTGGATGTAAGACTTCAACGCAAGCTGATGATGATTCTTCAATTGAGCAATGACTCATCACTCCAAATGCTAAGCGGTTATATAAAGACCATCTCTATTTGACGGATCCAATTCTCGGTTAAGTTCTTGATGCTTCATTTTTCAAAGAAGATTTTCCCGACATCCTACCCATGTTTAAGAACCTTGGTTGGAAAAACTTCATTACCTACCAAGCCAAAGGCCATTTTCCTAAACTTGTAAAAATTTTCTATGCCAATTTGGTTAAAGGGGAGTCAGTAATCACTACCGAAGTCTTGGGTAAATCCATTGCACTTACACCACAAGCCCTAGCTACTATCTTCAATATACGCCTAGGCGAATTTGAATGTCCTCCTTTTGGACGAACATGAATCATGGAGCAAGGATTTACTCCCAAATAATTTTTACCACTAATTATAGTTGAAGCACTTATTTACTTCAGACATCCTCCATTGTACAAAAAATTGAATCTCAAAGCCCAGATCCTCCAAAAGATGATCACCTACAACATTCTCCCTCAGGTTGGTTCTTGTGACTATACAATATACCTGGACTATTTTTTTATGTGGTGTTTGCTAAAAGGAAAGAATTTAGACTTATCGAGCTTAGTCCTTAAATGGATGATTTCTCATATTGATGCTCGCCGAGTAACTCTTCCTTATGGAGGAATTCTGAACCTTCTCTTTGTTCATTGATTACGCGCTTTAATTCATGCATTGAGGCTTACATTTTTAATTAAATACCTAATTACTCTAAATATTTTAAAACTGTGTCTTATTTATAATATCTGGGCTTTATTGAGCAACTTATGAATTTTTGGTATTTTTTATCGCAGGACAATTATTGGAAGCTAAAACCGACGCTGCATCGTAATATGTACGTAATTTTAGCGTTTGAGCTCTGATCGAGATGAATCAAAATTCTATAGAAAGCTAAGAAAATTATCTATGACTTTCATGTTTCAAGATTTGAGAGATGCAAGCTCAAAGATGGTCAAAATTGCCCTCATTTTATGGGAAACAGAAAAAAAAAAAAAAAAAACAAGAAAAAGAAAAAGAAAAAAAAAATAACAATCCTTGATTTGATTCGGCCATGTAGCTAGTTCTGGAATCCTTTAGGCCATGCTCTAGGGCTAGCCTCCCCCTCTCCCCTTATATTTCTTTTTTCTCCTTTTAGCTCCAGCGCGGCCCCCTCTCTACTCTTCTTCCTCTCCCTTTCCCTTCCTCTTTCACCCTTACTTCTCTCCTTTTCTCTTGTCTCCCACTCTCGGCCCTTTCTAAACTCTCCCTCTCTCACTCTCAACACTCCTTTCTCTCCTTTATCTCTCTTACTCTCTTCTTTCTCCCTTCCTATGCCTGCTATTCCAGCCGAAGACTCAAGCTCCTGCTCTAGTTGCTGCTGCGCTCCATATTCTTCTTGGCTTCCCACTACTACGTGCCACCTCTACTACTGTTGAAGCCCTATTGTAGCACCACAGAAACTCATTCGCTCACTTGAGGAGACCCCTATTGCCAGCCTTGCCCTCCTTCTATTGTGTTGCCTTGAAGCCTCCCAGCCGAGCTCTCTGTTGCAGCTGTCATCCAAGCCATCCTCTGCTACATGAGGCTGCTGCAACTAGCAACCCGAAGACCTCTCCTATGCTACTGCTCTGTTCCTGCTCCATATCGAAGCTGAAGCTCCCTTTACTGCTATTGTTTTAATTCCATACGGCTTGCACGCTTTACTCTCTCTCTCTCTCTCTCCTTCCTTTTATTCTTTCTTTTAAACATTTGATTGAGTATTGTTTTTTATTTTATTTTATAGAATTTCAATTAAATTTTAACCTTTGATTTTTGTTGGGTTTTTTATATTAAAGATAACTTAGTTATTTTCTCTTCTTATTTAATATTATTGTTAAAAGTTAATTTTTGCTTGAGTTATTTTTTTTCTTTTCTCCTTGATTGATTAAAGTTTGATTTGGTTTCTTAAAAAAAAAAAAAGAATAAAATACAAAAAAAAAAATATTTTTTTGAGTATTTAAATTTGTTGTCTTTCTTTAGAAATTATATTTTGCTAGGTTCTATTTAAATTAAGTTCGTTTAATTAAAGTCTGAATTTTTAGCGTGTTCCCGTTTACAGTTTAGTTCTTAAATTTTTGAATTTTTATTTAAGTTCTTGATCGCATTAAAATCAATTTTTATTTAAATTTGTGATTGGTTGAGTTTTTAGAATTGCGTGCTTTAATTACGTTGGAAAGTTGTCGTCTTTAGTTTTTATTTCAAAATTCAACGCGTGTTTCAATTCTTGTTTGGTTTTAAAGTAGGATTTTCGTTTCTCGTTGTTAAATTTAGTGTGTTAGGAATTAGAATTTAAATTGCATGTTCGTTTAATTTATCAAAAGAAATCTCAAACATCCTGAAAAATCCGAATCTGAATTGTGTTCAGTATCCTTTTGTTTCTTATTTTCTCATTGAACTTACGTAAAATTTGGAGTTAAACTACATTCCCTAAGGAGACGATCTGACCCTTGGGCAAAATATTACACGACAGAACTCCTATACTTGGGATAGCTTCTGAACTGCTCATTTTTAGAGTGAGTCAAGTTTTTGGCTTCGTTGCTGGGGAATGCAAGTTTTAATTTTAATTTTTGTGTTTTTCCAATTATTTTTTATTTTTTATTAAATAAAAGATAAAAAAAATAAAAAAATTGAAAATTTTGAAAATAAAATTGATCATGCTTGTTTTCTATTGTGTTGGTGAATTTTTGTTGTTCGCAATGATGTTTGATGCCCTTGGTTTGAGATTATTCAAATATACTGTCGAAAATTTCACTTAGCACCAGTAGTGATACACAGAGCACAAAATCTTATTGTTCTCCTGTTACTTTTACGAGTGATTCGGAATTAGATTGAGCAATATGTTTGAACAATTCTTTGAGGAAGTTATGGTTGCACCTGCACCATGTACATTTCAAAATTTTCTACAGCCTACATGCACATATACACCTTCTAGCATTGTGTTACCACAAGATGCACTAAACTTCACAATTAAGCATGGCATGTTATTTGGGATATCTCAATTTCACGTGATGGATTCTAAGAGTTCATACTAGCATTTGACAAATTTTGAGATGGTCTACACCACTTTGATTAATAGGGTTGGAACTGATGAGTACATCAAGCTTCATTTTTTTCCATTTTCTTTGAAAGATAACACAAAAATATGGTTTAATTCTTTACGACCTAACTCTATTACTAGTTAGGCTGAAATGTAGCGTGAGTTCTTACATAAGTTCTTTCCTTTTTAGAGAACTCAATACCTGCAGGAGCAGATCAGTCAGTTCATGTAGAGAAGTGACGAGACGTTCCAAAATTGCTGGGAGAGATTCAAGGACCTAATGAATATATGTCCACACCACGGATTTGATTCTTGAAGGTTAGTGAATTATTTTTATACTACTTTGGGTATGCAAACAGTTTGTTTAGACTATATGCAACGGGGAGTTCTTCATTAAGGAATTGGATGAGACTCTATCATTCTTTGATTATGTAGTTGAGTGTGCCCAACAATGGAACACGCATCATGAACGGGCACCAATGGCAGCACAACCTCTCAAAGCCATCAGTGGTGGAGGCAGATACAAGGTCAAAGAGGAAAGTAATCTACAGGCTCTTGTTGCTGTGTTGTCTAAGAAACTAGAGGTTATGTAATCAGAAAAAGTGAAAGTTAAGGATTGCTCTATCTGTGAGACCTCAGACCACAGAATTTAGGATTGTCATTTACTACTAGTTTGGCAGGAGAGTAGAACTAATTGGGTACAATTAGAAAATTGGGTTAACAAATCCCAAAATCAGCCATTCTCGAACACTTATAATCCTGGATGAAGGAATCACCCGAACCTTTCATGGAGGAATGATTAGGCTGGTCCATCTTCCTCACAGTATCAACAAGTTTCTCAATCTCATGCACCACCTCCGCAACCACTATATCATCCAGTTGCAGCTCCTCAACAGTAGTATCAGCCGCAACAGATTTCTCAGAGCTACCTACCTTCGGGATTTCAACCAAGTTTAGCTCCTATCCTATCAAATAATGTTAGCCTAGTTAGGTTTACAAACTCTCTGGTTTTGATGATAACAAAGTAAAGTTATTTAATGAATTTTAAAGTGATATTATTTCAGGCAAATATGAATTTGCTCAAATTTCACATATCCTGACATGAAAGCTTACGAGGATCAAGGATCAAGGAAAGTTACATATGAATACCAAAGATCCATAATGAAAGCTCATAGAATTTTGAAAGATTAAAGAGTAGTATCGAGAGGATTCAAGGCAAATATGTGTCAAATGTGTTTATAGAACAAGCTTTGTAAGTACTTCTAAGTGTTCAAACATGAATTTTCATATTGAAGCTCATTAAGCAAAGATAGACTTAGAGACTTTAGTTTAAGTCTTAGAACATGTTTTTCAAAAGTTAAATCAAATTAAAATTCCAAGGTTAATTAAATAAAAGAGAGAGAAACCAAAAAATAACTTACAGCTAGCTGACAGACGACTGTCTATAAATAGACAGACGACTGGCATGTTTTCAAAGCATTTTAAACACAAGTTAGAAGGCTAACATGCGAATGTCAAGCAATTGACAGATGATTGCCAGTAATAGTTGAGTCATCTGTGTGTGTTCTGCTAGAGGACTGCCACCCTTCTGAGTTTGTTTTTAAAGCTAAGTTATTCTGGTGACAAACGACTGCCAAGCTGAGGACAGATGACTGCCACCCTTTTGAGTTTTTTTTAAAACTGAATTATTTTAGTGACAGATGACTACCAACATAAAGACAGTCGACTGCCACTTTTCTGTCTAGAAAAATATGAACATTATACATGGACAAACGACTGCTAGGACTTCACAGTTGTCTGGCTCGTGACAATTTTCAAATTTCTCAATGGGCATATTTTTGAATTTTAAATTATTTGAAGCTTAAAGAATTTTAAATCTTGGACTGTACTCCAAGTAAACTTGAGGAACAAGCAAGAAGTTTTTCTACCTCTATATATGCCCTCAAGGATCATTGTTTTACATATGAAGAAATCAATTCAGCTCTCATATTCTCTCAAAGCTTGCTGAAATTCTAAAAGCTCTCTATTGCTCTCATCACTCACGAAAATCTCTAAAGTTTTGCTGAGTTTCATACTGAGTTTGAGCATTGATTGTTGATTCTTTCATTCATTGAAAGATACTCACGGTGATAAATTTCTAAAGCTTCATTCTAAAATTCATATTTTGAATTTACTAAAGTACATAGTGTTTCAATTTGTACTAATCATCTCTTTGAGGAGCAAGTTCTTGTACGCCTTGTTTTATATCTTTGTAACAGGTTGATTGACAGTTCGAGTGCTGAATCTTTGGACCAAACAAGAGGATATTGTTTTGAGAAGGTGGGCTCTAGCCTTACCCAAGGAGTGTTGTAATTGGTATTGTTTTGCTTGGAAAAGGAGCAGTGATAGTGAATCCCTTGGTGGTTTTTCCAAGGGAGAGGACGTAGGCTGTGTTGAAGCTGAACCTCTTAAAAACCCTATGTTTTGTCTTTATTTTCCCTACTCTTTATTTTTCAACAAAGGTTATAATCTGTGTGATTGCTTTAAAATTCAATTCTGAATGTTTGGTTCTTAAATAGACCAGAAGGTAATTTGTTTTGGATTGATTAGCATTGATTGCGGAAATCACAAGGGACTACGTTGGTTGATCATCCTTGACTTATTAATCTGAAAGTTTATTTAAAAGCTGAACATTAGGAAGAAGAATCATTGTAATACAGGGCTTATAACAAGTTCAGCAAATTTACATATTATTACAAGGATTAAGTGATTGATTATATTGTTTTGATTGTGATAAAATTTGTGATTGTGTTTAAGTTTTGGTTATTGTTATAAATCAAAAGAACTAAGCCAAAGGGGAATAAAATTTTTAAATCCCAATTCACCCCCCTCTTGGGAAGCTATTCCAATCTCAAATAAATCTTTTAATAATAGCATGACACAGATAGCGAACATGTTTCAACAATTCATGTAGATTTATGTCACAACCAACAATCAGAATAATCAAGCCTTTAGTGAATTGAGAGATACCATGAATAAGATAAGAACACAGTTGAATGCCTTAGAAAAAAGAAAATTTCCTGCACAACCTCATCCTAATCCCCAGGTATATCAATAGCAACAGCAACCGGTGCACAATGTTTCAAGGTATGCTTTTGGGTTAGCTAAGGCAGTCATTACCTTGAGAAGTGGAAAGGAAGTTTCCCGTCCTAAAATGCCTACTGATCGACAAACCATTACTCCAACACCTGAAGTGATAGCTAAGATAGATAAGGGAAAATAAAAATCAGATAAAGCAAGCTCAAGTTCAAAGAAGTCAGATAATAAGGAGGATGAGACTGTTAAGGAGTATCAACCTGTGGTACCTTACCCTCAGAGATTGACATCTGGTTAGAAGAATAAGTATCATGCTGAGATCTAAGAAATCTTCAAATAGGTAAAGATCAACATTCTACTTTTGGATGCCATACAGCAAGTCCCTGCATATGCAAAATTCCTGAAAGATCTGCTCACAGTAAAAAAGGAAACTGAACGTGAAGAAAAAGGCTTTCTTAGCTGAGCAAGTTAGTGCATTGATATTGAGTCGGACTCCTTAGAAACTCAGAGACCTTGGTTCTCCTACTATTTCTTTCATGGTTGGCGAATCTCGTATCGGGAGAGCTTTACTTGATTTGGGGAGCAGTGTGAACTTGAACCCATATTCGATATATGAGCAGCTAGGTTTAGGTGAGCTGAAGAAAACTACTATGATGCTATAGTTGGCAAACAGATCCGTAAAAGCTCCACTAGGCGTTGTGGAGGATGTATTGTGTTAACTTTTGTGCAATCCCAAGGGGGGGGGTGAATTGGTATTTAAAAATTTTATCCCCTAGGTCAATCCAATAACAACAATATTAAACACGCCTAAGGTCAATCTAGTATATGTAAAACAAATCAATGTAAATATACAACGTAATTTAAATTGCAATAAAAGTTTAACCAAGCATGCACAACAAAGCAGTAAAGGAGATGACACCCATAAATGTTATCGAGGTTCGACAAATTGCCTACGTCCCCACTTTGGCTAACAAGCACAAGGATTACCACTATAGGCTCACTTAACGGGTGGAGTGACACCTAAACAACCAGGTTCATTAGCACAGGGCTGACCTCAACCTTTATAACTAGGTCAATTAACACAGGGCTGACCTCAACCCACACAATCCTTCTGGGCTAGATTACCGCCCCCTCAGGCCATGCCTGGAATATAACAGATTTCTCAATAAAATTTGTGTACAAAAAATATGCTTCCCAATTAAGCGAATATGTACTACAATACACACAGTATACTCAATGCACTACCAAAAGATAGGATTTGATAAGCTCAGTGTAGTATAAGTGTCTACTCTCAAATATTTATGCAAATATTGCAATCAGTGCGTGAGAGTGTAAATGATATGATCTTTGTGTCAAATAATGATTTCAATCACAATGCACAAACAAAGATCACAAGCACACTTCAAATATCTCAACAAATAATTTTTCTCAATATAAACCACAAGAGATATTAAAATATAGTTTGTAAAATATTTATTTGATCTTTGTAATAAAATGATAATCTCAATCAAAAGGTGCAACAAAGATTTTCAGCACGCTAACAAATATCTAAAAATATTTTTTTCAAGATAAATCACAAGAGATATTTAAAATCGATTTGTAAAATAGTATTTATCTTCAAGCACACTTTAAATACCTTCAACAAATATTTTTCTCAAAATAAACCACAAAAGATATTTAAAATCGATTTGTAAAATATTATTTCACAACCAAAATACAATATGAACTATTTAGTGTTGCAATGAAAATGCAAAACTCAGAAGCTCTAAGAAGTTTTTCAATGGAAGACTTATTTAGGAAGCCCCTTAGAAAAACTAGAAGCTTACTCTCTATGAAAAATAAATCTTAATCAGAACAAGCAAGAGAGAGTTTAAGCTTGATGAGATAAAACACAAGAATACTCTTACAAAGAAGTATTTGCAATATGAAAGAGTAAGAGTAGTATACGACTTGAATATGAGATTTTTGGCTTTTTGAAAATTAGAGGATATTTTCTAATTATTATTGTTAATCTCATACAAATTTTTGCAAATGAAGGGGTATATATAGAGTTCCCCAAAAATATAACCATTCAGGACACATAGGATATTATTAGGAAAGTTTAAAAACATTTTAGCACAATTAACCCACTTTAAAAAATTTAACTGCGGTTAAATTTTCTAACTCGAGAGCACCGGTCAACCGGACTTAAGGTTTGGTTGACCAAGTGACTGAGTTCAGTCGACTGGGTAAAATTTGAACTGGAAGTTCGATCATCTAGACTTAGTGTCCCAAGGGCAATTTTCCATTTCTGCGCGATTCGGTCGACCAAGTAAAATTTGAACTAGAAGTTCGGTCAACCGAACTTAGCGTCCCAAGTGCAATTTTCCATTTCCACGTGGTTCGGTCGACCAGGTGATTTTGAATTATGAAGTTCGGTCAACCAGGGCATTAGATTCTCCTACGTGTGGGTTTGATAGACCAGGGCGTTGCCCATTTAAATTTGGTCGGTCGACCGAGGAGTCAAACGTTGACTCGGTGGGAGTTCGGTCGACCAAGTCATATGAACTTGGTACAATACGGTCGACCGAGGTATGGTCAAAATGTTGACCGCTTGACCGGTTCGGTCGATCGACAGATTTACACTATGAAAGTTTGATCGACCGAAGGTCAGTCTAAGGCATTTGAGAATTAACCCCAAAATTTTGGGTTATCCATCCTACCATGCCGGTAAGGCATTAATTATTACATACCATGTTCCTATGTTACTAGTACAGACCCAAAATGATAAATATAAATTACAATGAATAAACATTTTGAGTCTCTCCGTCTTCTTTAAGCCTATGTGTGTGCACCATATGATACTTCTGATTGGTTCTGCACACAAACTCATCAACCATTAAACTCCAAAGTATTTGTCATAATCAAAATAGGATATGATGAATAAGGTCAACATATTGGTTCAAGTTGACAAATTTTACTACCCCGTGGATTTCGTTGTTTTGGACATGCAGAAGCCTGTCTCCACCATATATCAAGTCCCTGTTATTCTTGGTCGACCATTCTTTGCTACTTCTAATGCTTTGATTAATTGTCGAAGTGGAGTACTTAAGCTCATGTTTGGAAACATGACATTGGAAATGAACGTGTTCAATGCTCACAAAATGTCGAGTGAGTGCGATGATGTAGAAACACATGCAGTTGATGTAATAGGTGATTTGGATATTTTAGAGCTACTGTCAGTACTTGATGTTGATGGCACGTTTGAAAATGACTCTTCTAAACAACTTAAGGTATTTGATGAAAAATTACCAAGATCAGAGAGACAGTTACCAGAGATAGATGGTTCCCCTCACTTGTTGGATGCAAGTTACACGAGTAGTTGGCGTAAGACAACGTTTGAGGCTATTGACCTGATTGAAATCATGAAGTCATCAAAAGAAGAAATTCCAACACTTGAGCTAAAACCATTGCCTGAAGAGCTGAAATATGTTTTCTTGGGTCTAGAAGAAGACACATTCCCCGTGGTAATTTCTTCTCACCTTACTCTTAAACAAGAAACTGAGTTAATGCGGGTACTAAGGAAACATCGAGGAGCAATAGGATGGACCATTGCAAACATCAAGGGTATCGACCCTTCAATTTGTACTCACAACATCAACCTGGAAGGAGATGCTAAACCAGCTCATGGTGCACAACGAAGGCTGAGTCCAACCGTGAAGGAGGTGGTAAAGAATAAAGTGCTGAAATTATTAGTTGCTGATATCATCTATCCGATCTCTGACAGCAAATGGGTAAGCTCTACACAAGTAGTTCCAAAAAAATCTAGTTTGACTGTCATTGAAAATGCTAATGGAGAGTTGATCCCATCTAGGAAAGTAATGGGTTGGAGAATGTGCATTGATTATCGTAAATTGAATTCAATTAGCTGAAAAGATCATTTCCTATTACCTTTCTTAGATCAGATACTTGAAAAAGTAGTTGGTAATTCTTTTTACTATTTCTTGGATGAATTTTCTGGTTATTATCAAATTGTTGTAGCACTTGAAGATCAAGAGAAGACTACCTTCACTTGTCCCTTTAATACTTTCCCCTTTCGTAGAATGCCATTCGGTCTATACAATGCTCCTATTACATTCCATCATTGCATGATGAGTATTTTCTCTGATATGTTAGATAATATGTGTGAAATTTTTTGGATGACTTTTCTGTGTTTGGGTCCTTTGATATTTTTTTTGAAAAATTTGACTTCTATTTTGAAAAATGTGAGGAAAAGAATTTGCTTTTGAAATGGGAAAAATGTCAATTTATGGTAAGTAGTGGTTTAGTACTTGGTCATTTGGTTTCTGAGCGTGGTATAGAGGTTAACAGGGCCAAGGTAGAGCTGATTTCCCAGTTACCTGTCCCTAACATAGTTAGGGATATCCGTTCTTTCCTTGGTCATGTCAGCTTCTATAGGCATTTCATTCAGGGCTTCAGTACTATTGCTAAACCATTATGTACTTTATTGCAGAATGAGACTGAATTCTTGTGAACTGATGAATGTCAACAGACTTTTGAAATGCTAAAGAAACATTTGACTATTGCGCGTATCATGCAACTTCCTCGGTGGGACTTGCCTGAAATTAGGATAGCTTCCTAAGAGGGGGGGTGAATTGGGAATTTAAAAATTTTCTTTTTAATTCCTTTTAAGAATACTTAACTTCTTTTATTGTTTAACCAATTATTTTACTTGTTTGTTCAATTTGCCAAACACACAAACCTGGTTTCTTTTATTCAATCAACAACACAAACATTTAAACAACTAAATCCCCAATCAACCACACTATCGAAACTAATCAAACACAATTTGAAAGCAGACAACCAAACCAAAATTAAGATATACAGTAGTAAGAAATTAGGATGGTTGTTTGTTTATGTATGCCTTATAAGTATGAATCAAGCCCTGCAGTTGAATGATATGCTTGTTAAAATAAATTTGCTTCCTTTATATGATTTACAACCACACATCCATACTCTTCCCAAAATTTAGAATTCAAGTAAACTCTTAGTTAATTTTCTTTGAGTGTTTTAACTAAGTAATGTACTCCCGTATGGTTTCCGTAAAGTATGGTTCAACAAACGTACTCCCTTTTGATTTCTGCAACCCAAATCAAAATTAGATTTTAAGTTTGCTTGATTTCCAAATATATGTAGTGTATATGATTTCAAATTTAACCCATCCACGCAATATAAATATGCTGAAAATAAAGAGTAAGGGAAAGAGAGAGTGAGACACGAGATTTTACAAGGTTCGGCTTCAACATAGCCTACGTCCTGGCCTTTGGCAAAACCACCAAAGGATTCACTAAACCTGTTCCTTTACCAGGTGAAACAATACCTTTACACACTCCTTTAGAAGGCTAGAGCAGCACCTCTCTAAGCGATAATCCCTCGCCTAGCCAACGATCCAGCAAACCTGGAATCGTCACAATCTACAAGAATATAATATAAATTCTACGTACAAAAAATACTCTCAAAATTTAGAGCAGGTTGTACAAATTGAGATGTAAATTGTACTTCAAAAAATCAAAGCAAAATAGAATATATGAAGCTCTAAAGTGTTTTAAAGTCACTAATGGTTCGTTTAAAAGAGAAATGGAATTGCAACCCGGAACCAAGCTTTGATATTTTCAATCTACCAAAATTGTAGAATTCCTCTCCAACAAAAGATGTGAGCAAAGAAGAACTTCAGGAGAATTTCAGCACAAGATGAATTTCAAATTTTGTCTAATTTCTCTCTTTTCTTGTGTTTTCTCTATCATGTTTTTTCATTACCCAAAGAGATATTTATAGGAAATTTAAAAGATCAACGTCCACATCAAATTAGGTAAACTTTGAAAAAACATTAAATTGTTGACTAAATTTTGGAATTCAAAATTTTAAAAGATCAACATCCACATCAAATTAGATAAACTTTGAAAAAACATTAAATTGTTGACTAAAATTTGAAAGATCAACATCGACATCAGATTGGGTTAACTTAAAAAAAAACATTAAATTGTTGACTAAATTTTGATATTCAAAATTTTAAAAGATCAACATCCACATCAAATTAGGTAAACTTTGAAAAACACATTAAATTGTTGATTAAATTTTGAAATTCAAAATTTTGAAAGATCAACATTCACTTCAAATTATGTAAACTTTGAAAAAACATTAAAATTGTTGACTAAATTTTGAAATTCAAAATTTTAAAAGAAGCTTCCTTTTGAGATCTGAAATCTGCTTCGTGTGGCAGTCGTTTGTCACGACATGGCAGTCGTCAATCATAGTTAAAATTTAAACCCAGAATACTGGTAGTCGTCTGCTAGAACATAAGCAGTCGTTTGTCATAGTTAAAATTTTAAACTCAGAACACTTTGATTAAACCCTTTAACTTGGCAGTTGTTTGTCCATAGACAGACAGTCGTCTATCAGGTGCATGACTTATTAGAAACTCTCTTTTTATTTTGAAAACTTTCCTTCCTTTAAGACCTTTGTTACTTTGATTTCAAAAACATGTTTTAAGCTCTTTAAAACAAAGTGTTTCTTAGTTTCTTTTATTTTAATAAGAGCTTCACATATCTAAATGACATTTGGTTTTCACGTACTTACAACAGTTCTTCTAATTATGGTCTTCTTAAATCCTTCAGCCTCCTTTAGCCTTTTGAGATTCACTTTTGACTTTGGGTTTGCTTGCCCTTAAACTTCTTCATTTGTTGTTCATTGCCTTCAATATTTTGAGGAGCTTTCACTAGATTAACTTTGAGCTTTAGCCTATCAACCTTGAGAGTTATTTTACCTAAAACACATCACTACATCATATGTTAAAGCATCCTTCATTTTGTTATCATCAAAACAGGATTGAAAAGCCCAATTAGGTCAACAATCTTCCTCTTTTTGATGATGACAAATGAGGAGCAAAAAATATGAATAAAAGTAAAAAATCTCCCCCTTACAACTTGCTTTATTCTACTTCCCCTTATGATAAGCATTTCTTTAACGATTTGTAGATTCAAGTCCACTCAATTTTCTCATTGCTTAAATTTTTCATTCTAATCATACTCAATATGTTCAAGTTTCAATATCATGCTATCAATATCATGCTTTCAATCAGTTTAATCTTTATCATGCCCATCAAGCTCACAATCATGCCATGATTTTGCTCAAATACTACTCCCCCTTTTGACATAAATAAAAAAGGGTAAACATTAAAATGTACATATGACCACACACTCCTCAATCATGCCAAGATTCAACATCATATTTCAAATTGGGCATTCTTATTTCATATGTGTTGTGACATTTTTGATTTTTCAATCACGCATATGGTGCTCAACTTAGTAATTTTGATGCTTAGATTTTCAAAAATACCAATTTAAAGATACTAATTTTTTCAAACATCCACAAATGCTGCATATCACATATCATGAGCCTAGGAGACAAGGAAAGCAATTCAAACTCAGTGTTGAATTATACAACACATCAAAGTACATGCCAAAACAAATTTTGATCACTTAAAAGAGACAAACCCTAGGTGACCCTAGAGATTGTAGATATTCCTTTAAGTCTAGTTCCTTTTAGTTTAATTCTCTTCTATGTAGCAGACGAAGTTCTCTTCTTATGGTTATAAATCTATCTTCTAAGACTGGTTTAGTAAAGATATCAGCCCATTGGTCATTTGTATTGATGAATTCCAAATTTATGTCTTCTTTTTTAACATAATCTCTTAGGAAGTGGTGTCATATGTCAATATGCTTTGTTCTTGAGTGTGAAATAGGATTTTTAGATATGTTAATCGCACTTGTGTTATCACACTTAATTGGTACAGTTGTGTAGTTTAAATTGAAATCTCTTAATTGTTGTTTTATGTAAAGAGTTTGTGCACAACAACTACCAGCTACTACATATTCGGCCTCAGCAGTTGACAAAGCCACAAAATTTTGTTTCTTAGAAGACTAAGAAACTAAAGATCTTCCTAAAAAGTGGCATGTGCCACTTGTGCTTTTTCTATCTATCTTACAACCGGCATAGTCTGCATCTAAATAACTGATCATTTCAAAACTGGTGTCTTTAGGATACCATGGTCCTAAGTCCATTATGCCTATTAAGTATCTTAGGATTCTTTTAACAGCAATTTGGTGTGATTCCTTAGGTATTGATTGTAAACTTGCGCACATACACACACTAAACATTATATCGGGTGTACTGGAGGTTAGATATATTAGACTTCTAATCATGCCTCTATAGTGCTTTGTGTCTATGCATTTTCCCTTTTCATCTTTGTCAAGGCTGATGGAGGTACTCATAGGTGTGCCTGTGGGTTTACTATTTTCCATACCAAATTTTTGTATCATATCTTTTATGTATTTTGTTTGACTTATAAAAGTTTCAGTTTTTGATTGTTTAATTTGTTGTCCAAGAAAATAGTTTAATTCCCCCATCATGCTCATTTCAAATTCTTCTTGCATGCATTTTGCAAATTCTTTACATAAATGTTCATTTGTAGCATCAAATATTATATCATCTACGTAGATTTGAACTAAAAGTAAATTATTTTTCTTATTTTTAATGAACAAGTTGCTATCAATTTTTCCTATTAAAAATCCTTTCTTGACTAGAAATCCACTAAGTCTTTCATACCAAGCCCTAGGGTCCTATTTTAGTCCATACAAAGCCTTAGTTAGTCTAAATACATGGTTATGAATTTCAATATCCTCAAAACCATGGGGTTGTTCAACATATACCTCTTCATTAATGTACCCATTTAAGAATGCACTTTTGACATCCATTTGATATAACTTAAATTCTTTGTAGGAAGCATAAGCTAACAACATTCTAATAGCTTCCATTCTAGCTACGAGGGCAAAGTTACATCATAATCTATTCCTTCTTCTTGATTGTACCCCTTTGCTGTAAGTCTAGCTTTGTTTCTAGTGATTATACCATTTTCATCCTTTTTATTTCTAAATGCCCATTTAGTTCCTATGATCGAATGATTTTTCGGTTTGGGTACTAATTCCATACTTGACTTCTTTCAAATTGGTTTAATTCTTCTTGCATTGCAACTATCCAAGATTCATCCTTAAGGGCTTCTTCAATATCTTTAGGTTCATTTTGGGATAGGAATGCATAATGATTGCAAAGGTTCTTTAGTGAAGATCTATTAGTCACACCTCTAGATGGTTCACCTATAATTTGTTCTTAAGAGTGATCTTTCTTATATTTCCATTCTTTTGGAAATTTCATATTTTCTATGAGTTCATCTTTTGACTTTTCTTCGGTTATTTCATTTTCCTCCTTGATTTCTATCTTATCCTCCTTTTTGAATACATCATCTTTTTCTTCATTTTTAACCTCTCTTTAAAGAGGGCTAGATTCATCAAACTCTACGTGAATTGATTCAACTATGGTTAGAATTCTTTGGGTGTAGACTCTATAGGCTTTACTATTTGTGGAGTATCCTAGGAAAATACCTTCACCCGATTTAGCATCAAATTTTCCTAAATTGTCTTTGTTATTTAGAACGAAACACTTACATCTTCAAGCATGAAAGTACTTTATGTTAGGTCTTCTTCCTTTCCACAATTCATAGGGTGTTTTTTTTAGGTTTGATCTAATGGAGACCCTATTAATTATATAGCTAGCTGTATTTACAGCTTCGGCCCTAAAATATTTGGGTAGGTCATTTTCATTAAGCATGGTCCTTGCCATTTCTTAGAGGGTTCTATTTTCCCTTTCCACAACTCCATTTTGTTGTGGGGTTCTAGGTGCCGAAAAGTTGTGATTTATGCCATATTCATTACAAAAAATTTCAACATTTTGATTCTTAAATTCTCTTCCTTGGTCACTTCTAATATTTGAGACATAATACCCTTTCTCATTTTGAAGCTTCTTACATAAAGTGATTAATGAGTTGCAAACTTCTTCTTTATTAGCTAGGAATAACACCAATGTGTATCTTGAGTAATCATCAACAATTACAAATGCGTATTGTTTTCCTCCTAAACTTTGGGTTCTAGTAGGACCAAACAAGTCTAAGTGTATGAGTTCTAGGGGTCTACTAGTTGATATTTGTTTATTCTTTTTGAAAATTTTCTTGGTTTGTTTTCCTAATTGACAAGCATCACACACTTTATCTTTGACAAATTTTGTTTTAGGCAAGCCTTTAACTAAATTCCTTTTAGAGAGCTTGGATATAAGATCCATGCTAGCATGTCCTAACCTCATATGCCAAAGCCAACTATTTTCACTCATGGCTGCTAGGAAAGTTACGTCTTGAGAGATTAAACTATCAAAATTTATGCAATAAACATTGTTCATTCTAAGTGCACTGAATAATGTTTTTTGATTCTTAAAATCTCGTATTATGCATTTGTCTCTCTTAAACATTATTTCACATCCTTTGTCGCTAAGTTGACTAATACTTAGTAAATTATGCTTTAGACCATCTACTAACAAGATATCATCTATAGAAAATGAAGAGTCTTTACCTATTTTACCTATCGATGATCTTGCCTTTTGCATTGTCACCAAAGGTTACAAATCCTCCATCCTTTGGAGTGAGAGAGGTGAATTTAGATTTATCTCCCGTCATATGCCTCGAACATCCACTGTCCAAGTACTATTTATCCTTAGACGGAGTTGTCCTAAAGCAAACCTACAAGAAAGGATTCAAGTTGTTACTTTTGGAACCCAAACCTTCTTAATTTTCTTTAAATTTTGTCTATTTTTAGCAGTTATCTTCCACTCATCTTTTACTTTAGTATACTTTTTATTAAGTGGACAATTAAACATTATGTGTCCTTTCTTTTTGCACATGTGGCAAGTGGTGTGCTTATGAAAATTCGTTGATGAAGTACTTGCATAATATTTAGATTGATTTACAAAATATCCCATATACAAGTTTTTCTTTCTTTTGCATGAGGCTCCATTATATCCAATTCCTTCTTTGTTGCCCTACCATCTTTTAAAATTTATCCTTACCTTTGGTAAAGTTGTAGATGACCTTTTCTTTCTCTAGAATTTGGTTTTTGAGATCATTCATTTCTCGCATTTTCTTGCTATCTTCATTCTCTTGAGACTTAGCTAGTTTTTGAGATAAATTATCTATTCTCTTCTCAAGTTCTTCAATTTTTAAGTCCTTTTCTTTTTCAACAAGTTTTGCAGATTCAAATTGATTTTTAAGTGCCTTGTTTTGTTGTTTCAAGCTAATGTTCCTGTCTGAGACTTTAATAAACTTGTTATGTAGAAAGAGTAATTCATTTTGAAGTTCTTTGTAAGAGGACATATTTCACACAAATTACTACAAGGTTCATTACACGAATCTTCAAGAGAGGGAACAATAAGAGTTTACCTCTTCGTTATGCTCCATGAAGTACATGTTTGCTATTTCTCAATCACTTGGTTCACTTTCAGATTCACTCGAACTAGTGTCATCCCAAGTTGCCTTCATTGCAGGCTTCTTTTTCTTCTTGTCCTTCTTGAGTTGTGGGCATTCCGGTTTGATATTCCCGACCTTTTTACAATGATAGCAAGTGGGAGGATCATTTTTGTTTTTGTATTCTTTTTTATTACTTTCTCCTTTTTCAGCTTTTGATCCAATAAATTATCTAGTGAATTTTTTTGTTTCTCCTTAAGAATTTTCCAAGTCTTTTAGTTATGAGTGCTAAGTCCTCATCTTCTAATTCACTAGATTCATTATCTTCTTCACTTGAATATTCTTTGAAAGCTTTTAGGGCTATAGACTTCTTATTTTTTGTTTTCAGTGCTTCTTTCTTTCAACATCATTTCATAGGTTAGAAGAGATCCTATGAGTTCATTTAAGGAAGTTGTTTTAAGATTTCTTCCTTCCGTAATGGCTATGGCTTTTGGTTCCCAAATAGGTGGAAGTGCTCTTAGAATTTTACAGATCATCTCATGGGTGGAATAAGTTTTTCCTAAGGCACTTAATGAGTTTATGATATGGGTGAACCTAGTGTACATGCTTGTTATACTTTCATCGGAGTTCATCCTAAAAGTTTCATATTCACTAGTTAACGTATCGATTCTACTTTCCCTAACATCCACCGTGCCTTCATAAGTTACTTCCAATTTATCCCAAATCTCTTTGGCTGTTTTACATGCCATTACTCTGTTGAACTCATTTGCATCAAGTGCACAATTTAATGCGTTTATTGCACTTGAGTTAATTTGCAACATTTTATAATCTGACTCGTTCAGTCCTTTATCTTCTTTAGGTACTTCTTTTCCATCAACTAGTTTAGTGGGGATTAGATTTCCATTTGTTACAACGTTCCATGCCTTCCAGTCCATTTTTTGAAGATAGACTCTCATTCGTTGCTTCTAGAAGGTGTAATTTATTTCACAAAAAATAGGTGGCCTAGTTGAGGATTGACCCTCACCAAAGGGAGCCACTCCTATTTGTGCCATTTAGATCTTTATATAGCTACTTGTTAGGTTTTTCTATAACTGGGCTCTGATACCAATTGAAATTAGGATAGCTTCCTAAGGGGGGGGGGTGAATTGGGAATTTAAAAACTTTTTTTTAATTCATTTTAAGAATACTTAACTTCTTTTATTGTTTAACCAATTATTTTACTTTATTTTTTAATTTTTCAAACACACAATAACTTGTTTTCTTTTATACAATCAATAACACAAGCACTTAAACAACTAAATCGCCAATCAACCTTTCAATCAACGACACTACCCAAACTAATCAAACTCAATTTGAAAGTAAACAACCAAACCAAAATTAAGATATACAGAAGTAAGAAATTAGGATGGTTGTTTGTTTATGTATGCCTTATAAATAAGAATCAAGCCCTGTAGTTGAATGATATGTTTGTTAAAATAAATTTGCTTCTTTTATATGATTTACAATCTCACATCCACACTCTTCCCAAAATTCAGAATTCAAGTTAGTTAATTTTCTTTGGGTGTTTTAACCAAATAATGTACTCCCATATGGTTTCCGCGAAGTATGGTTTAACCAACGTACTCCCTTTCGGTTTCCGCAACCCAAATCAAAATTAAACTTTAAGTTTTTTTGATTTCCAAATATACGTAGTGTATATGTTTTCAAATTTAAACCATCCACACAATATAAATATGCTGAAAATAAAGAGTAAGGGAAAGAGAGAGTAAGACACAGGATTTTACGAGGTTCGGCTTCAACACAGCCTTTTGGAAAAAGCACCAAAGGATTCACTAAACCTGTTCCTTTACCGGGCGGAACAATACCTTTACACACTCCTTCAGAAGGTTAGAGCAGCACCTTTCTAAGCCATAATCCCTTGCCTAGCCAATGATCCAGCAAACCTGGAATCGTCACAATCTACAAGAATATAATATAAATTCTGCGTACAAAAAATACTCTCAAAATTTAAAGCAGGTTGTACAAATTGAGATGTAAATTGTACTTCACAAAATCAAAGAAAAATAGAATATATGAATCTCTAAAGTTCTTTGTAGTCACCAATGATTCGTTTCAAAGAGAAATGGAATTGCAACCCGAAACCAAACTTTGATATTTTCAATCTACCAAAATTGTAGAATTCCTCTCCAGCAAAAGATGTGAGCAAAGAAGAACTTTAGGAGAATTTCAGCATAAGATGAATTTCAAATTTTGACAGATTTCTCTCTTTTCTTGTGTTTTCTCTATCATGTTTTTTCATTACCCAAAGAGATATTTATAGGCAATTTAAAAGATCAACATCCACATCAAATTAGGTAAACTTCGAAAAAATATTAAATTGTTGATTAAATTTTGGAATTTAAAATTTTAAAAGATTAACATCCACATCAAATTAAGTAAACTTTGAAAAAACATTAAATTGTTGACTAAATTTTGAAAGATCAACATCCACATCCGTAAACTTTGAAAAAACATTAAATTGTTGACTAAATTTTGAAATTCAAAATTTTAAAAATCAACATCCACATCAAATTAGGTAAACTTTGAAAAAACATTAAATTGTTGATTAAAATTTTAATTTCAAAATTTTGAAAGATCAACATCCACATCAAATTAGGTAAACTTTGAAAAAACATTAAAATTGTTGACTAAATTTTGAAATTCAAAATTTTAAAAGAAGGTTCCTGTTGAGATATGAAATCTGCTCCGTGTGGCAGTTGTCTACCATGACATGGCAATCGTCTGTCATAGTTAAAATTTAAACCCAGAATACTGGCAGTCGTCTGCTAGAACATGGGTGGTCATCTTTCATAGTTCAAATTTTAAACTCAGAACACTTTAATTAAACCCTTTAACTTGCCAATCGTCTGTCCGTAGATAGAAAGTCATCTGTCAGGTGCATGACTTATTAGAAACTCTCTTTTTATTTTGAAAACTTTCCTTCCTTTGACCTTTGTTACTTTGATTTCAAAAACATGTTTTAAGCTCTTTAAAACAAAGTGTTCCTTAGTTTCTTTTATTTTTATAAGAGCTTCACATATCTAAATGACATTTGGTTTTCAAGTACTTACAACAGTTCTTCTAATTATGGTCTTCTTAAATCCTTTAGCCTCCTTCAGCCTTTTGAGGTTCACTTTTGACTTTGGGTTTGCTCGCCCTTAAACTTCTTCATTGTGGTTCATTGTCTTCAATATTCTGAGGAGCTTTCACTAGATTAACTTTGAGCTTCAACCTATCAACCTTGAGAGTTCTTTTGCCTAAAACACATCACTTAACATCATATGTTAAAGCATCCTTCATTTTGTTATCATCAAAATAGGATTGAAAAGCCCAGTTAGGTCAACATTGCCATTTGAAATCATGATTGATGCTAGTGACTATGCCCTTAGTGCCGTTCTAGGTTAAAGAATTGATAACAAGTCGTCTATCATTTATTATGCAAGTCGAATATTGAATGATGCTCAGAAAAATTATACCACCACTGAGAAGGAATTGTTTGTTGTTTTATTTGCCTTGGGAAAATTTCATTTTTATGTCATTGGATCGTCTGTCATTATTTTTACTGATCACTCTGTTTTGAAATATTTCTTAGCTAAGAAAGATGCTTAACTCTGGTTGATCAGATGGATTCTACTTCTTCAGGAATTTGATATCACTATTTGAGATAAAAAGGGCATGGAAAATGTTGTAGCTAACCATCTCTCTCGTTTGCAGCTACCTGATGTGTCTGTCTCCCTTTCCCTTATATGATGATTTTCCTGATGATCTTCTTTTTGTAGTGTCACAAGCTCTGTGGTTTGCCGATATTGTGAACTACCTTGTCACCGACCAAATGCCAGAACATTGGTTAACTCAGGATAAGCGTAAGTTCCTTGCGGAAGTATGACTATTATTTTGACAATCCATATATGTTTAAATACTGCTATGATCAGTTTGTTTGTAGATGTGTTTCTGACGATGAATTCACTTTTGTGATGCATTTTTGTCATATTGGAGCATGTGGAGGCCACTTCTCTGCAAAGAAAACCGTTTAAAATTTTTTTCAAAGTGGACTCTACTGGTCCACTATGTTCAAAGATGTTGAGAATTTTTGTAAAATATGTGAAACTTGTCAGAAATTAGGAAAAATCACCGCAAAGAATGTAATGCCTATGTCTCCCATTTTGACCCTTGAAATTTTTTACTATTGGGGAATTAACTTTATAGGACCATTCCCGAACTCTTTTGGGCATTCTTACATTTTAGTTGTTGTGGACAATGTTTCAAAATGGGTGGAAGCTGTACCTTGTAGAACAAATTACAACAAGGTTGTCATCCGTTTTCTTTAGGAGTTATTTGCACATTTTAGCATGCCCAAGGTGATCATTAGTGACGGAGGGTTGCATTTTTGTAACAAACCTTTTGAAAAACTCATGAAAAAGTATGGAGTGACCCATAGGATCTCTACTGCATACCACCCTCAGACTAATGGTCAAGCTGAGTTGGCCAATAGAGAGATTAAAATCATACTTGAGAAAACTGTGTGTCCTAATCAAAAAGATTGGTCAAAAAAACTTGTTGATGCACTCTGGGCCTACCGAACTACTTTCAAGACAAACTTAGAGATGTCTCCCTATAGGTTAGTTTATGGTAAGACATGTCATTTACCTATTGAAATTCAGCATTGTGTTTTATGGGCTATAAAATAGATTATCTTTTGACTTGATGATGTCAAAGGTTTAAGGAAATTGTAGGTATGTGAGCTTGAAGAGTCTAGGAGGGAAGCTTTAAACAATGCTCTCTTAGCCAAGGAGCAGATGAAGTTGCTGCATGACAAGAAAATCAAAGACAAAAAAGTTTTCCCTTTTCAGCAAGTGCTTCTCTATAACTCTAGAGTGCATGTGTTTCCTAGGAAACTGAAGTTATGATGGGGTGGCCCGTACGTCATTGAAAAAATTCATTCTCATGGCATGGTAGAGATTGTAGATCCAAAGAGTGGCAGCAGCTTCACAGTCAATGGATAGTGTCTAAAGCCCTTCATGACTCCATTCAATCCACATAAAAAGATATTGCTTCTGCAAGACCCTAAGGGAGTCCTCTGACCTTTCTATTTTACTATTTTTATTTTTCATTTTTTCTTTTTATTTTATTTGTTCTTATTTAAATATTTCTTTTCTTTTTCTGTTGCATTAGTTGGTGGTGATTTTCTATCTTTTTTATTCTATTAGTTTGTTCACCCGTGCATAGTTTTTTCTATTTCCCCTATGCTTTCATATTGAGGACAATGTTCCACTTTATTTTTGGGGGGGGGGGGGTGTTGAGAATTTGCATGTGACACTATACACGTCTACTTGCTAGGTTTTGTAATAATTAATATAAAAATAAAAAAATTATATTAATTAATTAATTAAAAGAAAGAAAGAAAGAAAGAGTATTGAGGAATTACACTGACTTATACCCTTCATATACTTGCATATAACCTAAGAATTACACACTTGAGTAATTTATGTGTAGTTTCTCTTCATATGATTTTGTAACTCCATGAAGAATTGATTGGTAGTACACTCGTGCTAATTTAATTATATAAACTCTTATATTTACATGGTATCTCATGAGGCTGAAAATACACATTCACGTGACTTGTAGCACTTAGAGTTCCTTATGAGCACTGAGAAAGCATCCATGATGACTATGACACCTTGTGAGGTATTGTTGAGTCATTTATCGTTCTTTTGAGTTTTTGACATCAGCTTAGTGCTTATAAAACTAAACTTTTTTTTTTTTTTTTTTGGATATTCTTTGTATACTAGTCTATGTTTTTGACTTGCTAGCCTATAGGTGACATCCAGTGGAGAGATAGAAAGTTAGATCTTGTAGCCTACTCAAGATGTGAAGGCTGAGCCACCCCTAGAGATAGACTTATTTCATGGACTATTTTTCAAGCTTAATTCCCATTGGTTGTATGAAGACAACAAAAGAAATGTAATGATTGTCCTAATTAACAATGAAAATACAGAAATTGAAGAATGAGCAGAAGAAAGAATAAGAAAATTAGAAATGCACATGACATAAAAGATTAATACTTGCTCCATAAAAATGCATAAAAAGTCATGGACACGACACATGTTTTCCACATATGAAGACTTTTCAACTGCTTAATGCCTTAGATGTATTCACGCCTAACTTGTGAATATAAGATGATCTAGGGTGGCCTTGGCTGGATATGGCGAGTAAGTGAGACGATGTTAGGGTGAAGGACTCGACACCTCACAAATAGGCTTGATCCTTTTCGGACTAGTCCACTCCATACATTTAGCGTTTGTTCCTCGTAATATATGGGATGTTTGATCGCAACACTCCTCCTCACATATGATGAGTGAACCTTCTTTTTTTTTTTTTAGTGTTTTGAGGGTATACTAGTTAGTTTGAGTCAAAACGACCATTCTGTAGGTGTCCATTGGTATCTTGGGTGTAACGAGTCATATACATTACACATGCCTCAAGACTTCGCCTTGTTTATACTTGAATTTATATAACCACATTAACTCTGAATTGTACTACTGGTTAGCTTCATATGAGTATACTATTCTTAATTGCTATATAGCAATGAAACTTGCATGAATGACTTACTTTGGAGTTGTGTGCATTGTATATGATGAGCTTGTGTCAAATTCAATTATATTCTTGTATGTGAAACGGTATTGTTGTGTCACATATGCATTCGTTTCATGTTTGTTGGAGTTAGTATTTGTAGGTACCACCGCCCTGGAATTTATTCACGTTATTTGCTAGAGTCTAGCAAAACATTAGTTGGGGGGGGTGTGATTATGAGTTTAAACTGCGTAATTAAGTGTTTTAATTCATCCATTGAGGCTTATATTTTTAATTAAATACCTAATTACTCTCAATATTTTAACACTGTGTCATATTTATAATATTTGGGTTTTATTGAGCAATTTATGAATTTATTGTATTTTTTATCGTAGGGCAATTATTGGAAGCTAAAATCGACACTGCGTCTTAATATGTACATAACTTTCTCGTTTGAGCTCCGATCTAGACAATTGAAAATTATGTCGAAAGCCAAGAAAAGTATATATGACTTTCATGCTTCTAATTTCAAGAGATACAGGCTCTAAGATGGTCAAAATCGCCCTTGTTCGCTGGGAAACAAAAAAAAAAAACAAGAAAAAGAAAAAAGAAAAAACATAACAAACCTTGATTTGACTGGGCCATGCAGCTGAGTCTGGAGTCCTTTAGGCCGTGCACTAGGGTTGGCTTCCCCCTCTCCCTTTATATTTATTTTTGCTCCTTTCAGCTCCAGTGCGACCCCCTTTCTGCTCTTCTTCCTCTTCCTCTCCATTTCCCTTCCTCTCTCTCCCTTACTTCACTCCTTTTCTCTTATCTCGCATTCTCGGCCCTATCTAAACTCTCCCTCTCTCGCTCTCAACTCTCCTTTCTCTCCTTTATCTCTCTAATTCTCTTCCTTCTCCTTTCCTATGCCTGCTATTCCAGCCGAATACTCAAGCTCTAGCTCCCAATTGCTGTTGTGCTCCATCTTCTTCCCGGCTCCCCACTGCTGCGTGTCGCCTCTGCTGCTTCCGAAGCCCTATTGTAGCACCGTAGCAAGTCATTCCCTCACCCAAGAAGACCCCTGCTGCCAGCCTTGCCCTCCTTTTGTTGTGCTACCGTGAAGCCTCCTAGCCGAGCTCTCTATTGCAGCTGCTATCCAAGCCATACTCTGCTACGTGAGGCTGCTGCAACCAGCAACCTGAAGACCTCTCCTTTGGTGTTGCTCTATTCTTGCTTCAAACCAAAGCCGAAGCTCCCTTTGTTGCTGCTGTTTCAATTCCATACGGCCAACCAGCTTTGCTCTCTCTCTCTCTCTCTCTCTCTCCTTCCTTTTATTCTTTCTTTTAAACACTTGATTGAGTATTGTTATTTTTTTTTTCATAGAATTTCAATTAAAGTTTAACCTTTGAATTTTTTTGGGTTATTTTATTAAATATAACTTAGTTGTTTTCTCTTCTTATTTAATATTATTGTTAAAAGTTAATTTTTGCTTGAGTTATTTTTTTCTTTTCTCTTTGATTGATTAAAGTTTGATTTGGTTTCTTAAAAAAAAAAAGAATAAAATACAAAAAGAAATTTTTTTTTTTTATGATTTAAATTTGTTGTCTTTCTTTAAAAATTAAATTTTGCTGGGTTCTATTAAAATTAAGTTCATTTAATTAAAGTCCAAATTTTTACTGTGTTTCCATTTACTGTTTAGTTCTTAAAGTTTTGAATTTTTGTTTAAGTTCCTTGATCACATTAAAATCAGTTTTTATTTAAAATTGTGATTGGTTGAGTTTTTAGAATTGCGTGTTTTAATTACATAGGAAAGTTATCATCTTTAGTTTTTATTTCGAAGTTCAATGCGTGTTTCAATTCTTCTTCGGTTGTTAACGTAGGATTTCCATTTCTCGTTGTTAAATTCAATGTGTGTTAGGAATTAAAATTTAAATTGCATGTTCGTTTAATTTATCAAAAGAAATCTCAATTATCCCCAGAAAACCTGAATCTGAACTATGTTCAGTGCCCTTTTGTTTCTTATTTTCTGATTGGACTTGCGTAAAATTTGGAGTTAAACTGCATTCCCCGAGAAGACAATTTGGCCCTTGGGCTAAATATTAAACGACATAACTCCTATACTTAGGATAGCTTCCAAGCTGCTCACTTTTAGAGTGAGTCACTCATCTTCATGTTTCATCTCCAAATGACTTGTTTGTTAAACGTACCCATTATGATCTTTTCTCTTCTACTGCACTCAAGCAAATAGGGTATGAAAAACACGAGCAATGTTGGTTTCCCAAAGGAGGTAGAAGGCAAAGACACACTCTTGACCCGCAACCACCAGTTCAACACCCTGCTCCTCAAGATGATGCTACTTCTTCCTGGTTCCTTCCCTTTCATCACCAATTTACTAACTTCAGTAGTGACATGAGATCCCGACTTCAATCTCTTTAAGAGAATTTTGCATCTCTTTAGACCAACTATTCCTCACTTGATCAGAGGGTTGGTCGTATTGAAAAGCATCTAGCTAGTTCTTCAAGTGACATAGATCCTATGGACATTAGTTCTGCCAATGCTAGTGATGATGGTTCTGATGAAGAAGAAGAAGAAGAAGAAGAAGAAGAAGAAGCAACTGATGAGAAAGAAGGTGATGATGAAAGTATTGGAGAAGATGAAGGTGTTGCAGCTAATGATGATGACTCTGCAGATTATTGATATTTTTTTGTTGCTCTTTGTGCTTTGTAACTCAGTTATATGCTTTTGTATCTTCCGATGTTTTTGTATTGTGTATGAATATAATTCTCTATTTTTATCTTCATTTTACTTTTCTTTGATCCTCTTCTCTTTTTGATTGATGTCAAAATGGGGAGAAAGCTTTGAGAGAAAAATTGATATAAAAAATGAAAAGCAAAAACTGAGATATGACTACATAATAATGATATTGAATGTTTTCAAATTCAATTGAGATTCAAACTGAGATATGTACATTGCTGACATTCATGAACACTTATACATGGTTGATATATTGATCTTGAAATATGAACTTAAATTAATTTTGATAACATTTGATATTTCATTTTTTCAAATATTATTAAGAGTATGCTTATTGTAAGGGGGAGTCTTATTAAGGTTCACTCACTTTTACTCCTTATTTGTCATCATAAAAAAGGGGGAGATATTTGGACTAACAAGGCTTATGAATCTTATTTTTATGATCACAAATGACGGAAACTTAACATGTTTGGTTAAGTGATGATGTTTTAGGTAACTCAAGAATCAAAATCAAGTGACTCAAGCGACCAACATCAAAGTTCTTGACAAAGTCTATGAAAAGCTCTAACTTAATGTGACAAGATTTCATGAAGCTAAAGACAAAGCTAAAAGTCAAGCTCAGTATAAAGAATGGAAACTATACATGAAGACTTAGTGATTAGAAGAGTCATAGTATTTAAGAAGTCTCATATAAGTACGTCAAACATTTCAATATGAATGAATGAACCTCTTAGGAATCTTTTATTGACTTAGAGTCCAATTTTTGAAAACCCTGTAAAATGTTCTTTAATTAAGTTACATTGAAGTTTTTCAAAAATTGAAGAATCAAAGTCTTGAAAATTAAAAAATTGTGAAATGTTGCACGATCAGGCGATTGACTTGTTCTGGTTAGGCATCTGACCTTTTTGTGCTGAAATAAATTGGGAAAGAGAATAGGCCTAGTCGACTGACCTTATCAGTTCAGGCGACTCACCCCATTCTAACTTTGAAATTTCACTGGTTTTTAAAAGATTAGGTGACTGAGCTCGATAGTCTAGTCAAATGACTTTCGTAAAATTTAAATTTAAATAGCGAATAAAAGTTTCCAAAATAGATTTCTTGAATCCCAAACTTTATGTAAACTTGGGAAATACTCCAAGTAACTTGGGGAATACGAAAATTAAACTTTCTCCATCTATAAATACATGCTATATCAAAGGATTAAAGACATCAATACATACAATCAACATTCATGCATAATACTTTCTACTCTTCAAAGGCCATCTTGCTAAAACACTTTTGTTGAAGTTTTCTACTGAAATTTTGCTGATCAAAGCCTACGGTTCTTTGCGTTTCTACGGAGTTTGTCAATCTAAGAAAGAACTCAAGTGATAAATTTTTTAGCTTCAATTCTTTCTATATTGATTTTGATTGAAGTATATTGTAAAATTCTGTCACACCTTGAACCTAGAAATGGGATCCAGGGGTGAAAATGTAAACCAATCAGTCCCTGTATCATACAAAACATCCAAAGATACAGGACAATAGATGAGGGTCAGACCCTGTGGGGTTCCCAGGCACTCTATACACATCCAAACATAACCGAATATACGCAGGGAAAAAAGGTCACACTATATATATACAGTACCATACCAGAGTCTATACAAGGACAGAATCAAGGTTCCATCAAATAACGTACAAACGGGTGCCCAACATATCTCAAAACGGCAACCGAAAAAATAAAAGTCCTAGTACTTACCCAAGCGCTACCCGCAGTACACCAACCACTACGCTCCCAACCCAAGGAAGCTAGTTTGGGTTACTCGAAGGACCTGTAAAAATATGTACGTACAGTAGGGGTGAGACACCTCTTAGTAAAGAAGAATACAAGTTATATCGGTGTGTGGCATTTGAGTGTTATCATGATGCAACATACACGCAGTTAAATGTAGTTCCCGTACTAATTTCACAATAGTGCATACACGAACACACACACATGATCAACAATCCCAGTGTCTCACACCCATAGGCCCGAAGCTGGCTTGCGACATATGATGTTGGCCTGTAGCCAACCTGCAAAACACGGCGCCACTGACACATGGCTAGTTTTCGACTCCTATGGCATCGTACTGACACTAAACTGGTGGATCCACACCCTTTGGCCTGATATGCCGGAATAGGCTCATGCCCTCGAATATAAAGCCAGAAACTCTACCAATCTATGGCCAGCGATTTCATACGCCCTCGGATATAGAGCCAAACACTCTCAGTACTTGGAACAATTTGGAACAGTGTTCCTACTAGCATTTCAACCAATCACTCACACATGCATGCTCATATAACCAAAAAAACAACACCCATTTGGTAATCTAAAATCTTGGTTTTCCAAACACATACAGTTTAAACAAGTCAAGGCACGACCATCCCTATAACACAGCATAAATGAACATATACATTTGGTTTTTAACAAAACCAGGGATGCAACTCGTCATCCCCTTTTTCCCAAAACTGTAATCATGAAAAACCCATAGTTTTTCCTATTAGATCCCCCTAAATGAGTAGTCAAAACACACACAGGACCATGAATTACAGTTCTACCAAGTCCGATTTCACAATAACCGATATAAATACAATTCCCCTTACCTTTTCCCCGAATACAAATTCCCAAACTCTATTGCTCCTAAACAATGAATCATGTTCCAAAACCTACAAATCACAGTACAGAAGATACTCACAACTCCACACTCTACCAAACTACAGGATTAGAAAAGTAAACCGAGCCTTACCTCAATTTTAAGCAAAAACCCAAAAATCTCCAAAATGAGATTCCGATCCGTAGGTTTTGTAGAGAATCCTTCCACAATCCTCATGATAACTTCAGATTAACGATTCTTGCAACGAATGATGAAGAAATCTAGAGAGAGGAAGTGTAGGGAGATTTCTAGAGAGATATAGAGAGAGAATTGAGTTTTCTTAGCTGAGAAGTAAAGAGAATTGATATTTATAGCCCTTTGACTCGGGCGTCTTCGTTGACGAGATGGTGTACTCGTCGACAAGGTCATATTGACAGCTCGTCAATGAGACGATGGATTCGTTAACGAATCTTGATATCACCGATTTCCCGAAATCTCTCAGCTTCTCCTCGTCGATGAGCTTCTAAACTTCGTCGACGAGACTTACATGGGCTTCAACAACGAATCCTGGCTTCGTTGATGAAATTTGCTAAATTCCCAATTTGCTCCTCTTTTATTTATTTAAATCCATATATCACGATTTGGGTTCTTACAATCTCCCCTCCTTACAAAAATTTCTCCCTTGAAATTTGCCATCTCTCATTCACAAACTCATATATACAACTGAACACATACATGCAACTCTAGAGAAAATTGGCGACTACTACAGCATTGCCCCTTCATACACATACATACACACCCTCACTTATGGCAGAGGAATACCGTGGTTATATATACAACCGTCTTAGGAGTTCATAATATACGCACTCCTAATAACTAACCACCCATCCTAACCCAAAGTAGGATGACGTACGTGTAATCAAAACAACTATGGATACTTCTGGCGTATTTCCGTTTCTAGTTCCCAAGAAGCTTCCTCAACCTCGTGGTTTCACCATAATACCTTCACTAACAGTATTTCTTAGGTACGAAGCTTTTGAACTTTATGGTCCAGAACCTGAATAGGTATCTCCTTATACGCTAAAGTATCCCTAATTTCCAACTCATCATAACTGATAACATATGAAGGATCCAACACGTACCTTCTCAACATGGATACATAAAACACATCGTGGACCCTCAAGAGTGCCGGGGGTAGTGCAATCCTGTAGGCTACCGGACCCACTCGCTCAAGAGCCTTGAATGGTCCGATATACCTTGGGCTTAGCTTGCCTTTTCTCCCAAATCTCATCATCTCTTTCATCAGAGCGATACGCAGAAATACCTTAACGCCCACCTCGAACTCTAACTCATGGCAGTGAATATCTACATAACTCTTTTGCCGACTTTGAGTCGATCTAATCCTCTTCCAGATCCAACCCACCTTCTCAGATGCCTGTTGCACAAGTTCAAGTCCTAACACCTGACGTTCACTAACCTGATCCCAACACAAAAGAGATCTACACCTCCGACCATACAAAGCCTCGAACGGTGCCATCCCGATACTAGTCTAGAAGCTATTATTATAAGTGAACTCTACTAGTGGCATAAACTATATCCAGCTACCCCTGAAATCTAACACACAAGCTTGCGACATATCTTCCAAGATTTGTATTGTCCTCTCCGACTGTCCATCAGTCTAGGGGTGGAACACTGTACTGAAAGTAAGCTTCATCCCCAATGCCTCCTATAAGCTCATCTAGAATCGAGAAGTAAACCTCGGGTCTCGATCTGATACAATGGACACCGGTACTCCATGCATTCTCACAACCTCATGCACGTACATATCATCTAGATTACTCAAAGGATAGCCAACCTTCTTGGTATGAAATGAGTAGATTTCGTCAATCTGTCCATGATTACCCAAATAGCATTCTGCCCATGAAGTGCTGGCGGAAATCGAGTAACAAAGTCCATAGAAATGTGCTCCCACTTCCATACCGGAATAGGCAAAGGCTGCAATGACCCTTCCGGCCTCTAATGTTCAGCTTTCACCTGCTGACACGTCAGACACTGTTCCACGAACTGAGCAATCTGCCTCTTCATACTAGACCACCAGAAGGTCTCGTGCAAGTCACTATACATCTTTGTACTACCAGGATGTATCGTATACAAAGAATGATGGCTTCCTCCAAAATTGTCTTTCCGATCTCATCGTTGTTCAGAACACATAACCTGGTCCCAAACCTCAACACACCTCCCTTAGTGATGTTAAACTCTGTAGCCAATCGCTGTTGTACCTTTTCCATAACTTTTGCCAACTTTGCATCACTAGCCTACGCGGCCTTTATACTCTCAAACAAAGTCGGATGGACCACCAAACTAGTAAAGAAAGCCTAATGATCTCAAAATACCATCTTTATACTCAAGCTCTCCAAATCCCGTCTGATATGACACTGAGTTACAACCACAGATATAGCTGCAAGTCCTGACTTCCGACTCAACGCATCAGCCACCACATTAGCTTTTCCTGGGTGATAACTAATGGTGCAATCGTAGTCTTTAATCAATTCTAGCCACCGTCTCTGCCTCATATTCAACTCCTTCTGCATGAAAAAGTATCCAAGGCTCTTATGGCCAGTGAAGATCTTACATTGCACACCATATAAGTAGTGTCTCTAGATCTTTAGTGCATATACAACCGCAGCCAATTCTAAATCATGTGTAGGGTAATTCTTCTCATACTCTTTCAATTGCCGAGAAGCATACACTACCACCTTATCCTGCTGCATAAGCACACATCCCAAACCCTCCAGAGACGCGTCGCTATAAATCACAAATCCACCATCCCCCGAAGGAATGGTCAAAACTGGAGTAGTAACCGGCCTGTGCTTCAACTCCTGAAAGCACTACTCCCAATCATTGGTCCACTCAAACTACACCCCTTTCCTGGTCAATCGAGTCAGAGGTCCAGACAGTTTAGAGAACCCTTCCATGAACCGACGATAGTAACCCGCCAGTCTTAGAAAACTTCGAACCTCCTACACATTCTTCGATCTTACTAGGATCAACTGATATACCATCACCAGTAACAACATGGCCTAAGAATGCAATATGACTTAACCAAAATTCACATTTTTTTAGTTTAGCATACAACTTTTTCTACCGCAGAATCTGTAATACTAACCTCAGATGGTCCTCATGCTCTTTCAAACTCCTGGAGTATACTAGGATATCGTCAATAAATACCACCATGAATTGATCTAGGTACTCATGGAAAACCCTATTCATCAAATTTATGAACACCACCGGAGCATTCGTCAACCCAAATGGCATGACCAAGAACTTGTATTGGCCGTATCTAGTTCGAAAAGCAATCTTCGCCACATCCTAAGCTCTAACCCTCACCTGATGATATCCAAACCGCAAGTCGATCTTTGAAAAGACCCACATCCCCTGCAACTGATCAAAGAGATCATCTATACAAGGTAAAGGATAGTGATTCTTCACAGTCACCTTGTTAATCACAGTCACCTTGTTAATCCCATGGTAATCAATGACATCTGCATCAATCCGTCCTTCTTCTTCACAAACAGTATTAATGCACATCCGCATCGATCCGTCCTTCTTCTTCACAAATAGTACTAGAGCTCCCTAGAGCGAAACATTGGGTTGAACAAATCCCTTATCCAGTAATTACTGCAACTGCTCCTTCAACTCTTGAAGTTCTACTGAAACCATCTAGTATGGAGTTTTAGAGATCGGTGCCTTGCCAAGCAGCAACTCTATCGCAAACTCCACCTTGCGATCCGGAGGTAAACCAAGTAAATCATCTAGGAACACATCTGGGAACTTGCTAACTACCCGAATATCCTCGAGTATCAACTCATACCACGCTGGTTCATCCACATAAATTAGGTACCCCTGACATCCGTCCAAGAGTAGCCTCCACGCTTGCAATGCTGATAGAATCTGCGGTGCTGGACGCACACATGATCCTATGAATTCGTACTTCGGTGCCCCAAGAGGTCTGAAAACTACAACCTTCCTACGACAATCAATCACAACATAACTAGAGAATAACCAATGCATTCACAGTATAACATCAAACCCCAACATGTCGCATACCACAAGATTCACTGGTAGCAGCTTCCCTTAAATTACCACTGGGCAGTATACCAACATCTTCCTATAGAAAAATACACTCCCCCGTTGGCATAGTAACAAATAAAAACTCATTCATGTCTTGGGCCTCAACCCCACACCGTCCAACAAAATTCACAGATATAAAAGAATAGGTTGCACCCAAATCGAACAAAACAAAAACCTTATTTGAAAGTAATAATAAGGTACCTGTCACCACATTCCTTGCATACTCAACATCCGCTAGAGTATGAAAGTATACTCTGGTCGAAGTTGTATTCGTCTGAACGGTTCCCCGAGGATCTGATTGCTCCTTCGGTTCATACTAGATGTAGACACATCTCGCTTCGGTGCATGACAATCATGAAACATGTGGCCTGACTTGCCACAATTGTAGTAGTTACCCTCAAATGATAAGCACTCACCCTCGTGCCATCTATGGCATCTAGTACAATGACCACTAGTCTGGCTTATCTGAGAACCTTGGCACTTGGTATTTCGGCGGTAACCCAAGCCCTTGTTCCTCTTCTTCCACAATCCCTAATGAGATCTTGATTGAGAACTAGAAGGTACTATCCTATTCCTCGATTCCTAATCCACTTCATCCTCTCGGATACCGGTCTCAATCACCGTGGCTTTATCCACCAACACCAAGAACTCGTAGATCTGAAGCATACCCACTAGTCTACGGATATCCTTCCTCAAACCCTTCTTAAACCACCGAGTCTTCTCATACTCACTTGAGATCAAACACAACTCTATGTACCGAGCCCCATACTCCTATACCGTCATACTCCCATGAGTCAAAGCAGAAAAATCATCCGCCTTTGCATCACATTTAGAAGCCGGGAAGTATCTGTTGAAGAATACCTCCTTAAAACGGCCCCATGACATCTCCTCAGGACTGCCCCTCTGCTTCTCTAGTAGACTAACTGCAGTCCACCATCGACTCACATCACCAGATAGATGGAAGGTAGCATAAAGGACTCACTGCCTATCCGTGCAGTGCAGGACTCCAAGTTCCTCTCGATCTTCTCTACCCAGCCCTCTGCTGTCATTGGGTCAAGTCCTCCAGAGAATGTCGGAGGATGCATGCAATTGAATCTCTCAATGGTGCACCCTGCAGCGGTAAGAGAGTGATCGTGTCTCCTTACACTCTGCTCGATCTCCCGTAACACCTGCCTCGTCAAACCTCGAGGCATAGAAGGAGACTCATCACTCGCAGTATCCTCGGAGCCACTTCCCAGGTCATTATCCTTGGGCTCCATTATGCAGCACAATAGAATTCTATCAGTATCCCTACTACACGTATAGTTAACACTGTGATCTATAAATAATCGTGTTAACTATTCCCTGCTAGGTCCAAGTCTGTCCTATCATACCAACACGAAAGTTATCAATGGTCTGCCCTTCTTTTATTGAAATCATCACTCTAGGAAAAACACGAAATACCATCGATAAATCCCAGTCTAGCAACTGAACAACATTCGACCAACTTTACCCACACCCAATATCCTATACTCTGGTATGTACTCATAGCTAAACCTAACCAAGTCTACAATACCTAACAACTTGGTTAGCTTTGATACCAAGTTGTCACGCCCCGAACCCGAAAATGGTACCCAGGGGTGAAAATGTTAACCAACCAGTCCCTATATCATACAAAACATCCAAAAATATAGGACAATAGATGAGGGTCCGACCCTGTGGGGTTCCTAGACACCCTATACACATCCAAACATAACAGAATATATGCAGCAGAAAAAGGTCACACTATATATATACAGTACCATACTAGAGTCTATACAAGGATAGAATCAAGGTTCCATCAAATAACGTAGAAGCAGGTGCCCAACATATCTCAAAACGGCAACCCACAAAATACAAGTCCTAGCAATTACCTAAGTGCTACCTGCAGTACACCGACCACTACGCTCCCAACCCATGGACGCTAGTTCCGGTTACTCGAAGGACTTGTAAAAATATGTACGTACAGTAAGGGTGAGACACCTCTCAGTAAGGAAGAATATATGTTATATCGGTGTGTGGCTTTTGAGTGTTATCATGATGCAACATACACGTAGTTAAATGCAGTTCCAGTATTAATTTCACAAGAGTGCATGCACGCGCACACACACATGATCAAAAATCCCGGTGTTGTCACACACATCGGCTCGAAGCTGGCCTGTGACATACGGTGTTGGCTCGTAGCCAACCCACGAAACATGGCGCCACTGGCACATGGCTAGTCCCCAACTCCTATGGCATCGTACCGACGCTAAACTAATGGATCCACACCCTTTGGCCTAATTTGCCGGAATCGGCTCACACCCTCGAATATAGATCCAGAAACTCTGCCAATCTATGGCTAGCGATTTCATACACCCTCGGATATAGAGCCGGACACTCTCAGTACCTAGAACAATTCAGAACTACGTTCCTACTAGCATTTCAACTAATCACTCACACATGCATGGTCATATAACCAAACAAACCACACCCATTTGGTAATCTAAAATCATGGTTTCCAAACACATATAGTTTAAACAAGTCAAGGCATGACCATCACTATAACACAGTATAAATCAACATATACATTTGGTTTTTAACAAAACTAGGGATGCAGCTCGTCGCCCCCTTTTTCCCAAAACTGTAATCATGAAAAACTCATAGTTTTCCCTTTTAGATCCCTCCAAATGAGTAGTCAAAACACACGCAAGACCATGAACCATAGTTCTACCTAGTTCAATTTCACAAATAACCGATCTAAACACAATTCCCCTTACCTTTTCCCCAAATAGAAATTCCCAAACTCTAAGGCTCCTAAACAGTGAACCGAGTTCCAAAACCTTCAAATCACAGTAGAGAAGATACTCACAACTCCATCCTCTACCAAACTACCAGATCAGAAAAGAAAATCGAGCCTTACCTTGATTTTAAGTTGAAACCCGAAAATCTCCAAAATGAGATTTCGATCTGTAGGTTTTGTAAAGAATCCTTCCACGATCCTCGTGGTAACTTCAGATTAATGATTCTCACAGTTAACAATGAAGAAATCTAGAGAGAGGATGTGTAGGGAGAGTTCTAGAGAGATAGAGAGAGAGAGAGAGAATTGAGTTTTCTTAGCTGAGAAGTAAAGAGAATTGATATTTATAGCCCTTTGACTTGGGCGTCTTCATCGACGAGATGGTGTACTCGTCGATGAGACGATGGATTCGTCGACAAATCCTGATATCACTGATTTCCCAAAATCTCTCAGCTTCTCCTCTTCAATGAGCTTCTAAACTTCGTCGACGGGACTCACATGGGCTTCGTCGACGAATCCTGTCTTCGTCGATGAAATCTGCTAATTTCCAATATGCTCCTCTCTTATTTATTTAAACCCATATATCACGGTTCGGGTTCTTACAAATTCACTTGTACTAATCTACTCTTGCAGAGAGTCTTTTTATGCACAAGAATTGTTCTTGTTTCTTTTGTTGTACTTGACAGTTCAGGATTTTTGAATTGTTGGACTACCAAGCATGGGGTATCACTTGGAGAGGAGGGTTCCATCCTACTTGAAGGAGTGTGTAAATGGTTTGCTTTGCCTGGTTAAGGGAGTGGTATAGTGAAATCCTTAAGTGGTTTGCCTAAGGCGAGGACGTAGGTGGGTATAGTTGAACCATGTAAAATCTTGGTGTCTTCCTCATCCCTAAATATCTTTAATTTTTTGCATATATAAATTGCGTGGATGTTTACTTCATTGCAGGAAAATAAAAAATCATTGGAAATTGCGAAAACCTTGATTAAATAAAGCATGTTGATTGTGGAAATCTTGATTAAATGAAGTGCGTTGATAAATATCAAAAGTTCATTAACATACTTAAATTCAAGTAATTTGTTTGATATCAAGATTTGAGCTTTTCGAAGCTTCTCAAAATTTTTATTTTGCTTCATATTGTAAAATCAAGCTTACCTTATTGATTAGATTGATATATTGAAAAACTGAATTCTAAATATTGAAGTTCTAACTTTTATCATCATACAACAATAAATACTAAATCTTGGATTGAATGTTGGTCATTGCAAATAAATTATACTTGTTAGCTTTACCGTAATCCCAAGAGGGGGGTGAATTGGTACTTCTAAAATTTATGTCCTAGGAGAGTATCCTAACAGCAGTATATTCACAACCCTATGGTCAATGTAGTGCAAGTAAAGTAAATCAATTAGAATATGTACCAGAATTTAAATAATGCAATTTGATTAACTATGCATGCACCAGAAAGCTGAAAAGGAAAGTGACACACAGAAATGTTATCGAGGTTCGACAAAATGCCTACGTCCTTGCCTCGGCTAACAAGCACAAAGATTACCACTATACTTGCTCGCTTTAAACGGGTGGAGTGACACTTAAACAAACTAGGTTAATTAGCATAAGGCTGACCTCAACCTTTACAACCAATCCTTATCGGTCTAGATTACTGCCCCCTCAGACCACGCCTAGAAACACTCAGTAATTTCACAATGATGAAATTGGTACAGTGATTATGCTTTCATGTAAAATAGATGTGTACCAATACGTGCAATCACAAAGATTTTCACCACATAAACAAATATTTTTTCAAAGATTTCTCACGATGAAATGCTCTAGATATTTGAAAATGATTTGAAAAGATTTTTGCAACCAAAATCAAATACAAAAATTCTTAAGATATTGCAATGATTGTGCAATACTCAGAAGTTAAAAAAAAAAATCTTCTTAGAAAAGACTTATTAGTAAAGTCCCCTAAGAACACTTGAGGATTAGCTCTCAAATAAAATAATTTCAAACAAAAAAAATCTTGAGAGAGCAACCCTTATGGGACAATCAACACTCAAATCAAACTTACAAAGGATTTTTGGTAATAAGGCAAGGTAAGAATGAGTGTAAGGAGCTTAGAAGTGAGCAATATGAATTTTGGAATTAAGAGAGAATTCACCAATCTGGTTTGCTAATCTTATTACTAATCATTCCAATTGAAGGGGTACATATATACTTCCCCTTGATTATAATCGTTAAGGAAAAAAATGAAATTATTATAATTTTTTAATATTATTTAATTAAATTAACCCCGTTTAAAAATATTGACTGCGGTAAAAAATATGGGGCAACCCGAGAGCACCGGTTGACCAAGCCAAGTTCGGTTGACCGAGTTACTTGAAGTTCAGGCATTAAATGAACTACAAGTTCGGTCGACTGGACATGGAGGTTCAGGGAAACTTTTCCCTTTTTGCACAGTTCAGTCGATCGAGGACATTTTGAACTATCTCGTTCGGTCGACCTGATCATTGAGTTCCCACACGTGGGAACTCGGTCGGCTAGGGCATTGATATGCATTTCATGCTCGGTTGACTAGATGGTCAATTATGTTGACTCAAAGGGAGTTCGGTCGATCAGATTTAAATGAACTAGGTGAGTTCGGTCGACCGAGTTGTGGTCAATCTGTTGACCCGGTCCTAGTTCGATCGATTGGGGGCATTTTGTACATGGGGGTACGGTCAACCGAACATGTAATTTTCATACATTTCAATTCTTTTTAACTTGTGCAAACACCCTAGTCAAATGAACAAACATATATATGCATGAGTGAGTGTCCTAGGGACATTTCTAGTTCATTTTTTAGTTTTAAGGTTACCTATTAAATCATGCAGGTGATGGGCTTATTACAAGCCAAGCCCTATTTACTATTACAGACCCTTTAGATAATAATAAAATGAAATACAACATATGTAGGGTCTTCAGTTTCAGTTCTTCTTTGTGCTATCATTATGACCTGCCAATTAGAATTCCTCCACATAACCTCAAGCACCCACAAAAAACAACAGGTATTTGTCATTATCAAAATCGAGCGTGACCTATAAGGTCAACAATACTTATGTGATTGCAGAATATAAAAGAGTTGAGAAAGACTTAATAAAATGATTTATGAAGAAATTAAAAAAAACCCAATTCACCCCCCTCTTGGGAGTACACCTTACTTCTCACCCCCTATAGCCCCACCGGTGGTGCTGCCCTCGGACCCCCATGTCTCGGAGTGGAACGTATTCTGTCTTCATAGTACCATTGCGATCTACCACTTCAACCTCATCTAAGCCATACGTTAGGTAAGTGTGTCAATCAATTCGTGAGAGGTGGGCATTGCACACATATATACCAACACATGTATCTACCATTCTTAAGATTGAAATCCAAAACCTCCAACTTAAAAGTATTAAATTATACCACAATTATCGATTAATAATAAAATTATTTAATATAAAATACATTGTGCCTAGTTTGCAATTTATACACAACTAATCAATACTAATGCAAGTATTTATAATTAATTAAATTACGACTCACCTAGATAGCCCTGAGTGAGTTTTTGATTGATATAAAAAAAATTATTTTGTCTATAGCTTATACTAACTTAAAATGGAATAAAGGGTGTACATAGTAGGAATATAGAAGAAAAATTCAATTTGATTATTAAAAATAAAATAAAATTTTAATTAATTTTATAAAGAAACTAAATGAAGACGCATGACACATGTCCAATGAATAGTGTGTGTTAAAAGAGATAAATACATTATACACTCATTAAAAAAAAAAACTCTCTTAAATACTCGTTTTCTTTTATAAATACATCAATATCGTCCAAATGTTACAATCAACGATTAGGTATAGTGACTCATGAAGATCTATTTTTCATCAAGAAGGATTATTATTGATATTTCATGATCTTTGTTAAAGAAAATCAGTTTTCATTGATAAACATCTTATTAACAATGTTAGGTAAAGAATATAATTTGAATTCATGTGAATTTAAATACTATGTTAGACAATTATATATTAGAATTTAACCAAATTCATAACTCAAAATTGTGTTTCCCAATTGTTGTGTGTAATTTAGCTGATTGCTAATTCTATTTTCAGATTTTAATTAATTCCAAACAAGCCACAATAACAATCTGATTTTTGTCCAAGCATCAACCACAAACACACCTAAACTTAAACTTGTTTATTTTGACGCGTGTGTGTGTGCTAA
Source organism: Malania oleifera (assembly GCF_029873635.1). NCBI lineage: Eukaryota > Viridiplantae > Streptophyta > Magnoliopsida > Santalales > Ximeniaceae > Malania > Malania oleifera. The sequence continues at coordinate 30,863,327 of NC_080428.1, read as the reverse complement.
GCCTGATAAAGAAAAATATATGTTCACCAATCCAATATTCAACAAAGCCTCAATAAATCCAGCAAAATATAAACATGTCAATCACACAATCATAAGAACACATTTACGTGGTTCGACCCAAAAATTGGCCTACATCCACGGCAGAAACTCACCTCCAAAGACACTATATTAAATCGGTGGAAATAAATACAAGTACACACAGATTTACCCTTTCTTATCTTATTGATCTCATCTGGAAATGAGCCCAAGAATAATCCAAGAAACCCCCCCTTCACACCTGCAAAGAACCCTAGGTTTCTCCCTATATTCCTCCCTGATTCCCCTAAAAGAAAACCCTCCCAAGAAACTAGATCTGTGTTTTTGCCTTCCCTTACTAGTGCGTGAACCTCCGCTGGAGGTTAGAGATACCCAACGCCGCACCTCCTCCTGCCGACTCATTCTCCCGTGCGCCCTTCACTCTCTCGCACGGCTGTGAAGGCTCTCGGTTCTGCAGGTGCTCACTTGGCTGGGAAGATTCCTAAGCTCAGGTGAAGAAGAAGACCCTCTCTCGGTTCTGCCAATGTCTCTCGCGGCTAGAGAAAAAAAAAAAAAGGAAGACCACCTTATGCTCTCCTATAAAAAAACTAAAGTGCAATCCCAAATCCCCCCGCCCCTGCTGTTTTCATTTCATTTACAATTCATTACACATGAAATTACATCCATGCCCCCAGCTAACAATGGGAGAAACAACAGCCATTGGATCTCTCCAACTAAACAGACAACCTGGATTTCCTTCGATGAAGCTTGACACTCCAACACCAACCTCACATTAAAATTCATTTTTGAAAATTTGCTTGGGCAGATGCTCATGCTCAACTACGAGTTTGATTCATTATAGGTTAGATTGATTTGTGTTTCTCAACTTGGGTATTAAAAAATTACAAAAAGATATTTACCGTCTCATAAATCCAATTCATCAACGCAAGGACATTTCAATCGTGCAATGAAATCTAGCACGAGGAGCGTTATTTTCAAACCCAATTCATCAACGCAAGGACATTTCAATCGTGTAATGAAATCTAGCACGAGGAGCGTTATTTTCAAGAGCTAGTGATGGTTTTCGCCAATAAGTGTATGAATGAATGTGGTGTTGAAAATGAAATTTTTGAAAATTAGGGAATACTCGTTTTTAACATTTTTATAATAATAAATATTTAAAACGTTCTTGAGATGACCTACTTAAGTGGATGGGGCATGTTTATAATAGATTAATATTTTAAGAATGTTAATAATTGCAATTAGGACTTTTTTATATTTTATTTCCTTACAAAAGTTAGAAATCCGTATTTAAGTTAAAATAATAGATAATGAATTTGCTACTCTGATGATTTTAATCGAGTGTTTGGAATATCTGAGGCACTGTTATATAAAAAATAATAATAATAAATAATTATGTTATCAAGTGATTCTAAGGTACGATTTAGTTCACAAATTAATTTTAATTTTCGTTTTAAAGTATCTATTTTCAGAAAAAAAAAAAAAAAATTATATAATTGCTTCACTACACGTGAGTCTCAAGTGTCATTGTCCAACAGAAAAACCGGTCTTCTTTATTGAGAAGAGCGAGGGGGGGAACGTAGAGAGGTGGGAGGGGTGGGTGCCAAGTGTCGTTAATGATGTATAGTTTCAGACATTCAGTTCATATTTTCCACACAAAGCACTTGATGCCGAGTGAGAGGGAATCCCCCATTATACGCATACGCCCCGATGGTGCAAGGTCCACGGACCACAAGGATCCGTGTACAGCATACTTGCACATAGTCTGTGTGTCCCAATAATTATTATTATAACAATATTTGGTCTGCCTAGTCATTGTCACCAACCAGACACATCCTTTAACTCAAGTCTTTTTGCCAAAAAAATAAAAGGGTTTCAAGCTTGGATTATATGGCATACAATTAATGTGTGTATATATTTAAAAGATAATGTTTTTACAAAAAAAAAAATCATACATATACGTGTGTGAGTGTGTAACTTTTTGTTTTATAATTGTAAAAATATGAGTTTTACTATAAAAAGGAAGAGAATATTCTTTCATTTATATACGTGACATCAATTATATAATATTTGAGGCACTAACTTATGTATTGAAAAAAGATTTCGGAAGCGAAGCAACTATAAACGCTCAAGCTCTTCTTCTCTTCTCTTCTCTTCCATCGTTGTAGGTGTAGTGTTTGGAATGCTGAATGACCACTAGTAAAATGATTGGAATCCGATCAGGCCAATTTTTGCATCAGCATCTATTCTTTAAAATAAGTGGTCATTATATATGAATTTGATAATTGAGAATATAGACACCCTATTTTTTTCGAGTAATCATGTAGCAAAATCAAGGTTTGTGTTTCCTGTTTTAGTTTTCAAATCTCTAAAAATCACAAGTCTAAATCAAAAGGGCAGCTTTTAAGCCAAATTTAAAAATGGATTCTTTTAGGGGGGACTAATTAAAAACAATGTTTTTCTTAGTGTAAATTAAAACCCTTTTGCCATTTAGGACCTTCCATGTCTTATGGTATGAGACCTTTGTAGGTCCATCCTCCTTTCTCTTATGCTTTTTGTTGATGCTCACTCAACTTGAACACGTGTAGCGGAAGCACACAATCAATCACGAAACAATCAACACCCACTAGTGCAATCACTCGATGATGAAATATACTGAAGAAGCAAACAAACAATGATAAGAAGAAGCAAAAAACACAACTAGAACACACAAGATTTACGTGGTTCGACAATAGCCTATGTCCACGGGAGCAGCACTTAGATTTTTACCATGATCAATGTCAAAGCTCACACTTTTGGGTTACAATATTGTTTATATAACAATCTAACGCCTATAGAAGAGTTATAGTAAAACTAAACTACATCTTGATGTAGGACGGGATTAATCGACATATGTCATACGGTTCAACCCTCACACAAGCACATATACTCAAAACACTTTGAATTAAGAATTCAATTAAGGAACATAAACACCATAAATCATGTTTCATTTCACATGTTGAATTTTTGAAAAGGTGTATGATGCTGTCCAAAAATAGGTCCCAGTTGGTTTTTTCACAGAGGGATCAAGTTAAGTGCGGAAAAAATGCTATTTCAAAGATTCAATAATATAAGTTCTATGTTAGCAAACTAATATTCATGCAGTATATTTAAGCTAGCAAGTACCGATGTTGTAATATATGGATTCAAAAGTGTTATTCGAAGCTGTGATTTTAATCTACTAGCAAAGGTTTACAAAATATAGTGAAGATTCAAACACAAGTACATAGATTACCAATAGATTTGTGTGGATGACTTTGATGTTGTTCCACACGTAGTTAGATCACATCGTAGGTCCTTTGAACAAGCGTTGAAATATCAGGATGAACACAGCAATGGAATGAGGGAAGAATGGTCGTATGGATGTATTTTGGTGGTGGCCGTATGGGTGCTAGATGGAAGGCCATGAGGGTGAGGGTGGGGAAGATATATGTAGACACCCTAATTTTTACTAGGTTTCCCTAGTTGGTGAGGTGCATAAGGTTAATGAAATTTTAAGGCACCCATTTGGAGCATTCATTCAAATCCTAAGTCTGAAAAACAATATGGACCCCTAATAAACCTATGGTGAGAATCCCTGTCATTTGAGTTAAATCCATGGTCCAAGTGGGCAAGTGTCTTGTTTGGATTAAGTCCATATTTCCATACCATAGTTTGAGTCAATAATCATCTCTATAGATTCTTTAAAATGTCTTATGGTTTTCAGATTAAATCCTAGCTCCTATTGTTATAGGTGAGTACTTAATTTTCTTTTCAATTTTGGAGACAAGTCCATATAGTGGAGTCCTTGTTATTAATTCCTTAACTAAGTAGTCCATACCACATTGTTTGAATTTAGTTGGTGTTAAAGGTTCATGTGGAGTTCTTTTAATTAAATCCTAGTTAATTAAAAAATGTTTTCTGTGAACTCTTTTGTTTAAAAATGAATCCTTGTTTATTTATTTATTTATTTTGATTACCATTGATTCTCATTTTATGTTAAGTCTAGTGTTAAAGTCATGAACTTAAAAAATCCATGTGGCTGTCAAAAGGGAGTCAACATTTTTTTTACAAGGGCATGTGCCCAATCGGATACGACACAAGGCTGAGAGATACAGGGAAATTACATTGTGAAATACAAAGAGAAATATAGGGAAAAATACAAAAAAATATACAAAAAGAAATCTGTAGAGGGACCAAGCCGCCATGTGCTAGTGAATATTCCAATGCATCTCTAGGATACCTATTCACCAATTCATAAACAAATTTGAATGAATCAAAGTAGTTAAATGAGGAAATAAAAAATCAAAAGGCATGCATAGAGATACCTTGACTTTGGATCAATTTGGAGACAACCCTTGAAAAATATTGCACAAATCAATCAAAAATTGGATTGTATCCCCTCAAAGTCTTGGCCAGACTCTCCATTAAATGAAGAATCGACCATATCACAAAAAGGGGGGATTACATTGCTGTAGCAAGGAAAGCCAGTGATAGGATTAGTGCTTAGAAGGAAAGAAGGAAGAAAGGGAAGATCAGACCTTGCCTAAATTAACCTAGGGCTAACCTAATAAATAGAGGAGTCTTGCACAGAGTTGAACACACTGAAGAAGAGAGAAATACCCAAAGAGTTCAGAGTGAGAATTTAAAGAAGTGCTACAAGGAGATTTTGAAGAAAATTCAAAGTAGCAACATCCTATGGACCCTAGAAGGTTGAAGTCCTTTCCTCAGAAGGCACGCCCACTAGTGCCTAACTACCAACACTCAGAAGAACACACACATCAGTGCATCTGCCCAATACTTAGAAGTAGAACTCCCTGCCTAGAAGGCTACTCTAGATTGACCTAAAGGATATCCCAGAACAGACTCAAAAAGGGGGAAAAGAAGACCACAAGAGTTGAAGATTATAGGTAAGGTTGGCTTCCCTTCCTTATTCTAATATGCTATAATGAACTGTGGGTGCATATTTTGAAAGTAGGAACTTGAACCTGAACCTGAACCTAAACCTAGACCTAAGCTATGGGTCATTATAGACCTAATAACTTGAACTCGAACTTGAACTCCCCCCTAAATAGAAACTTGTACCCTTGAATAGAAACTCATACCCCTTAACATGAACCTGCCTCTGAACTTGGACTAGCACCCCCAAACCCAAATCAAAACCTAGACTTGGCCCTGAACCTAAACCACCGAATCCAACAAGCCCATGTTGAGAACACCTTTAGACTTGGGCCTGAACCCAATCCAAAACCCAAGCCCAACCTTCCTTTTCAAAATCCTGGGCTTGAACCCATTTCAAAACCCATACCCAACCTTCCTTTTCAAAACCCCAAGCCTGAACCCATTTCATAACCCAGACCCAACCTTCCTTTGCAGATCCCCAGCTTGAACCCATTTCAAAAAACTAAGCCCAACCTTCCTTTTCAAAGTCCTAGGCCCCAAATTATTATTAAAACCCCCAGGCCAAAGACATTTTTAAACAACAACCTAACTCATTTTCAAAACCCCTTGGCCTAAGACATTTTTAAAACCAAGCCCAACTCATTTTTAAATCCCCTAGGCCTAAGACATTTTTAAAACAAACCAAGCCCAATTCATTTTTAAAACCTTGGGACCAAACACCTTTTCAAACTAGGCTCGCGACTTTAAAACTAGGGTAGGCCCATTCCCCTATCCAAAGCCCATTTAGTAAATAGACCCCAATGGTTTGACTCGGCTAGGTTAACCCAAAACTGAACTCACCGGGTTTCAGGTTAGTTGACTTGCCTCAAACCCCTTCACACACACATAGATATTTGAACACACAATCTAGCACTCAAAACACAAGCCAACACAAATATTCATTTTTCAAACCAAAATCACACACACACACACACACACAATTAAACCATAAATCCAACACTTGAAACACAAACACCACAACACTCAAAGCACACACACAATCACAAATACCCAAATAAAAAGAGAAAAGAAAAGTGGGGGGGGGGGGACTTATCTTTAATGATTTTCATACTCAAACCCCAAGGCGAGGCAATCACCATCACTAGTCTTACGATCGGATCCCTCCTGAATCTTAAATCAAGCCACAAACATAGAAATCAGAAAGCTTCAAGGACCTTCGCGAAGAGACAGAGAAAAGGTGCTAGGGTGCTCGCAGTAAGTGAAAGAGAGTGAGGAGAGTTAGGGTTTTTTAAGATGTTTGTAGGTTTACAGAGAGAAAGTGAGTGAAAGAGAAGAGAGGCTAGGATACTCGTAGGTTTAGAGAGAGAATTAGAGAACAAAGAGGTTAGGGTTTATAGGGGGATATGGGGAAGGAGAAAAAAATAGAGGGAAAAAGAAGAGAGGCTTGGGTGCTCGTAGGTTTAGGAGAGGGAATGAGAAAACATAAAGGTTAGGGTTTATAGAGGGATCTAGGGAATGAGATAAAATAATGGCTAGGGTTTATAGAGGGTATTCGCAAGCATAAAGAGAGAAAGATGATGAGAGAATAAAGGGGGGAGAGAGAAGAGAGAATGGGAAAATGTGTGAAAAATGGAAAAATAATCTCTTATACGTTTTTCCCCAAAGGCCATGTGTCACCATCGATGGGTGACACTTGGCAAAAGCTCAGTCGCGCCTTTTAGCTACATGTGGTCAATCCCTGGTCATTTGATTTGTGTTTTCTCAGGATGGTTCGGATTGTGCCACATCATTGATTCGTGTCCATCGACTCCCATCCTTCTGGTTGCCAAGTGATGTCACCACCCCTGCCATATTCAATGTTGATATATATATATATATATTTATGCCAGGCTACGTGTCTTTGCTTGGGATTGACACGTGGCTCGGTACGTTGACCAAGCCCATTTCCCTCGAATTGGCTGACCCAGTTCAAACTAGTTTAAATCGGTTCCTTTATTTTTGTAATTATTTTTTTATTATTTCACTTACTTAATTTCAAAAATGGGTAAAAATTGTAGAAAAATCACAAAATAAATCATAAAAAATCAGACAAATTTTGGAAAAATATTTTTTAAATTAGGAAAAATATTTTGACTTAGTGAAACTCCAAATACCTCTTGAAAATTTTGGAAAAATATTAGAAATACTTAGAAAAATTCATATAAAATTATAAAATAAATCTAGGAGCTATTTTCTTAAAATATTTTCTCAATTTTTAAAGGGAGTGCATCCCTATGATTTTAAAAAGGGCAATGGACATTTCAAGTCTCACCTATTAGCTCGGGGGGGAGGGGGTTTCTAACAAGATCCCTATTTCTGGGGGTCTTATTAGGCAATCCCTAACTCACACCTCGTTTTAAATATACTTTATAAAAGTGTATATATATGTTTGCTTATATATATTTGTTAATTTATTTATTTAAAAAGGAGTAACATAAACGCTATTAAAATTCAATTTGGGATAATTTTTAATTAATTAGGTACCATTCGTATAATGGGTGTGTAGGAGTTGCTAGTACATTTTCATCGCATAACTGAACTCCTGATCCTGATCTTGGTATACGAAGACCAATACTATTCTTAATTGAGTAGTAATAAGGTGCTCTAACCACATCAAGTAAAAATAGGTTAGTGGTGATTCCAAACTTCCAACTTTTCCCAAAAATAAACTCATTATTTTTATCCGCCTCCCCAAGGCACCCTCGCTCCTGAGACGTCACGAAAACTTGGCGACTTTGTTGGGGATATTAGAGAGTTGAGCTAATAAATAATTAGGAATTATCCCAAATTCAAATTTAATAAGTCCTTTAATTACTCTTGTTTGTTTTGTGAGTATTTTATGTAAGCTTGTGAATACCTGGTTACATATAGGGTTTATAGAATTGTGAATGTTTAATTGTATATGTTTTGGATATTTTACTTGTACATATATTCTATGGTGAATAGTTACATATAGGCTCAAATATATTTGATTAAGTATTTGTTTGAGCAAGCATGAGAATAAGGGATTAATTATGAATAACATATCTCTCTTTATATGACTTGAATAACATATGGTTGCTTGTATGTCAATTTTGTGAATGATGGTAAATATTTGATTATATATATATATATATATATATATATATATGTTTGATAAATGATTGTGAGCATGTGATTTGTTAATTCAGGTGTAATCCCAAGAGGGGGGGGGGGATGAATTGGGTATTTTAAAAATATTTAAGATTATTTTACCACTTAATCCTTATTTCTATATTTAACAAATTAATTACAGGGGTTTGAAATTAATTCAAATTATTATCTTAATAAATTATATTTTACCCAATTAATCATTAAGTGCGTGTGAGGTTATTCAACATACACACATGCAAGATAGGTAATGAAATGAGTTACGAAAATTAAAAGGAGTAAAGGAATAGAGAAGTCAAACACAATTTTTACGAGGTTCAATCAACTCGGCCTACGTCCTCGCCTTGAGCAACCCACTCAAGGATTCCACTAAATCCCTGCTCCTTTAGTCGGGATGAAGCTTCTCTTACATCCACTACTTACAAGAGGCACAACTTCCTCCTCACCCGGTTTACAACCCGAATCATGATTACCATATAGAATTTCAAATCGACAAAACAACTCAATATTGCTTCTAACAAAGTTAGTGAGTACAATGGAAAACCTAACACATATCCATAAGATAAAACTTGAAGCTCAGTATGTATATAACGATGTAAGCATTATATGAATGATATGCTTCAAAGAATTTCCCTTTGATCAAATCTCGCAAAATAATTATATGAGTAAATGCTTTGGAGAACTTAGGGTTTTTATTCAACTTACTAGATGCAAGAATACCGAATGTGATATTTTTCAATACTAACTTAGGTATTTGAACAAGGATTTCGGAGGTGACCAGAAACTCTCAAGCTTTTGTTGTCCTCTTCTATTCTTTTCCATGGTTGTAGGTGTAGTGTTTGGAATGCTGAATGACCATTAGTAAAATGATTGGAATCCGATCAGACCAATTTTTGCATCAGCATCTATTCTTTAAAATAGGTGGTCATTATATATGGATTTGATAATTGAGAATATAGACACCCTATTTTTTAGAGTAATCATGTAGCAAAATCAAGGTTTGTATTTCTTGTCTTTGTTTTCAAATCTCCAAAAATCACAAGTCTAAATCAAAAGGGCATCTTTTAAGCCAAATTTAAAAGTGGATTCTTTTAGGAGGGACTAATTAAAAACAATGTTTTTCTTAGTGTAAATTAAAACCCTTTTGCCATCTAGGACCTTCCATGTCTTATGGTATGAGACCTTTGTAGGTCCATCCTCCTTTCTCTTATGCTTTTTGTTGATGTTCCCTCAACTTGAACATGTGTAGTGGAAGCACACAAACCAATCACGAAACAATCAACAACCACTAGTGCAATCACTTGATGATTAAATATACTAAAGAAGCAAGCAAACAATGATAAGAAGAAGCAAAAACACAACTAGAACACACAAGATTTACGTGATTCGGCAATAGCCTACATCCACGGGAGCAACACTTAGATTTTTACTATGATCAATGTCAAAGCTCACACTTTTGGGTTACAATATTGTTTATATAACAATCTAATGCCTATATAAGAGTTATAGTAAAACTAAACTACATCTTGATGTAGGACGGGATTAATCGACCTATGTCATATGGTTCAACCCTCAAACAAGCACATACACTCAAAACACTTTGAATTAAGAATTCAATTAAGGAACATAAACACCATAAATTATGCTTCATTTCACATGTTGAATTTTTGAAAAGGTGTATGATGCTGTCCAAAAATAGGTCCCAGTTGGTTTTTTCACAAAGGAATCAAGTTAAGTGTGGAAAAAATGCTATTTCAAAGATTCAAGAATATAAGTTTTATGTTAGAAAACTAATATTCATGCCGTAGATTTAAGCTAGCAAGTCCCAATGTTACAATCTATGGATTCAAAAGTGTTATTCGAAGCTGTGATTTTAATCTACTAGCAAGGGTTTACAAAATATAGCGAAGATTCAAACACAAGTACATAGATTACCAATAGATTTTTGTGGATGACTTTGACGTTGTTCCACACGTAGTTAGATCACACTGTAGGGCCTTTGAACAAGTGCTGAAATATTGGGATGAATGCAAAAAAGGGAATGAGGGAGGAATGGCCGTATGGACGTATTTTGGTGGTGGCCATATAGGTGCTAGATGGTAGGCCATGAGGGTGAGGTGAGGGTGGGGAAGATATGTGTAGACACCCTAATTTTTACCAAGTTGCCTCAGTTGGTGAGGTGCATAAGGTCAATGAAATTTTAAGGCACCCATTTGGAGTATTCATTCGAATCCTAAGTCTGAAAACAATATGGACCCCTAATAAACCTATGGTGGGAACCCCTGTCATTTGAGTTCAATCCATGGTCCAAGTGAGTAGGTGTCTTGTCTGGATTAAGTCCATATTTCCATACCATAGTTTGAGTCAACAATCATCTTATTAGGTCTATAGATTCTTTAAAGCGTCTTATTGTTTTCAGATTAAATCCATAGGTCCTATTGTTATATGTGAGTACTTAATTTTCTTTTCATTTTTGGAGATGAGTCCATATAGTGGAGTCCTTGTTATTAATTCCTTAACTAAGTAGTCCATACCACATTGTTGGAATTTAGTTGGTGTTAAGGGGTTCATGTGGAGTCTTTTCAATTATACCCTAGTTAATTAAAAAATGTCTTATGTGAACTCTTTTGTTTTAAAATCAATCCTTGTGTTTTTTTATTTATTTATTTTGATTACCATTGATTCTCATTTTATGTTAAGTCCAGCGTTAAAGTCTTGAACATAAAAAATCCATTTGGCTGTCAAAAGTGAGTCAACATTTTTTTTACAAGGGCATGTGCCTAATAAAATGCGACACAGGGCTGAGAGATACATGGAAAATACATTGCGAAACACAAAGAGAAATATAGGGAAGAATACAAAAAATTATACAAAAAGAAATCTGTAGAGGGACCAAGCCGCCATGTGTTGGGGAATATTCCAATGCATCTCCAAGATACTTGTTCACCAATTCAGAAACAAATATGAATGAATCAATGTTGTTAAATAAGGAAATAAAAAATCAAAAGGCATGCACAGAGATACCTAGACTTTGAATCAATTTGGAAACAACCCTTGAAAAATATTGCACAAATCAATCAAAAATTGGATTGTATCCCCTCAAATTCTCGGCCAGACTCTCCATTAAATGAAGAATCGACCATATCACAAGAAGGTGGGGTTACATTGCTGTAGCAAGGAAAGCTAGTGATAGGATTAGTGCTTAGAAAGAAATAAGGAACAAAGGGAAGATTAGACCTTGCCTAAATTGATTTAGAGCTAACCCAATAAATAGAGGAGTCTCGCATAAAGTTGAATGCACTGAAGAAGAGAGAAATACCCAAAGAGTTCAGAGTGAGAATTTAGAGAAGCGGTACGAGGAGATTTTGAAGAAATTTCAAAGTAGCAGCATCTTATAGACTTTAGAAGGTTGGAGTCCTATCTTCAGAAGGCACACCCACCGGTGCCTAACTACCAACACTCAGAAGAACACACACATCAGTGCATCCGTCCAACACTCAGAAGTAGAACTCCCTGCCTAGAAGACTACTATAGATTGACCTAAAGGATATCCCAGAACAGAATCAAAAAGGAGGAAAAGAAGACTGGAGGAGTTGAAGATTGTAGGTAAGGTTGGCTACCCTTCCTTATTCTAATCTACTTAATGAACTGTAGGTGCATATTTTGAAAGCAGGAACTTGAAGGTTAGCTTTACCGTGATCCCAAGAGGGGGGGGGGTGAATTGGTATTTTTAAAATCTATCCCCTAGGTATTCCTCCTAACAGCAGTGTTCACAATCCTAAGGTCAATCTAGTGCAAGTAATATCAGAAATTAAATAAAGCAGTTTAATCAATTTCACAAGCTCTAGAAAGCAATAAAGAGAAGGGTGACACACGGATATGTTATCGAGGTTCGGCCAACAACCTATGCCCCCGCCTTGGCTAACCAGCACAACGATTATCACAATAACTTGCTCACTTAAACAGGTGGAGCGGCACCTATACAAACCAGGTCAAATTAACACAGGGCTGACCTCAACGTTTACACCAATCCTTACCGGGCTAGATTACCGCCCCCTCAGGCCACGCTTGGAATCTCTCAGATATACAATCAAAAGGTATAGTATAAGGGTGCTTTCACATAAAGCAAATTTGTACCACAAATGCGCACAATCACAAACACCACAGATGATTTAAAATGTAAGCTCAGTATGGTCTAACTAGTTCAACTCTCAACAATATTTTCTATCAGTGTAGTGAGTACGTGAGAGTATCAATAATAGTCTGTGTATTTCAAAATGTTTCAATCAAATGTGTTAACATAGAATACCAACCAAGCCTCAAGAATATCACTTAGTAGAATATCTCTATCACATGAATATATATATATGCTTGGATTGCAAAATAGATAATCTTTGTATTCAGTAAATGATATATACTTGAATAAATATTGCCAAAAAGACTAATGTATCAAACACAAATATCTTTTCACAAATAGTTCAATAAAGATTTCGCAAGATATTTGAGTGAGTTTGAAAATGTTTTTGTAAACCAAAAAAAAATACAAAGCTTCCTAAAATATTGCAACTTAAAATGCAATACTCAGAAGCTTGGCAAAGTCTTCTTAGGATAGGCTTATGAGAAAAGCCCCCGAAGAATACTTAAGTAATGCTTTTGAGAAAATCGATTCAAACAATCAAAGAATGAGAGCAAACTTATCAATACAGTCACTCAATCAACTTACAAAGGCTTTTGGCAATGGAAGAGAGTAAGTATGAGTGGATTTTGCAAGAGTATGAGAAGTAGGATGCATTTAGCTTGAGAGAATATTTTTGAATATATTTGCTAATCGATACTTAATTCTCCCAAATGAAACGGTATATATAAACATACCAAAGTTTTTTATCGTTGGGGACCTATTAGGAATTATTGGAAAAGTTTAATGACACTTAAACCATTTTAACCCTATTTAAAAGATATTTAATTGCGGTAAAAATCAGGGCAACCCGAGAGGTCCGGTCGACCAAAATAGGTTCGGTCAACCAAGTCTCATATGATTCGGTCGACCAAGGGACTTTGAACTGAGGGCTCGGTCGACTAGGAGAGGGTGATTTCTCAATTTTTTGAGGTTCGGTCGACGAGGCCATTTTGAACTGGTTGGTTCGTTCGACCAGACAGTTGGGAATTTTCTTGAGGACCCTCGGTCAACCAAATAGTTGGAGTTCATTTCTGTCTCGGTCGACCAGATGGTTAAACTTTTGACCCCAGGGGGTTTCGGTCGACCAGGGCTTTTTGAACTGCAATGGTTCGGTCGACCAGGACCTTGGTCAACTGTTGACTCAAGTCCAATTTGGTCAACCAGGCAAAAATGAACTGTGTTAGCCGGTCGACTGAAAGTACACCAAGTGTGCATTTCGGTCCCGTCTTGAGGCATACAAGCCCTATTCAAGTGCCTAACAAGTATATGTGAAAATGTGTGTATCCTAGGGTCACTTGGGGTCTAATTTCAAGATACCAAAAAAGTCCGATGTCGGTTGACCAAAGGTCAACCGACGGGAAAGCCCTAAGGTCATTCTATGGTCACTTTTTGGTTTGAGCTTACAAAATAAACCATGCATGTGTTGTGTGTGCTTATTGCAAACTAAATATCCTAATTACTATTACACACCAAATAGATATGAAATGCATTACAAAAAAAGATTTCGTCTTCAACTTCACTTTCTCTTCATGCCGTTAATGTATCTACTAATGTAGACCTGCACAAGAACTAGATATTCATCAAATACAAGAGTATTTATTATTATCAAAATCGGGCGTGACCTATAAGGTCAACATTGAACCTGAACCTAAACCTAGACCTGAGCTATGGGTTATCGTAGACCTAATAACTTGAACCCAAACCTGGACTCCCCCCCTGAATAGAAACTCGTACCCTTGAATAGAAACTCATACCCTAAGAAATGAACCTGCCCCTGAACTTGGACTAGCACCCCCGAACCCAAATCGATACCTGGACTTGGCCCTGAACCTAAACCACATAATCCAACAAGCCCTCAAAATCCCACAAGCCCATGCTGAGAACACCCTTAGACTCGGGCCTGAACCCATTTCAAAACCCAAGCCCAACCTTCCTTTTCAAAACCCTAGGCCTGAACCCATTTCAAAACCCATACCCAACCTTCCTTTTCAAAACCCCAAGCTTGAACCCATTTCATAACCCAGACCCAACCTTCCTTTTCAAAATCCCCAGCTTGAACCCATTTCAAAAAACTAAGCCCAACCTTCCTTTTCAAAGTCATGGGCCCCAAATCATTACTAAAACCCCCAGGCTGAAGACATTTTTAAACAACAACCCAACTCATTTTCAAAATCCCTTGGCCTAAGACATTTTTAAAACCAAGCCCAACTCATTTTTAAATCCCCTAGGCCCAAGAAATTTTTAAAACAAACCAAGCCCAACTCATTTTTAAAACCTTGGGCACAAACACCTTTTCAAACTAGGCTCGCGACCATGTTTTAAAACTAGGGTAGGCCCATTCCCCTATCCAAAGCCTATTTAGTAAATAGACCCCAATGGTTTAACTTGGCTAGGTTAACCCAAAACTAAACTCACCGGGTTTTAGGCGAGTTGACTTGCCTCAAACCCCGTCGCACACACATAGAGATCTGAACACACAATCCAGCACTCAAAACACAAGCCAACACAAATCTTCATTTTCAAACCAAAGTCATGCGCGCGCACGCACACACACACACACACACACACACTTAAACCATAAATCCAACACTTGAAACACAAACACCACAACACTCAAAGCACACACACAATCATAAATACCCAAAGAAAAAGAGAAAAGAAAAGTGGGGGGGGGGTACTTATCTTCGGTGAGTTTCATACTCAAACCCCAAGGCGAGGCAATCACCATCACTGGTCTTATGATCGAGTCCCTCCTGAATCTTAAATCAAGCCACAAATATAGAAATCAGAAAGCCTCAAGGACCTTCATGAAGAGACAGAGAAAAGGGACTAGGGTGCTTGCAGTAAGTGAAAGAGAGTGAGGAGAGTTAGGGTTTTTTAGGATGTTTGTAGGTTTATAGAGAGAAAGTGAGTGAAAGAGGAGAGAGGCTAGGATGCTCGTACGTTTAGAGAGAGAATGAGAGAACAAAGAGGTTAGGGTTTATAGGGGGATATGGGGAAGGAGAGAGAAATAGAAGGAAAGAGAAGAGAGGCTTGGGTGCTCGTAGGTTTAAAAGAGGGAATAAGAGAACATAAAGTTTAGGGTTTACAGAGGGATCTATGGAATGAGATAAAAGAATGGCTAGGGTTTATAGAGGGCATTCGCAAGCATAAAGAGAGAAAGATGATGAGAGAATAGAGAGGGGAGAGAGAAGAGAGAATGGGAAAATGTGTGAAAAATGGAAAAATCACTTTTATATGTTTTCTCCTTAAAGCCACGTGTCACCATCGATGGGTGACACTTGGCAAAACCTCAGTCATGCCTTTTGACTAGATCTGGTCAATCCCTGGTCGTTTGATCTATACTTTCTCAGGATGGTCCGGATTGTGCCACATCACTGATTCGTGTCCATTGACCCCCATCCTTCTGGTTGTCAACACGTGGCCAAGTGATGTCACCCCCCCTGCCACATTCAATGTTGATATATATATATATATATATATATATATATATATATATATATATGCTAGGCTATGTGTCTTTGCTTGGGATTGACATGTGGCCCGGTACGTTGACCAAGCCCATTTTCCCCGAACTGGTTGACCCAGTTCAAACTAGTTTAAATTGGTTCCTCTATTTTTGTAATTATTTTGTTATTATTTCATTTACTTAATTTCAAAAATGGGTAAAAATTGTAGAAAAATCACAAAATAAATTATAAAAAATTAGACAAATTTTGGAAAAATATTTTTTAAATTAGGAAAAATATTTTGATTTATTTTGACTTAGAGAAACTCTAAAAATATCTCAAAAATTTTGCAAAAATATTAGAAATACTTATATAAATTCCTACAAAATTTTAAAATAAATCTTGGAGCTATTTTCTTAAATTATTTTCTCAATTTTTAAAGGGAGTGTGTCCTTATGATTTAAAAATGGCAATGGATTTTTCAAGTCTCACCTATTAACGAGAAAGGGGGGGGGGGGTTCTAACAAGATCCCTATTTCTGGGGTCTTATTAGGCAATCCCTAACTCACACCTCGTTTTAAATATACTCTATAAAAGTGTACATATATGTTTGCTTACTTAGTTGCATATATATATATATATATATATATATATTTATTTATTTATATTTATGTATTTGTTAGTTTATTTATTTAAAAAGGAGTAACATAAAGGCTATAAAAATTCAATTTGGGATAATTTTTAATTAATTAGGTACCATTTGTAGAATGGGTGTGTAGGGGTTGCTAGTACATTTTCATTACATAACCAAACTCCCGATCCTGATCTTGGTATATGAAGACCAATACTATTCTTAATTGAGTACTAATCAGGTGTTCTTACTGCATCAAATAAAAATAGGTTAGTAGCGATTCCAAACTTCCAACTTTTCCCAAAAATCAACTCATTATTTTTATCCACCTCCCCTAGGAACCCTCGCTCCCGGGATGTCGCTACAGCTTGGTGACTTTGCTGGGGATATTAGAGAGTCGAGCTAGTAAATAATTAGGAATTATCCCAAATTCAAATTTAATAAGTCCTTTAATTACTCTTGTTTATTTTGTGAATATTTTATGTAATCTTA
The DNA here is from genome assembly GCF_029873635.1 of Malania oleifera. NCBI lineage: Eukaryota > Viridiplantae > Streptophyta > Magnoliopsida > Santalales > Ximeniaceae > Malania > Malania oleifera. Next base: position 30,846,454 of record NC_080428.1, on the reverse strand, counting down.
TGAAAACCTGGTTGTATATAGGGTTTATAGAATTGTGAATGTTTAATTGTATATGTTTTGGATATTTTACTTGTACATATATTCTATGGTGAATAGTTACATATAGGCTCAAATATATTTGATTAAGTATTTGTTTGAGCAAGCATGAGAATAAGGGATTAATTATGAATAACATATCTCTTTATATGACGTGAATATATGATAGTATATATGGTTGCTTGTATGTCAATTTTGTGAATGATGGTAAATATTTGATTATATATATAAGTTTGATAAATGATTGTGAGCATGTGATTTGTTAATTCAGGTGTAATCCCAAGAGGGGGGGGGGGGGGATGAATTGGGTATTTTAAAAATATTTAAGATTATTTTACCACTTAATCCTTATTTCTATATTTAACAAATTAATTACAGGGGTTTGAAATTAATTCAAATTATTATCTCAATAAATTCTATTTTACCCAATTAATTATTAAGTGCATGTGAGGTTATTCAACATACACACATGCAAGATAGGTGAAATGCGTTGCGGAAATTAAAAGGAGTAAAGGAAGAGAGAAGGCAAACACAATTTTTATGAGGTTCAGCTAACTTGGCCTACGTCCTCGCCTTGAGCAACTCACTCAAGGATTCCACTAAATCCTTGCTTCCTTAGCCAGGACGGAGCTTCCCTTACATCCACTACTTACAAGAGGCACAACTTCCTCCTCACTCGGTTCACAACCCGAATCGTGATTACAATATAGAATTTCAAATCTGCAAAACAACTCAATATTGCTTCTAACAAAGTTAGTGAGTACAAGGGAAAACCTAACACATATCCATATGATAAAACTTGAAGCTCAGTATGTATATAACGATGTAAGCATTATATGAATGATATGCTTTATAGAATTTCCCTTTGATCGAATCTCCAAAAATAATTATATAAGTAAATGCTTTGGAGAACTTAAGGTTTTTATTCAACTTAATAGATTCAAGAATACCGAATGTGATCTTATTATAAAATTGGTCTTAAATATTATGAAGATCTTAGTTCTTGCTATCAAATAATTTGTGAAGTTGAATGTTTGAATAAATAAAAGACTTTGAATATTGCAAAGATTTAAACACTACTTGTCACAACAAAATTTCTTACAAATATATATTGAGAACCTTTAGACTTTTCAATCATGTAGATTTCGCAATAACAAAATATTGAGTATTTGAATCAAAATAAGAACTTGAAGATCTTCAAATATTCAATGTTTAGAATGTCCTTTCACAAATAAATTTTTATGTGACAACACAAGATTTTTCCTTTTTCAATAAGAGTAATAGATGTATAAATATGAGATATGAAAAATCTTCAAGATATCTATATTTTGAGATCACAAACCAATCCCTTGTTTACCAAACCTCAATCACAAAAGCTTGCTTTCAAGATGTGTAAATGAAATCCCTTCGAAAAGCTGAGATGATTTGCCTAAACTTGATGAATATAGTTGAAGTGCAGGCAAACATATTGCAATATGTTCAAGTTTCTTAATATTATCCAAAAGGTTGGGGCACTAGGGTTTAAAGGTTGATTATATAAGTAATCTTGGTCTTAGGATAAGTCCTGACCATTGTATCAACTTGATCAAGTGTATAACCCGCGTGTTCTCTCGCTAAAGATCCAATTTTTAAACTTCCCGCAGGTTCAGACGACTGAAGATTAGGGTTCAAACGTCTGATGTTCCTTAAAGTTTTGAAAAATTATACTGGACACAGGGTCAGATGACTAAACTTAAGGTTCAGACTTCTGAAGTCCCTACTTCAAATGACTGAACAGAAGGTTCAGGCGTCTGAAGATGTTTTTCCTGTTCTGAGTTTCAGCAATTAATTATTCAAATGATTGAACTAATTCTTCAGTCTTCTGAGGAAATTCTTCAGACGTCTGAGGGTAATCCTCAGTCGTTTGGGTAGTTCAACTTCAATTTTTTTATTTTATTTAAAAAAAAAAATTTCCTTTCTTGCTTTGCTTCTTCATAAACCATTTTTTTTGGTGTTTTAAATAGAGTCTCTAAGTCAATGAATAACCCCTAAAAGATTTTCATGAGATGCATGAGTCCTAAGGTCAGTCTAGGGTATATTTTTAGCTTCGAATTAAATCATATGAAATATGTAAATACATTCAGTTCTAAATACCCATTCCCATGACGATCTAGAACTTGCCATTTGCATCTTCATTCTTTTACTCTTTCATTTCCATGGATTGTGCCAAGTTGTATATCCTTTAATCCTCATGGCTTCCATGACTTTCTAACTTTTTGTGCATGCTAAATATTGTCCCTATTCACAATCTCAATGCACAGATCAAATATCAAGTGATTTGTCATTATCAAAATAGGATTGGACTCATAGAGTCAATAGGATTAATTTTTGAATATTGCCTGATATGTGGGAATAGGCTAAATATATGAGCTTGCACACACTTACACGAGCCTTCCACCCGAGCTTCACCCTTTAGGACTAGATAGGAGTGCAATACCCATTGTCCCCATGAGGTAGGGTCTGTGGGGACCCACGAACCACTTCACTCTGTTTGAACATTATCCAAACCCTTTGGGTGAGGAAAGGGGACATGCTAGGAACCTGTTGTCAATAGGGATTAGAGCTTAACCACACATACTTGTTTATAAGTATTTCCTTCCCTAGGATAGAGCCTCAAAATAACCCTGTAAATATAAATCCACCTTGGGTCGAAAGAGGAGCCTCATCATTCTCTATATGATTTAATCATTGTATGTGCTTCTCTAGTATGTGTGATATTGTGCCTAACATTTTGCATTCACATAGGCATACACATTACTTTACCAAGATTTTGGAAAAGACCTGATTCATTTATGGAGGATACCGTAGTCCACTAGGAAAGGGAACCTGCGGTATAGTCATACTTTGAAAGCCAACAAAGTCATTAGGGAAATAGTCTAAATAAGGAATCTATGGTTGTACTACAAGCCCGAGTTAGTATGGACACTAGATCAAATTCCTTAGATAAGCTAAAAGTCATTTGGAAGGGATGGTCGCCCGAGCGCAGTTTAAAGTTCTCCCAGTTATATAAGCATATCAGTTTCATGCTGCATATATCAGTGACGCTTTGCATAATTGAAGTAGTGGTGGAATTACAGAACCCCCTATACTGTTGCTTCACCATGGAGGGGGTAGACATGGCTCCAACCATTGAGGAATATACCTCGCTACTACATTTGGTAAAAATGCAAACACACTACAAGGTATACGTTCATGATCCTAGTGTATCCTTTGTGAATAAATTATACGAGGGGTCAAAGTGCATAAAACAACTTTAGAAGATGAGGAAAATAACAAAAAAATCACATAGGAACGCTTGAAGATGTTAATGGATAGGGAGGAAAGGGAAGAGGCTCACTTGCATGTATTGGCCCTTGCTATCTATGGCCTAGTTATTTTCCCTGAGGAATTGGGGTGATTGACCAAGCCATAGTCTCTTTTGTGGCCCAGGTGCAAACCGGAGTTAACCCAGTACCCGATATTCTGGAAAAAACCTTTCGATTTCTTAATGTTTGTAGGACCAAGAGGCGAGAAAGATTAAGATGTTCGGTACCATTGCTTTATGTTTGGACTGTAAGTAATTTTCCAAGTGACCAAGGGGCCTTTTGTCCTATCTTCTCAGCACTTTGAATCCCCTTAGTCGAATTTGAAGCAATCCAGTGGGAGACTACGTAACTTGGCCAATAGGGGAGTCATATGGCAAACACCATGGATGAGCTACTCTAGTATGATATACAGATTTGGAGAATTTCCATTGGACCCGTTATTAAGCCCATGGGGAGGAATAGCTTATGCACCCCTTATGTTCAAAAGGCAAATAGGAGCATCCCATTTTATACCCATGACTCATGGTTTGGTGGATTCTGAGTTCACTTATGGGACTCAAAAGTAGGTCAGCAAATTTACAATATCACGGAGACACGTATATCTGCCATACTCAGGCAGTCAGATCATGGGGACTAAGGAAAGCTATGACAAGTGGGCGGCCACCAGGATTAGTCCTCAAGTTAGAGGAATTCCAAAAGTTTCCACATGTTGGGCAGAATCATCAACATAGTTTAAATGGGCACAGGAAAAAATGAACCTACGAGATGAATTACGTTCCACGGAAGAAAGAGCCATGAAGTTTGAAATGAACATTCGACAACTAAGGTAGAGGGAACAAGGGTTAATTATCGCATGCCATAGGATGGTCAAATAGAAGAAGGATAAGTGCTTACAAGTGGTGGATGAAATAATAGCTCTTAGAAGGAAAAGGTGAGCACTTCAAATCGAGCTCAAGTTGAAATTTGAATTACTAAAAGATGCAGAAATTGAAAATAAAAGAAAAACACAATGCATAGAGGAATTAGAGAAGCAATGGCGGGAGTGGAGGGATGAATGCAAACAATTACAAGACAAATATTAGAAGATTGTACCACATATATAGAAGACCCAATATTGAGAATGCAAGTTTCGAGCATTCGAATCTCAGACATCCAAAATAGTGAGTCAAATGCAAAGAGCCCCCATCCGAGTTAACAATGGTAAAAGACGCATAGCATGTGGGACCAAGAGCATACACGAGGCATCTTGATCCAAAGGCGACTCGTATTATTCACAATGTACTTCAAGGATTAGATTGATCAGGCATTTTTCATTAAGATATTGTATAAAGAGTGTTATTTAATAAGAGCAATATTATTTCCGATAAAATGATGATGATCTAATTTATGAATCTTGGCAGAAGTAACTTAGGTTAGATACATGTTTATACCTTTTTATGTATTTCTGCATTAGCATACTACATTCATGCATAAAACACTCATACATTACATAATCATGCATTTGTGTTCCAAAAAGAAGAATTTTCTTTGGAGTAGTGAAGAAGAAGCTTAGGCGACAAGAAATCAACATTGAGACCTCCACCCATCTGTACAATACCAAACGAAAGGCCAAAGCAATGAGTGAGCAGTTGGAGAATCGTGTCATGGGCCGAGAACAAGACCAACAAGAAATCAACAACAATGTTAAGGACATGTAGGCTCAGATAGGCAAAGTGATAGATCTACTAATGAATAAAGGAAAAGTTGCACAAGTACCACACTTAGAAACGGATTCCAACCCTATCCATGCCCTAGGATTCACTTTGGTCTATGGGTAGACTTCGGTCCCGCCTCCTTCCGTAGTAGACAGATTAGGGCCAAGCATGGCCTTGTTTATCCCAACAATGCCAGCTCAGGGCTTCCCCGCTATAGGGACACTTTTGGTGTAATTTTCAGATTTAGGGATAAGCAAGTCAAAAATAGAATGATGATGTAGGGACCCGAAGAAATTATTATAATTAAATAATAAGGGAATGGAGAGAGAAAGGTAAATTGTAATTTGGAATTCAAACAGGGTCTCATCGACAAACATAGCATGTTCGTCGACGAACATGCTTGATGGGATCATCAACGAGGACACATGTCTCCTCGATGAGAAGTTACCGAGAAACTATTTTTAGTTATGAATTTCTTTGATGAGGAATAAGCATTCATCGACGAACTCCCTTCATGGCCTCGTTGACGAAGTGATGTGGCTCCTCAATGAGTGCAGGTGTATAACTAGCCCTAAACTCAGAGTCAGCACAGATTTTTCAACCAAAATAGGTTTTCTCTCTTTCCTGTTCATCCCCTCTCCCTTCTCTCTAAGATTTTGGGCCAGTCTTTTGCCTGTTCGACGATCCGAGGTTGCCACGACACTCTTGGGAAGTTTCTCTTTAAGTTTGTTGGAGTGGATCGTAGGTGGGCTAACTTGGACTCTATCCCAAATTCAGGCTAAGGCTTTCTATTTAGTATTTGGCTTCCCTATAGTCGTAGAAAATGTAGTACTCGAAGAAATATTGAAGTTTTATTTGGGGTAATGTTGTTTTCAGGGTGTTGAACGGGGAACCCTGCAGGTGTAGGACTAGTCATTTTAGGGGTTTTCCATAAGTCAGGTAAGGGGATAAACTAAGTTAGGTTTCTTATGAAAATGTATTTACCATTTTACAGCATTTAATTTCAGTTAAATATGTATATTGTAGAATTATATTGGAAATTATGTTGTTGATCAGAAATGTGGTTTTCACGTATAATATTAGAAATATGATTTTAGAACAAGTTTTATGATCTGAGTATTACCCCTTTTGTATGGCATGAGTATTATTTAGCATGAAAATTATGATGATGAAATATTATGTTTATAAATTAAGTATGTTATTACTGTTTTCAGGGAAATATTAAAATGATATAGGGATTTTTCAAAGTAAGGAATTTATATGATATGTCGGCGTAAGGGCTGAGGATTTCATATGATATGCCGGCGTAGGGGCTGAGGTTTTATATGAAATACTGGAACAAGGGCCAAAATTTTTTTGATATGTTATACCGGCATAAGGCCCGTGATTTACAAGATACAAAATGCTAGTGTATAGACTAAGAAATTTTATATGATATGTTATGCAAAGTTTTATGAAGATATTAACATGACAGATATTATTATGAAATAGTCATGTATCACTATTTGTAAAAATATGATATATTATCAAAACCTTGTTGGCTTGGTTTAGGCTTTCACGAAGCACAGTACCGTAGCTATATGATCACGATCATGTTTATGTTAGTACTACCGCTTGTCATAAGGGGCAGTGGGAGATCGGCAGTCGTTGTGGTTTATTGTAGCGTAGGCATCCCTATGGTGTCCGGATCAGGAGGGGCAGACCCATCATACTTACAGACTTATGTTAATCTAGCGTGGTTGGCCAGCCATTGCTAGGTCCCGCCTTTGGGCCGCACAACCCAGTCATATGGGGTTAAGATATGACACCAACCTACTATCCATCCAAGGTGTTTTCCATATATAGTTATATGAGATGATTTACATGTATAGAATTCAGTATGTTATACCATGTAATGGTAAAATATGTTTTTCCAGATATGATACAGATAGTTTTGTCGAGTATGATTTTTGTACTATTATATGTATAACACGAAAATACTCATGTTGCCACACACTGGTATTTGTTTATTTCCCTTACTGAGAACTGTCTCACCCCAGTTATATAAACATTTCAAGAGCCGCATATAGAAGAGCGGATAAAGCTCGACAGCACTAGAGTTCGATTGTTCTACCCTATCTGAAGGGTCCCTCATTTTGCTATATCTGAAGGGTCACTCATTTTTCTAGGGTCAGACAAACTTTTTGGATGTGCGTATTCATATGACTGTTGCAGTAAACTCTACTATTGTGTTGGATGGATAATTTGATATATATATATATATATATATATATATATATGATTTTATGTTTCCCATTGCTTAAGTATTAGTATTATATTTCAGGTATACCCCTAGTACCCATGGGTCCAATTGGGTTATGTTTTATCAGGTTTATCATGATTTGTTAGAATTATTATATTGGATATTATTATGAAAAAAAATTGGTAAAATAAGCAGGTCATTATAGTTTGGTATCAGAGCCTAGGTTGCTAGGTTCTGTAGACTTTAGAGTGTAGCGGAAATGATACCAGAGTAAAGGGAAAGGATTTAAGGTTTTGTTCTACAGTCTAGAGGTAGGACATCCGTGGTGGTTTCTGTGTTTTTCCCCGGGTGACGATTTCAAGAAATCCATAGTAAACTATTGCCAGGTTGTGTTCCTAGAATGTAGGACTAGATCTAGAAATAAAATGAGGATGTCAAGATAAGGGACTATGTTAGGCACGTAAATTATAAGGATAGGGTCTCTAAATCACGTTTATTATTTTTTAGGATGGACCCTGGAGCCGGTAGTGCCCATGTGAGTGGTAGTGATGGAGCAGGGCCCTCGAGTGTAGGCGGGGTTGATTTTGATGCGATATTACGTAGTGTGGGTCAACAGGTTATGGCTAAGATTGCTAGGAGCTCCAGAGAGCAGGAAGGCCCGTCTGCAGGCCATAGGTGCACGATAGAGAAATTTACCAAGATGAATCCTCCAGTATTTTCAGGAGGAGTTGATCCTGCAGCCATCGAGAATTGGATGTAGGAGATCAAGAAAGTTTTGGTGGTATTACAATGTACGAAAGAGCAAAGGTTCTCTTTGCCACCTATAAACTGACAGGGGAGGCTAAGGGGTGGTGGATTGTGGTGAAACTTTTGGAGCAGTAGAGGACAATGCACATAGTTATGACATGAGACTGATTTAAAGAATTATTATTTGACAGATATTTCCCAGCCACTATCAGGGAAGTAAAAGTGGAAAAGTTCCTGAATCTGAAGTAGGGATAGCAGTCGGTCCAGCAGTATACAACGCGATTTATCGAGCTTTCCCACTTTGCTTCATATATTATTCATGATGAAGTAAATAAGGCAAGACAGTTTGAAAGAGGTTTGAGGCGAGGCATATACAAGCATGTGGTAGTTTTGAAGATACAGAACTTTACTGAGTTAGTTGATAGAGCAGCCTTAGCCAAGGCTAGTGAGCGCATGGATGTAGAAGAGTAAGGATGGAAGAAGAGATTTGTGCCTTTAGGCTTCCATTAGGGATTTAGGAAGGGTTAGTGGAGGAAAGGAAACTATGGAAGAGGACAAACGAAGGAGATTAAAGGTCATGGGGTTCAGGCGGTGCGAAATTTCCCTGTTTGTTAGACTCATGGGAAGAGATACTTGGGAGAGTGTTGAGTGGGGAGAGCTGTCTACTATCGCTATGGTAGATGGGGACATCTAGTACAAGATTGCCCTACACCACCAGATACCGCTCCTACTCCCATACTGTACCGCCGAGGCTATCAGGCACCCCGTGGAGGTCAGCAGAGGAATGTAGCTCGAACGAGGTTCTATGCTTTGACGCTTGGGGATGCTGAGATAGCCGGTGATGTGGTGATAAGTATTATTAACATGTTTTCATTTAAAGTTATTGTATTGTTTGATTCAGGAGCCACACATTTGTTCATGTCTATAGAGTGTATTAGATTATGTGGGCCAAAAACACAGTTGTTAGACACCGAATTGTTAGTCACTACACCGACAGGGTTTGTAGTAAGGTGTAGCAGAGTGCTCTGAGGCTGTCCAGTTGATATTTGGGGGAAAGTCTTATCAGCTGATTTGATAGTACTGGATATACACGAGTTCAATGTAATTTTTGGTATGGACTGGTTGGCAACCAATTACACTAGTATAGACTATCGTTTGAAAGAAGAAATATTTAGACCTTCGGGAAGATCAGAATTTAATTTTATAGGGTCCCGAGTGCAATCCCACCTCATTTAGTTTCAGCTGTTCAAGCGAGGAGACTGCTCCTGAGTGGTTATAGGGGATTCGTGGCCTTTGTGAAGGAAATGCTAAGGAAAGAATTGAAGCTCACTAGTACGCTAGTAGTAAAAGTGTTTACAGATGTGTTTCTAGATGAGTTACCAGGCTTGCCACCTAATCGTGAGGATGATTTTCCTATTGATCTGCTTCCAGGTACAACATCGATCTCTAGAGCACCTTATCGAATGGCGCTAGCAGTGTTGGCAGAATTAAAGAATTAGTTGCAAGATTTGCTTGATAAGGGTTTATACGGCCCAATGTATCTTCGTAGGGAGCTCCAGTGTTATTTGTGAAGAAGAAAGAAGGGTCCATGAGGATGTGTATAGATTATAGGGAAATTAATAGGGTGACAACCAATAACAAGTATCCTCTACCACGTATAGATGATTTATTTGACCAGTTCCTGGGTACACAGGTGTATTCCAAGATTGACCTCAGATCAGGCTACCATCAGGTGAAAGGAAAAGCAAAAGATGTCTCGAAGACAACCTTTAGGACCAGATATGGGCATTATGAATTTCTTGTTATGCCGTTTGGTTTGACGAATGCTCCTATAATATTCATGGATTTAATGAAAAGAATTTTCCACCAATATTTAGACCATTTTGTTGTTGTTTTTATTAATAATGTACTGGTCTATTCAAGGAGCTATAAGGAGCATGAGATGCATTTGAGGTAGGTTTTACAAATGCTCAGAGAAAAGAAGTTGTTTGCCAAGTTCAACAAATGTGAATTCTAGCTCGAGAAGGTTGTGTTTTTGGGGCATGTCATCTTGCGGGATGGAATTTTTGTGGATCCTAGTAAAATTGATGCGATAGTGAATTAGGCTAGACCAAGGAACGTCCAGGAGATCAGGAGTATCTTGGGGCTGGTTGGGTATTACTGTCATTTTGTTAAGGGATTCCCATCATTATTAAGGCCTTTGATGCGACTAACTAGGAAGAACATCAGGTTTGAATGGGATGATAGCTGTGAGTAGAGCTTCTAGGAATTGAAGCAAAGGCTTGTCATGACACCAGTGTTGATCATCCCATTAGGGGGTGAGGGTTATGTTATTTACAGTGATGCGTCCTTGAAGGGACTTGGCTGTGTAATGATGTAGCATGGTAGGGTGGTAGCGTATGCTTCCATGTAGTTGAAAGAGTATGAAAATAACTACCCTACCCATGATTTTAAATTGGCTGCAGTAGTACATGCATTGAAGATTTGGTGGCATTACCTCTATGGAGAACGATGCGAAATCTTCCCCGACCATAAGAGTTTAAAGTACTTTTTCACTAGGAAGGAACTATACATAAGACAGAAAAGGTGGTTGGAGCTTATTAAAGATTTTGATTATACTATTAGTTACCACTCAGGAAAAGAAAATGTGGTAACTGATGTGCTGAGCAGGAAGTCTGTTGGACCAGCATTGGCAGCTATGGAGATTCAGTATTCGATCATGATGGATCTAGAGAGACTCGACATAGAGTTGCTTAAGAGTGATCCTCAGGCATGTATTTCCAGTTTAGTGGTACAACCTACTCTGCAGGAAAGGATTAAAGCTGCTCAGAATGAGGATCCAGAATTAGCAAAGGTCATGGTCAAAGTATAAAGTGGTCAGGGAGAGGATTTTTGTATTATAGATGATGGAGCTTTACGGTTTTGTTCTAGATTATGTGTTCCTACTGATGCTAATATCAAAAAGACCATCTTAGAGTAGGCTCACAGATCCTTATACACAGTTCATCCCGGCAGCACGAAAATGTATAGGGATTTGTGAGAGTCTTACTGGTGGAGTGGTATGAAGAAGGAGATTGCCGAGAATGTAGCATAGTGTTTGACATGCCAGCAGGTAAAAGCTGAGCACCAAAGGCCAGTAGGCCAGTTGCAGCCACTTTTTATTCTAGAGTGGAAATAGGATCACATATCTATGGATTTTGTTTCAGGACTTCTGTCAACATTACATGATAAGAATGCAATCTGGGTGATTGTAGATCGTTTGACTTAGACCGTTCATTTCCTTCCCATCAAGATCAACTACTGCATTAATAGACTGGTAGAGATTTATATTTAGGATATAGTCCATTCTCATAGTGTTCCTATGTCTATAGTGTCAAATCGGGACCTTGCATTTCATATCACGATTTTGGAGGAGCATGCAGGAAGCTCTATGGCCTCAGTTATCATTTAGCACGACATTCCATCCTCATTCAAATGGGCAGGCTGAGAGGATGATTCAGATATTAGAAGATATGCTTCGAGCATGCGTGCTAGACTTTTGGGGTAGTTGGACCCAATTTATACCGCTGGTGGAGTTTGTGTACAATAACAATTATCAGGCTAGCATTGGCATGACACCGTTTGAGGCGCTCTATGGTAGAAAATGTCATTCTCTTTTATATTAGGATGAGATGGGTGAGCAGTGAGTTGTAGGGCCAGAGCTAGTGCAGCAGGCATGTGATAAAGTTCGACTCATTAGAGACAGAATCAGTGCAGCTCAAAACTGACAGAAGAGTTACGCCAATGCCCACCACAGGAAATTGGAGTTTGATATCGGTGCTCATGTTTTTCTGAAAATAGCTCCATTAAAAAAGGTTATGTTATGTGGGAAGAAAGGTAAACTTAGCCCTAGGTTCATTGGCCGATTCGAGATTCTAGAGAAAGTGGGGTCAGTAGCCTAAAGGTTAGCTTTACCACCGGTGTTGTCCGGGATACACGACGTATTCCATATCTCCATGTTGAGGAAACACATCCTAGACCCTTCTCACATAATTAGTTATGGTGAATTAAAGCTTAATGATTCACTAGTTTACAAGGATGTACTAGAGGTACTAGTACAAATTCTGGACAGGAAAGAATAAGAATTATGCAATAAGAAGATTCCTATAGTGAAAGTCCTCTGGAGGAATCACGCAATAGAAGAAACTTCTTGGGAACTTGAGGAACAAATAAGGTAGAAATACCCATATTTATTCAGTGTGGTTCAGTTATAATCAGTAAGGTGTAAGTGGTTATGAGATATTTCTTTTGTAGGTTAGTCAGTATATATAATAGTTTAGTTAGTAAGTAGTATTTTAGTTTTGGGAGAATTTTATTTTATATACATAAAATCTCCCTCTGAATGTAACCATGGTATTCCTCCGCCATAAGTGAGGGTAAGTTATAAAATAAGTAGACTGTTTGTTTTCAAGGGATGGTGAATCATATGGATAGTAAATTCGAGGACAAAATTTTTATAAGGAGGGGAGAATATAGGTACCTAAAGAAATTATAATAATTAAATAATAAGGGAAATGAAAGAGAAAGGTAAATTTTAATTTAGAATTCAAACAAGGTCTCATTGACGAACATAGCACTTTCATCGACAAACATGCTTGATGGGATCATCGAAGGGAACACGTTTCTCATCGACAAGAAGTTACCGAGAAGCTATTTTTAGTTCTGAGTTTTTTCAAAGAGGAATAAGTATTCATCGACGAACTCCCTTCATGGCCTGATCGATGAAGTGACGTGGCTCGTCGACGAGTGCAGGTGTGTAACTAGCTCTAAACTCGAATTCAGCGTAGATTTTTCAACCAACACAGGTTTTCTCTCTCTATTGTTCATCCTCTCTCCCTTCTTTCTAAGATTTTGGGCTGGTCTTTTTCTGATTTGACGATCTGAGGCCGCCACGAACACTCCTGGGAAGTTTCTCTTCAAGTCTGTTGGAGTGGATTGTAGGTGGGGCTAACTTGGACTCTGTCCCAAATTTAGGGCAAGGTTTTTTATTTAATATTTGGCCTTCCTACAATTTTAGAAAATGTAGTACTCGAAGAAATACTAAAGTTTTATTCGGGGTAATGTTGTTTTCAGGGTGTTGAACGGGGAACCCTGCAACTGTAGGACTAGTCATTTTAGAGGCATTCCAGAAGTTAGGTAAGGGGATAAATTAATTCAGGTTTCTTATGAAAATGTATTTACTATTTTATAGCATTTAATTTTAGTTAAATATATATATATACATTGTAGAATTATGTTTGAAATTATGTTGTTGATCAGAAATGTGGTTTTCACGTATAATATCAGAAATATGATTTTAGAACAAGTTTTATGATTTGAGTATTACCCCTTTTGTGTGGCATGAGTATTATTTACCATGGAAATTGTGATGATGAAATATTATGTTTACAAAATAAGTATGCTATTATTGTTTTTAGGGAAATATTAAAATGATACAAGGATTTTTCAAACTAAGGAATTTATATGATATGTTGGCGTAAGGGCTGGGGATTTTATATGATATGCCGGCGTAAGGCCTGAGATTTTATATGAAATATAGGCATAAGGGCTGGAGGTTTTTTGATATGCTATATCGGTGTAAGGGCCATGATTTACAAGATGCCAGCATAAGGGCCGTGAAATTTTATATGATATGTTATACAAAATTTTACAAAGATATTAACATGATAGATATTATTATGAAATAGCCATGTATCACTATTTGGAAATATATTATATGTTATTAGAACCTAGTTGGCTTGGTTTAGGCTTTCACGAAGCACGGTACCGTAACTATATGATCACGATCATGCTTTTGTTAGCGCCACTGCTTGCCGTAAAGGGCAGTGGGAGATCGACAGTTGATTTGGTTTATTGTAGCGCAGGCATCCCTTTGGTATTTGGACCAGGAGGGGCAAACCCATCATACTTATACACTTATGTTGATCTAGCGTGGTTGGCCGACCATTGCTAGGTCCTACCTTCGGGTCGCACAACCCAGTCATGTGGAGGTAAGACGTGACATTAGCCAGCTATCCATCTAGGGCGTTTTCCATGTATAGTTATATGAGATGATTTACATGTATAGAAATTGTTTTTCCGGATATGATACAGATAGTTCTGTCAAGTATGATTTTTGTACTAATATATGTATAACACGAAAATAATCATGTTGCCACACACTGGTATTAGTTTATTTCCCTCACTGAGAGATGTCTCACCCCAGTTATATAAACATTTTAGGAACCCCAAATAGGAGATCGGATAAAGCTCTGCAGCACTAGAGTTCGATTGTTCTACCCTATTTGAAGGGTAAGTCATTTTGCTAGGGTCAGACGGACTTTTGGGATGTGTGTATTCATATGACGATTGTAGTAAACTCTAGTATTGTGATGGATGGATAGTTTGATATGTATATGATTTTATATTTCCTGTTGCTTAGGTATCAATATTATATTTCAGGTATACCCTTGGTACCCATTAGTTCAGGTGGGTTATGTTTTATCAGGTTGATCATGATTTGTTAGAATTATTATATTGGATATTATTATGGAAAAAAAATTGGTAAAATAAGCAGGTCGTTACATACGATGTGATGTGATAGAAGAACACCTTCGGGCAATGGAGGGAGTTGGTGAATTCGGATGCATGGATGCCGTTGATCTTTGCTTAGTCCCACAGGTGACACTACCCTCTAATTTGAAAGTTCCCGACTTCAAGAAATTTGATGGAACCAGATGCCCATTGGCCCATCTCCACTTATACAGCCAGAAAATGGTAGCCTAGTCTAATGACGACGAACTCTTGGTACACTGTTTCTATGACAACTTTACTAGTGCGGAAGTAAGATGGTACATCCAGTTAGACAAGGCCTGAATACGTACCTGGAAAGACTTGGCCCATGCATTCATGGCACAGTACTATCATGTTATGGAGATGGCATCAAGAAGGCCTTTGAGACATTCAAAGAGTATGTCTACATATGGAGGGAGGCTACGATTCAGGTGCGTCCGCCGGTGGATGATAGAGAAGCGATCTTTTTGTTTGTATACACTCATACCCTTGCTTTTGGCATCTCCTCGGGAGCACCCCTGAAAGCTTCATGGATGTAGTGTCCATAGGAGAGAGGATAGAGACCACCATCAAGTTCAGCAAGACAAAAATCACAAGTTCAGACTCTGGCCTAACAAGAAATGGGCCAATAAAAAGGAAGATAATGAAGCCCTTATGATCCAAGGAAGTTCTTACCAAGGAGGTTGAAATCAGTGGCCTAAAAGGAATTTTGAATATGAATCAGCAGCTAGCCAAGCAGAACATTCAAGCGCAAGGCCCCAAATTATTTCGATTGAGCCTATGCCCATACCTAGACAACCAAATACTCAGAAGCCACATAAAGGATTCTAGAGAAACTTCAAGAAGATTGATCCCATTTCGATGTTGTACTCATAATTGTTCCCTCGGCTAATTTAGAGGCAGATCTTGACCATCTCGAGGGTTCTTATCAATACCCCCTTTCCAAAATGGCGTGATCCTGATATGTGATGCACTTATCATGCCAACTCCCCCACTCACACCATTGACCACTGTTGGTCTTTTAAACACAAAGTGCAAGCACTTAGGGGGGCATGATGATTGGCATTTGATGACAAGCAACCTGGCATGAAGGGCAATCCCTTGCCTTATCATGGGGGAGGTGTCGTCAATGTTTTAGAAGAAGAATCAAGGATAGTCCAAAGTCAGAAGCTAGAACAATTCTCATTAGACTGGGTGTATGAAGAGCTCCACACCTTAGGATGGAAAGTGCTACTTGCCCAAGGGGCACAATTTGCGAATGTCAAAATAAAGAAGGGTGGTCCATACAAAAGTGTAAGAAATTCCAGCAGTTTGTACAAGGATTAATAGACTTCAGATGAATAGAAGTGGGCACTTTCAGAAGAGTTGATGAGATCCACGCTATCGAGGAGAATAGACCGAAACACCAACAATATACAAATCGGTCATTCATCCCCAACACAAGAAGGCCAATTGAAAAAAATCAGGGGACCCAATAAAATAATCAAAAAGCTGATTCCGTATAAAGAAGCAGAAGAATTCTTGAAGTTGATCAAACATAGAGAGTACATTATCGTGGATCATCTTAGTAAGCTGCTAGCTCACATATCAATGTTATTTCTACTTTTGAGCTCAGAAACCCATCGGGAGGCCCTTCTAAAAGTCCTCAATCAAGCGTATATCCCATAGGACATCAATATAGATAATTTTAATCACATAATTGGGAGCCTTACGATGACCAATTACATCATCTTCACTAATGAAGAAATCCCATCGGAGGATCGGAGCCATAATAAGGTGCTCCATATCTCCACTAAGTGTGAGGATGACATGATAGCTCGAGTATTAATCGACAGTAGGTCGTAACTTAACGTAATTCCTATGATCACACTCCAAAAATTATCCATCGACATTTCATACATGCAGTAGAATAACCTAATTATAAAAACCTTTGATGGAAGGCACATAGAGTCAGTGGGTTCGATCAAAATCCCTATGCAGATTGGCCTTGTGATTTTTGATATTACCTTCCAAGTCATGGCCATAACTCCATCATATAGCTACCTCCTAGGGAGGCCCTAGATCCACAATATAGAAGTAGTTCCATCTTTATTGCATCAGAGGGGGGTGAAATTTGTAGCCAAGGAAAAAATGATCTGTGTGTGTGGAGAGACCAACCTGATCGTTACCTAGCCGTCATCGATGCCATATGTAGAGGATGTAGAGGAGATTCTAGATGATTATTTCAGGGCATTTAAAATAATAAACGCAACATCTATGATTGAATATTCGCCAATTCCCCGACCTTGGATCTCTTCTACCGCACGGATGGTTGCTTAAAAAATGATTAGGTCGGGGTATTGTCCCAGGAAAGGATTAGGGAAGCATCTTTAAGGAATCTGAACATCGTTACTATTGGGGGGAAAAAAGACCACTACAGTCTAGGCTATATGCCCTCCTTTGCCGATCAAAAGAAGAAGGCCAAGAAAAGGGTGTGGAGGGTCGAAAGGTTCACTAGGAGAATGGGCAGTAAGAAGGAAATAGAGATTCCACCGATAAACAATACTTTTTGGAAGGGTAGACTAGCGGATCTTGAGGCTAAGAGAGAAGCCAATTAGAGGATGAGAAAGATCTGCATATCGATTTTAGACCTAGAAGACTTGTTGAGCAGTTTCAATGACTGGGTCTATCCATTAGTTGCAAGAGCAGAAATTCAGAATTGGCAAGAGTTCGATTATTTGAAAACAATAAATTTCATGTATTGCTTTACAAATTTTCTCTTTTGCTTTTGCTTTCTTGTTTTTCTTTTTGTAATCCATGGGCATTTTTTTCTAGGAAGTTTCTTTTCACCTAAATAAAATGAATGAATGTCACATTTTCACAGAAGAAGAGCTGAAACAGTTGAAAATTGGGGAATTGTTAAAGGGGGAGGAAAAAAACAAAATGATTGATCTTTTAAAGGAATACCGAAATGTTTTTGCATGGTCATACCAGGATATGCTGGTTTTGGACACTGACTTGGCAACACACAAAATACCCACTTATCCCAAAAGTAAACCCATAAAATAGAAATTGAGAAGAATGCGGCTGAATATGTTGATAAAAATAAAATAAGAAGTTCAAAAAAAATTTGAGGCAAAATTTTTAGAAGTGGCTAAATATCTCGAATGGATGGCAAATATGGTTCCTATCGTAAAAAAAGAATGGAAAAGTCCAAGTATGCATCGACTACAGGGATTTAAAAAAAGCCAGGCCTAAAGAAAATTTTTCACTTCCACATGCTGCTCATGCTCCATTTTCTTTCATTGATGGATTTTCAGAATATAACTAAATCAAGATGGCCCGGGAAGATAAAGAAGAAACCATATTCACCACCTTATAGGGAACCTTATGCTAAAAGGTTATGCCATTCGGTCTGAAGAATGCAGGGGCCACTTATCAAAGAGCTATGGTAACTTTATTACATGATCTAATGCAAAGGAAATAGAGGTGTATGTAGATGACATGATTATAAAATCTTGAGATGGAGGTTACCATATGACAAATCTAGGAAAACTGTTCAAAAGGCTACAAAAATGTCAATTAAAGTTGAATCCAGAGAAATGCACCTTTAGTGCCACCTTAGGAAAGCTGTTAGGATTTGTGGTGAGTAAAAAGGGGATTAAGGTCGACCCAAATAAAATAAAGGCCGTAAGATAAATTCACAGTGCTAAGACCGAAAAGGAAATTCAGAGTTTGTTAGGTAAGTTAAACTACATTGCTTGATTCATCTCTCAATTAACCGCTACATGCGAACCTATATTCAAGCTGCTGCGGAAAAATCATCTCAAGAAATGGAATGAGGAGTGTTAGATTTCCTTTGAAAGAATAAAATAATACCTTTTAAATCCCCTAGTATTGGTTCCCCTAGTACCTGGAAGACCACTCCTTCTATACTTGGCGGTGTTAGAAAATTCTATGGGATGTGTATTGGGGCAACACAACGAGTTTAGAAGGAGAGAACATGCCATCTATTACTGAAGTAAGAAATTCCCCGAGTATGAGGCTAAGTACTCAGACTTTGAGAAAACTTGTTGTGCTTTGGTGTGAGTGGTTATCGGGTTAAGACAATACATGTTTTATTACAACAATTGGTTAATTTCCAAAAATGGACCTAATCAAATATGTCTTCAAAAAACCAGTTGTAACCGGTTAGGATGCTTGTTGGAAAATGTTTCTAATGAAATGAAAAATTATGTATGTGACTAGGAAATTCATTAAAGGAAGTGCCATAGTAGAATACCTGGCGGACAGAGCCATGGAGGATTACCAACCCATGGAGTTTGAATTTCTAGAAGATAATGATTCGATAAATCAAGAAAAAGAAGATCAGATAGGATGGGTAATGCTCTTTAATTGGGGGGGGGGTTCTAATATATGGGGACATGGAATAGGGACTGTTCTGATATCCCCAGAAGATAAATATTACCTAATTACGGCCAAACTCACATTCCCATGTACCAATAATGTGGCAGAATACAAATCTTATGTGCTGGGTTTGCAAGCCACCTTAGACCGAGGTATTAAAGAATTAACCATAAAATGGGATTCAACTTTGGTAATTTGTTAGTTAATAGGGGAGTGGGAATGCCAAGATGTTAAGCTAATATCGTACCAGCAGTACATTCAAGAATGATAAAGGATTTCGTCCGTATCAAGTTTCTACATTGGTTGTAGGAAAATAATTCAAGCCCTGATGTAGTGGCTACATTGGAAGCTCTATTCAAGGTAGAACCAAGAGTGGAGATCGAACCTATTCAGATAAGGACACAAGAAGAGCTAGCATATTGCACACTAAAAGAAGAAGCCGACGAAAAACCATGGTTCTATGACATCAAGAATTATATTCAATGGAAGGAGTATCCTGTAGGAGTCTCTAATAATGATCGAAAGACAATTAGGAGACTATCTATGAGATTCTTCTTGGACGGAGAAATACTATATAAGAGTGATAGTTATGGTTTCTTCCAAAGAGGGGGGAGAGTGAATTGGGTATTTAAAAATCTAGGTCTCTTAATTCCTAAATTTAAGCATAACTAGTATTACACAATCTAGAGTCTTTCTAAGCAATCAATAATGCCACAAATATTTAAAGCATGTATGTAATACAATCAAGACAATAAATAATCAAACATATATGTGCAGAAATTAAATTAAGTAGGGAAGAGAAAGCACAGACACAATATTTTTACAAGGTTCGGCAAACCTTGCCTACGTCCTCGCCTCAAGCCAACCTACTTGAGGATTCCAGTACATTGCTCACTTAATCGGGTGGAGCAAAAGCCATTTACAACTCCTTACAGAGCGGAGTCCCCCTAGCTCCCTTAACCGGGCAAAGCCAAACTATTACACACCTTACAAGATGGTTCCATCCTAGCTCCCTTAACCAGGCGGAGCATAACCATCACACACCTTATAGGATGGTGCCATCCATTACAGTTGATACCCCACACCTGGAACATGGTTCACTACCTGAACCGTAGGGATACAAACATATGAAAACAAATTTTGTGTACAACAAGATGCTTCTCAAACGAAGCAAATATGTACAATTTAAAGCTCTATATGTACTCTCAAATGATATCTAAATTGAAGCTCGATAGAGTATTTAATTTTCTTCTCAAAATATTTTTGAAGTAATGAATGAGAGTTTGAAAAATATTTTTCCTTCAAGATTGACCTTTATTAAAATCAAAATACAAGAGGCTTTTCAAGAAAAAATATATAAATGAATATATTGCTCAAAGAACTCTTGATTTACTCAAAGATTTTCTCCACAAATAATTTTCAATGATGAAGCGTAAAGGAGAGTTTAATCTTTGATATTAACACCAAATAGAATGAAAGGCTCTCAAGCTAGATATATGAAATTTAATACAAGCCCAAGCCTTTTTCAGGAACACCTTTACAAATTTATCCAAAATTTTTTTCAAAAGAAAGCAAATGGGAGAAATTTGAACTTTGAAATCTCAAGAACAAGAAGCTTCCCAAGCAAGATGTATATCTTAAACAAATGCTCAAAGCTTACTTGTATAGCCCTTAAGATTTTATTAAAAAATATTTTTCAAATGAAAAAGTAGGAGAAAAAGAATTTGATCTTTGAAATGGTGTAAAAAGAATGAGAAAGAATTAAAGAATAATCACATATTCTTTCAATATAATTCTCTGACCATTTCGAAGGTGTTTAGCCAAGTATTTATAGGCACTTTGGAAATATGAATGTTAGGTGACCATTGGGCATTAAAATACCACTATTCGGCATGCTAGCCAAGATGATCCGATTGGCCAGGCTTGAACGCCGGTCGACTGGGCTTCATTTTTTCTTAAGAGGCCGATCTACTGGACCTATTCAATTTACATTTGTGCCCTTCAATCTGTCGAGCTAAATTCTTTATGTGAAGGCTTGTCTACTAGACCTTTATAAATTCGGCCAATTTACACACGCCGGTGGACTAGTCGAAGTATACTATGGAAGTTCGGTCGACCGGGTCTTAATAAAATTGACTTTGGGCCCTAGTCTTGTTTTCAACATTACTTTAAACCTTTTGTAGATGTTTAACATTGAGTATAAAAGGTTTTTATGAACTTTGGGTTCCTATGGTCAACCTATGGTTCTGATAGAGCTTCAATTAAAACCATATGAGCATGCATGCACAAATAATCCAATAATCCCTAATTACTATTACAACTTAAAAATCAAAAGTCTTCAAGCTCTACTCCCCTAGAATATGCCATGGAACATGATCTTTTAGTTGCTTTTCAAGGCTTCCATATTGCATCATCATTTGTGCTATTAAAAGGATGAATTTGTGCAAACACTAAGTACATAATGAGATGTTGTGGTTTGTCATAATCAAAATAGGGATTAGACTCAAAAAGTCAACAATCTCCCCATTTTTTATGATGACAAACACTGGTGCAAAATTTGGTTCAGCCTGAAAAGGCTTCCCCCTAATAATATACATAATTTACAAAATTTATTCAATAAAGTTCAAGCATATGCAAATATGAATACTTCAGAAAGATTTAAGTTTAGCATTTAAGTTTAGTTGGGTTCATATGTGCAGTATGTATTGAAGCACAAAAAAATATTCAATAAAGCACCAAATTACATGATACAAAAATGATTGTAATTTTGCACACGGTATCATGTTAATCACTTTCTAGTTTTAAAACACAGACAGAAGAATGAGAATGCAGTTATAATTTTTTTCAAACGTCTTCTCCCCCTTTTGCCATGAGCAAAAGGGCTAAATTTTTTTTATTCTTTCGATAAGAAGTTAATTTTTAAATAATCAGAGCCCTTAAGTTTGAATTTCATGACAAAAATTGATTTTTTGAAAGTTACAAGTAGCATATGTCATGAAAAAAAAAAAATTTCTCCCCTTTCAATATTATGATTAAGTGCAAGGTGTTGACCCCAAAGCTTGCTGAAAAAAAAAAAAAAGGAAAAAAGATTTAACATAAAAGTTTAGGCAAGCTATGTTTTCCTGGTATACATTTAAGGAAATTCCAATTTGTACTTTATCCAAAAAAACAAGCCAACCATATATATCTTAAAACAATTCAGATAATTTAATCCTATATCATATGACTAATCTAAATTGAGGATGGCTAAGCAATATATTTTCACTTAAGATTTACAATAAAATCAACATGTTTAAATCACACAAGCCACATGAAATTTCTAATTAGAAATCTAAGCCAAACGTGCGGGTGAGCACAGGAAATATAACTTTAATTTTGAAAGCTCCCCCTTTCGATTTGAATGCGTGCTTAGATGCTTTTAAGTGGTGAAATGTGTCAACCAATATGAATCATCGGTTTTGAATTCTTGACCTAATTTTTGTTGGCTATATGTTAAATCATTTGTGTTCAACCATTTAAATATTTTCATTCACTAGAGAATTTTGTAGTTAAGTCTTGCAAGGTGCTCACATGCTCTAAGAACAATCCATATCAATAATATTCAATAAAAATAGGATATGATGCTTAGGGTGCTCAAAGTAACCTTAGGACTAAAAAAAATAAAATCAGTAAATATATGATCCATATTAGTCCACAAGAAAAATTAAATGGAGCTTAACTCCCTTGTTTATGGTCATGTAGGAAATTTATACAGAGCTTAAGGATGAAATTCAACTATTCATTTATTCACTCATCCTTTAAAAAATATGTAGCATGCCATAATCATTTTAGCATACAGATTATCTACTGTAATCATGTATGAGATTTCTAACAAAAATTTCGCAGCATACTGTTTGTAAATATAACATTTCTCAAACCTGCAAATCATAAAAACACATGCACTAGATAGCCTAGTTCATTCTACAACATCCAATTCACAAGTCACTGCATCAGCAATGCAGGTGGGATTTTGTTAGCTTTAGTGCAACCTCGAGAGGGGTGGGGGTGAATTGGGTATTTAAAAATTATCACCTATGTCAATCGGTTTAACAGCAGTATTACACAACCAAGGGTCAGTCTATGCGATCAATAAATAAACATACGCGTGCAGTAAAAGTAAAGTGCGGAAAAGTAAACAATACATGCAATATGTTATCGAGGTTCGGCCAAATTGCCTATGTGTCCAACTTGGCTACACTAGCATAAGGATTCCATTACGACTCACTTAAACGAGTGGAGCGGAACCTAACACAACATGCCTTACCAAGGTGGCGCACCTAGCTTTCCTAATCGAGTCTAAGCCAATCCAGGACTATTCCACAGGGCTAGTCTTCCTCTTCAGGCTCACACCTGGAATACAACAAATGATATGAAATTTTTGTACATGGATGTTTCTTTACAGACAGATATGTACACCAGTATAGCTCAAGCAATAATATAAGCACGTATGATATGTAAATATGCTCAGTGCTCTAATGTGTGCTAAACACTCAATCAAGTATAGATAATCAATAATTGATCAAAAGTGTAAACCTAAGCAAAATTTGAAACACAATATTTGAACATCTCAATATCAGATCAAGGTTTTAAAAATGCTAGCAAGTTGATTCAAACAAACTTAGCAAGATGTTCTTAATATACTAAGCACAAGGAGTGTTTGAATGCAAGCTTTGAAAATTATTTTTGCATAAAAAAATATAGGCTTAGGTGTCTTGCAATGACAATGCAAGAACCACAACCTTCTAAGTCTTCCCACACAAGATTTATCAAATAAAATTGGTGGAAGAACTTAAGGCTATACTGTAATGACCCGAAAAACAATGGCATTTAAATAATAAGAGAAGGGGAAGCGTTCATCGACAACGTCGCGTTATAAGCCCGTCGACGAAGGGGTGTTTAGTCAACGAGAAAATACCAAAAAGATGTTTTTGGGCAACTCTGAATTTCGTCGACGAAGGGGGAGTTCGTCAACGAATTTCTTCATGACCTCGTCGACGAAACCCATTGTATAAATTGCTCAAACTTCATTTTCAGACTGAAATTTAACGTGCAGAATTCTCTCTCTCTCTCCTTAATGTTTCTCCCACCTTCTCTCTACGATCTCAGGCCAGCTTTATGCTGGTTGGACGATCTGAAGCCACCACGACGCTCATGGAGAAGTTCTCTACATATCTTCCGGAGCGGATCATTGGTGGGTTTGAATTGAAGCTCATACCTGGTTTAAGGTAAGGCATTTTATTTAGAATTTGGTATTTTCATGGTTATAGGAAATGATATTCACGTGAAAATACTAAAGTTTAGTTTTAGGAGTTGTTGAATTCAGGGTGTTGAGCAGGGAACCCTGCGGGTGCGAGACGAGTGGAATTTTTGGGCGATATCTTTCCACTGTTAGGTAAGGGAATAAACTAAATCAGTTATTTTCCATGCGAATTATTATTATATATCAACAAATTAATTTTCAGGGAAGCATGTATTATATTTGAATATTATTGAGAAAATGCACATTTAGGAAAATACTGTTGTTATATAGGAGATATGATTTTAGAATGAAATGTATGATTTTACTCAGCAATGTGTGACATGAATATTATTTTACATGATAAGTATTATGTTATGACAAATTTTATGAGTAAAGCATGTTTTCATGAATTATGAAATAATACAGTGCATTATGATTTTGAAAATACATGATAATTGATTTATTTATTTAGAATGATATGTATGAGATATTCGGCACAAGGCCGTGTTTTACATATGATTTCGACGCAAGGCCATATTTATGAAATGTTCACAAGACTTTATATATGAAATCAATCCATTTATGTTAAACGCTATATTATCATGTATTATATGTTATCAGAACCCGAATGTTAGTTTAGTTCAGTTTTAGGAGCACGGTATCGTAGCTATATATAGATCAGATATCTATGTTCAGATTGGTGCTAACCACCCTATGAGGGGGTGGGAGATGGATAGTTGATGTGGCTTTCAGTGTAGAGTTGTAGACGTCCACCTGGCAGTCCAGACATGGGTGTGGCGGGTCCATCGTACTTACAGACATTTTTGTCTCGGCAGTGGTCGGCCAGCCATTGTCGGGTTCTGCCTTCAGGCTACACAACCCGTCATGGGGGGTAATACATGACATTAGCTAACTATTCATGTTGGGTATGTTTTCAGTATTATTAGCTATACTAGACAGTTATGATTAGTATGATTTATTAAAAATATGAAGGTATACATTTATGTAGTCATTAAATGATTAATGTTTTCTGGTATGAAGAATGTACTGTATATCTATATTATCATTAAATATTCATATTGCCACACAAATGATTTTAGTTTATTTTCCCTTACTGATAAGTGTGTCACCCCTAAACATTAAATGATTTTCAGGAAACCCCAGAAGAACTGGAGGGTTGTGGCCGCTGAGTCTGTTGTGCTACCTCGTTAGGAGGGTAAGTCTTATACTAGGATCAGGAGATTTTTGTTCTGGGATCCTAGATGTATTTTTGATATTTTGAGATTTTATATGAATACAATATCACTGTGTATTGTAGTTAGCTATAGTACTTTATATTTTGTGGTTATTAGAATGATGATTTACATTTACTACTGCCTAGGTTCCGTTGTGTATGACAGGTGTCCTCGCTACCCACAGGTCTCAGGTTGACTATTTTATTTAGTACGTTTATTAGATGATAAGATAAGCAAGCCATTACATATACTTTCAAATAAAAAAAAATCAAATAATATACCAAATGAGAGTACTAGCTAGTGAGATTAAGCATAAGCACTTTAGAAATACTCACAACACTTAAAGGATCAAGAAGAATTAAGTGTTTGGAAGTAGTATAGGCTAAAAAGGGATTTTTGAATTTTAAAGAATTTTTCCTTAATTATTTTTGCTAATCCTTGCTAGTTATTGAAAATGAACATATATATATATATAGGCAAGGGGTAATTTTTGACTGTTGGGGACTCAATGTGGATAATTAGGAAAGTTTAAAACAAGTTTAGAAAAAATAACCCAAAAAATCAAATTTTAAAGGTTTGAGTGCCCGAAGTCAGGGTCGGTTGGCTGAGGAAAAGACAGAGACTTTCTATCCGTGGTTTGGGTGCCTGAAACTAAGTTCAGTTAACCAAACTAACAAGTTTGGTCGCCCGAGGCCTTTTTGAACGCGAAGGTTAGGGCGCCCGGGTTGGTGAAAAGTGTTCTAACATGGGTTCGGGTGACCAAGGAGGATACGTTCAAATTGGTTCGGTATGCCGAACAAGAAGTCAACAATTTGACTTTATCTTAGGTTCAGTCGCCCTAGGCATATTAAACGCCACAGGTTCGGTCACCCGAGCTCTCTTAGGTTTTTCAATTTAAGGTCCAATTTTGCCTTATTTAATTCCCTAGATATATTAAGTGATATTGGGGACTATATGCACTAAGTGTAGGTACGTAAGGTCCAACTAGGGTCTGTTTGAGCATACCTACCTATCATGCATGAAGCAAATTATTACGAGCCATAGGAGTGTACAACCCATAATAATATTACATCCCAAAATGAAGAATGTGAAAAAGAATTATAAATACAACACAAAGCTTCTTCATTCATCAGCACGAACACCACACGCCATCATGATATGTCTTTTAGTTCGAGTACGCGCAAGGTGAACCAGCATACAAGCCTTAGCACAACCATTAGTACCAAAAGTATTTGTCATGATCAAAATTGGGTGTGAACTATCAGTTTAACAGGTTCTAATCAAGTATGCAATCCTTATGTCCACTACCAGCATGCAGTTTACAAAACTATATCAATCCAGGCATGTATTCCAGAAATTAAGCCATCCATTAGATATGAGCAATAAGTAGAAATGGATAGTAGGTGTGTGTGCAGTGTAGTGTAGTGCAGTGCAGTCAAAATAAAATAATGTGTATGATGTATATTATTACAAACAAAAACAAAAAAAAATATATCGGCTGAAAATTTTCAAAGTCCTGCTCGCCCTCTAATGCTGCTTGTCTTAAGACATGTAACCTAGGCTTCTCCATCATGCGCTCCACGAAGTGATCCTACTTCACTGCCATTGATGTCCATATGATCATATTTGTCCTTATCATCATCACTTTTATTTAGTTCATTGATGTGGTCATTGAGCTCGTTGAATTTTGCAAGCATAACACTTTCCAACTCTATGTATTTATTCTCAACATCAGTGAACTTGTTCTCTGCAGAGACTGTGTACTCTCTGAATTCATTTTGAAGCACCTTGTACTAAGCATCAAAAGAAGCTACCAGTTCCCTTAATTCTCTTTGCATGGATCTGAGGCATGCATCTATGATCTATATAAATTTAGTTGTGGACTCCATGAATTCACTAAAGGATGCCATAAGACTCGTAATCACTGCCATGATCTTAGCATTCATCGACTGTGAAGGCTAATCCTGTGGAGCTCTTAGCAAGTATCCTGCTTTCCTAGGGACCAGAGGCAACTACATATTCCCAGCAAGCCAGTACCCCATCAGTTTTATGGTGGTTGAGGAGAATAGGTATTTGTTATGATTACACGCTTAAACTGCATAATTAGGTGGTTTAATTCATGCATTGAAGCTTATATTTTTAATTAAATACCTAATTACTCTCAATATTGTAGTGCAATGTCTTATTTATATTATTTTTATTTTATTGAGTAATTTATGAATTTTTGGTATTTTTTTATCGCAGAGTAATTATCCGGAGCTAAAACCGGCACTGCTTTGTAATTCGCGAATAATTTTTTTGGTCCGAGCTCCGATTGAGACGATTTGAAACTCTGGAGAAAGATGAGAAGATTATCTACAAATTTCATGTTTTATGTTTTGAGTGATACGGGCTCTAAGATGATCAAAAGTGGGCTTGATCGCCGGGAAACAAAAAAGAGGAAAAGAAGAAAAAAAAAAGAAAAAGAATAAAAATTTAATCACTTACTTGATTTGACTCGGCTATGCGGCCGAGTTCGTCTTTGTTGGCGCTGGGCGTAGGGCAGCCTTCCCCTTCCCCTTTTATAATTTCTTTTCCTCTCTTCCCGACAGGTTGGCCCAACTTCTCCTCCTTTCCCTTCCCTCTTTCTCATTCTCTTTCCCTATCTCCTCTCTCGGCCCTTGCTCCATTCCTTTTTCTTAAGCTCTTTAACTCTCTCCTATCCTCTCCTTTCTCTTCCTTTCTTCTCCTTTCTTTCCCTCTCTTCTCTCCCTCTCCTTCTTCCCTTCCTTTGCTGCTGCCGTGCACTACCAGATCAGCCTGCTCTCCTCATTCTGTTGCTATTCCAGTCGAAGACTCAAGCTTCCTTCAACTTGCTACCATTCTCCCTTTCTCTTCTCCTTCTAGTCTCTTCTTTTCCCCCTTTATTCACCTTTTCTCTTTCTCTCCAGCTACTGCTCATTCTGCTGCCAACCTCACCAACCTGAGCATTCCCCTCTGCTCTGCCCGCTCCCCCGTGTTGTTGCTCCTAGCCGCTGCCACTGCTGTGCTAGAGAGGGCAACCTGAAGCTGCTCCCCTGCTGTTCCATTCGTGTACCATTGCGTGGGCCTGCTGCTGAAGCAACTTGAGGAAGCCCTTGCTACTCTGCTCTCTACCCAAGCCTACAGCTACTGCTGCTGCTCCACCGGCCATCCCTGCTACTGCCCAAACTCATCCAACAACTAGATGCTCTCTCTCTCTCTCTTTCCCCTTCTTTCTTTTTTTCTTTCCTTTCCTTTCCTTTAGGTTTTTTTATTCTTGTTTTTGACCTTATAGGTCACACCTAGTTTTGATTATAACAAATACTCTTGGTACTAATGGTTGTACTGAGAATTGCATGCAGGTTACCTTGTGCGCGCTTAAGGACTAAAAGACATATCATGATGGCGTGCGGTGTTTGTACCAAAAAATGAAGATCTATGTGTTGTAATTTGTATTCATGTGTTTATTTCTTCATTCTGTGATGTAATTTACTATAAATTGTGCTTGTGTATGACTTGTAATAATTTGCATCATGCATGGTAGGTAGGTATGCTCAAAACGACCATAGTTGGACCCTAGGTACCTACAATAAGGACACAAAGTCCCTTACATCGCTTATCATAATCGAGGGAATCAAAATAAGGCTTAAATGAACTTAATGGAAAAAGGTGAGAGAGTTCGGGCGATTGAACCAGTCAACATGTTGACCTGGTCTTCGGGCACCAAAACCAACTTTGAACGTACCTTCCTCGGGCACCCAAAAGCCTGTCAGGGTACTTTTCAACTACTCAGGCGACCGATAGTTTATGTTCAATAATTGGCTCAGACGACCGAACTGCCTAGTTAAGTTAACCAAACTATGAGTCGGGCACCCGAAATTTTGAACATTTGCTACTGACTTTGTTTTAGTTGACCGACTCACCCTTCGGGCACCCAAAACCTCTAAAGATGAATTTTTGACTGTGTCTGTTCAAGAACTCGAACCTTTGGTCAGGCACCCGAACCTTACGGATTAAAATAATTTTTACCAAATTTTAAAACAGGGTAAAAAGGGTTAATATTCTTAATGGTCTTTTAAAAAAATTTAATTATTCCCATTATGCTCCCAACGATCAAAAATTCCTCCTTGCCTATATATACTCATTTACTTGTCATAATTAGCAAGGATTAGCAAACTTGATTAGGGAAAAATTCTCTCAACTTTCAAAACCCTATATTAGCCAAATACTATTTCCAAACACTCATAAAACTCTTCAATCTTGATTTTTCAAAAGCATTGTAAGTATCTTGTAAGGCTAGTGTGCTTAATCATATTTTCTAGAACTCTCATTTACATTGTTGCTTGATCGATTTTTTGAGAAAGTTTAGCATTAAAGTTCTTCCACCGATTTCGTTTGATAAACCTAGAGTGGAAGGACTTTGAGGGTTATGGTTCTTGCATTGTTGTTGTAAGATACCTAAACCTAGATTTTGTGTGGAAAAATATTTCTCAAAAGCTAGTGCCTTAAACAACTCCTATGTGCTTTGAATATTAGAATATATTATTGAGTTTGTTTGTTTGAACTTGCTTAGCATATTTTGAAACCCTAACTTGATATTGTATTATTCACACAGTGTGTTTCAAATTTTGCTTGGGTATACAATCTAATCTGAACAGAAATCTTATATATGATTGAGTGTTTAAGCACACATTAGAGCACTGAGCATATTTACATATCATTCGTGCTTGCATTCTTGATTGAGCTATATTGGTGCACACATCTGCTTATCTATAAGTGAATTTTCGTGTACAAACATTTTATACACATTGGTTGTATTCCATGCACAGGCCTGAAGAGGGAGACTAGCCCTGTGGAATAGTCCCGGATTGGCTTAGACTCGGTTAGGAAAGCTAGGTGCATCATTCTGTTAAGGCGTGTTAGTTGAGGTCAACCCTTGAATTGACTTGGTTGTATTAGGTGCCACTCCACCCATTTAAGTGAGCATTATAGTGGTAATCCTTATGCTGGTGTGGCCAAGGTGGGGATGTAGGCACAGTTGGCCGAACCTCGATAACATATCGTGCTTGTTCTTTACATTTATGCTCTTGACCTTTACTACACGTGTATGTTATTTGTGGATTGTGTAGACTCACCCTAGGTTGTATTGCACTACTGATAAAACCTGTTAACATAGGCAATAAATTTTAAATAGCTAATTCACCCCCCCCCCCGGCGCTCTTGGGGTTGCACCAAATATAACACTTGCTTTTAAATATTTGAATGAATATTATTATTTTCCAATTGAGTTACAGTTAAAGTTTTACACTTTTGAATTTCTGTTTGGGTAATATTATTAGAGTTTATTACTTTCTTTCTCTCTTAATTAATATTAACCTTAGATTTAATTTTTGCTTGAGCTATTTTTTTTTATTATTAATTAAAGTTGAGTTTGGTTTCTTGAAAGTAGAAAAGAAACAGAAAAATACCAAAAATAAAAAAAATTATCTTCTTTACTATTTAATTTAGTTATCTTCTTTGAGAAATTTAATTTTTGTTGGGTTCTCTTAAAATTAAGTGTAGTTTAATTAAAGTTCAAACTTTTATCATGTTTCACATTATCTTTAATTGCTTAAAAGATAAATTTCCGTTCTTGGTTGCGTTAAAATTTAGTTGTTTTTGTGTTCGATTGGGGTTGTTAGAGTTGCATGTTTTAATTACGTGTTAAAGTTATCGTTTTTAATCTCTTTCCAAAATTCAATGCGTGTTTCAATTCTTGTTTGGTTGTTAACGTAGGATTTCCATTTCTCACTCTTAAATTCAGTGCGTGTTAGGATTTAGAATTAAATTGCATGTTCGTTTAATTTATCAAAAGAAATCTCAAGCATCCTAAAAACCCGAATCTGAATTGTGTTCAGTGACTTTTTATTTTCGATTGGAACTACACAAAATTTGAGATTAAACTACATTAACTAAGGAGACGATCTGACCCTTAGGTTAAATATTACACGACAGTACTCTTATACTTGGGATAGCTTCTGAGCTACTCATTTTTCGAGTGAGTCGTGTTCATTCCTTTCTTAAACAGTGAGTAATTTGACCTTGTGACCCCCAAGTATGCCCCCATAAGCAATGATTATCCTATTCCCTGTGGTTTTCATAAACATCCACTTTATGATCAAAGTACATTAGTCTAGCTTCTTCATAATGGAGAGACACCATATAAAAAAAATAGTCTAGGAAGGACTCTTACACCCTGGACCCACTTTTTGGTAAAAATATTATAAGATATTAAGTGGTGCACAATTTTGTCTTGTAAGGTGAAGGCCCTATAGTCAGGAGTACGATTATGGTTGACTACAAGGTGAACCATGACCAAGTTGACTAAGGTCTCAATAGTGAAGTTCTGTTCGTTAATCCAAGTGATCCCAAGGTCAGGACATTCGAACTCACCCCTATGAATCTCAAAGGTCTCGACTAGGTAGTCAACATTGAACCTAATGGGCGTATCTAGGACCATAGAGTAATACCCCTAGTCATCACATCCTAGATTGGAGTAAAATAATATAATAAGGGTAGGGTAGATACCTCTCAGCTGGAAGGCAATGAAAGGGTACCACCCTTGGTACCTGAACATATCTAAGACATTCCTAAATTTAACTTTATAAATGTAATGTCCAAAACCTTACCTAAGATTGCCTCTTTTGGTTGGAAATCCCTCTTGCATTTAGCCTTCTCGTTTGGGGAAACAAACCAATTTCTAGGAGTTGCACCGGCTTCTTAAGCATCTATGCATTTATTGGTCCTCGGCATTGTGAAGTATGGGTTTCAGATGGAGGATTTAAGCTGGGAAGCACGAAATATGAAAAGAAATTTTTTTTTCTTTTAGAGGAAGTGGAAAAATGAGGCTCGGCCGTGTGGAATATATATTTACAGGAAAAGGGTTCGATCGACTGGGGCATGTCTTGGTTGACTGATGAGCATTAAAACAAGGCCGTTTTCTCTCTAGTTGGTGGACTATGGAAGGGGACCGGTCGACTGGCATTTACTAAATTTTTAAATTCTAAGGGCTGGTCTACTGGTGGTAAACTGGAGGGGTCTAATTGGTTGGCAAGTCAAAGTGTATTTTGGGCTAGTCGGCTTGGCGTTTGAATTCTGGCCCAAAAGATAAGGGTGATTGACTAGCCTATATGGACCAGTCGACTGGGGACTGCCAATTTTGATATTTTGCCTATTTTCAACATTTTCTTATTTAACATATTTAGCCAAGGTATTTTAAGTTTTCAATAACGAACAACTGGCTTTTAATCTTTGGGCACTATTCACCAGATTAACAAAGAAAATTTAAATAAAAATCCCTTCAATAAATTCATTTATTTTGAAGTATGTGAAGGGTTCATTAGGGTTCATAAACCTATGCTCTAAGGTGGGAACAATGGGACTTGCATTGGTATCCATTTTTCTTTGAGTCTTGGTGGGTCGAAACTTGGCATTTCTTTGACTCTCCTCACCTATTTTGGTTTCACACCTTTTCTCTTGAAAGGGCAATCAAACTTGATATGACCCTCTTTTTTACAAAAAAAGCATATGGTGTGAGTATATGGACCGGAGGATGAACTAGCATAGAAATTTGATTCTTTTACAAAATACCCCATATAGAGGTTCTTTCTTTTCTTGTTCTTAATTCCATTATATCCTATACCTTTCTCATCTGAGGTCATATTCTGTGAGTCTAATAGTTTTACAAAAAATTTTTGGCCCCTTGTGAATTTATGGATGATTTTAGCTTGGTCCTCTATCTTTCATTCTAAGCCTAGAATTTTCAAGTCTTTTAGCCCCTTGCAAACAACTTGAAACTTTTCTTTATCCTCTAGTTCAGAAATGTGAATGACTTACTCTAAAAAATGAGCAACTCCGAAGCTATCCCAAGTATAGGAGTTCAGTTGTCTAATACTTAGCCCAAGGGCCAGATCTTTTCCTCATGGAATGCGGTTTAATTCCAAATGTTACGTACTTCCAATCGAAAATAAGGAACAAAAGTCACTGAACACAGTTTAGATTCAGGTTTTCTGGTGGTTTGAGATTCTTTTTAATGAATTAAAAGAGCATGCAATTTAAATTCTAAATCCTAGCACGCACTAAATTAAATTATAACGAGAAACGAAGATCCTATGTTAATAACCAGGCAAGAATTGAAACATGCATTTAAACTTTGAAATAAAAAACTAAAGATGATAACTTTCCTATTTAATTTAAGCACACAATTAAAAAAAAAAGAAATTCATTCAAATACAAATTCAGAAATAACCAAATTTCTAACGCATTTTAGAACTCAAACCAAAATTAGAACTTTAACAAATAAACAATAACTAAACATGGTAAAAAAATCGGACTTTAATAAAACTGAACTTAAGCTAAATCGAACTCAAGAAAATTTATATTTTTAAGAAGACAACTAATCTAAATCCTAACAATGATATTTTTTTTTTCTTTTTGTATTTAGGAGATTAAATTGAACTTAAAAATAATACTCAACCAAACACTAACTAAATATGAAGAAAAGGAAAAGAAATTGAGTTTATTAAAAAGACCCAAACAAGATTAAAATGTTGAAACTTTAATTAAAATTCTTCTAGAAAAAAAATATAACAAGTATTCAATTGTTTAAAGGTAAGAACAAAAAAGAACTAGAAGAAAGAAAAAATAAAGAAAAAGAGAGAGAGAGAGAGAGAGAGAGAGAGAGATGGAGCTGGCCATAGGGGAGTTGAGAAGAGGAATAGCAGTAGGACAGCAACAACTTGAAGGCATCAGCAATGGGTGTCTCCAGTTGTCACCTCCAGCAATAGCAATGCAGCAATAGAGCAGCAAGGAACAAGGGCTTTGAGTTTGAGGGTGTTCATGTAGGGCAACAGCAGAGGGTTCACGGGTAGAGGGAGTTTGCAGCGGGGGAGCAGGGAAACAAGAGGAAAGAAGAGAAAGAGAGGAGAAGAGGATAAAGAGAGAGAAGATATGAGAGAAAAGAGATCGAGAGAGTAAGGAGAAGAGAAGAGGGAAAGTGTAGAGTTGAGACTATAAGAGAGGGGGCTATGGAGAGAGGTTGGGAGAAGGAAGAGGGGGTGAGTTGGCTCAAGAGAAGAAGAAAAAAAAAAGAAATATAAGGAGGGAGAGTGGGACTCCAGCCCTACCTAGCGCACAGAGAAGGACCTGGCTACATGGTCGGGTCAAATCAAACCAATATATATATATATATATATATATATATATATATTCCTTCTTTTTTCTTCTTTTCTGGTTTCTTCTTCTCTTCTTTTTATGTTTCCCAAAGAGCAAGCCCAGTTTTGACCCTTTTGGAGTCTGTATCCCTCAAAACATGAAACACAAAAGTTATAGATAATTTCCTCAGCTTTTTGTAACATTTTGAATCGTCTCAATCAGAGCTCGAACGTGAATGTTACTCATATATTATAAAGTGGTGCCGATTTTAGCTTCATATAATTGCCTGCAATAAAAAAAATACCAAAAGTTCATAAATTACTCAATAAAACTCAAATATTATAAATAGGACACAATGTTAAATTATTGAGAGTAATTAGGTATTTAATTAAAAATATACACCTCAATGCATGAATTAAAACACCTAACTACGCAATTTAAGCGCGCAATCATACCCCAAACTAACATTGTGGTAGTCTCTAGCAAATTAAGTGAATGAATTGTACCCATAAATACTAATTCTAACGAACATGAAATAAATGCATATGCGACACAACCATACCATTTCACATACAGGAATATAACCAAATTTCACACAAGCTTATCATATACAATACACGCAACTCCAAAGTTAGTCATTCATGCATTTTTCATCGTTATATAGCTGTTAAGAATAGTATACTCACATGAAGTTAACCAGCAGTACAATTCATAGTTAATGCAGCCATATAAATTTGAGTATAACAAGCAAAATCTTGAGGTATGTGTAATGTGTATGACTCGTTATATCTAGGATACTAGTGGACACTTACAGAATAGTCGTTTTGACTCAGCCTAACTGGTATACCCTCAAAAACACTAAAAAATAATGGGTTCACTCTTCATATGTGAGGAGGAGTGTCACGATCAAACATCCCATATATTGCAAGGAACAAATGCTAAATGTATGGAGTGGACTAGTGTGAGAAGTATCAAACCAATTTGTGAGGTGTCAGGTCCATCACCCTTGCATCTTCTCACCTACTCGCCATATCCAATCAAGGCCACCCTAGATTAACTTATTCACAAACTAGGTGTGAATATATCTGAGGCATTAAGCGGTTGAAGAGTCTTCATATGTGGAGAAAATGTGTCGTGTCCTTGACTTGTGTGATATTTATGTAGAGTAGGTATTAACCTTTCATTTCACGTGCATTTCTATTTTTCTTATTCTTTCTTTTTCTCATTATTCAATTTTTGTCTTTTCATTGTCAATTAGGACAATCATTACACTTCTTTTATTGTCTTCATACCACCAATGGGAATTAAGCTCGAAAAGTAGTCCATGAACTAAGTCTATCTCTAGGGGTGACTCAACCTTCACATTTTGAGTAGGCTACAAGACCTAGGTTTCCATCTCCCTACTAGATGCCACCTCTAGGCTAGCAAGACAAAAACCATAGAATAGTGTACAGTGAATCATCTAGAAGAAAAGAGAACTGAGTTTCATGAACTCTGATTTGATGCTAACCCTAAAAAAGATTATAATTAGCTCAAGGATACCTCACAAGGTGTCATAGTTGCCACAGATGTTCTCTCACTGCTCACAACGAACCGTAAGTGCAATAAATCACTTGAATGTGTCTATTTAGTTTCATGCGATATCATGTTAATAAAAGAGTTTATATAACCAAATTAACACGAATTAACTACCAATCAACCTTCATGGAGTTACAAAGTCATATATAAAGAGAAACTATCCATAAATTACTTGAGTGTGTAATTCTTAGGTTATATGCAAATATGTGAAGGGTATAAGTCAGTGTTAATCATGACATAATCATCTATCCTCAATACTTTTTCTTTCTTTCTTTATTTTTTTTTTATTTTTTTATTAAGAAGAAAACTCAGCAAGTGGACATGCACAGTGTCACATGCAAATTCTCCCTCCCCCCCCCCCCCCCCCGACTAATGTGGAACATTGTCCTCAATATGAAAGCATAGGGGAAATAGAAAAACCGTGCACAGATGAACAAACTAAAAAAAAATACAGAAAATCACTACCAACTAATGTAATAGAAAAAAATGATAGACATGCAAATAAAGAAAACAAATTAAAAATAAAATAAAAAGAAAAGTAATGAGAGAGACGTCAGAAAATTCTCCTAGGGTCTTACAGAATCAAGACCTCTTTATTTGGATTGAAGGAAGTCAAAAGAGGCCTGAGTTGCTGTTCATTAACCATGAGGCTGTTATCATTCGTTGGATCCACAAGTTCTATCGTGCCATGGGAATGAGTGTGTTTAATGATGTATGAGCCACCCAATCGGGACCTCAGTTTCCTGGGAAAAGGATGGTATTTAGCGTTGTAGAGAAGATCTTGCTGATTGGGAAAAAATTGCTTATCCTTGATGTTATGAAGCAGCATCATACACTTCTTCGCTAAGCGATCCTTGTCATAAACTTTCTTCTTGGATTCTTGAAATTCACACACAGGAAACTTTATCAAACCTGTGACATTATCAAGTGAAAAGTTAATCTGTTTTATAACTCATAATGCATAATGCTGAATTTTAACAGGTGCACAATATGTCTTACTGTAAATCAACCTGTAGGGCGACATCCCCAAATTCTTCTTGAATGCAGTTTGGTAGACCCAGAGTGCATCAACGAGTTTCTCAAACTAGGCATTTCGATTAGGACAACTTATCTTCTTAGGTGTGATCTGGATCTCTTTAAAGAACTGATGCTTATCCCACATCACCCCATGTTCTGGAATTTGATCGGTGGCAAGGTAGTTCATAACGTCATCAAACCAAGGGCCGCATGACATGTCGGTAGTAGGATAGAAGATGTCTAACATCTTCAGCACTTCTTTCTTTATCACCTCCGTCATGGTTGGGTTTGATCTCCATTGCACATCATGGAATGGTTTAGTGTCTCCTTCCAAGAAGATGTTGTGAGTACAAATCAAAAGGTCGATATCCTTGATGTATGCAATGATCCATCCTATCACTCCTCGACGCTTCCTTAATACCTGCAATAACTCAGTTTCTTGTTTAAGAGTAAGGTGAGAAGAAATTACCACAGGAAATGTGCCTTCTGCTGGATCCAGGAAAACATATTTCAGCTCTTCAAGCAATGGTTTTAGCTTAAGTGTTGGGATTTCTTCTTCTGATGACTTTATAATTTCAGGCAGGTCAACCTCAAACGTTGGCTTGCGCCAACTAGTCGTGAAACTCGCATCCAACAAGTAAGGGGAACCATCCATCTCTGGGATCTGCCCCTCTAATTTTGGCAACTTTTCATCAAATACCTCAAGTTGTTTAGATGAGTTATTTTCAACCACGTTATCAACATCAAGTACTGATAATAGTTCTAAAATATCCAAATCATCTATTACATCAATTGCATGTGTTTCTTCATCATCGTACCCACTTGACATCTTGTGAGCATTGAATACGTTCATCCCCAATGTTATATTTCTGAATGTGAGCTTAAGTACTCCGCTTTTACAATTAATCAAGGCATTAGAAGTAGCAAGGAATGGTCACCCAAGAATAACAGGGGCCTGATATATGGTGGAGACAGGTTGTTGCATGTCTAAAACAACGAAGCCCACTGGGCAGTAAAGTTTATCAACTTGAACGAATACATCCTCAATAACGCCTCGTGGAGCTTTTACGGATTTGTCTGCTAACTGTAACATCATAGTAGTTTTCTTCAGCTCACCTAAACCTAGTTGCTCATATATCAAATATGGGAGCAAGTTCACACTACTCCCCAAATCAAGTAAAGCTCTATCGATACGAGATTCACTAATCATGATAGAAAAAGTATGAGAACCAGTGTCTCTAAGTTTCTGAGGAGTCTGACTCAATATCAACACACTAACTTGCTCAGTCAAGAAAGCCTTCTTCTTCACATCCAGTTTCTTTTTTACCGTGCATAGATCTTTCAGGAATTTTGCATATACAAGGACTTGCTGTATGGTGTTTAGAAGTGGAATGCTGATCTTTACCTGTTTGAATATTTCTTGAATCTTAGTGTGATACTTATTTTTCTGACTAGATGTCAATCTCTGAGGGTAGGGTACCACAGGTCGATAGTCCTTAGCAGTCTTATCCTTCTTATTATCTGACTTTTTGAATTTGAGCTCATTTCATTTGATTTTTATTTTCCCTTATCTATCTCAGTTGCCACTTCAGGTGTTGGAGCAACTATTTGTTGATCAACACATGTTTTGGGACGAGAAACTTCTTTTCCACTCCTCAAAGTAATGACGACCTTAGCTGACTCAAATGCATCCCATGAAGCATTGTGCACCGGTTGCTATTGCTATCAATATACCTAGGGATTAGGTTGAAACTGTGCAAAAAATTTCCCTTTTTCTAAGGTATTCAAGTGTGTACTTATGTTATTCATGGTGTCTCGAAGTTCACTAATGGCTCGAGTATTCTGACTATTGGTCGTGACATGAAACTTCATGAATTGTTGAACCATATTCGCCATATGTTTCATGCTATCCTCAAAAGATTTATTTGATGGAATAGAAGCTAAATTTGGTTGAAATCCCGAAGGTGCGTAGCTCTGAAAGATCTTTTGCGGCTGATACTACAACTTCTATGGAGGGTCTGCAGCTAGATGATATAGCGGTTGCGGAGGTGGTGCGTAAGATTAAGGAACTTGCTAATACCATAAGGAAGATGGACCAGACTAATCATTCCTCCATGAGAGGTTCGGGTGATTTCTCCATTTAGGATTATAAGTGTTCGAGAATGGCTGATTTTGAGATTTGTTGACCCAATTCATTGATTGCACCCGATCAAGTCTACTCTCCTATTATATTGGTAGCAATGGACAATCCTGAATTCTATGGTTTGAGGTCTCAAAGATAGAGCATTCCTCCACTAATTTCACAGCTTTCACTTTTTCTGATTCCATAACCTCTAGTTTCTTAGACAACGTAGTAACAAGAGCCTGTAGACTAGTTTCCTCTTTGACCTCCTATCTACCGCCACCACTGATCGCTCTGAGAGGTTGTGCTACCATTGGTGCCCATTCATGTCGTGTGTTCCATTGTTAGGCACTCACAACTAAATAATCAAAGACTGATAGAGCCTCATCCAGTTCCTTGTTGAAGAACTTCCCGTTGCACATTGTCTGGAAAAATTGTTTACATTCAGGGGTTAGAGTAGCATAAAAATAATTCACTAACCTCCATGATTCAAATTCATGATGTGGACATATATTCATCAGGTCCTTGAATCTCTACCAGCAGGCTTGGAACGTCTCGTCACCTTTCTGTATGAAATGACATATTTGCTCCTGTAGGTACTGAGTTCTCTGAAAAGGAAAGACTTATGTAAGAACTCACGCTACATTTTAGCCCAGCTAGTAATAGAGTTAGGTCTTAGAGAATTAAACTAGATTTTTGCCTTATCTTTCAAAGAAAAATGAAACAAGCGAAGTTTGATATACTCATCAGTTCTAGCCTTATTAATGAAAGTGGTGGAGACCAACTCAAAATCTGTCAAATGCTCGTATAGACTTTCAAAATCCATCCCGTGAAACTGGGGTATCACAAATAACATACCATGCTTAATTGTGAAGTTTGGTGCGTCGTGTGGTAACACAATGCATGAAGGTGTAGATATGCATGTGGGCTGTAGAAAATTCTGAAGTTTATGTGGTGTAGGTGCAACCATGACTTCCTCAAATAATTGTTCAAACAAATTGCTCAAATCAATTTCAGAATCACTCGTAAAAGTAATAGGAGAATAATTAGATTCTGTGCCCTAAGTATCACTACTAGTGCTAAGTGAATTTTTGGACAGTCTATTCAAAATATCTCGGACCTAAGGCATCAAACATTAATTCAAATAGCAGAAATTTGCCAGCATAGAAGCAAACAAGAATGATAAAATTTTTTTAAAATTTTGATTTTTTTTAGTTTTTCTTTTAATTAAAAAAAATAATTAGAAAAACACAAATTTTGAAATTAAAGTTGGCACTCCCCGACAATGGTGCCAAAAAACATGACTCACTCTAAAAATGAGTAGCTCAAAAGCTATCCCAAGTATAGAAGTCCAGTCGTGTAATACTTAGCCCAAAGGTCATATCGTCTCCTCAGGGAATGCAGTTTAATTCCAAATTTTACGTAGTTCGAATCGAAAATAAGAAACAAAAGTCACTTAACACAATTTAGATTCATGTTTTCTGGTGGTTTGAGATTCTTTTTAACGAATTAAAAGAGAATGCAATTTAAATTCTAAATCCTAAAACGCACTAAATTAAATTATAATGAGAAACGAAGATCCTAAGTTAATAACCAGGTAAGAATTGAAACATGCATTTAAACTTCAGAATAAAAAACTAAAGACGACAATTTTTCTATTTAATTTAAGCACAAAATTAAAAATAAACTCATTCAAACAGAAATTCAACAACAACCAAATTTCTAACGCATTTAAGAACTCAAACCAAAATTAGAACATTAACAAATAAACAATAACTAAACACGGTAAAAAAAATCAGACTTTGTTAGTTTAGGTGTAATCCCAAGCGCCGGGGGGGGGGGTTGAGTTGGGTATTTTCAAAAATATTTACTATTAATTACCACCTAGTCCTTATTTCTATATTTAACAAATTAATTGCAGGGGTTTGAAACTGATTCGAATGATTATCTCAATGAATTCTATTTTACCCAATTAACTAACAAGTGCGTGTGGGGTTATTCAATATGCACACATGCAAGATAGATAATGAAATGTGTTACGAAAGATAAAGGAGTAAAAGAAGAGAGAAGACAAACACAATTTTTACAAGGTTCAACCAACAGCCTACGTGCTCGCCTTAAGCAACCCACTCAAGGATTCCACTAAATCCCTGATCCTTTAACCAAGATAGAGCTTCCTTTACATCCACTACTTACAAAAGGCACAACTTCCTCCTCACCCGGTTCACAACCCGAACCGTGATGAAAATATAGAATTTCAAATCTACAAAACAACTCAATATTTGCTTCTAACAAAGCTAGTTAATACAATTGAATTCCTAACACATATCCATATGATGAAACTTGAAGCTCAGTATGTATGTAACGATATAATTGTTATATGAATGATATGCTTCACACAATATCCCTTTTATCAAATCTCCCAAGTAATGATATAAGTAAAAGCTTTGGAGAAATTAGGTTTCTAGTTGAACTTACTAGATACACGAATAGCAAATGTGATCATACAAAAAAATTGTCTTAAATATTATGAAGATCTAAATCAATAAGTTTTCTTCCAAGTATCCAATCACAATATGATCTTTGTATTATGCAAATATATATATATACATATATATGATATGAGTTCCAAAGATCAAAAACATAATATAATATTTTTCAAAAAAGTTTCCACGATAATATATATAGTTATGAACTCTATGGATATTTAATCAAGTGGTTTTATACTATTGTAAATATCAAATCTTTAAATGAATACACACTTGAATCAAAAAATATTGAACCAATGACAAAACTTTTCTCAAGTAGTGATCTTGTCAAAAACAATCTATATATGTATATGAACACTCAACATCATTCTCTCTAATAATATTCAATATTAGATGTAGAGATGAAAAACTCCTTGAGAATAAGTATTAAAAAAAACTAATTTACCAAACCTCAATACCAAGTTGAATGCACAACAATCGCTAGAATGACATTTGAAGATCAAGATAGCCTTAGCTCAGATTTGATGTATAAACTTTGAAATCACAATAAAAAGTTTTAGTAGTGTGTTTCCCAAAGTTGTGCTAATCTTACAATATGATCAATCGTATGGCAAAGGTTGTTTCTCTTAGGGGCACTAGGGTTTAGGTATTGATTATAAAGGTCCCCTTGCCCTTAGGATGATTTCTAACCGTTGGATCAACTTGATTGTGGAAATAACTCGCGTGTTCTCACATTAAAAATCAAAATTTTAATCTTCCCATAAGTTCAGACAATTGAGAGTTAGAGTTCAGACGAATGAAGTTCCTTGGAGCTTCGAAAAAATAGAACTTGGACACAAGGTCAGACAACCGAAGTTGGGGTTTAGTCTTCTGAAGTTGTGGGTTCAGACGACTGAAGTCAGGGTTCAGTCTTCTGGTGTGCTTTTTCCTGTTTCAGTGTTTCTCTAATAATTTTTCAAGCGACTGAACTTAATCTTTGGTCATCTAAAAAAATTCTTCAGATGATTGAGCTTAACTTTGGTCTTTTGAAGTTGACACTTCAGACTACTGAAGAGGGAGTTCGGTCTTCTTAACAATGCATTTTCTGGATTTTTCTTTTTAGTTTCAAAAATCTGTTTTTCTCTCTTTCTTTGCTCTTTTATAAAATATTTTCTAGGGTTTCAAAAACAATATATAAGTCCATAAATATCCTCTAAAGATGTTCATGAAATGAATAAGTCCTAAGGTCAGTCTAGGGTATATTTTGAGCCTCAAATTAAATCATATGAAATATGTGAATACATTCTTTTCTAAATACCCATTCCCATGATGATCTTGAATCGCTTGCATCTTCATCCTTCAACTCTTTTAGTTCCATGGATTTTATCAAGATGTATATTCTTTAATCTTCATGGCTTCCATAACTTGCTAGCCTTCTGTGCATGCTCAATATTGTTCCTGTTCACAATCTCAATGCACAGATTAAATACTAAGTGATTTGTCATTATCAAAACCAGATTGGACTCATAGAGTCAACAATCTCCCCCTTTTTGATGATGACAGATACACGAGCAAAAATATAAAATGAGTTATGCCTAACAAGGCTCAAATAATGTGTCAAATATTCAGCACGTCAAATATGCTCATGCTCATGCTCATACACAATTCGTTTTGCCAACCATTTTTGCCCATTTTTTCTATAACCTGATTCTTCTTCCCCTTTTGATATCAACAAAAAGGTGATAATACTACAAAAGTGGACATAACCTTATATTCTTCTCCCTTTTTATATCTTAAAGTGTTAAACTCATTCAACCATTAGATTTTAAAAAAAAAATGGAAATGTGTCTCTCTGTGTTAATTCAATTTACTCCTCCCCCTTGCTAATGCAGAAATCTGTGTTGTTGAATGTAAATTGCAATGTGAACATACACATTTGTGTCAAATTTCATAAACA
This sequence comes from Malania oleifera, assembly GCF_029873635.1. NCBI lineage: Eukaryota > Viridiplantae > Streptophyta > Magnoliopsida > Santalales > Ximeniaceae > Malania > Malania oleifera. Next base: position 30,802,567 of record NC_080428.1, on the reverse strand, counting down.
TGAGTAAGAAAACACAGTTACTAAAGTTCAATGATTATGTGAGGATTAACATGTGATACCAAATGGGAACAAATGTGATACCAAATGGGAACAAATAAGCCAAATATGAAATTTTTAACCAATTGTGGTGTGTAATATAATTCTAGGCAACCTCTCGACTATGCATCATACCTAATTCTCCCCTAATTTGGATAAACCTATCCTCCACAAGTGGTTTCATGAATATATCTGCCCATTGTTCATCCGTGCATACAAACTTAAGTGTCAAATCTCCTTTTTGCACATGATCACGAAGAAAGTGATGTCTTATTTCTATATGTTTAGTTCATGAATGTAATATGGGATTCTTTGAGATGTTTATTGCACTCGTATTGTCCATATTATAGGAATTGTGCCATAGCTTAATCCAAAATCTATCAATTGTTGCTTTATGTATAGTATTTGAGCACAACAGCTTCGCCGCTACGTATTCTACCTCAACTGTGGAAAGAGCTGTTGAATTATGCTTCTTGGAAAACCAAAAGACTAACGAATGTCCTAAGAAATGACATGTACCACTCGTGCTCTTCCTATCCACTTTGCTACCAGCAAAATCAGTATCTAAATAGTTGATAATCTCAAAAGATGTATACTTAGGATACCATAACCCAAGTTCCATGGTTCCTATCAGGCATCTAAGTATTCGTTTGACAGCTAACAAATGTGACTCTTTTGGTGTAGCCTGAAATCTTGCGCCCAAACATACGCTAAACATTATGTCAGGTCTACTGGAAGTCAAATAAAGTAAGCTACCGATCATTCCACGATAAAGCTTGACATCTATTGGTATACCTTGTTTATCTTTGTCTAATTTAAAAGAATAGCTCATAGTATTCCTAGTATTTTTCCATCTTCCATATTAAACTTTTCTAGTAGATCTATAATGTACTTTGATTGATTTATAAAGATTCCATGTTTCGCTTGTTTGATCTGAAGTTCTAGGAAGAAATTTAGTTCACCCATCATACTCATCTCAAATTCATTTTGCATAGTACTAGCAAACTCACTACACATGTATTTATTTGTAGCTCCAAATATGATATCATCTACATATACTTGAACTAGGAGCAAGTCATCTTTCTTAGACTTTATGAAAAGTGTTGTGTCTATCCTCCCTCTAATAAATCCATTGTCCAATAGAAAGATGTTGAGTCTCTAATACCAAGCTCTAGGAGCTTGCTTTAAGTCGTACAAGGCTTTTGTTAGTCTATAAACGTGATTTGGATTCTTATGGTTTTCAAATCCTGGGGGTTGTTCTATATATACCTCTTCACTTATGTAGCCATTTAAAAATGCGCTTTTGACATCCATTTGATATAGTTTGAAATCCTTAAAAGTAGCATAGGCTAAAAGCATTTGAATGGCTTCCATTCTAGCTACAGGTGCAAAGGTTTCTTCAAAATCTATTCGTTATTCCTGGTTATATCCCTAAGCTACTAGTCTTACCTTATTTATGACAACTATCCCATGTTCATCTTTCTTGTTCTTATATATATCCATTTTGTTCCAATAATTGTCTTATCCTCAGGTCTAGGAACTAATGTCCATACTTTGTTTCTCCCAAACTGGTTTAACTCTTCATGCATGGACATCACCCATGATTCATCCTCAATTGCTTCACTTACATTCTTAGGTTCTTCTTGAGATAGAAAGACAAAATGACTAATCATATTCCTAAGTGAGGATCGAGTGGCTACTCCACGTAATGGTTCACCTATTATTTGATTAATGGGATGATTCTTTATTTACTTCCATTCTCTAGGTAGTTCATTAACCTCATTTTCAATTTGATTAGTTTCAACGGATGCTTCCTTAATTTCATTTATCTTTCCTGAAACATCTTTAATGGATAGTTTTTCAAATTCCTTATTTATCTCAATTTCATATTCACTAGTCTCTTAGAGAAGAGATTTGACTCATTGAACACTACATGAATGGATTCTATAACGGTTAATGTTCGTTTATTGTATACTCTGTATGCTTTACTATCTAAGGCATACCCTAGGAAGATACCTTCATCTGATATCAAACTTTCCTAAATGTTCATTGTCTCTAAGCACAAAACATTTATGGCCAAAGACATGAAAATATGATATGTTTGGTCCATGGCCATTCCATAATTTGTACGGAGTCTTATTAAGAGAAGGTCTAATCATAACTCTATTTTGAACATAGCAGGCAGTATTTACTGCCTCAGCCCAGAAGTACTTAGGTAATTTATGTTCATTAAGCATAGTTCTGGCCATTTCATGTATAGACCTATTCTTCCTTTCAACTACACCATTCTATTGTGGGATTATAGGAGTCTAAAAATTATGAGTCATTCCTAATGAATTGTAGTAATCTTCCATGCTTTGATTTTTAAATTCTTTACCGCTATCACTTTGGATTTTAGTGATAGTATAACCCTTTTCATTTTGAATTTTCTTACACAGAATTATGAATTGTTCACACGCTTCATCTTTGTGACCTAAAAATAGTACCCATGTGTATCGTGAATAATCATCAACTATGACGAATGCGTATAATTTTCCTCTTAAACTCTAAGTTGGGTTTGGGCCAAATAAATCTAAGTGTAGCATTTGAAGTGGCCTAGTAGTATAGATTACTTTCTTCTTCTTAAAGCTCTTTCTTGTTTGTTTTCCTAGTTTGCATGCATCACTGATTTTATCTTTCACGAATTTAGTCTTAGGTAATCCCTTAACTAATTCTTCCTTAACAAGTTTAGATATTAAGTCCATGTTTGTGTGTCCTAGTCTCCTATGCCAAATCCAACTAATCTTATTTATAGTAGAAAAACAAGTAACATGTTAAGAAGCAAGGTTATCAAGGCTAGTGGTGTATACATTTTCATGACAATCAGTAGTAAACAATATTTTGTTTTTAGATTTGTTCTCTACAGTGCATTTTTCATGTTCAAATGAGACTTTATAACCTTTATCACACAGTTGACTTATACTCAATAAGTTATGTTTTAATCCATCAACTAACAACACATTATCAATGACAAGTGAAGGTTCCTTACCAACTTTAGCAACTCCAGTTATTTTACCTTTAGAGTTATCCCCAAATGTAACGAATCCTTCATCTTTTGATATGATAGATGCGAATTTAGCTTTATTTCCTGTCATGTGTCGAGAGTATCTACTGTCCATATACCACTTGTCGTTCGATGAGGACGATCTCAAGCACATGTGCAGGACATAATCAGATAACTACATTTGGTACCTAGATTTTCTTGGGTCCATGGGGGTTAGTACTAGATTCTCCTTTGACTTTCGAGAGTTTCTTAAATTTGACATCTTTATTTTTGAAAGGACAATCAAATTTTATGTGACCCAACCTCTTACATTTAAAACATGCAAAATTTCTATGATAGTCTTTAGTTGGAACATATGATTTTGACTCTCTTACAAAATATCCTATGTAGAGATGTTTTTGTTTTATATTCTCCTTTCCATTAAAACCAAGACCTTCCTTCTCTAGGGAAATTCTTTGAGCTCCTAGGAGCTTTTCAAAATTATTTTGACCTTCAGTAAATTTACAAATAATCTTAGTTTTATCTTTTAAAATCTTTTCTAATTCTTCAATTTTCAAATCCCTGTCTTTCATGAGAGATGCATGAGATTCATTTTTACGTTCAACTAACTTTGAAAATTCTTTCAATTTAAATTTCAAACCAGAATTTTTCTTATTCATTTTCTCTAGCATTTTAAGGGTGTACAAATATTCTTGATGCAATTCATCATAGAAAAGCATGTTATTTTCATTTTTTGAATCAATTGAATAGTAAGATGAAGCAGAACAAAAGAATTGCACCTTGTGGTCATCGTGAGCCATCAGACATAGATTTGCAATCTCGTCATTACTGGATTCAGATTCTGAACTACTGGTACTGTGTGTGTCCTAGCCCACTTTTAGTGCCTTCTTCTTCTTTTTCTTAGACACTTTCTTTAGCTAGGGAAAATCTGGCTTGATGTGTCCAAATTCTCTATAGTTATAACACATGGGGGGATAATCTTTTTGCTTCCTTCTGTTTGACTCTCCTTTCTCTGCTTTTGAGCCCTTGAATTTTCTGGTGTATTTCTTGTTCTTTCTCATGAACTCTCCAAATTTCTTAGTGATGAGTGCCATGTTTTCATCCGATCCTGAATCACTTCCCTCACTAGAGCAGTGAGATGATGCCTTAAGTGTTTTAGCTTCCTTCGCTTTTATTTGCTCATTCTTCCTCTCATTTGTTGCAAGCTCATAGGTGATGAGTGATCTAATTAGTTCATCAACAGACATCTCCTTGAGATTTCTCCCTTCTGCTATTGCAGTAGCTTTAGCTTCACAAACTAGTGGTAGTCCCCTAAGTATTTTCCTGATCAACTCATAAGTAGGGTAAGATTTACCAAGAGAATTTAAAGAATTTGTGATGTGTGTGAATCTAGTGTACATGGATTGAATAGATTCATCAGCAGTCATTTTAAATGCTTTATACTTACTAGTGAGCATGTCTATCACTATCTTTTACTTCCTTAGTATCTTCATATGTAACTTCTAATTTTTCCCAAATCTCTTAAGTACTGTTACATGCCATTACCCTATTAAACTCATTTACATCTAGTGCACAGAATAGCAAGTTCATTGCAGCAGCATTTATTTGCACAGATTTCCAGTCTTCCTCTGTATATACATCTTCATGATTAGGAACATTTACCTTATTAACTACTTTAATGGGAACATGGTTTCCCTTAAAAACTATTTTTCATACTTTACAATCAATATTTAATATGTATATACTCATCCTACATTTCCAGTAAGTGTAATTTACACCACAGAAAATTGGTGGTCTAGTGGATGAGCTCTCACACACATACATAAATATATACACATTTTTGAGAGTTGTCATATAGTTTACCAAAATCTCATTGAGCTTAAATTCCTATCATTTGTGAGTGTATTTGTACTTATTAGTATACATCATTAGCTTGTTATAGAAGCACTCTCTTTGTATGCAAAATTTTTATTATTTTTGTATTCCCGACATGTGGTCGGAAGAGGATTGCACTAGCCTATAATGTGCACCGGATTGGCTCAGACCCTATTGGGAGAGCACCAGATTGGTTCAGACCCAGTTAGGAGAACTAGGAGCATCGTCCTCTAAGGTGTATTTAAAGGTTGGGCTTAACGCTACGAACGTGATTGGGGTATTCCTTGCCCCGTAAGGATAGCGTGCAATCGGTGTCGCTCCACATGTCAAGTGAGCATTAGTGGAATCCTCTTACTTGTGAGCTTGAGGTGGGGATGTAGGCATTGTTCAGTTGAACCTCGATAACACTTTTTACTTTATAGTTCTTTCTTGCTTAGATTACCTACTGATTTTATTGCATGTAAGTTTGAATATTAAATTGTGATTAGTTGGGAATATTGGAAGTTCTATACTTGTGCAAATAATTCATCTATCCATATCTCTACTGAATTCATACTTGCATAGATTGACCCTAGGTTGAGTAATATTGTTGTTATCTGATTTAAACTAGGAAGAAATTTTAAAATATCAAAATCACCCCCTTATTGGGATCGTACCATGACTCGCACTTTCAATATAATTCCTTAACCATGTCAAAGGTGTTTGGCCAAGTATTTATAGGCATTTTGGAAATATGGCCGTTATATGACTATTGGGCATTAAAATAATATTTTAATTTAAATTTTTCTTACCATTTTATGCCCAAAATTTAAAATACATGAGACTTCCAATTGACTGGCCCTTAGGCGATTTTCCAAAATAGCCAGCCAAGATGATCCGATCTGCCAGGCTTAAAGGACGATTGACTAGGCTTCATTCGTTATAAAGAAGCCGATCTACTGGACCTATTCAATTTACATTTGTGCTCTCCAGTTTTCTAGGTAAATCTTTCGTGTGAAGGCTACTTTGCAAGGATTTTATAAATTTGGCCATTTTACACACATCGGTTGAATGGGCCAAGTTTACTATGGAAGGTCGGTCAACCGGGCCTTAATAAAATTGAGTTTTTGGTCCTAGTCTTGTTTTCAAAATAACTTTAAACCTTTTTCAGATGTCTAACTTTGAGTATAAAAGGTTTTTATGAACTTTGGGTTCCTATGACCAATCTATGGTCTTGATAGAGCTTGAATTAAAACCATGTGAGCATGCATGCACAAATAATCCCTATATACTATTACAACTTAAAAATCAAAAGTCTTTAAGCTCTGCTCCCCTGGAATACGCCATGGAATATGTTCTTTTAGTTATTTTTCAAGGCTTCCATATTGCATTATCATTTGTGTTATTAAAAGGATGAACCTGTGCAAACAGTAAGCACACAATGAGATGTTGTGGTCTGTCACAGTCAAAACAGGGACCAGACTCAAAAAGTCAATAAAGAGGAACCATGACATAACACTCCCACGATGTGTAAAGTCACAACAGGCATGATAGATCATGTAAGAAGTTCATGAAGGGGTTTGTGGTACTCACACTGGTGGTCATTTGTTAGCTTGAAAAATCCTAAAGAGTGGCTACTATTAGATAACCATGGAAAAAGATTGCATAGAGTAGTTAGGAAATGTCGTAAGTGTCAGATTTACGGAGATTGCATGTAGGTCGTGCCTGCCCAACTCCAAGTTCTATTCATGCCTTGGCCTTTCTCAACTTGGGGCATGGATGTGATTAGACTAATAATTCGAAAGGCCAGTAATGGGCAGGACTTCATTTTTTTGGCTATTGATTACTTCATTAGGAGGGTGGAAGCAACATCTTATTCAAGTGTTACCCAGAATGTGATATGTCGTTCCATACGAAAAGATATAATCTATGGGTATGAGGTTATAGAAAAAATAATCTCCAATAATGCCAGAAACCTGAACAATGAGGTAATGACAAAACTCTACACTTAGTTCAATATTAGACATCACAACTTGACCCCTTAGAGACGTCAGATGAATGGTGTAATGACCCAAATAAAAACGGTATTTAAATAATAAAAGAAAGGGGAAATGGAAGCCAGAATCAGAAGGAAGCAGTCGACTTCGTCAACGACATTGAACTTTGGAAGGACTAACGGAAAGGGGATCAGCAGGGCTTCATCGACGAATACATGGGATTCGTCGACAAAGGCTTAAGAGAATTCATCGACGAATTCAGGGGACTCGTCAACGAAGAGATACCGAGAGGGAGGTTTGAGCCGACTGAATTTCATCGATGAAATTAATAAAGAGTTCGTCGACAAAGGGCAGGCTCGTCGACGAAATCCCCTGTTCTATAAATATGAAAATCCAAATTTTAAGCTTCTCTAAGAAGCTAACTCTCTCTCTCCCTCTCTCCTCTTTGGTTCTCCCTCTCTCTTTTGTTGATTTTAGGCCATATCTTCGTCGGATCAACAATCCGAAGTCACCACGACGCTCTTGGGGAAGTTCTCTCCAAATCTTCTAGAGCGGATCATTGGTGAAATCAAGTTGGGAATCATCCCTAAGTTGAGGTAAGGCTTTTTAAGCCAAATTTGCAGTTGTGACAATTGTAGAAAGTGTTATACGCTTAGAAATACTAAACTTCAATTCTGGGAGTTTTCATTTCCAGGGTGTTAAGTTGAGAACCGTGCGGGTGCAGGGAAGATTTTCTTAGGGGCTTTTCAAGAAACGGGTAAGGAGATAAACTAAGCAAGTTTTGTTTTGAGAAAATGCATGAGTATATATATATATATATATATATATATATATAACATCTGGTTTTAGGAAAAATAATTATATGTATTTATCTGATTTATATTTGGAAAATACTGTGAAAATGATCGTATGATGAATATGTGAAAATCCGTTAGTGTTGCATGAGTATAAAATGTATGAGATACTATTTTCTGGGAATGTGATTATGATATGGGTTTTATGATGGAAAACTGGCGTACGGGCCGAGATATATATATATATATATATATATATATATATGATTTGTTGGTGTATGAGCCATGCTATGTGGATGAGATTTGCCAACATACGGGTTGTGCTATGTGATTTGTCGGCACACGGGCAGAGCTATGTGATTTGCCTGCGCACGGGCTGAGCTGTGTGATTTTCCAGCATATGGGCCGAGCTATGTGATTTTCTAGCGTACGGGCTGTGTTATGTGATTTGTCGGCATACGGGGTGAGCTATGATAAAATACGTAATATCGGCATACGGGCTGATGATTTTTTTATGATACACGTATATATGCAAAATGATATGATTGATGTTAAAATAAATGATATGAGATATCTATGTATCATAGTTTTAGTATATGTTATATGATATCAAAACCTGGTTTGCTTGGTCTAGCCTTACACTTGCACAGTACCATTGCTATGTGTCCATGGTCTTCGTAATCATGATATTTGTGTTAATGCTGCTGTACGAAGTGGTGTGAGATTGGATGGTCGGTGTGGTTTATAAGAAGTGTGCTGATCGCCCTTGGTGTACGGACCAGGTCTGGCAGACCCATCGGACTTACAGACTATATGATTGACTTGGCAGTGGTCAGCGAACCATTGTCAGGTCCCGCCTTCGGGCCACACAACCCAGTCATGTGGGGGTAATACATGATAACAGCCAGCTAACCTACCAGGATTGTTTTATGTTATTATTATATTATGAGATGAGATATATTTATAAAATGCAGTATGCTCTACCATGTGCTGATATATTTATGTTTTTCCAGATTTGATGAAACAGTACTGATTATGTTATGTATGGTATATGTAGAACACATACATGTTGCCACAAACTAGTATTATTTTATTTCCCTTAGTGAGAGGTGTCTCACCCCTAAATTTTATAAAATTTTCTAGAGCCCCTGATAGGAGAGCGGGAAAAGCCCCGCTGACCTAGTGCTGATTATCTCCCCTTTTCGAAGGGTAAGTTTTTGGTTGGGACAATTAGATTTGGTGGGGTATGTCCCTAGATTTTATTTTTGAGATATATATACAGAAATACAGTGGTTAGAGCTGTTCTTCGACAGATATTTTCCAACTACTGTTAGGGAGACTAAGGTAGAAGAGTTCCTGAGTCTGAAGCAGGGAAAATTGTCCGTCCAATAGAATGCAGCACGATTCATCGAGCTCTCTCATTTTGCCCCGTATATTTTTCCTGATGACGTGAAGAAGGTGATACAGTTTGAGAGAGGCTTGAGGCGGAGTATATTTAAGTAGGTAGTGGTGCTGCGGATCCAGGACTTTGTTGAGTTGGTTGACAAAGCAGCTTTGACAGAGATTGGTGAGTGCCTTGATGTAGAGGAGCAGGGATAGAGGAAGAGATCTACATCTATTGGCTACCAATAGGATCATAGACCAGGCCAGTGGAGGAGAGGTAATCATGGCAGAGGGCGGAGACAGGAGACAGGAGGACGTGAGATGCAGACAGGGTAGGGTCCTCCAGTCTGCCAGACTTAGGAGGCACTGGGGAGAGTGTCGAGCTGGTGGTGTAGTGTGCTATCGCTGTGGTAGATCGAGGCATGTGGTGCGAGACTGTCCTACCCCACTAGATGCAGTCCCGGTGTGCTATCGCTGTGGTAGATCGGGGCATATGATGCGAGATTGCCTTACCCCACCGGATGCAGTTCCAGCTCGTAGACCATATCGGGGAGGTTATCAGGCGCCACGTGGGGGCCAGCAAAGGAATACGGCTCCAGCCAAGGTGTTTACTTTGACGCCGAGTGAGGCTGAGATGTCATGTGACGTGGTGACAGGTATGGTCATTATGCTTTCTTTTAAAGTTATTGCATTGTTCAATTCAGGAGCTACGCACTCGTTCGTGTCTTTTGGGTGTGTTAAATTATGTAGGGCTGAAACACAGTCATTAGATGTTGAATTGTTGGTATCTACACCAACTGGGTCAGCAGTGAGGTGTAGTAGACTACTTCGAGGTTGCCCAGTTGATATTCAAAGAAAGACTTTATCTACTGATCTAATAGTGCTAGACATGCATTAGTTTGATATTATATTTGGCATGGATTGGCTAGAAGCCAATTTTTATAGCATAGATTTCTGAGCACGAGAAGTGATATTCAGACCTTCGGGGAAAACATAATTCAAGTTCATAGGGTCACGAGTGCAATCCCCGCCTCAGCTAGTTTCAGCTATTCAGGCCAGGAGACTATTGCTGAGTGGGTGTGAGGGGTTTGTGGCTGTTGTGAAAGAGATGTTAGAAAATGAATCGAAACTTGCTAGCACACCTGTAGTAAAGGAGTTTACAGATGTTTTCCCAGACGTGTTACCAGGCTTGCCACCCGATCGTGAGGTAGATTTCCCTATTGATCTACTTCTAGTATGTCGCCAATTTCTAAAGTACCTTATCGGATGGTGCCAGTAGAATTGGCAGAATTGAAGAATCAGTTGCAAGATTTGCTTGATAAGGGCTTCATACGACCTAGTGTATCTCTGTGGGGAGCTCCATTCTATTTGTGAAAAATAAGGATGAGACTATGTGGATGTGTATAGACTATAGGGAGATCAATAAAGTGACAATCAAGACCAAATATCCACTACCCCGTATTGATGATTTGTTTGACTAGCTCCAGGTTACACGGGTGTATTCAAAGATTGACCTTAGATCCAGCTACCATTAGGTAAAGGTGAAAGCAGAAGATGTCTCAAAGACGGCCTTCAGGACTAGGTACGTGTATTATGAGTTTCTTGTTATGCCGTTTGGTTTGACGAATGCTCCTGTGGTGTTTATGGACTTGATGAACAGAGTCTTTCACCAATCCCTAGACCAGTTTGTTGTTGTTTTTATTGATGATGTACTGATCTATTCGAGGAGGTATGAGGAGCATGAGACGCACCTAAGGCAGGTTTTGCAGACACTTCGGGAAAATAAGTTGTACGCCAAGTTTAGTAAATGTGAATTTTGGCTGGAGAAGGTCGTGTTCTTGGGGCATGTTATATCTGGAGATGGTGTTTTTGTGGATCCTAGCAAGATTGAGGAGGTAGTGAATTGGGCTAGACCGAGAAATGTCTAGGAGATCAGGAGTTTCTTGGGGCTAGCTGGCTATTATCGTCGTTTCGTTGAGGGATTCTCAACTTTGTCTGGACCTTTGACATGACTGATGAGGAAGAATGTCAGGTTTGAGTGGGACGACAGTTGTGAGGGGAGTTTTCAAGAGCTGGAGTAGAGGTTAATCACAGCGCTAGTGTTGATTATCCCATCTGGAGGTGAGGGGTATACTATTTACAGTGATGCGTCCTTGAAGGGACTTTGCTGTGTAATGATGCAGCATGGCAGGGTAGTGGCATATGCATCCAAGAAGTTGAAAGAATATGAAAAGAACTACCCTACCCACGATCTTGAATTAGTTACAGTGGTACACGCATTAAAAATTTAGAGGCACTACCTATATGGCGAGCAGTGTGAGATTTTCTCTAACCACAAGAGTTTAAAGTATTTCTTCACGCAGAAGGAACTGAATATAAGGCAGAGAAGGTGGTTGGAGCTGATTAAGGATTTTGATTATACCATCAGTTATCACCTAGGGAAAGCAAACATGGTAGCCGATCGTTGAGCAAGAAATCCAAGGAACTAGTGTTGGAAGCTTTGGAGATCCAACATCCGATTATGATGGATTTGGAGAGACTCGACATAGAGTTGGTAGAGAGTGATCTTCCAGTGTGTATTGCTAACCTAGTAGTACAGCCTATTCTGCAAGAAAGAATTAAAGCCGCTCAAAAGGAAGATCCGGAATTGGAAGAGGTGATAGACAGGGTACAGAGTGGTCGAGGGGAGGAATTCAGTATTGTAGATGATGGAGCTTTGTGGTTCCGTTCCAGATTATGTGTTTCTACTGATACTGAGATCAGAAAGACCATTCTAGAGGAGGCTCACAGATCTTTTTATACAGTTCATCCCGATAGTATGAAGATGTACCGGGATCTGCGATAGTCATTTTGGTGGAGTGACATGAAGAGAGAGATCACCGAGTATGTAGCCTAGTGTTTGACGTGCCAGCAGGTAAAGGCTGACCACCAGAGGCTGACAAGGCAGTTACAGATGTTATTTGTCCCAGAGTGGAAGTGGGATCATATATCTATGGACTTCGTGTCAGGATTGTCGATGGCATTACATGGCCAGAATGCCATCTGGGTGATCGTTGACTGGTTGACGAAGACCATCCACTTTATTCCTATCAAGATTAGCTACTCCCTTAGCCGTTAAGCAGAGATTTATGTCTAGGAGATAGTTCGTTCTCATGGGGTGCCTGTATCTATTGTGTCAGATCGAGACCCACGATTCACATCACGATTTTGGAGAAGTTTACAGGAGGCTATGGGGTCTCAGTTATCGTTTAGCACGACATTCCATCTGCAGTCAGATGGGCAGACTGAGAGGATGATATATATATTATAAGACATGCTCCGTGCGTGCATATTAGATTTTGGGGGTAGTTGGACTCAGTTCATACCATTGGTAGAATTTGCATATAATAATAGTTACCAGTCCAGTATTGGCATGGCACCATTTGAAGCTCTATACGGTAGGATATGTTGATCTCCTTTGTTTTGGGATGAAGTGGGTGAGCAGTGAGTTATGGGGCCAGAATTGGTATAGAAAGCACGTGATAAGGTTCAGCTTATTAGAGACAGGATCAGTGCAGCTCAGAGCCGACAGAAGAGTTATATCGACCATCGCCGCATGAATTTAGAGTTTGACGTGGGTGATCACGTATTTTTGAAGATAGCTCCGATGAAAGGGGTTATGCGATTTGGGAAGAAAGGTAAACTTAGTCCTAGGTTTATCGGTCCATTTGAGATTCTAGATAAAGTGGGACCGGTAGCCTACAGGCTAGATTTGCCACCTGTGTTATCCAGGATCCACGACGTATTCCATATTGCTATGTTGAGGAAATACGTCTCAAATCCTTCCCATATCATCAGATACGACGAGTTAGAGCTTAGTGATTCATTGGTGTATGAGGAAGTACCAGTACAAATTCTGGATAGGAAAGTACAGGAGTTACGTAACAAGAAGATTTCTCAGGTAAAAGTTTTGTGGAGGAATCATGCGGTAGAAGAGGCTTCTTGGGAATCCGAGGAGCAGATGAGGCAGAGGTATCTGCATTTATTTCAAGAGGTCTGAGTGGGTAAAATGTAAGTAGATAGGTTGTATTTCTTTTATAGGTACATATAATGGTTTAATTAGCATAGTATTATAGTTTTTGGGAGAATTTTTTTTTTTTTATATGTAATCTCCCAAGACTTGGAATGTAACCACGGTATTCCTCCACCATAAGTGAGGGTAGGTAATAAAATGAATAGACCACTTTTCCTGTTAAGGGATAACGAGTTACGGGAACAGTAAATTTCGAGGAAGAAATTTTTATAAGGGGACGATGTAACGATCCGAATAAAAATGGTATTTAAATAATAAAAGAAAGGGGAAATGGAAGCCAAAAACAGAAGGAAGCAGTTGACTTCATCGATGACATTGAACTTTGGAAGGACTAACGGAAAGGGCATCAGCAGGGCTTCGTTGACGAATACAGGGGATTCATCGACAAATTCAGGGGACTCGTCGATGAAGAGATACCGAGAGGGAGGTTTGAGCCAACTGAATTTCGTTGAAAAAGGACTGAATTTTGTCAACGAAATTAATAAAGAGTTTGTCGACGAAGGACGGGCTCATCGACAAAATCCCCGATTCTATAAATATGAAAATCCGAATTTTAAGCTTCTTTAAGAAGTTAACTCTCTCTCTCCCTCTCTCCTCTTCGGTTCTCCCTCTCTCTTTTATCGATTTCGGGCCAGATCTTCGCCGGATCGACAATCCAAAGTCACCACGACACTCCTGGGGAAGCTCTCTTTAAATCTTCTAGAGCGGATCGTTGGTGAAATCAAGTTGGGTATCATCCCTAAGTTGAGGTAAGGCTTTTTAAGCCAAATTTGCAGTTGTAACAATTGTAGAAAGTGTTATACACTTAAAAATAATGAACTTTAATTCTGGGAGTTTTCATTTCCAGGGTGTTAAGTTGAGAACCCTACGGGTGCGAGGAAGATTTTCATAGGGGCTTTTCAAGAAATAGGTAAGGGGATAAACTAAGCTAGTTTTGTTTTCGAGAAAATGCATGTGTATATATATATATATATATAACATCTAGTTTCAAGAAAAATAATTATATGTATTTATATGATTTATAATTGGAAAATACTGTGAAAATGATCGTATGATGTATATGTGAAAATCCATTAGTGTGGCATGAGTATAAAATGTATGAGATACTGTTTTCTAGGAATGTGATTATGATATGGGTTTTATGATGGAAAACCGGTGTATGGGCTGAGATATTTATATATATATATATATATATGATTTGTCGGCATATGGGTTGTGCTTTGGGGATGAGATTTACTAGTGTACAGGCTGTGCTATGTGATTTGCCGACACACGGGCCGAGCTATGTGATTTTTCGGTGCACGGGCCGAGCTATGTGATTTTTCGGCATTTGGACCAAGCTATGTGATTTTCGGGCGTACGGGCAGAGCTTTGTGATTTGCCAGCGTACGGGTTGTGCTATGTGATTTTCCGGTGTATCGATCGAGCTATGATAAAATGTGTAATACCGGCGTACGGGGCGATGATTTTTTTTTTATACACGTATATATGCAAAATGATATGATTGATGTTAAAATAAATGATATGAGATATCTAGGTATCATAGTTTTAGTATATGTTATATGATATCAGAACCTGGTTGGCTTGGTCTAGGCTAGCACTTGCACGGTATCGTTGCTATTTGTCCATGGTCTTCGTGCTCATGATATTTGTGTTAACGCCGCTGTATGGAGTGGTGTGAGATTGGATGGTCGATATGGTTTATAAGAAGTGTGCTGATCGCCCCTGGTGTACGGACCAGGTCTGGCTGACCCATTAGACTTAGAAACTATATGATTGACTTGGCAGTGGTCGGCCAACAATTGTCAGGTCCCTCCTTTGGGCCACACAACCCAGTCATGTGGGGGTAATACATGACAGCAACTAGCTAACATACCAGGATTGTTTTATGTTATTATTATATTATGAGATGAGATATATTTATGAAATGCAGTATGTTCTGCCATGTGTTGATATATTTTTGTTTTGCCAGATTTGATAAAACAGTACTGATTAAGTTATGTATGGTATATGTAGAACACATAATACTCATGTTGTCACACACTGGTATTAGTTTTTTTCCTTTACTGAGAGGTGTCTCACCCCTAAATTTCATAAACTTTTGAGGAGCCCTTAATAGGAGAGCGAGAAAAGCCCTGCTGACCTAGTGCTGATTATCTACCATTTTCGAAGGGTAAGTTTTTGGTAGGGACAGTTAGATTTGGTGGGGTATGTCCCTAGATTTTATTTTTGAGATGTATATATGGAAATACAGTGGGTACAGTAACTCTGGTATATTGTGATATATGATATTTAAATGCACATGATTGTATGTTTTCTATGGCTTAGGCTTCTGTTGTATGTTCTGATGTATCCCTAGTACCCATGGGTCTAGGTGGATTGTGACCTGCTGAATTGGGATATGAGATGTGTGGTATTGGTTGTAATATATAAAAAAATGTGGAAAAATGAGCGGGTCGTGACAAATGGAGCTGTGGAAGTAGCTAGTAAGAACATCAAAATCATTTTTGAAAAGATAATAGAAACCTATATGGATTGGCACGACAAGTTGCCCTTCGCTTTGTTAGCCTACAAGACCACTATCCGTACCTCCATGGGGGCTGCACTTTACTCTTTGGTATACGGAATGGAGGCTGTAATCCTGGTAGAGGTCAAAGTCCCCTTGTTACGAGTTTTAAAAGAAGTAAAATTGATAGATGAAGAATGGATAAAATCTAGGTATGACCAGCTGAATCTTATTGAAGGGAAAAAGATGTTAACCATAGATCATAGAAAGTTGTATCAGATGAGATTGATGAATCTTTCAGTAAGAAGGTGCATCCTCAACAGCTACAAGAGGGTGATTTGGTCTTGAAAAAGATACTACCAATTCATAAGGACCCTCATGGTAAATAGACCCCAAACTATGAAGGACATTATGTGGTGAAGAAAGCATTTTCAAGAGGAGTTTTGATTTTAGTAGACACTGATTCTACACCCTACAAATTTAGATGATGTAAAGAAATACTTTGCATAGAAATGATGTACTTATTAAAGAAAATCAATAAAATGATTGTGTTTACTCCCCTAAGTTGTGTTTGTCTTTGTACTCATGCTCTGATCAAATAATAGATGACCATCTTTGGTCAACTAGTATTCCCAAAAGAACCAAACGTTGACTTACCATTCGTTAACCCCTTCGAGCTTGAATTTTAAAATAACTTTTTCCCAAAGTCACTGTCCAAAATTTTAATCAGGGTTCAGGATTTTAAATGTTTGACCATTCATATGATACAAAAATTATTTTCCAAAAGGATGGCAGACAATCTTTATACTACCCAAAAGAAAGTCAAAAAATAAAATCCCTTGCTAAGCCATTTTGAGCCTGAAAAAATCAAAATTTTGAGAAAGCCCTGTCAAAAGATCACACCCCACACTGGGGAAGTTTCAAAAAATAGGGCCCAAATGAAAAAGAGTTAAGATTCCTTCATAAAAAAGGAGATTCATTAGTAAAAATAAAAAGAAGAAAATAAAAGTATGATGAAAAGTAATGAGCATAACTCTTCTGTGATCTTTGACCAATATCGAACTTGGTGAAGTTAACAATTTTGAGCCTTATTGAACAATTTTCTTCTTTAACTTATACCCCCAACTTACATTACAGTCCAAATAAAAGTTTTGACTAGATTGGTACATATTATTGTCTTAAATGAAATGTCAAACTCAATAGTGAGTTTGAATTACGTTATGACCTGATCCTGAAAAGGTACATAGGCAATTTGTTTGATAAACAAGTTCGATCAATAGATTGTTGTAAATGGCAAAACTAGGGCAGAAAAGCATTATTTTTTAGCCAAAGTTTCCTTTTCTTCCAAGAACCTTATCCCTGGCCTACATTTCATCTTGAGTCTCAAAGACCATCTTGAGATTAGAACATGGGCAAAACCTTTACTAAACTCTGAGGAGTAAAAGGAGGATAACATTTGGTTTAAGGAGAACAACACCAGATTTACAATAGTATCATATTGAAAACAAGATGTTCTTTTGTGAAAACTTGGGCTGCTATTAGAAGAGTTAGGATTCTTTATTTAAAGGTTTAGTTTGTCAAGCTAACATCTAAATCATACGACCTTAGAATACTGGTATAATCTTTTTCTTTGAGACAGTATATGAACCTAGTCAAACATCAATTTTTTTCATATGGTCCCATGATTTAGCAAGTTTGTGTCATAAATGCATGGTCATTCAAAAAAAAAATATATATATATATCTCTCTCACTTGTCAGAAGCATCAAGAGAAATCAAAATGGAAAATCGTTAGCCGAAGAGACATCATGCAAGGACAAGCTGCAAAGCATTCTGGCCCATGGTACCAAGTTAGTTTTCCATAAAGGTTCCTTCAATTGAGTATTTGGAAGATGAAAAGAGAATGGAGCATGGATATGTCAAGAAGAGCAGCATGCATACACATCAAACAACATGCATACATATGTTAGCATCCTAAGCAACAACATGCATACATAACATCACATCATTCATTTATACCAATCTTATTGCATAGTCTTTGCACATCCTTTTCTAGTCAAGCCTTTGTATTCGGGCACCGAACTTCAGTTCCAAAAGTTTAGATTGCCTACCTTGAAACTGGGGCTCTTGCCTTCAGTTCCCAAATTGTGTGGTCAACTTTGAAACTAGGGCACTAGCCTTAAGATTCCAAACACCATGTTACCTACTTTGAAACTAGGGTATTAGATCTTTTCCCCTTGTCCTTAATTAATCTAGTCATACAAGCAACTTTGATAAAATCAACCTTTTGTGGTTTCATGTGAAATCAACCCTTCAGGGTTTCTAGTGAAATCAAACCTTTGAGGTTTCTTACAAAATCACCTTTCGGAGTTTCTTGCAAAATCAACCCTTTGAGGTTTCCTATAAAAGCAACCATTTGAGGTTTCCTATGAAATCAACTCTTTGGGGTTTCCTGGAAAATCAACCCTTTGTGGTTTCTTGTGAAATCAACCCGTTGGGCTTTCCTGCGAAATCAATCCTTTGGGGTTTCCTATGAAATCAACCCTTCGGGGTTTCCTGAGAAATCATCCCTTCGGGGTTTCATACAAAATCAACCCTTTGGGGCTTCCTATGAAATCAACCCTTCGGGGTTTCCTATAAAATCAATCCTTCAGGGTTTCCTGTGAAATCAATCCTTTTGGGTTTCCTAAAAAATTAACCTTTGGGGTTTCCTACGAAATCAACCATTTGGGGTTTCATGCTAAATCAACCCTTTGGGGTTTCCTGCCAAATCAACCCTTCGGGGTTTCCTGTTAAATCAACCCTTTTGGGGTTTCCTATGAAAATCAACCCTTCGAGGTTTTCTATAAAATCAACCCTCCGAGGTTCCTGTTAAATCAACCATTCAGAGGTCCACTTCTAACAGCCCCTAAAAATTCATGAACTACTAATAGCATAGAAAATTCACTTATATCAAGGAAAAAGGAGGCTATCCACACCTAAAAAGTTCGAGGCATCACTCCAACCTGGTAAAAATATGTGACTTTTATCTTTATAGTTATGTTGCTAAAAATAAAAGAGGAAAGAATTTCACTGCTATTTTAAAGCAAAAATGCCTATAAAGATGGGCAGCTGTAGCGACCCTAATTTTTATCGGGCTGCCCTAGTTGGTGAGGTGCATAAGGTCAATGAAATTTTGAGGCACCCATCTAGAGCATTCATTTGAATCCTAAGTATGAAAAAAAAAAATTAACTGTTGAATTTTTAAGTCTGATCCCTGGTTTTGATAATGACAAACCGCAAGTTTCTTATGTGTGTATCCAGTGTTCGAGTAGGCTTGATATGTTAGCGCACACATAAGGAGACTGAAAATGGAAGCCAAAAGAAACTCGAAGGACATGTACATTAGCTAGCCTATTCTAAGGAAGTCACAAGAGTAAAGAAGATTGAAGTTGTTGACTCTACGAGTCCAATCCTGTTTTGATTTGATATGTGCATCGAGTTTGTGAACAAGAACTATATTAAGCATGCATGGAAAGATAATGAGTCATGGAAGCCTTCAAGTAAAGCTTACACGTCTTGGCAAGTACCATGGAACTCAAAGAGTACAAGAATCTAGATACAAGCGGCAAAGTTCAAGAATCTCTTGGGAATGGGTATTTAGAGTTTATGTATTTACATTATCATATGATTTATTTTGAAGCTCAAATATAACTTAGAGTGATTTTAGGTTTCATGCATTTCATGTATATCATTAGGGAAACTGTATGAACTTAGAAATGTTTTCAAATCATTGAAAAATATGTTTTATAAAAGAGCCAAGAAGAGAATCAAAGCAGATTTTTAACTTAGAAAAGAAAATTTGAGAAAAAAGGGAGTTCGGTTGCTTGAACTTTACTTCAGTAGCCTGAAGAATAAGTTCGGTAGCTTGAAGATTAAGTGCAATCGCTTGAAGAATTAAATGGGAAAGACAGAACCTAGCAGAGGTACTTCGGTCGCCTGACCTTAGAACCTCAGGTCCCTGAAGTTGTCACTTCAGGAGCCTGAACCCCAGTTTGGTTGCCTGAACTTGCGGGAAAGCCTAAAAAAATTATATTTTTATTAAAAACACGTGAGCTATCTGATTGATCCAATGACTGAGATCAATCCTAAGGGTCATACACTATATCAATTAAATGTCTAAACCCTAGAAAAGACGTTGAGACACAAAGAAAGAAAAGAACACACCTTGTTGCAAGAACGTTGAAAATTTACTCTTAGTGCTATACGATTGCTTACTTCTCAATCTCTAATCTTCAAGCTTGAGCAAATCAATTCAGACTCTCAAAGGGAACTTGTTTATTCTACTGTACTTCAATCTAGTATTGAGGTTTGATCTTTCAAGTTTATATTCTTAAGAAATTCTCATCTCATTGCTTGTTCTTGACTAAGTATTGAAAAGTTCTGATCTTGAGTGTATCAATTCATATTAAATATATTTTTGAGAAGATCATTACTTGAGAAAACTTATTTAACTTGGTTGATTGATTTTTGATTCAAGTGGGTGTTCTTCAAAGGATTTATATTTTGATATATTATAGCTTGATTAAATATCGTTGGTTTTCAAGACAAAGATTTTGTTAACGAGTTCACTTCAAAAATACTTTTGCATCTTTACAAAAGTGAACCAAGAACCCTAGTTAACTCCAAGGCATTTCAAATATATTTTAACTTGGGATTTTTGAATAAATCGGGATTCGTGTGTTGATGCATAATCATTCATAAAACGATTGTATCGTTTTCATACATTCATGAGCTTCAAGTTATATCATATGTTAATGTGTTAGGAATTTGAATTGTACTCACAATTTGTTAGAAGCATTGTTTTGAGTGTTATTTTACAGATTCTATTATATACACGGTTCGGTGTGTGAACCGGTGTGTAAGGAGAGAGTTATATCTCTTGTAAGCAGCGAAGTAGGAGGAAGTTGTATCTCTTGTAAGCAGCGGATTGTACGGGAAGCTCCGTCCCACTTTAAGGAGCAGAGTTTTTAGTGAATCCTTGAGTGGTTGCTCAAGGCGAGGACGTAGGCCGGGTTGGCTGAACCTTGTAAAATCGCGTTTGTCTTCTCTCTTCCTTTCACTCTTTATTTTCTGCATTATATTTAAAATCAAGTATATTGCATGCATAGATAGGATTGCCACACTCACACGTAATTGAGCAACTAGAAGTAGTTGGTAAACTTATAAGAAGTGTGTGAAAGAAAATTAAGTAGCTTATTTTTTTTAATATCCAATTCACCCCTCCTTTTGGGATTAAACCTTAATCAACAGAAGACATTTAAATTTCACTTGTATTGCATTTTATTTTACTATTTGGTTTGTAATATTTGCATTTGCATGCATGATATGAATAAAGCTCAACATGACTATAGATTAACCATAGGGAGCCACATGACCTTAGGAATCAACAACTGACGATGGACTTTTTTGATGTCCTCAGAAAGACCTATACTGACCTTTAGTCCCCAGGAAATGCATAAAAGAATGCCCTATTAAAATTAAGTTGATCATCATATGAATAGGTAAAACATATTAAAAAGAAAAGGACCAAAAATGCCGAAATTGGCACATTCGGTCGACCGAACTTAGTTTCACTGAGATCTTCAATCGATCAAACTCCAACTGGGCCAACAAGTTGACCTCTTGGTCGTCCGACCAGGAGTATATAGGCAAGCCCTGGTCGACCGAACCTCCCAGGGTCAACATATTGACTACTCGGTCGACCAACCAAGTTTATGTGGGCAACGCCCTTGTCGACCGAACCCCCACATGGGAGATTCCAACTGCCTAGTTGACTGATCATTGTAGTTCAAATTGACCCGGTCGACCGAACCATGCGGAATTGGAAAATCACCTTTGAAACCTTCAGTATGGTCGTCCTAACTCTCAGTTCAATTTTTTAGAGGTCGACTGAACTATGTCACTTGGTCAACCGAACCTTGAGTATAGTCAACCGATGCTCTTGGGTTGGCGAATTTTACTGAGGTTAAAAACGTTTTTATTTTTACTAGCCTCATTTAAACTTTTCTAAAAATCCCTAATAAGTCCCTAATGGTCAAATTTTCTAAGAAGTCTATATATAACCCCCCATAACTCAAAATTAGTAAGATGGTTAATTAGAAAATCCTCTCAAATTTTTGTATCATTTTTTTTATCTTCCTAAGCTTGCTTTTCATCCTCTATTTGTTATATATTCAAAAAAATCATTTTTAAGAGAGTATTCTTTATCATGGGCATTTTATTTTTACAAATCATATTACTTATACTCTCATATTCCATTATTTTCAAAATCATTATCTCGAGAGTAAATCCTAAGTTTTCCCCATGTATTTTCATTGATAAATATCTTTGGAGAAAAACTTATTTATTGCTTGTGAATCTCGTACACATATTGCTAGACTTCAATGGCTCATATATTCTTCATTACAAAATTATTTTTGAGCAAGAATCCTAGTTCCCCTAAGCTTTATTTGAAAAACTAGTTTTTGGGAAAACTCCTAACATATTGAAAAGAGTACCTTGAGCATATTTTTATTTTAGTATCTTTGCTTGGAAGGTCTCTTACTCTTGTCAGTAAGAAAATCATTTTTCACACTCGATCTTTATTGAGAAATAATTTTTTAGTGAAAAATATACATTCTCACATTAAGCTTTAATTCATATCATAAGCGAGTGTATTATTTGGTTAAACATATTGGTGCAAATTTTCTTAGAGTAAGAAGCACTTGTACGCAATTTATATTAAATTTTTTGTATTCCAGGCACAGGCCTGAAGAAGGAGACTAGTCCTGATAAATAGTCCTAGATTGGCTTAGACTAGGTTAGGAAAGTTAGGTGCACCATTCTGGTAAGGTGTAGGTTGAGGTCAACCCCGAACCCATTTCAAAACCTAGGCCCAACCTTTCTTTTCAAAATCTTGGGGCCTGAGCTCGTTTCAAAAAACTAGGCCCAACCTTCCTTTATAAAGGACTTAGCTCTGAACTTATTTTTAAAACCCCATGCCCAAGGTACTTTTAAGCAACCAAAGCCCAACTCATTTTTAGAACCCTCTGGCCCAAGAAATTTTTAAAACCTAGCCTAACTCATTTTTAAAACCCCCAGGCCCAAGATATTTTTAAACTAAACCAAGTCCAATTCATTTTTGAAACCTTGGACCTTAACACCTTTTAAAACCAAGCCCGTGGCCACGTTTTAAATCTAGGGTAGGCCCATTCCCCTAAACAAAACCCATTTAGTAAATAGGCCCCAACAACTTGACTCAGTTGGGTCAATAAAAACCTGAACTCCCTAGGTTTTAGGTGAGTTGACACACCTAAATGTGTCTAAATGTGTGCACATGAACAAAAGAGTTAGGCTAACCGAGCATGTAAGCTCCATTCTTTTAGGTCACATTCCCCCAAAACTTAAGGACCTCGGTGCTGCCACTATCTCATGTGTAAATAACAATTACACTATCAATACAGCCTCTTATTTATAGAATGGGTCGACCATGGCTTGACCAGTGAACCCACCAGGTGTGACTAGGTCTCCATTTTGGCCCTTGAAACTTCAAAACTTCCAAAAAATTTCTAGATGGGTTTGACCATCACCTCCTTTAGGTGCGATCTGTTCGAGTCTGTGTGTACCTGTGACCATTAAAATTCCAGAAGGGTTTAACCAAGGTGCGACCAGCACTCCACTTTGGTGCGACCTGGTTGATAGCTCATTTTCATCTTAAGTTTGGAGTCGATGAAGGGCATGACAAACTTTAAGATCGTTCGACCTAGTTGAGTCTGTAAAAGTCATTTAAAATTCCCTTCTCCCTACAAAGCCCTGACATTTCCTTTTTTCTTCTCTTTGCACCCCCACGTCGCACCTACTTCCATACCTAGTCACCCAAGCCTTCCCCACCTTAGGCGATCCTTTTCGGTGTGTCCCACACCTCCGAGGATAAGCCTCATCTTGTTTCCTCCTTCTTTGGATGTGAGTTTTTACATGCGCATCAAGTGCCATTCTAGTGAGGCTTCGTCTCTTCGTCTTCTCCCCACTTCACGTTCTTGTCTTTTCACCTTCTCCGGCCTTTTACCTTCCCATTACTGGCTATATATTGCCCCACTTGCGCACCTAGGGCTCTTGTTCCTTCATTTTCTTCCCTCATCGTCCCTATCTCATCATCTTTCGGGGCTTGGCAACCATGAGTTGCTGCACTAATCCCTAGGCTACTTCTAAGTGGCCCCAGTCTTCTCGTGCCATTTCCTAGAGGGAGCAAGTTGAGGATAAGCCCAGGGATGAATCTAGTTTCGATTATGATCGGCATCCTTTAGTTCAACCCAAGAAAAGGTGTCGGGTGGTGCAGAGAGAGCATGTGTAGATGGGAAAAGGGGAGAGAGTCCAGCGAATGATCCTAGATGATTATGATTTCAAGTTGATGTATATATTCTAGCTTGATGAGACCTGAGTCCATCAGAGGAAGAAGTTCTACATTGAGGTCCTAGAAAAAAGGAACTTTGATCATTATATGACCACATCGACAACTTCATATCATCCACAGTTGGTGCGGGAGTTCTACGCCAACATGCAGCATGATCCTTCCACCAGCATCGGGAGCACTGTGGTTTAGGGGATCGCATTTGAGATGATAGTTGACTTGATCAATAGGGTTAGTTCAGATAAAGAGATAGACGATATACCATAGCCAACTATCAATTTCACTGACGTCCATCACATTATCCGCCCTATGTTCCATGGATCGTATTATAATGGTGGGGATTATCAAAAGGGGACGTGCACAACTTGAAATCACCTGCAAGATTACCTGTTATTCCTCGATTTGAATTTGTAGTGCAACATCTGCGCATTTGGGAACCATTCAGAGTGATAAGGCATCCACATGTAGGTGCTTTATGGCGTCCATCGAGATATGGATATTGAGATACCACAACTAATATTGGAGGATCTAATCACATTCTACATGAATAACGTATGACACCTCAGATTGAAGAAGTCCCCTCCAAAGCCTACGAGAGGCCAGCCAGCTAGGGAGCCCAAGAGGCCCTTCATTCTATACGCCCAATTAATTATGTCCATCCCTTATAAGGAAGAAGATCAATTTGGGTGACCTTGATGCAGGTATTCCGATTGGTCATGTCACCAATGAGAAGGATTGGAGTCTAAGTCTGAGTATGGTGGCCACAACGCGCTTGAAGGTAGGTGGGAACTGTTCGAGGGTGAGCCAAGGATAAAGTTTATGGTACTCCAGTTCTAAGCCAGGCCCGAGGAGTGACTCCATTCTCTAGTTCCCCAAGTAAACATGGCTCTGAAGAATAAGAAGAGGGCAGCCAATGTGCCCTCCACCTCAGCTAATGCCTTACCAGAGATGGCACTTCCTACTCCAGCTTCCCCCACTACTATGCGTTAAGTAGAGGACAACTTGGGCCGCCTATGCTAGGATTTCCAGAGCTTCACGATGGCAGTGTAGCATGAGCTTTTTGAGACACGGGCTAATCTAAGGTAGGGGTTCAGAGTTTTATTTGACATCCTTCTAATATGATTCTCATAAACATTAGATTCAGTTGTTCTTCTTAGATTTGCAAGCCCACCGTCTCCCTCTGTGCCAACTTAGGCCCTAGTAGCTCTTACCCTCGAGCCTTCAGCATCTTCAGCCCCTTCATCTATAGGTGCAACTATCCATGGGACTTTACTCTCTCCAGCCCATCCGTCGCTAGTTCCAAAACCTTCCTCTCCATCCCTTGTTCCTTGGGATACCCCATCAGTGATCTTGGTGATTATGATAGATATAGAGACATCTAGCACAAGTGAGAGGGCAATTCCAACTAAGGATGCTACCACACTAGTCGCCACTTCTGCGGGAGAGGTAGAGTCCCCAATGAGTCCTCCGATGCACAATATTGAACCACCCATTAAGCCAATTTCTATTTTATCATCCTCGATTGTAGCCACAGTGCGTCTAGTGGTGGAGAGCATCATTCTAGACCTTCCTTCGACCGTACCTCTGACAACCACGCTCATTCTACCTATCGATGTCACCAAGCATTTTGTTGTCCCTTTAGCTATATAACCATCGATAAATCCTCTTGCCCCTTCGCTTCAACGTATGGTTGAGTAGTTGGTGTGCGACATGGGGTCAGCGTCTATCTCCATGCCTAGTCCGTACTGCATACTCACCCTACCACCACTTGCTTCTACCGCTAGTGAATCATCGAGTGTTTTCGGTGCTAGTGAGTATAAGGACGATGTGGCCACTACTAGCATGCTTTCTGATGTCAATAATGGGTATGAGGATGACATTGCCAACACTCACATGCCTTTTGATGATTCTAGGGATTTGGGGATTGGAGACTCTGATTGTGGTCTTGCTTTTCTAGTGATGATGACCTTTGATTGTAGCACAACTTCCCTATTTTATCTTTCATTGTATTTATGTTTTTTTTTTTCTTTAAGATGTGATTTGTATCTCCTGTTTGTTTTTAGTAACCTATCATATCATTTTGGCTATATTATTGCTTTTCATTGTGTTTTGTATATGTATATACTGCCTGACGGTTAATAGATTTAATGGTGACTTGCTTCTTGTCATTTGTGCCTGGTACACTTGGTTTTCCTCTTTTTACCGTGAAGTGCTTCCCTATCTTGCCTTCCAAGTGTTTTATTTCTTTACTTTAGTGGGGACAATGAAGTCTTAAGTTAGGGGTTGTAGGGTTAGGAAGGCACTACACATTGCATTTAGGGCATAAATATGACATCTTTCAAAAATTTCAGTGAACACTATATGCAGTAATCCATGTTAACACAATCGATGCCTTTTACATAGTTTTATATATCATTTTTGTTACAAGTTCATGTTGTATCTATTGAATGGCTTTATTATGATCACTAATGATGAAATGAGTTGTTTATGCATAGTTGCATGAGGTGTAGTCAGTTTTTCCTTTTGGAAACTTGATGAGAGTTAATGTGGAGTTCATTTGTTATGTTGTTATATAACTTTTGGTATTTACATAGTATATTACAAGGCTTAGTCAACACTTAGACATGATTTGTTTCACTTAGGCTTCTATGTGAGCACTAAAAGAATAACTGTGGCAACTATGACACCTTGTGAGGATTTTGTTGAGTCTTTCATTTTTTGTGAGAGTTATTTACATGAACTCTAAGTTCACAAAACTTAAGCATTCTTCTCAAGATATTCTTTTTATGCTGGTTTCAATATTTGCATTTGCTAGCCTAGAGGTGATGTCTAGTGGGGAGATATAAACCTAGATCTTGTAGCCTACTCAAGACGTGAATATTAAGCCACCCCTAGAGATGAGCATAATTCATGAACTTTCTTTCTAAGCTTACTTCTCTATCGGTAGCACGAAGACAATATAAGTTGTATTGATTGTCCTTGCTAGCCATGAAAGAGAAAAACAAAGAACACAATTAGAAGAAAAGAAAGAAAAATAAGAAAATGATGAAAAACATAGATACCTACTCCAAATACAAAATAAAAAATAGAAAGAGAATAGAAAAGATAGGGACACAACACACCACATTCCTATAAGTATCAAGCTTCTTCAGGTGCTCCGATGCATATGGATGGATTCACGCATAGTTTGTGAATTGTTGATCTAGAGTGGTCTTGGTAGGATATGGTGAGTAGGTGAGAAGGTACTAGGGTGAAGGACCTGACACCTTGATATTAAGGTGGATCCCATTCTCCCGAGACTAGGTCACTCCATTTGCTCTATCGGTTCTTCATTGTATGTGAGATGTTTGATCATGCATGTTTTCCCTCTAGTACTCATTTTCATGAGTGTTTTTGAGAGTATACCGATGAGGCCGAGTCAAGACAACCGTTCTGCAAGTGTACTAGAATTATCCGAGTGAAATGTGTAACTCACTTTACACATGCCTTGTGATGATGCTTGTTTATACTAATATATTATACGATGATATTAACTTTGAATATGAATTGCTAATTGATTCTTTGAAGGTTATGATATTTGAATGACTATACCTCGTCGAGGCATATATGAGTGATTTGCTTCAGAGTTGAATTTATAATAGAATTATAGGTAGAAGGAGCATCTTTGTAATAATGACATACATCTGTATGTGAAATGGTATTGTTGTGTTACTTGTTTGAGTTTTATTGTCATTCACCAGGATATGTTGTTGACTTTACGAGTCCAATCTTATTTTGATAATGACAAATCACTTGATATTTGATCTGTGCATTGAGTTTGTGACCAGTACTTACACTAAGCATGCACAGAAAGTTAACAAATCTTCACAAAGATCCATGGAACTCAAAGAGTACGAGAATCAAGATGCAAGCACAAAGTTCAAGAATATCTTGGGAAAGGATATTTAGAACTCATGTATTAACATTTTCATATGATTTAATTTGAGGCTCATTATAACTTAGAATGGTTTTAGGATTCATGCATTTCATGTACATCATTAGGAAACTCTCATGGACATTGAAATGTTTTCAAAATCATGAAAAATATATTTTATGAAAGACCCAAGAAAAGAAGCAAAACAGATTTTGTAGTTAGAAATGAAAATTTGAGAGAATGGGGAGTTCGGTCGCCTGAACTCAAACCTCAGTAGCCTGAAGAATTTCTTCGGTTGCCTGAAGATTAAGTTCAGTCGCCTGAAGAATTAAATGGAGAAGACATAACCTAGCCGAGGCTCTTCAATCGCCTGACCTTGGAACCTCAAGCGCCTGAAGTTGATACTTCAAGAGCCTGAAGTCGAGTTCGGTTGTCTGAACTCGCGGGAAAGCCTAAAAATCAGCTCTTTATTAAAAAGACATGCGAAGTATCTTATTAATCCAACAGTTGAGATTAATTCTAAGGGTAATATAATATATATATTATGAATATCTAAACCCTACAGCACAAGCTAAGAGATACAACAAGAAAGATATACATCTCATTGCAAGACTTGAACCCTAGAGCTGATTTTCTGCACTTCAATCTTCTTCCATCTTTGTTTGGGAAAATCTCTACTGAAATCAAAAGGGCATTCATTCATCCAACTAAACTTTGATCCAGTATTAAGGTTTAATCTGTCAAGTTATTAATTTTCAAGAAGCTCTCATCTCTTTATGTGTTAATCATTAGAAAGAAGTTTTGTTCTTGAGTGTGTATTCACATATAAAAACTGATTTTCGGGAAGATCATGTTTTGAGAAAAACTTATTAGCTTGGTTGATTGATTTGAAATTCAAGAAGTATATAAACACATATTCATATATATTGTTCATTGGGTTTCTTATTGAAAAACCTACCTTGATTAAAATATTGGAACTTGAGGGAAAACTTTGTGATTTTTGATTGAGTTGTATTCAAGTCAAATTTTTGTTAAATAGCTCACTTCAAATATACTTGAGCATCTTTACAAAGTGAATCAAAAACCCTAGTGGACTCCAAAGCATTCCAAATATATTTTCACTTGGGAGTTTTGATTAAATACAAATTTGTGTGTTGACACATATCATACATCAAACGATTGTATCGTTTTTCATACATTCTTGAGCTTCAAGTTATATCATATGTTAATGTACTAGGAAATTGAATTGTACTCATAAGCTTTTGTTAGAAGCATTGTTTTGAGTGTTATTTTCAGATTTCATTGTAAACACGGTTCGGGTTGTGAACCGGGTGTGAGAAGGAAGTTGTACCTCTTGTGAGCAACGGATAAGGAGGGAGCTGTACCTCTTGTAAGCAGCAGTTTGTAAGGGAAGCTCCGTCCCACTTTAAGGAGCAGGGTTTTTAGTGAATCCTGGAGTGGTTGCTCAAGACGAGGACGTAGGCCAAGTCAGCTGAACCTCGTAAAATTGCGTTTGTCTTCTCTCTTCCTTTTACTCTTTATTTTTCACGTTATATTTTGTTGACCTTATAGGTCACGCCCTGGTTTTGATAATGACAAATACTCTTGTATTTAATAAATATCTAGTTCATGTGCAGGTTTATATTAGCATATCATCAATGGCACGTGAAAGCTCAAAGATTGAAGATAAAATCATGCTTTTAATTGTAATAACTTTTAGTGGAATTTGTCTGTAATAGTAAATTAGGTTATTTGGTTTGTAATAAGCACACACAACACATGCATGGTTTAATTTGTAAGCTCAAACTAGATACAAACCAAAACTGACCTTAGAAAGACCTTAGGGTATTCACTTGGTCGACCGACACCGAACTTTTTTGGTGTCTATTTTTTTTACCCAAGTGACCCTAGGACACACACATATACACATATGATTGGTAGGCACTTAAATATGGGTTGATTGTGTCAAGACGGGACCAAAATGCACACTTGGTGCACTTTCGGTCGACTGGCCAAATCAGTTCATTTTTAGCCTAGTCGACTGAACCATACCTGGGTCAACCGTTGACCAAGGTCCCGGTCGTCCGAGACTTATAGTTCATTTCACCCAGGTCGACCGAACCACCTGGGAGTCAACACTTTGACCTCCCGGTCGACCGAACTAGGTAGTTCAAAAGGCCCCGGTTGATCGAACCACCTAGGAGTCAACCTTTTGACCTCCTGGTCGACCGACCACTTTTGTACTCCAACTACCTGGTCGACCGGAGGGTCTCGAGAGAATTCTCAGTGGTCTGGTTGACCGAACCATGCAGTTCAAAAAGGCCCGGTCGACCGAACCTCGGAAGTTTGGGAAATCTTGCTCTCCGGTCGATCGAGCCTTTCAGTTCAAAAGTCCCCTGGTCGATCGAGCCATTTGAGTCTTAGTCGACCGAACCATTTCTAGTCGACCGGACCTCTCGGGTTGCTCCTATTTTTTTGCCGCAGTTAATAATTTTAAACAGGGTTAAATTGATTTAAATGTCATTAAACATTTCCAATAATCCCTAATAGGTCCCCAACGGTCAAATTTTTAGCATGTCTATATATACTCTTTCATTTGGTGGATTAAGCATCGATTAGCAAAAAGATTAAGAAAATCTCTCTCAAGAAAAAATACTTTCTTTTTGATTCTCATTTGCTTACACTCTTCCAAATGCACTCTAGCTTACATTCAATACTCGTAAAATCATTTGTATGTATTCTTGAGTGCTTAGATAGGAAGGTTCACTCTCTCTTGGTTGTGAGATTGATATAATTTTATTGAGAGCTGAACCAAAAGGATTCTTAGGGTAATTAGCCAATAAGTTCATCCTAAGAAAACTTTACTAGGTCTTCTGAGATTGCATATTTGTTGCAATATCTTAAGAAGCCCATTTTTGCTTTTGGTTGCGAAATATTTTCAAAATCATTTTCAAATATCTATTGCTCTTTATTTTGAAAACCATTTGAGGAGATATTTGTGTTTGAGGTGAAACATCTTTGTTGCAATATTTATTCACTCAAATATTCTTGCTGAAAACAAAGATCCTGTATATTTTGCAATCCAAGCATATACATACTTCCATGATTGAGATATTCTATTGATTGATATTCTTGAGGATTATCTGATACTCTGTGTGAACACTTTTGATTGAAATACCTTGAGATACACAGATTGCTTGTTAGACACTCTCACGTACTTACTACACTGATAGAAAACATAGTTGAGAGTTGAAATATTTAGACCACACAGAGCTTACATTTTAAATCATCTGTGGTGTTTGTGTTTGTGTGCATTTATGGTACAAATCTAATTTACGTGAAAGCACCCATATATTGTACCGTTTGATTGTATATCTGAGAGATTCCAAGCGTGGCCTGAGGGGGTGGTAATCCAGCCCGGTAAGGATTGGTGTGAAGGTTGAGGTCAGCCCTGTGGTAATTTGACCTGGTTTGTATAGGTGCCGCTCCACCCATTTAAGTGAGCAAGTTATTGTGATAATCATTGTGCTGGTTAACCAAGGCGGGGACGTAGGCAGTTGGCCGAACCTCGATAACATATCTGCGTGTCATCCTTTCTTTATTGCTTTCTGGTGCTTGTGTGATTGTTTAAACTGCTTTATTTAATTTCTAGTATAGTTACATTATTTGCACTAAATTGACCATAGCCTTGTGAACATACTGCTGTTAGGAGGAATACCTAGGAGATAAATTTTAAAAATACCAATTCACCCCTCCCCCGCTCTTGGGATCACGGTAAAGCTAACATATTTAAATTGAGTATGTTGTATGCATAAATAGGATTGCCATAGTCACACATACTTGAGCAACTAGAAGTACTTGCTAAACTTATAAGAAGTGTGTAAAAGAAAATGAAGTAATTCATTTTTTAATATCCAATTCACCCCCCCCCCCTCTTGGGATTACACCTTAATCAACATACATGTTTGTGGGTATCGCCTAGGAAACCCACACGAGACTATAACTCATCCACTAGGGTCTCCTAGGGGTTCAAAGTCTTGTTGCATAAAGTAAATGTAATCGTTTTTCCTACGAAAGAGGATGTAGTTAGGAATTAATTTTTCTTTTGTAGGTTTTTCATAGTTTTTCTTTGCTCAATAACTAGCAAAGTGTAAGTTGGGGGCTGTGATGCGTTCCTAATATATGCTATTTTAGGTCCCCATTTACCTATGTTATGTTCTTATTTATGTTGTAAATATCCATTCTTATCATTGTTCGAAGTTACATGTGGTATGTTTCATGTTTCATGAAATTGGAGCTTAAACTGAAGAGTTAGGCAGTGCAAGGAGTCAATGCAATAAGGTGGAAGCACAAGGCTCAATCAAATGTTCGACCAGGTCTCTAAGGCCTTGATTCAGCTAAAGTAGCATGACTGTGTTCAACCATGTGGTGAGACCATGCAGCCACAAGGGGCAACCAGGTCTAGCTAGAAGACTTTAAGATGCTGATTAGCTGAAGACTTTCCTAAATGTTTCGACCATGGTGCAACCAGAAGACCTTGGAAGTGCAACTTGGGCGATGATGCCATCAACTGAACAAAGAACGAATTGAAGACTTTAGAGAATGTCTCAACCAGGGCGCGACCAAGAGAACTTGAGGTGCGACCAAATCGACTGTTGTCATGTTCAGAAATCTGCTGTGCGAGATTTTTGGATAAAGTTTCTTGACTTTGATTTCTATGTTTTTAATACCTAATTTATATAAAATAAAACTTCAAATAGATGATAAGGGTTCCCCCTTGGTTCCTCTTTGGTCCTATGACAAACCTTGAGTGTCGTTGGGTGCCATTTAGTTTAGATTTCAATTCAATCATCACTTACATTGCTTTGTTTTAATTTCAAGTTGCAAGTTTATTTCAATTTCGTTCTTGCTTTGTATTTCAATTCAAAATTTCAATAAAAGTCATGCTTTCGGTTTTTTGTTTCAATACCTTGTCTTTAATTTCATGCACCATAAGTAACTAATTAGTTTTATTCTCTGGTTGTGATGAAACCCTAGGCTAGAACAACATAGCTAGGATTTAGTCAGTAGTGCATAATAGGGTATGGTTGTTAAAAAGGAATCCATGTTCGCTAGATAGGGTATACTCCATTCTCCTGATTGTACTCCAGACGATTGGTGCAAACCCGACTACTCTATGCCACTCGAGCGGATTTTGTTGAAAAGGAATCCATGCTCGCTAGATAGGGTATACCACATTCTCCTCCTCCTGCTCCAGAAGATTGGTGCGAGCCTCGCTCCCCTATGCTACTGGAGTGAATTACTTATCTTTAAAACCCTATTATGGATAGTTGATCAAACCTAGTCATTGCTCATTAAAGACCTAGGGTGGATTCATAACCAGGGAATTGCTTTTACATAATTACTTTAATTCAATTTAATTGCTTTTGTAGTTTAATAGAAAAACCAAAATTCACTCTTTTCATATTGTTCAAGCGTAGTAAACTAGATTAAATTGCTTAACTGCTGCACTAGAGTCCCTAAGGATCGAAACCCGACTTACTCATTATTCTGAACTTGGGGTTAGTTAAGTTATAATTTTATCTTTGGTAGTTAAGGACCTAAGCCTTTGTGAGCATACCAAGAATCGTTTTGCAAACCATGTATTGGAGAGTCTGGAGAGTAATAACCTAAGGAGACTATGTTCCTTCTAAGACTGTAGAGAACAAAGAAGTTCCTAAAGAAGAAAACAAAATGAGTCAGACTGATATGAAATAATTACAAATAAACTCTAGTGTTATGAATGCCTTATACTTTGCATTAGACTCAAATGAGTTTAATAGAATAATGGGATGTAATATTACAAAGGAAATTTGGGACAAACGAGAAGTAAGCTAAGAGGGAACAGTAGATTTTAGGGATAGTAGAATTGACATGCTCACCAGTGAGTATAAGGCCTTTAGGATGAACCCAGAGGAGTCTATATCTAGTATATATACTAGGTTCACCCACGTAGTTAACTCCTTGAATGCATTTGGGAAAAATTATTCGACTTATGAAATGATTAGGAAAATCCTTAGAGGACTTCCATATGTTTAGGAACCTAAGGTCGCTGCTATAACTAGAGGCAGGAACTTAAAGAACATTACCCTTGATGAACTCATTGGGTCACTTCTCACATACGAGATGGTTATAAATGAAAGATCAACTGAAGTTGGCAAACATAAGAAATCCATAGCACTCAAAGCTTCCAAAGAAAGTACGAACGATGAAGAAGATGAGGAGATGGATGATGATGACCTAGCACTATTCACTAGATGAGTAGGTAAATTCATTAAAAATAATAAGAGATTTGCTAGAAAATTTAGAGGTTCAAAAATGGACAAAGGAAAATCTAGTAAGAAAGAAACAAAGGCTGAACCACCACATGTTATAACTATAAAAAGGTAGGCCACATAAAACCTGATTTTCCATAGCTCAAGAAAGAAGCTAAGAAGAAAAAGAAGAAAGCAATGAAAGCCACTACTTGGGACAACTCTAGCTAAAGTAGCTCGAATAGTGACTTGAGTGATCAAGAAGTTACATATCTCTGCTTCATTACAATAAATGATGAGGTAAATTCTTATTCAAACTCACTTATAGAATCTAATGATGAATTTTGTAATGATTCGTGTGAAAGCAATGCCATCTTATACTGAAATACAAACAGAGTTGTTTTCACTGCGTAAAAGGTTCACTAAGGTGTCCAAAAGAAATACCACATTAAAATGTGAAAATTAAATACTAATGAACAAACTAGATTTAACTCAATCAGCTAAAAAAGAGAAGGATTTGTATATTGTCAAACTAGAAAATAAAATTAACAAGATGGCCAAAGAACTAGTAAGGCTAGAAGCAAATTGTAAAGATGCGTAAGATTCATAAATAACCAGTCTAGAAAGAAAAATAGAAGATTAATCTAAAATCATTTACAATTTTACAAGAGGAAAATAAAACTTTGATAAGCTGGTTGGATATCAAAGAATGTCATTAGACAAGGAAGACATATGATTTAATGGAATTGAAAATAAGAAAAACAAAATAACCTCTACATGGGTTATTTTGTAAAAGCTTCTAAAAACTATGCTAGCACTTCCTTAACTAATGCATATGCACATACCACATGTTTCCTATATAAAACGAAGGGACACATAAAATTTGAATGCCCATTTAAAAGGAAACATGTTAAAATTAAAAAGGTGTGGAGAGTTAAAAATACCTCTAAAACAAACCTAAAGGGCCTAAGAAGGTTTGGTTACCAAAAGTAATATCTTAAATCCTTTTTGTAGATATGTTTTAGGTCCACCCCATCAAAAGACAAGTCGTACTTGGATAGTGGCTGCTTAAGGCATATGACGAGAGATAAGTCCAAGTTCACATCATTGAAATTAAAGCAAGGTAGACATGTCATGTTTGGAGGCAATGCTCAAGGTAGAATTATTGGCATCGGCAAAGTCGGTAAGGAACCCTCTTTGATAATTGAAAATGTATTGTTGGTTGAAGGGTTAAAGCATAATCTACTAAGTATTAGTCAACTAAGTGATAAAGGTTTTGATATAACATTTAGAAAGGACAAATGCATAGTTGAGAATACCAAAAAACATGAAATATTGTTTATTGCAAATCGGGCTAAGAATGTATACTACATAAACCTTGAAAACCTAGTATCTCAAGATATCAAATGCTTCATAGCATTAAATGAAGCAAGTTGGCAATGGCATAGGAGACTAGGACACACTAGCATGGACCTGATGTCCAAGTTACCTATAAAGAACTTAGTTAAGGGTTTACCCAACACAAAGTTCACAAAAGACAGAGTCGATGACACTTGCCAACTTAGGAAGCAAACCAAGACAAGCTTTAAGAAGAAGCAACAAATCTCCACAGGAAGGCCATTGGAACTAATTCACCTAGACTTGTTTGGCCCAACTAAAACACAAAGCCTAGGAGGAAAGCATTACGCCTTCATCATAGTTGATGACTAGTCTAGGTTTACCTGGGTGTTATTTCTATCGTCCAAGGATGAAGTCTGTAAGATTCTAACCAACTAGTGTAAGAAACTTCAAAATGAAAAAGGGTATGGTGTTTTACACATAAAAAGTGATATAGTTGGAGAGTTCAAGAATAAAGATGTTGAAAACTTCTATGATGCAAATGGATTTTCTCACAATTTTTAAGCACCACGAACACCTCAACAAAATGAAGTTGTTGAAAGGAAGAATGGATCACTATAGGAAATCTCTAGGCCTATGCTAAATGAGCATAACCTGCCTAAATACTTTTTGGCTGAAGCGGTGAACACCGCCAATTACGTGATGAATATAGTGTCAATTAGGGCTAGTATAGATAAACCCCCCTATGAACTTTGGAAAGGGAAAATACAAAAAAATTCATACTTCCATGTATTTGGATGTAGGTGTTTTGTCCTAAATGATAAAGAGGACCTAGTAAAATTTGATGCTAAATCAGATGAAGGCTTCCTAGGATATGTTATAAAAAGTAAGATTTTAGAATCTAAAATAAAAGAACACTATTTGTTGTAGAATCCATATACGTACCATTTGATGAAGCTAATCCTATATCTTCTATTCTACTAATGCTGATGATCTAGACATAAGAAAAAGCTTAGAAGATCTAGTGATTCATGAAATCAAGAGATGAGAGCAATGAAACTAAAGCACCATCTAATGATGACTCTCTAGAATAATTTGAATTGCCTAAGGAATGGAAATTCATAAAGAATAACCACCCTAAGGACCAAATAATAGGTGAACCATCATGAGGGGTGTCCGCTAGATCCTTACTAAAGAACTTGTGTAATCATTGTGCGTTCCTATCTCAAGAAGAAGCTAAGAATACAGATGAAGCAATCAATGATGATTCATGGGTGGTAGCCATGCAAGACGAACTAAATTAGTTTGAGAGAAATAAAGTTTGGAAGTCAGCTCCTAAACCATTGATCATTCAGTAATTGGCACTAAGTGGGTCTATAAGAATAGAAAGGATAAAAACGACATTGTAGTTTGTAACAAGGCTATATTAGTAGCACAAAGAAGGTATTGACTATGATGAAACCTTTGCTTCCGTGGCTAGGATGGAAGCAGTCCATATGCTACTGGCCTACCCATCTCAAAAAAACTTCAAACTCTATCAAATGGATGTGAAAAATGCATTCCTGAATGGGTATATAAATGAACAAGTGTATGTAGCAGAACCCCCTAGTTTTGAAGACTTACATTTTATAAACTACGTCTTTAGACTAACAAAAGCCCAATACGGATTTAAACAAGCTCCTAGAGCTTGGTATGAAAGGTTAAGTAGCTTTCTATTAGAAAGCAACATTATCAGAGGTAAAAAGGATAGTACCTTATTTATCAAAACTAAGACCAATGATATGCTTCTCATCCAAATCTATGTTGATTGTATCATATTCGATGCTACAAATGAGGATTTATGTAAACAATGTTGACTCTGTGAGTCCAATTTGGTTTTGATAATGAAAAATCACTTGGTATTTAATCTGTGCATTGAGATTGTAAACATGAACTATATATAGTATGCACGGAAGGATAACAAGTCGTGGAAGCCATGAAAAGTAAAACATACATATCTTGGCAAGATCCATGGAACTTAAAGAGTAAAAGGATGAAGATGCAAGCAATAAGTTCAAGAGCATCATGGGAATGGGTACTTAGAACTCATGTACTTACATTTTCATATTATTTAATTTGAGGCTCAACATATACCCTAGAATGATTCTAGGACTTATGCATTTCATGAACATCAATTGGGGACATTCATGGAATTAGATATATTTTTAAAATCCCAAAAAATGTTTTATAAAAGAGCCAAGAAAGGGAGTAAAGCAAATTTTCAAATTAAGAAGAAAATATCCAGGAATTTGTAAGTTCAGAAGACTGAATTCCACGTTCAGTCGTCTGAAGATTGCACTTTAGAAGACCAAACTAAGCGTTCAGTTGTCTGTGGAGTGCACTTTAGAATACCAAAGTTAACCTTAGTCGTCTAAAGAATTTCTTCAAAAGACTGAAGATTAAGTTCATTCGTCTAAAGAAATTATGGTGAAACATAGAACCTAGTAGAAGCACCTCAGAAGAATGAACCCAAACTTCAGTCGTCTGAACCCAACACTTCAGTCGTATGGGCCTTTAACCTCAATCATCTGACCCTGTGTCCAAGTTGATTTTTTGAAGCTTTAAGAAACTTCAGTCATCTGGGTGTTCATCCTCAGTCGTGTAAACTTGCGGGAAAACTTAAAAACTTATTTTTTAATGAAAGAACTCGCGAGATATTTTTTAATCCAATGGTTAAGATTGATTCTAAGGATAAGACACCTATTTATACATCATATAAACCCTAGTGCTAAAGATAAGATCGACAAGAACAAGAACAACGATAAAAGTCAACCACAAGAAGAAGAAAATCAAAGCTTGGAAATACGATTGAGCATACTAGCATAGCTTTGGAGATCACACTACTGAGGTTGTGATTGGGATATTAAATCTTACGCTACACATCTGAGTTAAACCTACTTTGATCGTAAAAAGGTTTTTTTTTTTTTTTTTTTTTTTTTGTGATTGTTATACAAGCTTATTTGATATTGAGCTTTGGTAAATCATACTTCTTGTTAAGAGTTAGTTGCACAGAGTTCTTCATATATAAACTTACCTACTTGCTGGTATTCATTTTTTTAAAGAGCTAGTCATTGCAAAAT
The DNA here is from genome assembly GCF_029873635.1 of Malania oleifera. Classification (NCBI taxonomy): domain Eukaryota; kingdom Viridiplantae; phylum Streptophyta; class Magnoliopsida; order Santalales; family Ximeniaceae; genus Malania; species Malania oleifera. Next base: position 30,763,792 of record NC_080428.1, on the reverse strand, counting down.
CTATTTTTTAATATTTGATAAGAGGTTAATCTTGTGTGAGTATATAGTAAATCACTTTTGAGAGGATTACCACTTGAGAAGAGCTTTAGTTATTGATTAAATACTTTAGTTTTCATTCAAAGACTTGATATTTTTAATATAACAAATCTACTTATTTGAATATCCTTAGTGTTCATAACGATATATTATTGAGGGATATTTTCTAAAATATATTACATTTGGTGTTTGATCTTTGGCATACATATTGTATTTAAACTAAGTTGCATATTACAAAGATCATATTGTGGTTGGAAATTTGAGAGAAATATTGTTGAGATAAAGAAAGTATGAAATCTTTGCAATCTTCAAAGTTGTTTTTGTATTCAAAGATTTAACCTAAGTTCTTCAAAACATTGATTCATATAAATATTTTTGGGAGATTTGATAAAAAGGGATTTTTGTGTTGAAGCATATTCATTCACAATTGATTGTATCATTTCATAAATTCCGAACTTCAAGTTTCATCATATGATTATGTATTAGTAATTTGAATTGTACTCACTAGCTTTTGTTGGAAGCCAATTTGAGTGTTTTACAAATTTCATTGTATTCACAGTTTGGGTTGTGAACCGAGTTTAAGGAGAGAGCTGTATCTCTTGTAAGTAGTGGATTTGGAGGAAGTTGTACCTCTTATAAGTAGCGGATTGTAAAGGAAGCTATATCCCAATTTAAGGAGCAGGGATTATAGTGGAATCCTTGAGTGGGTTGCTCAAGGTGAGGACGTAGGCCGGGTTGGCTGAACCTCGTAAAAATTGTGTTTGCATTCTCTCTTCCCTTATCTCTTTATTTTCCACATTACCTTTCAATATCCAACTTGCATGTATATTTGTTGAATAATCTCACACGAACTTGATAAGTAATTGGTTAAATTTAGACATAGGGACTAAGTGGTAAATAAGTTTTGAAGAATTTTTAAAATACCTAATTCACCCCCCCTCTTGGGATTATACCTAAATCAACATTTGGTATCTGAGGGAGTTTACATAGACTTAATAGTTTATTTGTAAAAAGATCACATGGCACATATTGGTGTAATTCCATTCGGTGAGGGACACTCATCCACTAGACCGCCAATTTTCTGTGGTGTAATTACCCCTATTGAAAATATAGGATGAGCATATACCTATTAAGCGTAGATTTGAAGGTATAAAATATTGTCACTAAGGGAAATCATATTCCCATGAAATTAATTGATAAGATTAATGTACCTAAAATTGAAGATGAGTGTACAAAGGAAGATTGGAAATCAGTGCAAATCAATGCTACTGCCATGAACTTGCTTTCCTGTGCATTAGATGTAAATGAATTTAATAGGGTAATGACATGTAACTCAGCTAAAGAAATTTGGGAAAAAATAGAGGTTACATATGAAGGCACTAAGGAAGTCAAGGATAGTAGGATAGACATGCTCACTAGTGAATGTGAAGCATTTAAAATGACAGCTAATGAATCTATACAATCTATGTACACTAGATTCACACACATCATAAATTCTTTAAATGCACTTGGAAAAACTTATCCTACTTATGAGTTGACCAGGAAAATACTCAGGGGATTACCTTCAGTATGGGAAGCGAAAGCTACGATAATAGCAGAAGGGAGAAATCTCAAGGAGATGTCGGTGGACGAACTCATTGGATCGCTCATCACCTATGAGCTGCCAATAAATGAGAGAAAGAATGAGAAAATCAAAGCAAAGAAAGCCACAAAACTCAAGGCATCGTCAACCAACTCCAGTGAGGAAAGTGATTCAAAATCAGATGACAACATGGCCTTACTAACAAAAAAGCTTGGGATGTTCTTGAAAAAGAATAAGAAGTTCAACAGAAAATTCCAAAACTCAAAATCAAAAGGAGGAGAGCCAAGCATGAAGAAAAAGAAGGAAGATGCTCCAACGTGCTACAACTGTAGAGAGATTGGACACATCAAGCCTAAGTGTCCCAAACTAGTGAAAACCTTAAAGAAAAAGAAGAAGGTGCTGAAAGTCGGTTGGGATACACACAACACTTGTTGTCTAGAAACTGAATCCAGCGATGGTGAGATTTCCAATCTTTGTCTAATGGCACATGATGACCTTGAGGTACAATCATCATTTTCATATGAAATCATATGTTCCAACTAAGGATTATCATAGACATATTACATGTTTTAAATGTAAAAGGTGAGGTCACATAAAATTTGACTATCCTTTCAAAAATAAAGATATTAAAATTAAGAAAGTATGGAAGGCAAAAAGAAAATCTAGCACTAACCCTCCTGGACCCAAGAAAATCTGGGTACCAAAGCTGGTTATTTGATTGTGTCTTTCAGATATACTTAAGATCAGCATCCTCAAAAGATAGATGGTATATGGATAGCGGATGCTCATGCCACATGACTGAGGATAAAGCAAAATTCACATCTATCACACCCAAGGATGAAGGATTTGTCACCTTTGGAGATAATGCTAAGGGAAGGATCACAGGTGTAAGTAAAGTTGGTAATGATTCGTCACTTATTATTGATGTTGTTTTACTAGTAGATGGTTTAGAGCAGAACTTATTGAGTATAAGCCAACTGTGTAGTAAAGGTTACAAAGTGTCTTTTGAATATGACAAGTGCATCGTTGAACACAAAAGTGATAATAAGATATTGTTCACTACTGAACGTTATAAAAACGTATATACCACAAGCTTTGATAACTTAACCTCACAGAGTGTGACATGCTTCTCTACTATCAATGAAATTAGTTTGATTTGGCATAGGATACTAGGACATGTAAACATGGATTTAATCTCAAAACTTGTTAGGAAATGATTACTTAAGGGACGGCCTAAGACTAAATTCGTGAAAGATAAAATTTGTGATGCATGCCAATTAGGAAAACAAACAATATCAAGCTTTAAGAAGAAGAAAGAAATCTCCACTACTAGGCCACTCCAAATGCTACACTTATACTTATTTGGACTAAACCCAATTCAGAGTTAGGAGGAAAATCATATGCACTTGTCATAGTTGATGATTTTTCAAGATATATATGGGTATTATTCTTAAGTCACAAAGACGAAGCATGTGAACAATTTATAAAATTGTGCAAGAAAATCCAAAATGAAAAGGGATATACTATCACAAAAATTCGAAGTGATAGGGTTAGAGAATTTAAAATTCAAGGCATGGAAGACTACTGTAATTCATTAGGAATTACCCATAATTTTTCGGCCCCTAGAAAACCACAATAGAATAGTGTAGTTGAGAGGTAGAATAGGTCTATACAAGAAATGACCAAAACTATGCTTTACAAACATAAATTACCTAAGTATTTCTGGGCCGAGATAGTGAATACCACCTGCTACGTTCTAAACAGAGTATTGATTAAACCATCTCTTAATAAGACCCCTTACGAGTTATGGAATGGCCATAGACCAAACATATCATATTTTCATGTCTTAAGCTGTAAATGTTTTATGCTTATAGACAATGAGTATCTAGGAAAGTTTGATGTGAAATTTGATGAATGTATCCTCCTAGGATATAACTTAGATAGTAAAGCCTATAGAGTATATAACAAATGAACATTGACGGTTATAAAATGTATTCATATTGTGTTTGATGAGTCGAATCCCTTCTCCAAAAGAACTGATGAAGATGAAATTGTAATAAACAAGAAACTTGAGCAACTATCTATTGAGAATGATTCAGAAAAGAATAAAGAAATTAAGGAACCATCCACTGAAACTAATCAAATTGAAAATGAGGTTAATGAACCACTTGGAGAATGGAAGTACATTAAGAATCATCTCATTGATCAAATAATAGGTGAACCATTATATGGAGTAGCTACTCGATCCTCTCTTAGAAATATGATTAGTCATTTTGCATTTCTATCTTAAGAAGAACCTAAGAATGTGAGTGAAGCTACAGAGAATCATGGGCGTTTTCCCTGCAAGAAAAGCTAAACCAGTTTGAGAGAAACAAAGTATGGACATTAGTTCCTAGACCTGAGGACAAGTTTATCATTGGAACAAAATGGATATATAAGAATAAAAAGGACGAACATGGGATAGTTGTTAGAAATAAGGTTAGACTAGTAGCTCAGGGATATAACCAGGAAGAAGGAATAGATTTTGAAGAAACCTTTGCATCTATAGCCAGAATGGAAGCCATTCAAATGCTATTAGCATAAGCAATTTTTAAGGATTTCAAATTATATTAAATGAATGTCAAGAGTGCATTTCTAAATGGCTACATAAGTGAATAAGTGTATGTGGAATGACCCCCAGGCTTTGAAAACCATAAGAATTCAGATCACGTCTATAGATTGACAAAAGTCCTGTATGGTTTAAAGCAAACTCCTAGAGCTTGGTATGAAAGGCTAAACGATTTTCTATTAGAAAATGGATTTCTCAGAGGAAAGATAGAAACAACTTTGTTCATAAAGACTAAGAAAGATGACATTCTCCTAGTCCAATTTTATGTAGATGATATCATATTTGGAGCTACGAATAAAGAATTGTGTAATGAATTTGCTAATACTATGCAAAATGAATTTGAGATGAGCATGATGGATGAACTAAACTTCTTCCTAGGACTTAAGATCAAATAAGAAAAGCATGGATTATTATAAATCAATTGAAGCATATTAGAGATCTACTCAAAAAGTTTAATATGGAAGATGGAAAGGTACTAGGTATACCTATGAGCGCTTCATTGAAATTAGATAAAGGTGACCAAGGTATATCGATAAATGTCAAGCTTTATCATGGAATGATAGGTAGCCTACTTTATCTGACTGCAAGCATACCTGACATAATATTTAGCGTATGCTTGTGCGCAAGATTTCAGTCTGCACCAAAAGAGTCACACTTGCTAGCTGTTAAGCGAATACTTAGATACCTAATAGGAATCGTGGAAATTGGATTATGGTATCCTAAGTATATATCTTTTGAGATTATCAGCTATTCAGATGCTAATTTTATGGGTAGCAAAGTGGATAGGAAGAGCACGAGTGGTACATGTCATTTCTTAGGACATTCTTTAGTCTCTTGGTTTTCTAGGAAGCAAAATTAAGTAGCTCTTTCCATAGCTGAGGTTGAATACATAGTGGCAGGTAGTTGTTGTACTCAAAAGCTATACATGACTTTGGATAAAGTTATGAAACAACCCCTATGAGATGTGATAATACAAGTGCAATAAACATCTCAAAGAATCCTATATTACACTCACGAACTAAACATATAAAGATAAGACATCACTTTCTACGTGATCATGTACAAAAAAGAGATGTGACACTTGAGTTTGTATACACGGATGAATAATGGGCAGATATATTTATGAAACCACTTGCGGAGGATAGGTTTATCCAAATTAGGAGAGAATTAGGCTTCATGCATAGTCGAGAGGTTGCCTAGAATTATAGTAAATGACATAATTCAAAGGGAGCAACGTCGCTTAATACTCACAAATTGTTCAAAAGTTTCATATTTCACTCATTTTGTCTCATTCGGTATCACATTTTTAAGATGTAAACATTTTGGTATCACATTAATCAACATTGGTATCTTCACAAAGACTTTGAAATTTGGCACACTGTGCGTGTTAAGAATGCAATTTACATTCCACAACACATATTTATACATTATCAAGGGGATGGTTGATGTCAAAAAAGGGAGAAGCACATTTTTTTTGGTCAAATTTGATGGTTGAACAAGTTTAAAACTTTAAGATTTCAAATAGGTAAAGAACATAAGGTTATGTCCACTCATGTATGATTGCTAACTACCTTTTTGTTGATGTCAAAAGGGGGAGAAATATTAGGAGCAAAAATTGTTGGTAAAACTAGTTGTGCAAAAGGGGGAGAAGGATAATAGCACAAATTGTTTGAAAAATTAGGAGTAAAATTTGTTGGCAAATCTATTTGTGTAAAGGGGAGAAAAATCAAACTATAAGGGAATAATCAGGCTAAACAACGTGTGTATGAACATGAGCATATTTTATTTGGAATCAAGCTAAACAACATGTGTATGAACATGAGCATATTGTATTTGGCATGAGCATATTTCACACTAAATATTTGATGCATTAATTGAGAGGGAGCCTTATTGGGCATAACCCATTTTATTTTATATTTTTGCTCGTGTATTTGTCATCATCAAAAAGGGGGAGACTGTTGACTCTATGAGTCAAATCCAGTTTTGACAATGACAAATCACTTGGTATTTGATATGTGCATTGAGATTGTGAACGGGAACTATATATAGTATGCACGGAAGGATAACAAGTCATGGAAGCCATGAAGAGTAAAGCATACATATCTTGGCAAGATCCATGGAACTCAAAGAGTACAAGGATGAAGATGCAAGCATCAAGTTCAAAAGTGTCATAGGAATGAGTACTTAGAACTACTATACTTACATATTCATATGATTTAATTTGAGGCTCAACATATAACCTAGAATGACTTTAGGACTCCTTCATTTCATGAACATCAATTGGGGAAATTCATGGAATTATATATATTTTCAAAATCTTGGAAAATATTTTATAAAAGAGTCAAGAAAGGGAGCAAAGCAGGTTTTAAAATTAAGAAGAAAAAATCCAGGAATTTGTAAGTTTAGAAGACCGAACTCCACGTTCACTCGTCTGAAAATTGCACTCCAGAAGACTGAACTCAGCATTCAGTTGTTTGAGGAGTGCACTTCAGAAGACCAAAGATTAAGTTCAGTCATCTGAAGAACTTGTGGTGAAACACATAACTTGGCAGAAGCACCTCAGAAGACCGAAATCAGACTTCAGTCGTTTGAACTCGACACTTTAATCCTCTGGGCCTTTAACCTCAGTCGTTTGACCCTGTGTCTAGGTTGATTTTTTGAAGCTTTAAGGAACTTCAGTTGTCTGGGTGTTTATCCTCAGTCATCTGAACTTGCAGGAAAGCTTAAAAATTTATTTTTAAGTGAAAAAACTCGCGAGATATTTTTTAATCCAACGGTCAAGATTGATTCTAAGGGTAAGACACCCATTTATACATCATCTAAACCCTAGTGCCAAAGCTAAGATCAACAAGAACAAGAACAATGATAAAACTCAACCACAAAAAGAAGAAAATCAAAGCTTGGCATTACGATTGAGCATACTAGCATAGCTTGGGAGATCACACTACTGAGGTTGTGATTGGGATATTAAATCTTACGCTACACATCTGAGCTAAACCTACCTTGTTCCTAAAAAGGTTTTTTTTTTTTTTTGTGATTGTTATTCAAGCTTATTTAATATTGAGGTTTGGTAAATCATACTTATTGTTGATAGTTAATTGCATAGAGTTCTTCATATATAAATTGTTCTACTTGTTGAAATTCATTTTTTGAAAGAACGAGTCTTTGCAAAATTTATTTTTGAAATTTGATAAGCGGTTGATCTTGTGTGTGCATATAGTAAATCATTTTTGAGAAGATTACCACTTGAGAAGAGCTGTAGTTATTGATTAAATACTTTAGGTTCAAGTGAGTTTTCATTCAAAGACTTAATATATTTAATATAACAAATCTATTTATTTGAATATCCTTAGTGTTCATAACGATATATTATTGAGGGATATTTTTTGAAATATATTACATTAGGAGTTTGATCTTTGGTATACATATTGTATTTATACTAAGTTGCATATTACAAAGATCATATAGTGGTTGGAAATTTGAGAGAAATATTGTTGTGATAAGGTGAGTTTGAAATCTTTGCAATCTTCAAAGTTGTTTTTGTATTCAAAGATTTAATCTATGTTCTTCAAAGCATTGATTCATATAAATATTTTTGGGAGATTTAATAAAAATGGATTTGTGTAATATATTTAATATAACAAATCTATTTATTTGAATATCCTTAGTGTTCATAACGATATATTATTGAGGGATATTTTTTGAAATATATTACATTAGGAGTTTGATCTTTGGTATACATATTGTATTTATACTAAGTTGCATATTACAAAGATCATATAGTGGTTGGAAATTTGAGAGAAATATTGTTGTGATAAGGTGAGTTTGAAATCTTTGCAATCTTCAAAGTTGTTTTTGTATTCAAAGATTTAATCTATGTTCTTCAAAGCATTGATTCATATAAATATTTTTGGGAGATTTAATAAAAATGGATTTGTGTATTGAAACATATTCTTTCATAAACAATTGTATCGTTTCATACATTCTGAGCTTCAAGTTTCATCATATGAATATGCATTAGGAATTTGAATTGTACTCACTAGCATTTGTTGGAATCAAATTTGAGTGTCTTACAAATTTCATTGTGTTCACGGTTCGGGTTGTGAATTGGGTTTGAGGAGAGAGTTGTATCTCTTGTAAGCAACGGATTTGGAGGAAGTTGTACCTCTTGTAAGCAGCGGATTACAAGGGAAGCTCCGTCCCAATTTAAGGAGCAGTGATTATAGTGGAGTCCTTGAGTGGGTTGCTCAAGGCAAGGACGTAGGTCGGGTTGGATGAGTCTTGTAAAAACTACATTTGCATTCTCTCTTCCCCTATCTCTTAATTTTCCGTATTGCATTTCAATATCCAGCTTGCATGTATATTTGTTGAATAATCTCACACGAACTTGATAAGTAATTGGTTAAATTTATACATAGGGACTAAGTGGTGAATAAGTTTCAAATGTTTTTTAAAATAACCAGTTCACCCCCCTCTTGGGATTACACCTAAATCAACAAATAATTTTCCACATGCATGTAGGATGAGTTTGAAATGAGCATGATGAGTGAATTGACATATTTTCTTGGTTTTCAGATTAAACAAACTAGAAATGGAGCATTCATTAATCAGTCTAAATACATAAAGGACTTGCTCAAAAATATTTATATTGAAGTTGGCAAGCCATTGGGAACCCAAATTAGCACTTCTATTAGTTTAGATAACGATGAGCAAAGAAAACCGGTAGATATTTAGTACTACCAAGGTATTATTCGTAGTTTGCTCTACTTGACACCTTGTAGATCTAACATTATGTTCAGCGTCTACATGTGTGCTATATTTCAAGTAGCACCTAAAAAATCACATCAAATAGCTATAAAAAAGAATTTTAAGGTATTTCATAGGTACTATAGATGTAGGCTTATGGTATCCTAAAGATACATCATTTGAAATGATCAGGTACTCGGATGAGGATTATGCTGGGTGCAAAATAAACTGTAAGAGTACAAGTGGTACTTGCTACTTCTTAGGACAATCTCTGGTATTTTGGCTTTCCAAGAAATAGAATTTCATGACATTATCTACTGCGGAGGCTAAGTATGTAGCACCAGGTAATTGTTGTGCAAAAGAATTGTACATGAAATAACAACTCAAAGATTTTAATTTTGAATATGCGACTGTGCCCATTAAGTGTCATAATACCAGCGCCATAAACATATCCAAAAATCCAATTTCTATTTCAAGGACTATGCATATTGACACAAGATATCATTTACTTAGAGATCACATACAAAAGGAGGATATCACTCTCGAATTTGTTAGCACCGATGAACAATGGGCAGATATTTTCACAAATCCCCTTCAAAAGGACCGTTTCATCTCAATACGGGGAGAATTAGGATTATTGCATACTAGGGAAGTGATTTGAGAGGAAGTAATTCATTGAGTTAAGTGTTTGTGTCAAACTTTCAAGTTAGTTAAAACCTTCAAAACATCAAATGACTAACCTATCACTCTCAGTCGACTAAACAACTACTGCATTGCGTGCTTTAAAAGATCAGATACTTCAGGTCGCTGAACCATCGTCCTTGGTTGACTGAACAACTACTAACTCATGTTTTTTTAAAAACCAAGGCAGTTTAGGCAATTGAATGTTCAGGTCAAGCGCCTGAACTGCACAGATATATATACTGATTATTCGCGAAAACCCTAGATTTTTCGCACCCTTAGGCATCTGAACCTTGTTCTTTTCTCCTCTGTGGCTTCATCTTTCACTCTTTGGAGCTCTCCCACTCAGTTTTAGCTCCTAAACCTCCATCCAAGCTTCAAATCTTGCTTTATTCTCTCAGTTTTGCAGATTTATCGGAACCATTTCTTCCAAATCATCCTTAGGACAAAAGTTAGGGCAAATCAAAGCCAACCCTTAGGAAAGGATGATTCCAAATCTATTCAATGGTGGCTTGTCTCTCCTATGGCCAAGAGAATGTACAACAAGCATATTAGATCTACCAAACCAATTTTTGGTCGAATTGTGGATATTCCTTTTCTATGAGGTAGTAGAAAATATTCTTCGCATGTTCACTGTCTTAGGATGGAATAGATTTATTTCTTTTCAACCAAGAGGCATTTACCCAAACTTGGTTTGATTATTTTATGCAGACTTGGAAAGGGCTGAAAACATATATACCATCACAGTCATGGACCAAGCATTTGCACTCACCCCATAAACCATTGCAACTAGACTTATAATTTAGGCTAGTGATCTTGATTGTCCTAATTTGAGACAATCATGGATAATGGATCATGACTTTACCCGACAAGAGTTCTTACCTCTTATCATGACTAAGCAACCTATATATTTTTTCCACCTACTTTTATATAGGCGATTGACCCTTGAGGCAAAAATAATTCATTTTCTTATCACTTACAATATTCTACTTAGGGTTGGGTCTCGTGACCATCTGTCATACTTAGATTGTTTTGTAATGTGGTGGCAAATGCCTTGATCTTCCCTCCTTGATACTAAGATGGATGATTTCAAGAGAGGAAACGAGGCAAGTTATTCTTCCATATGGAGGAATCTTTAACCTTATTTTTTATCATCTTGGTGTTGTAAACTCATCCACCTTATTCATAAAATTCACATCCTATAATCACTTTTAATCCACTACTATGAAACTCATGGGATATGAGTTGTACTGAGGACATGACTAGGTACCTATGCCAAATAAAGCTTAGCAAGACAATGTAAGATTATAGGAAGATCAGCCTCGTGGTTAAGATCCACATTAGGATGCACCACGTGCTCCAGCTAGTTCAGACACTAATGCTTTTTAATGGTTCATGGATTATCATCGACCTATGGACTTCTAGTTAAGCTCCTTTTGTGGTGATGTGTATACTAAATATAATGCACTCCAATCCATTTTTATCCTATTTGATCGGAGACTTGACACATTGAGAGTCATATGAGCAATGCTTTTTTTCGAAAGGAAAAGCTGCCACGGAGATGAGTTCGGGCAATGAGGACAGTGATGATGATGATGATGAGGAGGAGACTTCTTCTTGTGGTGATGATGTTGATGTAGATGAGATGTTTGTTTGAATTTTCTTGATGAAAATAATTTGTGATGAATATGGTTGTTATATTGTGACACTTATCTTTTATTTGCTCCTTAAAATATAAGTTATTTTCTTGACATGAATGCTAGATACTAATGATATTTTCTTCTGATTAACATATTCTGAACATTGTGAAATGCAAACTGAAAAAGGATCTTATGAATTATAGTTTGCATGCTAGTTGATGGACATACTGCAGGATATATTGTTTGAGAATTGCATGGTGGCTATTGGACCTAATGTTTGTTAACTTAATGTTGTTTAACGGTCCTATGGAGAATTGCATCCTCTAATTTCTATTTCATTCTATTAGCTTTGCTATATTCCCAAGAGGGGGGGGGGTGAATTGGGTATTTAAAAATTAATCCCCTTGGTTTAACTAAACCAATAGTAGTATTCCATTACCTAGGGTCTACCTATGCAATTATAAACCCAATCATTCACAATAGTAACATATAAAAATTCATGTGCTAGAATTTAAAATGCGAAAATTAAAAGCGCGCACAAGAAATGTTAACGGGGTTTGGCTTACTATGCCTACATCCCCACCTCAAGCTCACAAGCTCGAGGATTCAACCAATGGCTCACTTAACGGGTGGAGCAACACCTAATACAACCAGGTCAGTTAGCACAGGGCAAACCTCAACTTTTACAAACTCTCCTTGCGGGACAGAGATGACCCTAGGTTAAATTCAGAGGGCTGACCCCAACCTGATCCTTCTTGGCTAAATCAAACCCCCTCAGCCCATACCTGGAAAAAGAATAGTATTTTCACTCAAACGGTATAGTGATTATGCTTTCATGTAAAGCAGTTATGTACCTAATACGCCCAATCACATACACATCAACAATGTAGGTAAATGTAAGCTCAGTGATGTGTATATATGTGAAAAGAACACTCAACAAGATACGATCACAATAATATTCAAGAGTGTTCTAAACAAGTAATACCTTGGAATTTAAGCAAACCACAAATCAATAGCAAATCAATATTCCAAAGATATCAATCAAATATTCAAACTAGTTCAAGAGGATTTTATTTAATGAAATAGGCACACTACTAGTTTGAAAATATTTTGCTTGATTGAAAAATGTTTGCACAACAAAAACCAAGTTATTGGACACTTGCAGTAAAGCTGCAAATATCCTAACCTTACTAGATTATCCCAACACAAGATTTATAATATGAAAATATGTGGGATAAACCTAAGCTAAACTCCTAAAAAACAATACATCAATCACACACGCAAGTGGGAGTATTTAGCACTATGTAGCAATTACAGACACACTTACTAAGCTCTTACAATACCAAGATTTATCAAAGGAATGAGTATTTGAAGGTATTTGAGCAAAGTGGGATTTTGAAATAAAGAGGATTTTTGGATAATGATTTTTGCTAATCCTTAACTAATCCTCACAAATGAACCCATATTTATAGACCAAGGCAAAACTATAATTGTTTAGGACCTATTGGGTATTATTAGAAAACTTCAAAAATGCTTAAGCACAATTAACCCTCATTAACTCAATTTTTCCTCAGTTAAACTAATTTTAACCCCGCGAGGTTCGGGTGGCCAAACCTTGGTTTGGTCGCTCGAACAAACACATTCAAAAATGCTTTTTAAATAGGTTTGGCCGCCCGAGTTAGAGTTCGATATCCTGAATTAAAGTCGGAAACATTTCTTCGTAAATTCGTGTGCCCAGTTATAGGTTCGGTCGCCCGGGGCTCAATTTGAACTAAATAGTTAAGTCACCCGAGTTGCTGGAATCTCCCTCTCAAAGGGTTCGGGTGCCTGTGGCAAGTACGCACAAAATAGTTCGATCGCCCGACGACCTAAGTCAACTGTTGACTTAACAACAATTCGAGCACCCAAGGAGTTTTGAACTCCAAGGGTTCGGTCGCCTGAGCTCTCTCAAAATGCTTAGAAATATTCAATTAAGTGCATTTTTAACACTCCTTAAATTATTATGACATATGTGCATGAGTGTTGGGACCTAAAGTCATACTATGTCTTACTGAGGCCGTTTTGAGATAGTCCCAAAAAAAAATCTAGTGTCGGTTGACGCCCTAAAGTCATTCAGTCCCTATGGTCATTTTACGTTCATTTTGGGCTAACAAAACCTACATGCATGACATGCTGAGATTATTACAGACCGATGTCCTAATTACTATTATAGACCCAACAGGATAAAAAAAAATACAACATGAAAGCAAAAAGGATCTTCATATTTCTTCAACTCTTCGAGTGCCATCATATGATATTGTCAATGAAAACCTGCACAACAACTCGGAAGACATTAAATACCTAAGTATTTGTCATAATCAAAACAGGGTATGACCTATAAGGTCAACATTCTCCCCCCTTTTGATGATGACAAATACATCGTGCAAAAAAAGGGTATAGCCTTAGAAGGCTCTCCCTAACAGCATGCATAATGTATATCAATGCAAATAAATTTTCATTAAAGTTCAATTCAGCCCAATTCAATAGGTTAACCCGATGCCCCTACATCTCCCCCTTTTGGCAACAACAAAAAGGTTCATCAGAATTACAGTTCAAGGTAACAAAAATGGGTAGTAAGCATTGTTACACACAATAAGTTTGGAAAGTTTTAGAAAACTTTCGGCAGAGTACCGTTTGAAAATGAGACTTTCTAACACAGATCCTGTATAAACAATGACCTGTTTCAGCTTTTAAATTCTAGCTGTTTATCCACAAGTACTCAAACAGTTCCAGTATGATCAAAATATATTACTTTAAACATCCAAAGAGATAATAATATAACCATACAATGCACAATGAATGATAAAGTATGAGATATAACAATTACGCACCCAAACAGTATAACTAGTTATTTAAATATTTAAATGACATGACAACTAAATTAAACCATAAATATGCACAAGCCATGGCAATTGAAACATATCATAGGATCCGTGAAAGATTTAAATTAAAAGCACACGGCAGATGTTACCAAATAGAAGGTTTAAGCATAAAAACGGTCCAACTAGTTCGCATGCATTTTTATGTGTCGTTTACTAGACCAGTTATGCGACTTGAAAACTATCTATGTGTATATATATATATATATATATTTAAAATGTATATCCACCTTATGATGTTTGCAAAAAGGTACTTGGGGTCACTTGCTGAAAAGAAACTTTAATTTAAAAATACATGCAAGCAGAATTTTTCTGGTGAATATTTAAGCATAGAACATCTCATGACCAGAAAAATAAAACCATATGAAACTTAAAGATATATTCAAAGATAAAAGCAGGATCATATGGCAAAGACGAATGACTGTGGTAGAACTACATACTTCAACTTAAGATTTTCAATGTAACCGTTTCATTCAATCAGTATAGTTGTCCTTATAGATCATAGATGCATCAAAGAATATATATTAAGGCATGCTATGTAGTTCATTACCCAAGAACATTCCATATCAAATCATAGAACTTCAAGGGCAGGATATAATGTTCAGGGATTTTTAGAAGAGCCTCAATATTTCAAAAAGTGAACTGATGCATATAAGTCATTTATGCGCTTTCTATAGGAATGGAGTTAAGCTCCTTTAAGTATGTAATGATTATGCTAGGATGAAGTTTAATATTCATTTAGTTTTCACTCATCCTTTCAAAAATATTTTAACGTTAATTTTGTAATAATTATATTTAACACAAGGTTTTGATTTGGGAAAAATTCTGTTGAAATTTCGGCAGCATGCCGTCTGTAAATCGAACATTTCCAAAATTTTCATGTACCAAAACCTAATAGATTCAAGCACTCAATTCAAAATAATCCAATTTGAGCATGCGAGAACCTATAATCCACTACCAGCATGCAATTCTCATCAACTGCATCTGCCATGCAGGAGGCTTTTAATAATAAGCATGCAATCAGTTAGTATAATCAACTCAATATATTCAACATAGCTCAATAGAAGTTTGTGCTAGAAAAATACATAAACTATCTATCAAAGAAGTTTTAACAATTCATTAAGTCAAGGATAATAGACTATAATGCTAATTTCATAAAGGCATGTGAACATAAAAGGTATGATATCAAGAGAGCATGTTAATTTATATATATATGAAGAATAAAATCTCCCCCTGAATTATGCACTTAACTCATTTTATGTCTTTTTCATTTTGTAGTTCTTTAGCCAAGTGTTTTAAGATTTTTGATGATATGTGTTTCGCTTTGAATGAATAGGCTTAGGGGACCCAAAAGTCATAATATATATATATATATATATATATATTTTAAGTGAGTTAAGCCAATATTTCCTCTATTGATTTGAATTTCAATACGTGTGAGAGGCATGAGTTCGAATGGCTATGAATTTCAAATGCATGTGCATAGGTCTCCTTGAAGTTTATGCATTCATCTAAATTAAGACCTTTTGCAATCAACTTACCCATTCAACTCATTTCAAAGAATATGAAGCTCTAAAGGATTTGACTTAACGTTTTGAGAGCTATGCGTGTGAAGAAGATTAAATACTTTTAAAGATTATAATTTATGTTAAGTTCGAAGAGTATTCAATATAAGTGGACATGATTTAAGATATTTTCATGGAAGTGGATATGTCCAACCGCTTAGGCAAAGAGAAACGAGAAGTATATGATTTTTTGAACACTGGTCTGTGGTGATTGGAAAGTATCCTTCAGATATGACCACATAGAGGGGCAAGGATACAAACCAAGGAATGGGTGAATCTATGCCTGATATGATCGTGGTTTGGCAAAGACTTCCTATAGAAGGATTAAACCAAAATTAAAGGATTTACAATTTGACCTTAAAGGGACCAATCCCCTAGTGGATACCTCTAATTTGGTTATAGCTATGAGAAGCACTCAATATATATTAGTCAGTTATGATCAATAGTGCTTTAAGCCCAGAGTGATGATTGATTATTTTATTAGGCATTTTAGGCTTTTAAGATAAGTTTAGGACAAGATGTTTAATTTATTTCCTAAAACTCAAACTTGTGCAATGGACAGAGTATGCTTAACTTTAGATATTCATATTTAACCATGAGTCAAGCAATTTGAATTATTTACCAGGCAAATAATGCTTTGTCCATTTGTATATAGATTTCGTTCAATTATGCTACAACCAATGTTTTTATATTTTATCCAATCATCATGTTATTTCTTCATTAAGTGATTAGATTGGATTTTTTTTTCATGATTCTTCCTATTGGCTGGATTTTCAATGAATTTTAAGTAGGCACCACTTCCTGAGCCTATCATCATCATAACCCCATAAACTTAAGCCTAGGATCTAAGGAAACATTTATTAATTAAGTAATATTAATTTGAATCCATTTTCCTTAGGGCCTACGGGGTTTGCTTTCATGATTACCCACATCATTTCCTTTTCTAACCCTCTAGCACTTTTGGACGAGAAAATAAATTGGTTGTGCCCTTTTCTTTTATAATGTAAGCAGGTTTTGTAAATGCATGAAAGGATATGCTTACGATTCTTATGATTTCTTGTTGAGGCATGATAGTGGGAATTATGTGATAGTCCTAAATCCTTTTTGAATTTATTTTATTTTTAATCTCTAAGGATTTATTATGATTATCGTTCTCATTTATAACTTTGATTGTAACTCTAGAATAATCATCCATTTTTTTTTCCAAGCAGATAATTTTTAAGATCTTCTTAATCTTTCTCTTTTCTAAGATGGCGTGATAGTCTTTTAGATTTTCTACATGTGCTGCCAACGTTTTACTTTTGTTTTTCAGATAGATTTTCTGCTTAGACATCCTAACTGTAATCTTATGAGCATTAAGGATTTTCCTTTTTAGTTTCTCATAAGTTGTCATGTTTCCAAAATTTGATGCACATGATTCAACAAAAGATTTAATACAATCATTTCACATATATTATTGCATGCATCATCAACAAATTTATCACAAAATGCAACAGATGATTCATTCCAAAAAATATTGCAACATTCAATATATGAATCATCACATGCATCATTAATGGAATTATTATGATATTCAACAAATGATTCATATACCTCATCATCTACTAATGCAACCTACTCATGATCAGCCACTATCCGATCATCATTTGGAGTGGCAATTTCATTTACCTGGCTCTCTCCATATCTCTTTTCCAGTTCATCCCAGATTTCCTGTGCACTACCACAAGCTATAATCTCATGAAGAATATTAGTATCTAAGGTACAGTATAGTAGATTCATGGCATATGAATTTTCATGCATAAAATTAATATCATTTTCTTTACCTCGCATATAAAATCCATTCACAATCACCTGCCAGACCCTCCAGTTCATAGATTTTATAAACATGATCATTCGAATTTTTCAGTGGGTGTAGTTAACACCACAAAACAATGGAGGACTTGTGGGTGACTATCCCTCACGGAATGGGGATACACCAAATTGAGCCATTGTAATCTTTTTACAAAAACATTTAAGTCTAGTGTAACGAGGCTCTGATACCAATTGTTAGCTTTGGTGTATTCCCAAGAGGGGGGTTGAATTGGGTATTTAAAAATTAATCCCTTAGGTTTAGCAAAACCAATAGTAGTATTCCACTACCTAGGGTCTACCTATGCAATTATAAACCCAATCATTCACAATAGTAAAATATAAACATTCATGTGCTAGAATTTAAAATGCGAAAATTAAAAGCACGCACAAGAAATATTATCGGGGTTCGGCCAACTGTTCCTATGTCCCCGCCTCTAGCTCGCAAGCCCAAGGATTCCACTAATGGCTCACTTAACAAGTGGAGCGGCACCTAATACAACCAGCTCAATTAGCATAGGGCTAACCTCAACTTTTACAAACTCTCCTTGCAGGGTGGAGAAGGCTCTAGGTCAAATTCACAGGGCTGACCCCAACCTGATCCTTCCGGGTTAGATCAAACCCCCTCAGGCCACGCCTGGAAATACAATAGTATTTTCACTCAAATAATACAGTTATTATGCTTTCATGCAAAGTAGATATGTACCCAATACGCCCAATCACATACACATCAACAATGTAGGTAAATGTAAGCTCAGTGATGTGTATATGTGTGCAAATAATACTCAACAAGATATGATCACAATAATGTTGAAGAGTGTTCGAAATAAACAATACCTTGGAATTTAAGTAAAGCACAAATCAATGGCAAATCAACATTCCAATGATATCAATCAGATATTCAAACTTGTTAAAGAAGATTTTCTTCAATGAAATAGGCACACTACTAGTATGAAAATATTTTGCTTGTTTGAAAAATATTTGCACAATAAAAACCAAGCTATTGGACACTTGCAACAAAGATGCAAATATCCTAAGCTTACTAGGTTATCCCAATACAAGATTTGTTATATGAAAATCTGTGGGATAAACCTAAGCTAAAATTCCCAAAAACAATATCTCAATCACACAAGCAAGTGGGAGTATTTACCACTATCTATCAATTACAAGCACACTTACTAAGCTCTTACTATACCAAGATTTATCAAAGGAATAAGTATTTTAAGGTATTTGAGTAAAGTGGGATTTTGAAATAGAGAGGATTTTTGGATAATGATTTTTGCTAATCCATAACTAATCCTCACAAATGAACCCATATTTATAGATCAAGGCAAAAATATAACTGTTTAGGACCTATTGGGTATTATTAGAAAAGTTCAAAAATGCTTAAGCACATTTAACTCTTATTAACTCAATTTTACCTTAGTTAAATTAATTTTAAACCTGTGAGGTTCGGGTGGCTAAACCTTGGTTCGTTCGCTCAAACAGACACATTCAAAAAAGTGTTTTAAATAGGTTTGCTCGCCCGAGTTAGAGTTCGGTGACCTGAATTAAAGTCAGAAACATTTCTTCGTAAACTCGGGTGCCCGGTTATAAGTTCAGTCACCCGAGGCTCAATTTGAAGTAAACAGTTCAGTCACCCAAGTTGGTGGACTATCCCTTTGAAAGGATTCGGGCACCCATGGCAGGTACGCACAAAATAGTTCGGTCATCCGATGGCCCAAGTTAACTTTTGACTTCTCAACAATTCGAGCACCCGAGGAATTTTGAACTTTAGGGGTGCGTTCGTCGGAGCTCTCTTAAAATTCTAAGAAATATTCAACTAAGCGCATTTTTAACACTCCTAAAATTAGTATGATATATGTGCATGAGTGTTGGGACTTAAAGTCATACTAGGGTTTTACTGAGGCTGTTTTGAGATAGTCCCAAAAATCCAGTGTCGGTCGACGCCCTAAAGTCATTCAGCCCCTATGGTCATTCTACATTCATTTTAAGCTTACAAAACCTACATGCATGACATGCTGAGATTATTATGGACTAATATCCTAATTACTATTACAGACCTAACGGAATGAAAAAAATACAACATGAAAGCAAAAAGGATCTTCATATTTCTTCGACTCTCCAAGTGCCATCATATGATATTGTTAATGAAAACCTGCACAACAAGTTGGAAGACATTAAATACCTGAGTATTTGTCATAATCAAAACAAGGTATGACCTATAAGGTCAACATTCTCCCCCTTTTTGATGATGGCAAATGCATCGTGCAAAAAATGGGTATAGCCTTAGAAGGCTCCCCCTAACAATATGCATAATGTACATCAATGCAAATAATTTTTCATTTAAGTTCAATTCGGCCCAATTCAATAGGTTAACCCAATTTTTGCCCCTACACCTCCCCCTTTTGGCAATAACAAAAAGGTTCATAAGAATGACAGTTCAAGGCAACAACAATGGGTAATAAGCATTGTTATACACAATAAGTTTGGAAAGTTTTGGAAAAATTTCGGTAGAGTGCCATTTGAAAATGGGACTTTCCAACACAGATCATATATAAGCAATGACCTATTTGAGTTTTTAAATCCTAACAGTTTATCCATAACTACTCAAACAGTTCCAATATGACTAAAATATATTACTTTCAACATCCAAAGAGATAATAATATAACCATGCAATTCACAATGAATGATAAAGTATGAGATATAGCAATTACGCACCCAAACAATATAACTAGTTATTTAAAGATTTAAATGACATGACAACTAAATTAAACCATAAATATGCACAAGCCATGGCAATTGAAACATATCATAAGACCCGTGAAAGATTTGAATTAAAAGCACACGACATATGATACCAAATAGAAGGTTTGAGCATAAAAATAGTCTAACTAGTTCGCATGCATTTTTATGTGTAGTTTAGTGAACGAATTATAAGACTCTAAAACTATATATGTATATATGTATATAATATATATCCCCCTTATGATGTTTACAAAAAGGTACTTGCGGTTGCTTGCTGAAAAAGAAACTTTAATTTAAAAACACATGCAAGCAGAATGTTTCTGGTGAATATTTAAGCATAGAACATCTCATGATCAGAAAAATACAACCATATGAAACTTAAAGATATATTCAAAGATAAAAGCAAGATCATATGGCAAAGACGAATGACTGTGGCAAAACTACATACTTCAACTTAAGATTTTCAATATAATCATTTCATTCAATCATATGTCACATTTGATTCAACAACATGTCTAAGCTAAAAGGTTTGTGAGCATAATATGATAGCCATTTTAATTTTAGATGTCCCCCCTATCAATTTGAATTATTGCTTAGATACTTTAACTTCTTATACTAACCAAATATTAATTTCATTTTGTTCAGTAGTATAAGCCATTCATTTTATATCTCTTATACTAACCATACTGTTTATTAATCAACTATATTTATCCTTATCAGTATAGTTGTCCTTATAGATCATAGATGCATCAAAGAATATATATTAAGGCATGCTATGTAGTTCATGACCTAAGAACATTTCATATCAAATCATAGCACTTCAAGTGCAAGATATAATGTTCAGGGATTTTTAGAAGAGCCTCAATATTTCAAAAGGTGAAGTGATGCATACAAGTCATTTATGCGCTTTCTATAGGAATGGAGCTGAGGTCCTTTAAGTATGTGATGATTATGCTAGGATGAAGTTTAATATTCATGTAGTTTTCACTCATCATTTCAAAAATATTTTAACGTTAATTTTATTATAATCATATTTAACACAAGGTTTTGGTTTGGGAAAAATTCTATTGAAATTTCAACAGCATGTCGTCTGTAAATCGAACATTTCCAAAATTTTCACGTACCAAAACCTGATAGATTCAAGTAGTCAATTCAAAATAATTCAATTTGAGCATGTGAGAATCTATAATCTACTACCAGCATGCAATTCTCATCAACTGCATCCGCCATGCAGGAGGCTTTTAATAACAAGCATCAATCAGGTAGTATGATCAACTCAAGATATTCAATATAGCTTAGTAGAAGTTCGTGCTAGAAAAATACATAAACTATCCATCAAAAAAATTTTAACAATTCATTAAGTAAGGGATAGTAGACTACAATGTTGATTTCATAAAGGTATATGAATACAAAAGGTATGATATCAAGAGAGCATGTTAATTTATGTATATGAAGAATAAAAGCTCCCCCTGAATTATGCACTTAACTCATTTTATGTCTTTTTCATTTTGTATTTCTTTAGCCAATTGTTTTAAGATTTTTTATGAAATGTGCTTGACATTGAATGAATAGGCTTAGGGGACCAAAAAGTCACAATAGATCTATATATTAAGTGAGCTAAGCCAATATTGCCTTTATTGAATTTCAATACGTGTGAGAGGCACGAGTTCGAATGGCTATGAATTTCAAATGCATGTGCATAGGTCTCCTTGAAGTTTATGCATTCATCTAAATTATGACCTTCTGCAATCAACTTACTCATTCAACTCATTTCAAAGGATATGAAGATCTAAAGGATATGACTTAACGTTTTGAGACCTATGCGTGTGAAGTAGATTAAATACTCTTAAAGATTATAATTTCTATTAAGTTCGAAGAGTATTCAATATAAATGGACATGATTTAAGATATTTTCATGGAAGTGGAAATGTCCAACCGCTTAAACAAAGAGCAACTAGAAGTATATGAATTTTTGAACATTGCTCTTTGGTGGTTGGAAAGTATCTTTCAGATATGGTCACATGGAGGAGCAAGGATACGAACCAAGGAATTGGTGAATCTATACCTGATATGATCGCGGTTTGGAAAAGATTTCCTATGGAGGGATGAAACCAAAATTAAAGGATTTACAATTTGAGCTCAAAGGGACCAATCCACTAGTGGATACCTCTAAATTTGGTTATAGCTGTGAGAAGCACTCAATATATATTAGTCATTTATGATCAATAGTGATTTAAGCCTACAATGATGACTGACTATTTTATTAGGCATTTTAGGCTTTTAAGATGAGTTTTGGACAAGATGTTTAATTTATTTCCTAAAACTCAAACTTGTGCAATGGACAAAGTATGCTTAACTTTAGATATTCATATTTAAGCATGAGTCAAGCAATTTGAATTATTTACAAGGAAAATAATGCTTTGTCCATTTGGAAGTAGATTTGGTTAAATTATGCTACAACCAATGTTTCTATATTTTATCCAATCATCATGATATTTCTTCATTAAGTGATTAGATTGGAATTTTTTTTTTCATGATTTTTCGTATTGGCTGAATTTTCAAAGAATTTTAAGTACGCACCACTTCCCAAGCCTATCATCATCACAACTCCCTAAACCTAAGCCTAGGATCTAAGGAAACATATAATAATTAAGTAATATTAATTTAAATCTATTTTCTTTAGGGCCTACGAGGTTTGCTTTCATGATTACCCGCATAATTTCCTTTTCTAACCCTCTAGCACTTATGGACGAGAAAGTAACTCGTTTGTGCCCTTTTCTGGTATAAGTGAGTAGATTTTGTAAATGCGTGAAAGGATACGCTTACAATTCTTATGGTTTCTTGTTGAGGCATTATAGTGGAAATTATGTGATAGTCCTAAATCCTTTTTGAAAAGATTTTTCTTTTTAATCTCTAAGGATTTATTATGATTATTCTTCTCATTTATAACTTTGAGTGTAGCTCTTGAATAATCATCCATTTCTTCTTCTAAGCAGATAATTTTTAAGATCTTCTTAATCTTTTTCTTTTCTAAGATGGCGTGATAGTCTTTTAGATTTTCTACTTGTGCTACCAACTTTTTACTTTTTTTTTTCAGAAAGATTTTGTGCTTAGACATCCTAAATGTAATCTTATGAGCATTAAGGATTTTCCTTTTCGGTTTCTCATAAGATGCCATGTTTCCAAAATTTGATGCACGTGATTCAACAAAAGATTTAGTACAATCATTTTCACATATATTATTGTATGCATCATCAACAAATTTATCACAAAATGCAACAGATGATTCATTCCATAAAATATTGCATCATTCAATATATGAATCATCACATGCATCATTAACGGAATTATTATGATATTCAATAGATGATTCATATAGCTCATCATCTACTAATGCAACCTGCTCATGATCAGCCACTACTAGATCATCGTTTGACATTTTTTTTTTACATAGCTCTCACCATATCTCTTTCCCAGTTCATCCCAAATTTCCTGTGCACTACCACAAGCCATAATCTCATGAAGAATATTAGTATCTCAAGCACAGTACAGTAGATCCATGGCATTTGAATTTTCATGCATAAAATTAATATCATTTTCTTTACCTCGCATATAAAATCCATTCACAATCACTTGCCAGGCCCTCTAGTTCGTAGATTTTATAAACATGCTCATTCGAATTTTTCAGTGGGTGTAGTTAACACCACAAAACAATGGAGTACTGGTGGGTGACTATCCCTCACTGAATGGGGATACACCAAATTGATCCATTGCGATCTTTTTGAAAAAACGTTTAAGTCTAGTGCAATAAGGCTCTGATACCAATTGTTAGCTTTGGTGCATTCCCAAGAGGGGGGGGGGGTGAATAAGGTATTTAAAAATTAATCCCCTGGGTTTAGCTAAACCAATAGTAGTATTCCACTACCTAGGGTCTACCTATGCAATTATAAACCCAATCATTCACAATAGTAAAATATAAACATTCATTTGCTGGAATATAAAATGCAGAAATTAAAAGCACGCACAAGAAATGTTATCGAGGTTTGGCCAACTATGCCTACGTCCCCACCTCTAGCTTGCAAGCCCAAGGATTCCACTAATGGCTCACTTAACGGGTGGAGCGACACCTAATACAACTAGCTCAATTAGCACAGGACTGACCTCAAATTTTACAAACTCTCATTGCAGGGTGGAGTAGGCCCTAAGTCAAATTCATAGGGCTGACCCCAACCTAATCCTTCCGGGCTAGATCAAACCCCCTCAGGCTACGCCTGAAAATACAACGGTATTTTTACTCAAATGGTACAGTGATTATGCTTTCATGTAAAGTAGATATGGAACCAATACGCGCAATCACATACACATCAACAATGTAGGTAAATGTAAGCTCAGTGATGTGCATATATGTGCAAATAACACTCAAGAAGATATGATCACGGTAATTTTTAAGAGTGTTCTAAACAAGCAATACCTTGGAATTTAAGCAAACCACAAACCCATAGCATATTCGAAAGATATCAATCATATAATCAAACTAGTTCAAGAAGATTTTTTTCAATGAAATAGGCACATTACTAGTTTGAAAATATTTTGCTTGTTTGAAAAATATTTGCCCAACAAAAACCAAGCTACTGGACACTTGCAACAAAGATGCAAATATCCTAAGCTTACTAGGTTATCCCAACACAAGATTTATAATATGAAAATCTATGGGATAAACCTAAGCTAAACTCCTCAAAAACAATATCTCAATCACACGTGCAAGTGGGAGTATTTAGCACTATCTAGCAATTACAAGCACACTTACTAAGCTCTTACAATACCAAGATTTATTAAAGGAATGAGTATTTGAAGGTATTTGAGCAAAGTGGGATTTAGAAATAAAGAGGATTTTTGGATAATGATTTTATCTAATCCTTAACTAATCCTCACAAATGAATCCATATTTATAGACCAAGGCAAAAACATTACCATTTAGGACTTGTTGGGTATTATTAGAAAATTTCAAAAATGCTTAAGCACATTTAACTCTCATTAACTCAATTTTACCTCAGTTAAATTAATTTTAACCCGGCGAGGTGTGAGTGGCTGAACCTTGGTTCGTTCGCTCGAACAGACACATTCATAAAAGTGTTTTAAACAGGTTTGGTGGCTGAAGTTAGAGTTTGGTGGCCCAAATTATAGTAAAAAACATTGCTTCGTAAATTTTGGGTGCCTGGTTATAGGTTCGATTGCTTGAACTCATGTGTTTGGTAGGCCAAGGCTCAATTTGAACTAAATAGTTCTGTCGCCCAAGTTGGTGGAATGTCCCTTTCAAAGTGTTCGAGTGCACGTGGCAGGTACGCACAAAATAGTTTGGTCGCCCGATGGCCCAAGTCAACTGTTGACTTCTCAATAGTTTAGGCACCCGAGGAGTTTGGAACTCTAGGGGTTCGGTCGCCCGAGCTCTCTCAAAATGCTTAGAAGTATTCAATTAAGCGCATTTTTAACACTCCTTAAACTAGTATGATATATGTGCGTGAGTATTAGGACCTAAAGTCATACTAGGGTCTTACTAAGGCTGTTTTGAGATAGTCCCAAAAATCTGGTGTTGGTTGACGCCTTAAAGTCATTCAGCCCCTATGGTCATTCTACGGTCATTTTGAGCTTACAAAACCTACATGCATGACATGCCGAGATTATAACAGACCGATATCCTAATTACTATTATAGACCCAACTGAATGAAAAAATACAACATGAAAGCAAAAAGGATCTTAATATTTCTTCAACTCTCTGAGTGCCATCATATGATATTGTCGATGAAAACCTACACAACAACTCAGAAGACATTAAATACCTGAGTATTTGTCATAATCAAAACAGGGTATAACCTATAAGGTCAACACATTCTTTTTTTTTTATGTCAAAAGGGTGATAAGATTAAGCAAAATATTGCTTATGGAAATATGATATTCAAGGGGAGAGATACATGTGATTTGTTGCCCTTACAAGGCTTAAAATCTTGTTATCTTATTTTGATGCTAACAAACAAGTGAAATTTAATGTATTTGTGTGTGTAATGATATTTCAGGGCTCATATATGATAAAGTAAGGTCAAAGTACTCACAAGGATCAAATGAAGCTTAAATGAGTCAAAACATGGATTTAAAGATGATATATTAAATCTTGAAGATTATGAGGACATGAATGAGTTGTTGAAAGCCAAGGAATATTAAAATCAAAAGAGCCAAATAAAGAAAGCTCAAAGAATATGGAAGCTTGAAGAAAAGATGGACTCAATCCAAGGACAAAGCATGAAGACTCAAGAACCTAGAATGTTAATGTCTTAGAAGTCTCATGTAAGTGCTTTAATGTTTAAAATATCGTTTGAAATGTTTTGAAGCTCTTAGGTTAACTTCTTGGACCTAGATACCTTTTAAAATACTTGAAAAATATTTTTATAAGGTCAAAAATTATTTTAAGAGGGTTAGAATCATTTTTGGAATAAAAAGCATGCACCAAAGAGAGTTTTTCCAAATGCTGTCAGTTTTTATACATCCGCATTGAGGTGAATTTTTCTCTATTAAAAACTCCTTATTTTAAAATCTGTTCAACATGAAAGTTTTCTTATATTCTCTTACATTTCTTTTGACACCAAGAAAACCTAATTGGGAGTTATATATAAAACATTATGGCCAAAACACTGAAATGGGGTCAAAGCTGTCATGCAACTGAACACTGTTCACGGTAGAACTTCAGGCGCCTAAACAGCAGACTAAACAACCTTAGGCGACTGACCCTATGAGTTTAAGTTCCTGAGCCTATACTGACTTTGAAAATTACAGACTTATAAAACTTCAGATGTCTGAACCCTCTCTTCAGACATCTGAACACTGTTCAAGAGGAAAATTTTTAAATTATAATATTTTAAAATATAGCCGTTTTGAGCTCCAAATTTTCTAACAACTTGGGAAACTCTCTAAGGAAACTTTAGCAACATGGAAACAGGTTTGAAAGCCTATAAATACATGGTTTTTCAAATCAAAATACATCCAAGAATTGAAAAATCTGTTTTGAGAAGCTGAAAGCACTTTTGTTCTTCCAAAGTTCTCTTGCTCACTCATTGCAAATCTCTTTTGCTGAGATATTCTAAAGTGCTAATCCTTCCTCCTCTGAATTCCTACTGCTAATCCTCATCTAATAAGGATATTGGTAAATTCTGCACTTAAGCTTCATTGTATTTCATATTGATATTTTACATTCAAGCATATAGTACTGAAATTGTACTAACTTGCTCTTTGAGAGATACTTGTACGCAGATCTTATCTTGTGTTTCTTGTAGTTCTTTGACATTCCAAGGATTGTTTGTATCATTTGCTAAGCAAGGGGATATTGCTTAGAGAGGCAGGCTCTAGCCTAAATGAGTGACCGAACAAGGGGACGTCGTTTGGAGAGGCAGGCTCTAGCCTAAGTGAAGGAGTGTTTGAGCATGGGGTATTGCTTGTAAAGGTTTTGTTCCACCCATCAATGGAACATGTTTAGTGAATCCTTTGGTGGTTTTCCAAAGGTGAGGACGTAGGCTGGGTATAAGCCAAACCTCGTAAAAATCCCCGTCTCACTCTCTCTTTCCCTATTCTTTATTTTTAGTGCATATTTAAATTGCGTGGATGGGTTAAATTTTAAAATCATATAAACTACGTATATTTGGAAATAAAACAAACTTAAGGTTTAATTTTGATTTGGGTTGCGGAAACCGAAAGGGAGTATGTTGGTTACACCATATCTTGCGAAAACCATACGGGAGTACGTTACTTGGTTAACATCCCAAATATTAATTTACCTAGAGTTAATTTGAATTCTAAATATTTGGAAAGAGTGATTGGATTCATCAATACAGGGCTTTACATCAACAAGCATAAAATCTCATTCACTAAAGGACTTGGTTCAAATTTGGCTAATATCAACAAACAACCATTTTGAGTTTTATATTACATAAGTGCAGTGTATTGGCTTGTTTGTTTGCTTTCTAATTATAGTTGATTGGTTTGGTTGAATGATTGGATATTTGTATGGTTAAGGATTAAATAAAGAAACTAAGTTCTTAAATGCTTAACAAATTAAAAAAATAAGTCACGAATTGGTTAAAAGAAATAAAATAAGTTTAAGAATTCTAAAAAGGAATTAAAAGAAATTTTTAAAGGCCAATTCACCCCCCCCCCCCCTCTTAGGAAGCTATTCCTAATTTCAATTTGTTGAAGTTATAAATGTTGCTTATGCTGAATGTTGCTCAAGGAAATATGATATCTCTTAAATGCTGGATATTGCTTATGTTGAATACATAGACATACGTAGAGAGTTAAAAATACATGCATAAGCTAAGCTAAGCTTTATTGAAATTCTGAAATAAAGCTAAGTTTAAATTTTGGAATATGATGTAATACTGACAAGTTGAGTTGGTTATTTAAGCTTGAAAAAGTAATTGTCTATTGATTATCTTTTGTGTTTCATGTTTATTGTGAGGAGGAGTCTTATACGAGCTACCTCATTTTGCTTCTTATTTGTCATCATCAAAAAGGAGGAGATTGTTGGCCTAACAAGGCTCAATCTCATTTTGATGATAACAAACTAAGGATGCTAATTGTGCTTTTAGGTTAAATTTCAGGTATTATATTTCTCACAAGCACAATGATTAAACTTGGAAAATATTGACTAAAGCTCAACTCAAGTTCACAAGTCATGAAGAATACAAGCTTATTGAAGTATTGATCAAGATTGGATAGAGTTAAAGCGATACTACATGAAGACTTAGATTTTACTTGTTTTTAAATATTCTTAGAGTCCCATGTAAGTACTTTTAAATTTCAAATTTGTGATTGAAGCTTTTAGGAATAAACATTGGACTAAGAGATCTATTTAAAATTTTGAAAAATATTTTTACAAGTCCAAAATTCTTTTCAAAGTAAAACAAACCAGTTTTGGAATCATAATATGGAAAAACACTGAGTTACATAGTGTTCAAGTGCTTAAGAAAATCATCTCAGCCTATTGAAGTGCTACTAGAAGTGTAAAAACAATTTAGATTTGAGAGAGCATAGGTGGTCATGGATTGGAAAAATGAAACCGTGGTGTGAATGAATGACTCCATGAATTTATTGTACTTTTCATTAACTCCAAATCTTGCATCTAATTGGATCTTTAGAAAATGATAAAGAAATATTGACCCCAAAAAATAAAAAAGATAATGCAAATTTAAACCCCATCTTTAATTGCCAGCCTATTTTCTTGACTTGCCCTCCCACTCCCCAACGCATTTTAAAACATAAATTTAGATTTGCTAATGATACCATCCTCCTCAAATTGTGACAAGGAAGGCATTCCCAGGGGATAAATTTGGATTTGTTGGTTCAAAATGGTTAGCCAATAATAAAGAAAGTAAAGTTAAAATCAAACATATTCAGAAAGCATTAATTGATGATAATTAACATTAACATAGTGACTGAACTCATGAGTTCAGGTGACTGAGCTGCTACTGCCAGTTCTAAAGTGCTTATTTTAAATAGTTCAAGCGACTGAACGTATGGTTCAGACGACTAAAGTATGTGTTTTAAACTTATAAACTGCGCTGATTTCTTTCCTAAATTACAAGACATGGTTTCCAAACTTGGGTAAAATGGTAAGATTTCTTCTAAAATTATATAAGAGTTATTATATTCGCATTTAGGCAAAAATAAAAACTAATATAGACGTGTACTCATTGATTATACTTTGAATTCTTCTTGAAAAGCTGCATTGCAAAATTATTTAGAATAATATGTTTTTCTGATTTGTTTTTCTAGAGTTCTCATTACTATAAATCAGAAAACCCTTGGTTTCTTATTGAACTTCATTGCGAATTGTTATTAAGAGTGCATAATGTGTCTTTATACAAAATTTGCTTTTCTGTGAGAGTAATCAACTTGTATGAATTATTGATTTGCTATTTTGTAATCAGACAACTCAGGGATAGAGTTGTTGCCTAGCGAGATGGTGTTCTTGTTAGAAATGGGTCTCCACCTTCCAATGGAGAGAGGCTGCCCCACCCATTGAACAAAGTGGGTAAGGAAAATTCTTACAACAAGTTGCTTGGGGCAAGGATGCAGGCGGGAAGCCAAACCTTCCAAAAAATCAGTGTTCAATCTTCTTTCCCTAACTCTCTTTAATTTCTACACTTATTAACTACTGTGTATGTTTTAAATTTGCAGGGAAATCTATTGGCTGTTAAGTTTGGATTTGGATCACTTTGACTAATTAAATCGGAATGTGAATGATTTGTATTGTTTAAGTTTTTGATTAGAAATCAGTTAATTGCTAAAACACTAAATTTGGTTTGGTTGGCAAAGGTAAAATTACTTTAGTTGTTTGATTGTTCAGGTATAAGAAGGATACTCGATTAAAATTATTAAATCTTGTTTTAAGAATATACTTGTTCATTGTTGGAATTTAAGGTTGATTGTTAAACTTGCTGAAGGTAAAATTCAGATTGTGTTTCTAAATTCCATATATGTCTAGGATTGCTTATTCGTATAGTATGTCACTGAATAGTTGACTGTGTGGGGATTGAGATTGTGATTGAAGTTGTTATCAAGGTTTAACATAAGTCAAGCTTCTGCGTAATAAATTTTTAAATACCCAATTTGCCCCCCTTTTGGGATTACATGATACTTTCAATGGTCGTGTGGGTGTTTGGATTGGGGTAGCGGTGTGGGTGAGAGGGAGGTGATGGTGTCACTGGATAGAGTGGTCCCTCACCACTTGATTTTCGGAGAGAACAACATACCCTTACACTACATAATTGATAGATTGGACAAAGTTAAACAAGCTTCAAAAATGGAAATTCATTCAATATTTAAACATGGCTTCATGAGAGTTCTTACAATGAAAGATATATAGCTATAATAAGGGGGATAAGTCATTAGCTTGCTTACATCTCCCACGCAAACATAGGAGACAAACATAATAAATATTTATAGAACTACTAACATGTTAAATGCTCTTACAACTTACTAAACTCACATGCAAGCTTAGTTGTCTTGTATTATTACAAATTAAATATGAGAGATGTGCCAAAGGAAGGCCAAAACTATGTGGGGTCCATAGAGCTGTGTGGGGCTCATAAGTCATGTGGGGCCCACATGGGTCTTGAAGTGGATATTGCTTCAATACTTGACTTGGTCTTCAAATACCTAAAAGCCTTGAAATAAAATATCCAAGAAAATACAAATCTAAAATAATAAAGTCTTCAACAAAAGTCTTCCATCAAAAGTAGATGGGTCTTTAAGAAGTCCCACGTGTACCTACAAAAGAGTTATGAACAGTAGTGGACATTAGGAGGTAGTCTACGTGTCACCATATCAACAAAGGAGTTGACATCGCGACATCGTCCATGTGTCACCATATATGGAAAGGAAATAGGTGAGGCATGTTGATCCCCATCATCTCTCCCGAGCCCAAAAGAATTCTTCTCCAAAGAATGAGAAGCTATGTGTTTTGAATACAATTCTGGGTTTAGATGAAGGAGGTCCTCTGTAAGTATCCAAATCCTTTTAGAAAACGGCTTGCCTCTCCACCTGACCAAGAACTTATGGTATGATCCTGCTTATGTGAATGTTCTCTTGTCATCCAAGATCTCTTCAATCTCATCAAGTTTCTTTGGTATACGTTAAGGTGGAGGCAAAGGTAACTTTGGGGTTTCATGTTCAAGAGAAGTGGGAAACGGAGTAGGATCACCTGTATGGCTAGAATTTGAAGGCTCCATAAAAGATGATGCTTCAAGAAAGAGGGTTAGATCTTCAATATTAAACACATTGCCTATACCAAAATCAATGGGAATATCAAGCATGTAAGCATTAAAACTGATTTTATTTAAAACTTTGAAAGGTGTCATCATTTTAGCATGCAACTTTCTTACCTTTCCTATAGGAATCCACTCGGGATGAATATGAACCATAACTATATCACCCTCTGAAAATTCTTGCAACCTGCGATGTATATCAGCACTAGATCTATAATGCTCATCGTTCAAGTTAATTTTCATTCTTAATTCAGAGTGTAGATCATGTGTGTGTTTTACAAATGCATCAGCTTACTCACTCACTCTAGTTTGTGGGGGTAATAGGATGAGATCTATAAGCTTCCTAGGTTGGTTACCAGTGACAACCTGAGGAGGACTCAATTGTGTGGTTGTATTCACTGAACTATTGAATGCAGATTCAGCCATCGGAAGACAAAAATCCCACGAACCTATGTTTTCACCCACTAGACATCTCAATAGGTTACCTAAGTTCCTATTAACTACCTCAATTTGGCCATTAGTTTAGGGGTGGTAAGCACTAGAAAACTGGAGTTTGGTGCCTAACATGGCCCACGAGTTTGCCCAAAAATAACTTACAAATTTCACATCCATATCAGAGACAAGGGTTTTTGGAAGACCATGTAGACTTATAACTTGTCTGAAAAAGACAGTGGCTATATTATAGGCATCATGTGTTTTGTTGCATAAAATTGAAGTGTGAAATTTTAAAGAATCTATCCACAACAAACACAAAATCATTCCTTTTAAAAGTCCTAGGGAGCCCTAAAACAAAGTCTATACTAATGTCATGCCAAAGGGTATGAGGCATAGGTAAAGGAGTATACAATCCAGTGTTTTGCTTCCTACCCTTTGTAATTTGACGTGTACCATAATGAAACACATTTCTAGTAATACCCCTTTTCAACCTAGGCCAAAAGAATCTATCCTTTACCAAGGCAATGGTCTTATCTATAATGACCTACATATTTTATCAATTTTTTTCCATAATAATATCCAATATAATAATTCTGGTAAATCATAATCAATCTAGACCCATGGGTATCAGGGATATACCTGAAATACAACACGGATACCTAAGCAGCGGGAAATGTAAAATCATGCACATATCAAATTACCAGTCAACATAATACCAGAGTTTACTAAAACCATCACATAAATACATACAACCCAAAATATCTAAAAAGAGACTGAGGGTCACCACCCAAAATTTTGTCTGACCCTTGCAAAAAGACTTACCCTTCAAACAGGGTAGAACAGTTGAATCCTAACACAGCTGAGCTCTATCCACTCTTCTGTCTAGGGCTCCTTAAATGTTTATATATAGTTGGGGTGAGACACCTCTCAGTAAGGAAAATAAACTAATACCAGTGTGTGGCAACATGAGTATTTTCGTGTTATACATATAACTGTACAAAAATCATACTTGATAAAACTATCTATATCATATCTGGAAAAACATATTTTATCATAAAATGGTATAACATACTAAATTTCTATACATATAAATCATCTCATATAACTGTACATGGAAAACTCCCTAGATGGATAGCTGGCTGGTGTCATGTCTTACACCCACATGACTGGGTTGTGCGGCCTAAAGGCAGGACCTAGCAATGGCTGGCCGACCACGCTAGATTAATATAAGTCTGTAAGTATGATGGGTCTGCCCCTCTTGGTCTGGACACTAGAGGAACACCTATGCTACAATAAACCACATCAACTACGAATCTCCCATTGCCTTTTACGGTAAGTGGTAGCACTAATATAAACATGATCGTGCTCATTTAGGTACGGTATCGTACTTCGTGAAAACCTAAACCAAGCCAACTAGGTTATGATAACATATAGTATATTTCCAAATAATGATACAGGACTATTTCATAATAATATCTATCATGTTAATATCTTTATAAAACTTTGCATAACATATCATATAAAATTTACGGCCCTTACGCCGACATTTTTTATTTTGTAAATCATGGCCCTTACGCTGGTATTGCATATCATAAAAACCTTCGGCCCTTATGCTGGTATTTGATATAAAACTTTGGCCCTTACGCCGGCATATCGTATAAAATTCTCGGCCTTTACGCCAACATATCATATAAATTCCTTAGTTTGAAAAATCCCTGTATTATTTTAACATTTTCCTGAAAGCAGTAATAACATACTTAATTTGTAAACATAATATTTCATCATCATAATTTCTATGATAAATATTAATCATGTCACACAAAAGAGATAATAATCTTATTATGATATTATAAATGAAATCCATATTTTTGATCAACAACATTATTTCCAACATAATTCTACAATATACATATTTGTCTAAAATTAAATGCTATAAAATAATAAATACATTTTCATGAAATCTTGACCTAGTTTATCCCCTTACCTGACTTCTAGAAAGCCCCTAAAATGACTAGTCCTACACCAGCAGGGTTCCCCGTTCAACACCCTGAAAACAACATTGCCCTGAAAAAAACTTTAGTATTTCTTGGAGTACTACATTTTCTACAACTGTAGGAAACCAAATACGGAGTAAAAAGCCTTACCCTCAATTTGGGATGGAGTCCAAGTTAGCCCCACCAAAGATCCACTCTATAAGACTTGAAGAGAAACTTCCCAAGAGTATCGTGGCGGCCTCGGATCGTCGAACTGGCAAAGGACTGGCCCAAAATCTTAGAGATAAGGGAGAGGGGACGAACAGGAGAGAGAAAACTTGTTTTGGCTGAAATATCTATGCTGAATCCAAGTTTAGGGCCAGTTATACACCTGCACTCGTCAACGAGTCATGTCACTTCGTCGACGAGGCCACGAAGAGAATTTGTCACCAAGTGCTTATTCCTTGTCGAAGAAATTCAGAAGTGAAAATAGCCTCTCGGCAACTTCTCATCAATGAGATATGTGTCCCCATTGACGATCCCATCAAGCGTGTTCGTCGACGAACATGTTGTGTTCGTTGACGAGACCTTGTTTTGAATTCCAAATTACAATTTATCTTTCTCTCTCCTTTCCCTTATTATTTAATTATCATAATTTCTTCGGGTCTCTACATTCTTCCCCCCTTGTAAAATTTCGTCCTCGAAATTTTCTATCATATGATTCACCATACCTTAAAGATAGACAGTCTACTTATTTTATTACTTACTCTCACTTATAGCGGTCGAATACCATGGTTACATTTATAGTTTTGGGAGATTACATAAATATAAAATAAAATTCTCCCAAAACTAAAATACTACTTACTAACTAAACTATTACATATACTAACTAACTTGCAAAAGAAATATCTCATCACCACTTACACTTTCCTGATTATAACTGAACCCCACTGAATAAATGTGGATATTTCTACCTTATCTGTTCCTTGAGCTCCTAAGAAGCTTCTTCTATTGCTTGATTTCTCTACAAGACTTTCACTAGAGGAATTTTCTTATTACGTAATTCTTGTTCTTTCCTGTCCAGAATCTGTATTGGTACCTCCTCATAAACTAGTGAATCACTGAGCTCTAATTCACCATAGCTGATTACGTGATAAGGGTCTGGGACGTATTTCCTCAACATGGAGACATGGAGTACATCATGTATCCTAGATAACATAGGTGGTAAAGCTAACCTGTAGGCAACTAGCCCCACTTTCTCAAAAATCTCAAATGGGCCAATGAACCTAGGGCTAAGTTTACCTTTCTTCCCAAATCTCATAATCTCTTTTAACGGAACTATTTTAAAAAAACACATGAGCGCCGATATCAAACTCCAATTTCCTACGATGGGTATCGGCATAACTCTTATGTTGGCTTTGAGTTGCATTGATTTTGTCTCTGATAAACCAGACTTTATCATATGTCTACTGCACTAGCTCTAGGCCCACAGCTCCCTGCTCTCCCATCTTGTCCCAATATAAAGGAGAACGACATCTTCTACCATAGAGCGCCTCAAACGGTGCCATGCCAATGCTGGCCTGATAACTGTCATTGTACACAAACTCCACCAGCGGCATAAACTGGGTCTAAGTACCCCCAAAGTTCAGCGCGCATGCTCGAAACATATCTTCTAATATCTAAATCATCCTCTCAGTTTGCCCGTCTAAGTGAGGATGGAATGTCGTGCTAAAATATAACTGAGACCCTAGAGCTTCCTACAAGCTCCTCCAAAATTGAGACCTGAAATACCGGTCCCGATCTAACACTATAGACAAAGGCACAATGTGAGAATGGACTATATGCTGAATATAAATCTCTGCCAGTCTGTTAATGGAGTAGTCGATCTTGATGGGAAGGAAATTGGTGCTTTTAGTCAAACGATCTACAATCACAAAGATTGCATTATGGCCATGTAATGACGACGGTAGCTCTAGAACAAAATCCATAGATATGTGATCCCATTTCCACTCTAGGAGAAAAAGTGGCTGCAACTGGCCTGTCGACCTCTAGTGCTCAGCTTTTACAGGCTGGAACGTCAAACACTATGCTATGTAATTGAAAATCTCCTTCTTCATACCATTCCACTAATAAGACCCTCGTAGATCCCTATTCATTTTTGTGTTGCCGTGATAAACTGTGCATAAAGATTTGTGAGCCTCTTCTGTGAGCATCAACAGGAACATATAATCTAGAATGAAACCGTAAAGCTATGTCATATGTAATACAAAATTCCTCTCCCTCACCACTCTATACTCTGACCATTACCTCTGTAAATTATGGATCCTCCTTCTAAGAAGCTTTAATTATTCCCTGTATAGTAGGCTACACCACTAACCTAGCAATACATGCCAGAGGATCACTTCTAACCAACTCTATGTTGAGTCTCCCAAGATCTATCATGATCGGATGCGGAATCTCCATAGTTTCCAATGCTAGTCCTAGAGACTTCCTAGTTAGCACATCAGCTACCACCTTTGCTTTTCTTGGGTGGTAACAAATAGTACAATCAAAATCTTTAATAAGCTCCAACCACTTTCTCAGCCTTATGTTCAGTTCATCTTGAGTGAAAATGTACTTTAAACTCTTATGGTCGAAGAAGATTTCACATCGTTCGCCATACAGGTAATGCCTCCAAATCTTCAATGCATGTACTACTGCAGCCAAATAAGATCATGGGTAGGGTAGTTCTTTTTAAACTCTTTCAACTGCCTGGAAGCATACGCTACCACCCTACCATGCTGCATCAATGCACAACCAAGGCCCTTCTTAGATGCATCACTGTAGATAACATAACCCTCACCCCCTGATGGTATGATCAACATTGGTGCCGTGACAAGCCTTTGCTTCAACTCGTGGAAGCTCTGCTCACAGCTGTCGTCCCATTCAAACCTAACATTCTTCCTTGTCAGTCACGTAAGAGGCCCTGATAACACTAGGAATCCCTCAACAAAATGACAGTAATACCCAGTGAACCCCAAGAAACTTCTGATCTCCTGGACGTTCCTCGGTCTAGCCCAATTCACTACCACATCAATTTTACTAGGAACCACAGAAATTTCATCCCTTAAGATGAAAAGTCCCTAAAACACAACCTTCTTAAGCCAAAATTCAAATTTTCTTGTTGGGGGAAATCGTCTAAATTGCTGCTGAAGCACCAACCTATGGTTCTCATACTGAGTTTTCTCAATCACTAAAGAACCCTTGGTGAATTCTACACTTGAGCTTCAATTCTATTTCTTATTGGTATTTAAATTGTTGAAATACCTAGTGCTGAATTTGTACTATTCTACTCTGTTTAGAGAGTGTTCTTTTATGCAGTTACTCTTTTGTATTCTTGTAGTGTTCTTGTCGATTTGAGGATTCAAGGATTGTTTGGATTGTTGGCTAACCAAACGTCGTAAAAGTTGTGGTCTTACTCTCTTTTTCCTTTGCTCTTTATTTTCAGCACATATAAATTACGTGGATGATTTAATTTCTTAATAATATATACCACGTAAATTTGGAAATTAAGTAAACTTAAAGTCTAACTTTGATTTGGGTTGTGGAAACCGAATGGGAGTAAGTTGGTTAAACCATACTTTGTGGAAACCATAAGGGAGTATATTAATTAGTTAACACTCAAAGATAAATTAACTAAGAGTTTATTTGAATTCTGAATTTTGGGAAGAGTGTTAATGTTTTGTTGAAAATCATTTTGAGAAAGCTAATTCATTATCAAAGGGATTGCATTAATTATAGGGCTTGAATCGAATTCATATCCATAGGGTTTATATAAACGAACAACCATCTTAAGTTCTTACATTACTAAAGTGTTGTATACTTGAATCTTGATTTGGTTATTTGGTTTCAAATTGTTTGGTTGATTGATTACTTGAATGATTAAATGTTTATGTGGTTATTGATTAAACAAGGAAATAAGTTTTTGTTGAAAGTTTGAAGAATCAACAACAAGTTAAGAATTTCTAAAAAGATTTAAAAGAAAATTTTTAAAATCCAATTCAACCCCCCTCTTGGGACTACACCTTATTTTCAATTGGTATCAAAGTGAGGTTATAACAAACCTAACAAGTAGTTGTATAAATATCTATATGACACACATAGGAGTAGCTCCCTTCGGAGAGGGTCAATCCTCAACCCGACCACCCATTTTTTGTGGTTTGAACTACACATTTTGGAAATAGTGTATGAGAATTTACCTTCAAACCATGAATTAGAAAACTTGGGAGGTTGTCACAAATGGTGATCTAATTCCTACCAAATTAGTAGATTGAAAAAAAAAATCCCTAAGGAAAAGAAGGACATGACTAAAAAAGATCATAAAATGTTACAAATAAACTCTAGTGCTATGAATGCATTGTATTGTGCCCTTGATATGAATGAATTAATAAAGTAATGGCTTGCAAATCAGCCAAGGAAATATGGGACAAACTTGAGGTAACCTACAAAGGCACTATTGATTTAAGGGATAATAGGATTGATATGCTTACAAGAGAATATGAAGCTTTTAAGATGAACCTAGATGAATCCATAACTAGCATGTATACTAGGTTTACTTGCATAATAAATTCTCTAAATGCCTTAGGAAAAACCTACACTACCTATAAGATGATAGGAAAAATTCTTAGAGGGCTGCCCCTATATGGGAACCAAAAGCCACTGCCATAACGGAAGGAAGAAATTTGAAAAATACTTATTAAGATGAACTTATAGGTTCTCTCCTCATGTACGAAATAACAATGAATGAAAGGAGTGGAAAATCCAGAGCCCAAGAATCAATAGCCTTCAAAACCTCAAAAGAAAGCTTTAGTAGTGATGAGGATAAAGATGAAATGGATGAAGATGAATTAGCCTATATCTTTAAGAAACTTGCAAAAATCCTTAGAAGGAAAAACAAAATCAAAAAAAGAAATCAAAACTCTGAATCAGATAAAGAAGAAACCAGTATAAAGAAATCAAAGAATAAAATTCTCACATGTTATAATTGCAACAAAGTTGGACATATAAAACCAGAATGTCCATTACTTAAGAAAGATTCTAAAAAGAAAAAGAAAAAGGCCATGAAAGCCACTACTTGGGACAATATGAGTACAAGTAGTTCGGAATGTTAATCAAGTGACCAAGAGGTTGCTTATACTTGCTTCATGGCATGGGATGATGATAAAGAACAATTTTCCTCATCCAAATCGGATAATGAATATGATAGTGATTCATCTAATGAATGAGTGCATGCCATCTTATGAAAAACTTCAAAATGACTTATTCAAGGTGCATAAGATTTTAATTAATGTAACTAAACGATATACTTCATTAAAGAACAAGAATGATGGAATGATGAAAGAGCTAGAATCAATTAAGATTGCTGAAAATGATAATATTCAAAACTCAAGAAAATAGAAAATAAGTATGAAGCTACAATAAAAGAATTAGAACCTAAAAATCTTGCTGAAAAAGAAAAAGACTTGAAAATCAAGAAATTTAAAAGCAAGAATGAAAAGATGATAGAAGATCTTTGATCCCTATCCTCCATGGAATATGAGAAAGACGTATATATTTCTGAATAAAATCAGAAAATTATCTCAAGAGCTAGAGAAATCACAAAAGAAGGTTGATGATAAGAAAGATATTGAGATAAATGATCTCCAAAATCAAATTGAAGATAAAGAAAAGATCATTTACAACTTCACAAAGGAAAGGAAAATTTTGACAAAATAAAAGGCTCACAAAGGATGACCTTAAACAAAGAAGGCATTAGATTTAATGGGGTTGAAAATAAAATGAAAAATAATCTTTACATGGGTTATTTTTCAAAAGCATCCAAAGATTATGCTAGCACATCTTCTAATGCCTACACTAACACCATATTCTATCAATGTAAGAAAAAAAGGACATATAAAGTTTGAATGTCCATTAATGAAGAAAGGTGTGAAAACAAAACAAGTTTGGAGAATTAAAGAAACATCTCTTGTTAAACCATTTGAAACCAAGAAAATATGGGCACCAAAAATGAAATACTAAACTCTTCAACTTCAATTGATATTAAATTAATGGAACATCATACAAATATATTGAATAAATTGAAATAGAGAATAAGGATAAAATTATTCAAGCTTATTTATAGAAACTCTTGAAAATTGTTGGCCTCAAATCAATGAATGAATCATACAAGGCATAAAATAGAAAGTATTGAGATACATGCAATTTGGATGTTTAAATGAAATCAAAAGAAAAGAAAATCTGAAGAAAATAGAGCTTATTGATAAAGAAGAAAGTTTGGCAGAAGAATTGTTAGCTGACCGACAATACGATTAGCCGACTGACTAAACAAAACCTTTAAAAAGAACTTAGGTTAGTCGACTAAACTGAAGCTTAGCCAACTGACTGAAGGAAAAATTGTTAAACAAGTTTGAAATAAAATACTT
The DNA here is from genome assembly GCF_029873635.1 of Malania oleifera. Classification (NCBI taxonomy): domain Eukaryota; kingdom Viridiplantae; phylum Streptophyta; class Magnoliopsida; order Santalales; family Ximeniaceae; genus Malania; species Malania oleifera. The sequence continues at coordinate 30,722,739 of NC_080428.1, read as the reverse complement.
GAGCAACATAAGAAAATTCCGAGCAAAATATACTACAAAGCACATGATATGATTTACTTTATGCTTATATGAATGCAATATGATACATGTGTACATTTTAAATTTTGTATCTTGAAATTTTTAAAGACAATGAAAATGTTGATAATTTATGGCTCACTATATTTTGAAAATTTGAGCATAAAGTTATGAAGCATGATTTAGAAACATGAATTTTGATATGAAGTGATAAATTCTTGGCCACGTATACTTATGATGGATCACATGGATAAAATGGATAAATTTGAATCTAAATAATAGAGTATTCATGAGCTATGCATAATGTGACATTAACATTGGTATCTATAAAGTGTATTAGTATCCATGAGTATATAAATTTGTATTTGAGCATGACAAGTATAATTATATCCATGAGTAAGTTATGAAATTGATATGATATTGGTATTTGATATCCATGAGCATATACATCAAATGTTTGAAACATGAACAATAAATTTAGAAAGTATAATTGGTATCAAATATGAATATATTAAATTCAGAGGGAGTATTATGACTCATAACTTATATTTTGTTTCTCCCTAATCTTTTTTGGTATCATGAATTATTTTTTTTATTCGTATCATATATTTTCAATTTGAGTTTGGTATTAAAAATTCAAAAGTTCAATTGGAATTAGAATTAATGAAAGTCTAAATTGGTATCATATACTTGATATGCATGATTGATATTCATATGCTTAAAAATATGATTTATTTTGTTTATATCCTACTATTTTTTATTGATGTCACAAGGGGGAGAAGTTTTGAGCAAAAATTGAAAATTGAGTTTAGTATTGAAATATTTTGAAATTTTGAAACATGACTTATATTTCAAAAGAGGGAGAAGTATTTGACATTGAAAAATCTTAAACTTAAATGATGTAATGAGCATGATATTGTATGATATTGAAATTGGTATTGATATTGATCTTGCAGTTACAAATATTGTTAAATATGTTGAGATGATGCTTATTGAGAGGGGGAGTTTTTTTTTTAAAGGCTTACTCATATTTATGCTCCGTGTTTGTTATCATAAAAAAGGGGGAGATTGCTAGCTTTACAAGGCTTAAAGTCTTGTTTTGATGCTAATAAATAAGTGGACATTTGACATTTTGAACCACTCAAGTCTTCATGTTCGTTTTGCTTTGAGCACTTTGCTTTTCTTTGGCTCTTTTGCGTTGCTATTTGGTTCCATCTTGACTTCAAGCTTTAACATATCATCTTTAAATTTTATGAAAGACCAAAGAAAGACTATAGGTCTTTCAACCTAAAGTCTTTATGTACGTACTTCAAATTTTAAATATCTTTTTGAAATATTGTTGAAGCTTTTTAGGGGAAATACATGGACTTAGAGACCTATTTTAAAACCCCGAAAAATATTTTATGAAAGACCAAAGAAAGAGAGCAAAATTAAAATTGAAAGCTAAAAATGAAAAATTGAAAAGAGGACTAGTCAGCCGACTCACCAAAAAAACATTGGTTTTATTTAGCCGATTGAAAGAAAATCAACAGCTAGGATAACTGCCTAGCCAACTAACACAATGAACTGAAATCACTCAGCCGACTGACACTGCCCAGAAGACTGACCCATTTTGAACTGTGTCGAGCTAGCTAACTGACAATTATTCGGGATTAATTTCTGGCAGACAGAAGGGTATCAACTGCCTATCCAGCCGAGTGACCCTGTGGAAATATACTACTCAGTTGCCTGTCCAGCCGACTGACTCCACGAAATTTCAATTTTTTGAACTTAACTTAAATTTCTAAAACTTAGTTTTTAAAATATGAACGTTATAAAAACTTGGAGGACACTCCAAGTCACTTGGGGAACAAGGAAACTAATCCTAAAAAGCTAATAAATACTATCTTAATTCCAATAAATTAACACACAAGAAACTACACATCATACTTGCATTAAATCTTTCAATCTCTCTCATAGTTCTTTATTGCTTATACTCTTGCTAGGGGGAAATCATCTGAATTGCAGCTAAAACACGAACCTACGGTTCTCATACTGAGTTTTCTCATTCACTAAAGAACCCTTGGTGAATTCTACACTTGAGCTTCAATTATATTTCTTATTGGTATTTAAATTTTTGAAATACCTAGTGCGGAATTTGTATTAATCTACTATGTTTAGAGAGTGTTCTTGTACGCAGCTACTCTTTTGTATTCTTGCAGTGTTCATGTGGATTTGAAGATTCAAGGATTGTTTGGATCGTTGTCTAACCATGGGGATATCGCTTAGAAAGGTAGGCTCTAACCTAATTGAAGGAGTGGCCGAATGAGGGTATATCGTTTGGAGAGACGGGCTCTAGTCTAATTGAAGGAGTGTTGTGTAAATGGCGTTGTTCTGCCCGATAAAGGAACTAGTTTTAGTGAATCCTTTGGTAGTTTGCCAAAGGCAAGGACGTAGGCTGGGTATAAGCCAAACCTCGTAAAAGTCATGGTCTCACTCTCTTTTTCCCTTGCTCTTTATTTTCAACACACATAAATTGTGTGGATGATTTAATTTATTAATTATATATACTACGTAAATATGGAAATTAAGTAAACCTAAAGTCTAATTTTTATTTGGGTTGCGAAAACCGAAAGGGAGTACGTTGGTTAAACCATATGTTATGGAAACCATAAAGGAGTACGTTAATTGGTTAACACCCAAAGATAAATTAACTAAGAGTTTATTTGAATTTGAATTTTGGGAAGAGTGTGAATGTTTTGTTGAAAATCATTTTGAGAAAGCTTATTCATTATCAAAGGAATTGCATTAACCACAAGGCTTGAATCGAATTCTTATCCATAAGGCTTATGTAAACGAACAACCATCTTAAGTTCTTACATTACTAAAGTGTTGTATACTTTAATCTTGGTTTGGTTGTTTGCTTTCAAATTGTTTGGTTGATTTATTACTTGAATGATTGAATGTTTATGTGGATTAAATAAAGAATGGATTAAATAAAGAAATAAGTTTTTGTTGAAATTTTAAAGAATCAACAACAAGTTAAGAATTTCTAAATAGATTTAAAATAAAATTTTTAAAACCCAATTCACCCTGCTCTTGGGACTGCACCTTGTTTTTCACTCCTACATCCAATTCTCGGTGGCTGTAGGATCAACTCCTCCTAAAAATGCTAGAGGATTCATCTTGGTAAATTTCTCTATTTTGCACCCATGGCCTGCAGAAGAGTGTCTCTGCTTTATGGAGCTCCGAGCAAACTCAGCCATAACCTGCTTTCCACACTGCGTAATACCGCATTAGAATCAGCCTCGCTGCCACTCGAGGGCCCTGCTCCATCACTACCACTCGCATGGGCACTATGTCCTCCTAGGTCCATCCTAAAAAACAATAAATATGATTTAAAGACCCTATCCTTATAATTTACACGCCTAACATAGTCCCCTTTCTTGACATCCTCATCTTATTTATAAATCCAGTCCTATAATCTAGGAACACAACCCAGCAATAGTTTACTATGGTTTTCTTGAAATTATCACCCCAAGAAAATCAGAGAAACCACCACGGATGTCTTGCCTCTATACTGTAGAACGAAACCTTAAATCCTTTTCCTATACTCTGGTATCATTTTCGCTGCACTCTAAAGTCTACAGAATCTAGCCACCTATGCTCTAATACCAAAACTATAACGACCTACTTATTTTACGAATTTTTTTTTTCGTAATAATATCCAATATAATAATCCTAAAAAATAATAATCAACTTGGACCCATGGATATCAGGGATATACCGAAAACACAACACGGATACATAAGCAGCGGGAAACGTAAAATCATATACATATCAAATTACCAGTCAACACAATACCAGAGTTTACTACAACCATCATATGAATACAAACAACCTAAAATATCAAAAAAGACACCTAGGGTCGCCACCCAAAAATCCGTCTAACCCAAGAAAAAAAAACTTACCCTTCAAATAGGGTAGAATAGCTGAATGCTGACACTATGAAGCTCTATCCGCCCTTCTATCTTGGGCTCCTAAAATGTTTATATACCTAGGGTGCAACACCTCTCAATTAGGGAAATAAACTAATACCAGTGTGTGGCAACATGAGTATTTTCGTGTTATACATATAACAATATAAAAATCATAGTTGATAAAACTATCTGTATCATATATGGAAAAACATATTTTATCTTAACATGGTATAACATACTAAATTTCTATGCATATAAATCATCTCATATAACTGTACATGGAACACTCTCTAGATGGATAGCTGGTTGGTGTCACGTCTTACCCCTATATGATTGGGTTGTGAGGTCCAAAGGCAGGACCTAGCAATGGTTGGCTTACCACGCTAAATCAACATAAGTTTGTAAGTATGATGGTTCTAACCCTCCTGGTCCGGACACCAGAGGGACGCTTGTGCTACGATAAACCACATTCACTGCTGATCTCCCACTGCCCCTTACAGTAAGTGGTAGCACTAACAAAAACATGATTGTGATCATATAGTTATAGTACCTTGTTTCGTGAAAACCTAAACCAAGCCAACCAGGTTCTGAAAACATATAGTATATTTCCAAATAATGATACATGACTATTTCATAATAATATCTGTCATGTTAATATCTTCATAAAACTTTGCATAACATATCATATAAAACTTATGGCCCTGACACCGACATTTTGTATTTTTTAAATCACAGCCCTTACGCTACTATTGCATATCATAAAAACCTTTGGCCCTTACGCTGGTATTTCATATGAAACTTCAGCCCTTACACCGCCATATCGTATAAAATCCTCGGCCCTTACACCGACATATCATATAAATTCCTTAGTTTGAAAAATTCCTGTATCATTTTAACATTTTCCTGAAAGTAGTAATAACGTACTTATTTTGTAAACGTAATATTTCATCATCATAATTTCTATGATAAATATTACTCATGCCACAAAAAAGAGATGATAATTTTATTTCTGATACTATACATGAAATCCATATTTCTAATCAACAACATTATTTCCAACAAAATTCTACAATATACGTATTTTTTTGAAATTAAATATTGTAAAATAATAAATACATTTTCATGAAGTCCTGACTTAGCTTATCCCTTTACCTGACTTATGGGAAGCCCTTAAAATGAGTAGTTCTACACTCGTAGGGTTCCCCGTTCAACACCCTGAAAACAACATTGCCTCGAACAAAACTTTAGTATTTTTTGGAGTACTACATTTTCTTCAACTATAGGAAAGCCAAGTACTAAATAAAAAGCCTTATCCTGAATTTGAGATGGATTCCAAGTTAGCCCCACCAATGATCCAATCCAGCAGACTTGAAGAGAAACTTCCCAGGAGTGTTGTTGAACCGGCAAGAGACTGGTCCAAAATCTTAAAGAGAAGGGAGAGGGGACAAACAGGAGAGAGAGAAAACCTATTTTAGCTGAAATCTATGCTAAATCCGAGTTTAGGGCTAGCTATACACCTACACTCGCCGATGAGTTACGTCACTTCGTCGATGAGGCCACGAAGAGAGTTCGTCACAGAGTGCTTATTCCTCATCGAAAAAATTCAGAACTGAAAATAGCCTCTCTGTAACTTCTCATCGATGAGACACGTGTCCCCGTCGACGATCCCATCGAGCGTGTTGGTCGACGAACGTGTTGTGTTTGTTGATGAGACCCTATTTTTAATTCCAAATTACAATTTACCTTTCTCTCTCATTTCCCTTATTATTTAATTATTATAGTTTCTTTGGGTCTCTACATTATCTCTACCAAAGTGACCAGAAGCACCACCTACATGCAATTCCCATATGAACTGGTCACGTAGAGATGTAGAGGGTATGCACAACCTAGTCTCTTTAAATAGGAATCCACCATGTATCACAAAATCAGGATGCATTCTAGGAAGTCCCTCCAATAGGTTAGAAAAGATGTCATAGAAATTAGGACATCGAGAATATTCTTTCTTAATACTCTCAAAGCCTTTGACTCTCACCTCTATGGTCTATAAGGTTGCCATAACTCGGCTCTAGGCATCAACAACTTTGTTTTCCACACCAGCTCGGTCTTTGAGCTCAAAAGTTTATTTTTGAATATATTCAACCCACTTTACATGCCTATGATTCAATTTCTTTTGGGTGCTCAAGTATCGAAGGGCCTGGTCGTCAGAAAAGAGTACAAACTCTTGTGGGAGCAAGAAATGTCTCCAGCGCCTTAAAGATTAAACCACATCATAGAATTATGTGTCATAGGTGGAATAATGTTGTTTTCCATCATCCAAATTTTCACTAAAGAAGGCAACATGATGGCCCTCTTGACTAAGCACTCCTCCTTTGCCTACACCAAAAGCATCACAAGCTACTTCAAAACAATTTCTAAAAGTCAGGAAGGTGTAGCATAGGTGCTTTTGTCATAATGTCTTTTATGTTTAAGAAAGCTTTGGTTGTAGCTTTACGCCATATGAATTCTCATTTCTTAAGACAATTTGCACTGGGTGCCGTGATGGTACTAAAGTTCTCAAGGAACTTTTAGTAAAATGTGGCTAACCTATGGAAGGTTCTGGCTTCATGAATGTTCCTAGGAGTAGGCCAATTTTTAATGGCTTTGAACTTTTTAAGGTCAACAGAAACTTCACTTTCAGTTACAACAAATCCTAAAAAGATTACCTGAGAGGTCATGAAAGTACACTTTTTCAGGCTTGCATACAGTTTCTACTCTTTTAGCACTTCAAACACTCTTCTCAAGTGAACTAGATGCTCCTTCCTTGTTTGGCTATAAATAAGGATATCATCAAAACAGACAACAAGGAAATACCCAATGAAAGGTCTCAATATTTGAGTCATAACACTCATGAGTGTGCTAGGTGCGTTAGTAAGGTCAAATGGCATCCCCAACCACTTATACAAACCACCTTTGGTTTTGATAGCAGTTTTCCATTCATATCCAGGCCTTTTTCTTATTTGGTGGTATCCACTCTCATTATCAATCTTTAAAAATATCTTAGAACCAACCATTTGATCTAGCATGCCATCAAGCCTGGGTATGAGAAACCTATACTTGACTGTGATCGTATTAATAACTCTACTATCAATACACATTCTCTATGTTCCATCTTTCTTAGGAGTAAGAAGGGAAATACATGCACATGGGCTCTTGCCCTTTTGAATAAAACCCTTTCTTCTCAGCTCATCAACTTACCTTTTTAATTCATCATGTTCTTTGGGGTTCATCCTATAATGAGGCAAATTGGGTAAACAGGATCCTAGAACAAGGTTCATGGCATGTTGAATGTATCTTATGGGAGGCAATTCATTTGGAGGCTCAGAAATAACATCTTTAAACTTAGAAAGTATGGGTGACACCTCAAGTGGTGTCTCATGTTTAGGAGTAAAGGAGTCATTTTCTTTGGTCACAACAACATAGACAACTTATGTTTCTTTGCTTTCTTGTTCAAATTACTTTTTATTTAAAATGTGCAATGAATTTCATACCTTTTCTTTTCCTTTCAAGTCCTTCTTTTTATTCTCTTGATCATGTTTATTTATTTTTCTTAGGCTCAATAGGACTTAAGACAATCTTTTTCCCAGTACACCAAAATGTATAGGTGTTGGCACGACCGTTGTGTGAAACATCAAGGTTATAAAGCGAAGGTATCCCAAAAAGAATATGGGCAACATCCATAGGAAGACCATCACACAAAATTTCATCTTCATAGTCCGTAATTTTGAAGGAACCTAAACATCTATGGCTTATGGGCATTGTTACTACATTTACCCAAAGAACTTCGTAGGGATGAGGATGAGGTTCAACTTTCAAATTCAATTTTTCTGAAGCTGATTTTGAAATTACATTCATGCAACTTCCTCCATCAATGATCATTTTGCAACTTTTATTCCCACACTTAATGTAAGTATGGATAATAGAAGTGCGACGCCAATCCTCTTGTTCTCAAGGAGTCACCATTATGCATCTCATAATATTAAGATAAGCATCTTCATTTTCCTCCATTGACAATTAATCCTCACTGGCTGCTTCCTTGGGGATATAGGAATGTTCTTCTCTTGAATCTTCCTCTTCACCATCTCTCTCAATTGCCAATTTTCTAGTTGGGCATTGCTTAGCAAAGTTGCCTCTTTTGTGATATTTATAACACACATCACTCCCAGAATTTTGTTTTGAGGGCCATTCATGGGTGTGTTTCTTTTGTCCAATGGTTGTTGGATGATGGGATTGCTACCTCTAGAAGTCACTTAACCCATGCTGGTGGGTCTAATCTTCTCAAATGATGTGGCCTTTCTTGGGTAATTATCATTGGAAGTGTTCCTAAATTTTCTTCCCATTTGTCCTTTACTCATTTGCTCATAGTCATGTGCCAAATTAAATGCATGCTCAAGTGAATCAATATGATGGGGAAACAAATCTTTTCTCAGTTTGGGTTTCAAGCCAAATTCTAAAACAGGCAATTTGTTGGCTATTACTTTCTTCCACACCACACCTAATGGAAAGTTCATCAAATTTGCTCATGTATTTGGTCACACTCAAACTTCCTTGCTTAAGGTTATGGAGTTGATCAATGAGACATTCCCTACAAGAGATTGGGATATACTTTTCTTTCAACCTTTCTTTCATCAAATCCCAATGCTCTATAGGTCTATGACCAAGGTGAGCTTTTTGTCTTTCGACATTCACCCAATGAAGCTTTGCTTGCCCGTTCAACCTTATCTTTGCAAATCTCACTCGATGTGGATCATTCATACTATACATGTTAAAATATGAATCCATTTCAACCAACGAATCCTGAAAAAAATTTGGATCCATTTGACCATCATATATAGGGGCTTCAATTTTAACTCTTTTCATCACATCCATTTGTGGATCATGATTTTCCCTACAATATGATCTCCTTGGTTGAAAATCTTCTTCATCATAGTCCTCATCATTCCAGTTTGGAACGTAAGGGTCATGACGTTGGAACCTTCTAGGAGCTTTTGGTCTTTGTGGGGGAGGAATGAGAGGTCATTCTTGAGGTGGTGTTCTTTCTCTTGGAGGGTGGTTTTGCTCCTTAGAGTGATGGGAAGCAAGCTCATTGTCAACCTTAAGGGGCTATCCCAGATTTTTTGGTTTTAGGTTAGGATCTAAACTAGCTTCAAGCCTCTTAATTCTTGCAAACGCATTGTTCAAGTCCTGGATCAAGACACGGACTTGATCTTATAAGTCATCTAAGAGCATGTCATAGTCCATATCTTTCCTACAACCACGACAACGATTCCTAGTTCGAGTCGCCATCAAACACAATTCTCCTCCTTGGAGGTCTTTCCCGTAATCCTAGCCAAACTAAGTTCCAAATATCCAAAACTTAAAATCTACACAAGTTGTCTTGGCCAAACCGTCGACTGTTTGTTTGAAACCGTTGATGGTTTCAAATAGAAACTAAATTCCTACAAGGTCTAATGGAAATTGGGACTTTGAGGGTTTGCGTAATTCGGCCTAGGCTTTGACACCAAGATGATGTAGGATGGCTATGGTTGGCCTAGTCCAATGGTTCAACCCTCACACAAACACATACACTCAAAACACATTGGATTAAGAATTCAACTAATTAACATAAACACCATAAATTGTGCATGTTGTCGGATTTTTGTGAAGGTGTATGTGTTTGTCCAGAAAATAAGTCCCAAGAGTTACTAATCAAGGAATCAAGCTTTATGTGTAAAGATGTTAATTTTAAAGCCAAGATTGCAAGTTCTAATTTAACAAACTAATATTCTCACAATTGATTTTAGTTACCAAGTATCAATATTGAAATATAAGGGTTCAAATGTGCTATTCAAATATGGAATTTCAAGCTTCAAGCAAAGGCTTACACAATATTAAGTAAGGGTTCAAACAAGTACCGAGTTTACCATAAGATTTGTTGGTTGACTTGATGTTGTTCAATGTGAGTTAGACCGTGTCGTAAATCCTTCGAACAAGCTTTGAATCGACAAGATGAACACAAAAATGGAGTGTAGGGAAAATGGCTGCATGGGTTTATAATGGTGGTGGCTATGTGGGTGTTTAGATGGGGGTGGCCATGTGGGTGAGTAGGAAGAGATGGTGATGGTGTCACCGGATAGAGTGGTCTATTACCACTTGATCTCCGGAGAGAACGTCGTAGCCTCACTCTAAATAATCAATAGATTGGACAAAGTTAAACAAGCTTCAACAATGGAAATTCATTCAATATTTAAACATGGCTTCATAAGAGTTCTTACAATGAAAGATATATAGCTAGCATAGGGGGACAAGTCATTAACTAGCTCACACTTCCCACATAAGAATGGGAGACAAACATAATAAATACTAACTCTAACTAACATATTAAATATGCTCTAAACTTACTAAACTCATATGAAAGCTTAGTTGTCTTGCATTATTATAAATTAAAAATGAGACATGTGCTAAAGGAAGGCCAAATCCGTGTGGGACCCATGGAGCCATGTGGGGCCAACAAGCCACATAGGGCCTACATGGGTCTTGAAGTTGATCTTGCTTCAATACTTCACTTGATATTTAAGCACATAATAATCTTGAAATAAAATATCCAAGAAAATAAAAATCCAAAATAATAAATTCTTCAACAAAAGTCTTTCATTAAAAGTGGATGGTCTTCAAGAAATTCCATGTGTACCTACAAAAGAGTTATGAACAGTAGTGGACATCGGGAGGTCATCCACGTGTCACTATATTGGCAATGGAGTATACATCGAGAAGTCATCCACATGCCAGCATATCTGCAAAGGACATGGATAAGGCATGTTGATTCCTATCATTCGCAGTCAGAACCTTTCTAGCAATCGGCATGTCATTCACATAAAACAATAGAATACATGCACACTTGCAACCTATCTCCTTCTCCCCCTCTGCGAGCACCACCAACCCCCTTGCCTGATTCTTACACAATACCTCAATTTCCTCCACCATGGCACTTTTCCACCTACCATTCTCTTGGCCATGCACTGCCTCATGAAAGGTAGTAGAATCCTCAATAGTAGTAATGGTTGCATAAGACATCATTTCACACCTGGGTGGTGGCCTGATAGTGCCTTTGAGCCCATTGTGATCCCGTTAGTCTCCCGAGCTTGAACTCCCTGCATCATGACCAACGTCATCTCTGCCCTAAGCCTTAATCTCCATCTGCATCACAATCTCTATTCTGCTCCACTTTATCTTGTGATACCACAAGTTTCCTGAGTTAGAATTCCCTGCACTCATGCCTCGAGTCTCTAATTCCACCTGCACAACATGCTTATTGCTATTATTGCAACTTTATGGCACCCGTTTTTCTTCATATACCCGAGTATGCTACCCTATGGCTTTAACACCTAAAACCATGCCACCACCAATTGCCACCCTATTTGTCATTGGATCACTCAGCTTGAACCCATCTATCTTATATACTAGAAAGATGCACCATCTATACATCATACCAAGCCTATATCCCACCTCACCATCAATGTGCATGGATGGACCTCCAAAGTCTATTACATAACTAGTCCAAGCCTCCCTTACAACTCTCCCATCTAGTGATTCCTTTGGCGACCGATTAACTGAGAAACAGGCCATACTCGCTGACTTCACCAAGAAGTCCTTTGCAAGCCCTGCATACACCATTCCTTACTCACAAAACTCCTTGAACACCAACGTGCTCAATAATAATATTTGACCTAAGGAACTTTCTCGCAGTCTGGTACTCCATATTAGCCACAAGTTATACCTTGCAAATAGGTCCAACTTGTGCTGCATGAGATACCCACTGACCTTTTGTGATAACCTCATAAAATACCTATGTACAACCAGTGATGCTGCCCTCATCAGTCCCCAAACATCCACACCAATGTAGTTAAGAATTCCCACTAGTTTTTACGTGGTTACATTTCACAAAATAATTTTCCTAACTCAGAACTATCAGCTATAATTCCACCTACAACTGTGTTACCCTGCAGTGCATAGAGATTTCCTACTATGTTGTTTTTGGTGTATTCCCAAGAGGTGGAGTGAATTGGGTATTTAAAAAAAAATAATCTAGGTTATGTGTGTTCAATTTTAAAAACCACAATTAGTATAGCACAACCTAGGGTCTTTCTAAGTAAATACCAATTCCACGGATATAAAGGTTATGCAAATATTTAAATCATGCACAATAAATCAAATGTAGAATTCAAGCCCAAAGATTTAAAGAGATAAGGGAAGAGAAAGATAGAGTATTTTTGTCAAGGTTTGGCTAAACCAGCCTATGTCCCACCTTGGGTCACCAAGGATTCCACTTTTTGCTCACTTAACAAGGCAGAGCAATGTGTGTACAAATCTCCTTATGGAGCGAAGTCTCCCCAGCTCAATTATAGGGCTAAGCCCAACCTATTCTCCTTATGGGGCAGAGTCTCTCCAACTCAATTCACCATACTTAGCCCAAATGGTTTCTCATTATAGGGTGGAATCTTCCCAGCTCAATTATGGGGCTGAGTTGAACTAGTTCTCCTTACGGGGTGGAGTCTCCCCAGCTTAATCACTGAGCTGATCCGAACCGTTACAAATTCAATAAGAATTTTTGTACAATAATATGCTTCTCAGAAAGTATGGATGTACACAATGAAGCTTAGATATGCACTCTTATATGATATGAAATATCCTCAAGAGAGTAAGGGTTTTTTTCTCAAAATAATTTTTTTGCAATCTTTGAATAAAATGTATATGATGAGTACTTCAAAGATTTAACCCAAATAAATATTTCTCCAAAAATATTTTTCAATAAAGATGTAGGAGAACTTGAGGTTTTGCTTTCAAATAATTTTTTCCCAAAGAGATGTGTATGGTCATTGATTTCAAAAATGAAATATGCAATCGGTGTTATCAAAGATCTTAAACCCTCACGAGATTTTCCCAAATAAAGATATTAAAAAAAATATACTTCAAGGGAAGCTAGGGTCTATAGCTCAAAAATATTTTTTCAAATAAGCACAAGTGAGCTTTTAAATCTTGCAATGAATGTGTAGAAAGATTCACAAGCTAGAAGAGAGTTTCCCTAAAAATATTATTAAGAGAAATATATGGGAGAAACCCTTGATTTACTCTCAAAAAATGATATTCAAAAATGTAAGATTGAAAAAGAGTAAATGCTATTGCTGATAAAAAATAAATGCCCCAAATTAAATGCTCTCTTTCAAAAATAATTTTGTAAAATAATGAAAGAATTAGAGAAATAAAGCCCTAAAAATTTGAGAGGATTTGCAAGATAATCATTACTTAAAAAAATGAGTTATGAGAGGCTATTTATAGACATCTCATGAAAAATGATCATTAGGGACACGAAGGGTATTTTAAAATTATTTAATTAAAAAATTAAACACGTTTAAGTGCTGAAAAAATAAAGCAGCCCGAGAGGTTCGGTCGATTGGGGAAGGTCCTGGTCGGCTAACCTTAGGTGATTCTTCAACCCTTCGATAGTTCAGTCGGTCAGGCTTACAAGCAGATTTGCCGATCCAAGTGGCTAATCGGCTGGGGCTATTTCGTTCTAAGATGGCTAGTCGGCTGGCCTTCATAAATTGGGCCAAATACGAAGGCCAGATGACTAGGCTTCCCTAGTTCTATTAGGGTTAGTCGACTGGGACTTTAGGAACAGATTGAATATAAAGGTTGGGCGGCTAGGGCTTTGAAGCTTTAAATATGGCTGGTTGACCAAGGCTTTATAAAACATACCAAAACATGGTTTGGTGGTTGGGGTGTTTAAAATGGAAAAGGGTCCGTCGACCGAGATTAATAAAAGTTTAAGTTTAGCTATGTTTTTTACTTGAAAACCTTTCAACCCTATGTGTATGAGATTGGAATTATGAGTAGAGGCTTTTCCATGAAAAATTGAGATTCTGTATGGTTAGTCTATAGTCTATGTTTAAGCCTTCATCAACATCATGCAAGATATGCATTATTATATAAAATTATAAACAAAATGCATTACAAGTAAAGACATTTGTCTTCTTTTTATTTTGCTCTTCAGATTCTTCATGGAATATGCCATACTGTATAAGCATTAAGTCCTTCGTGCTGTCATTTTTTGTTCCCTTATGTGTGTGCTGAATTATAAAATTGTTCACATTCTTAAATACACACATAAGATACTTGTGCTTTATCAGCATCAAAATAGGGATCAGACTCAAAAAGTCAACAATCTCCCCCTTTTTTGTGATGACAAAGCAAATAGGTGCAACCTAAAAAGGCTCTCCCTTACTATATGCATAACTTCAAAGATAAGCAGTGTAGCTTAAGCATATCCAAAGAAAGAAGACATTTAAAAATGTCATGCATTTAGATTTGTCGTTAAAGCTCAGATGCTTATTAAAAAATCAAGGAGTAAAAGTATTTTGAACATTTTACTCAACAAACCTCTCCCCCCTTTGGCATCAGCAAAAGGGTTAATCTAAGTTAAAAGTAAAATTAAAATTAAAAAAAAATTAGCTAAACAAAGAGCTCCCCTTTTTTTATTTTTATTTTTTTTTAAATACTGGCCATAACAAATAGTCTTATAACTGATTAAAACATTTGGCATTTTGCACACAAAACAGTATAACTAGTGATTAAAATATTAAAATGACATGTTAAACATGCTTAGACCAGAAATATCCACAAACCATAGTAGTTCAAACACCACATAAGACTTGTAAAAGATTTGAGTTTAAAACAAACGACATAAGCAAATATAGGTTTGAGCGTAAATTCAGTCTAACTAGTTAGCATGTCTTTTCATATATGATAAATCAACCAGTCATGTAATGCCCTCTTAAGGAAAATTATATAAATAATAAAATCTGCAATATTTTTAAAGTTCATGACTCAAAGTGTGAATTTGTAGAACATAGCACAAGTCATGAAGGCATTTTATCATACATGCAAGAGATAAGACATATCCTAGTTTAAGAACACTTCTTGCTATAAAACATTTCTTTGAAAATATTTCCCCCTTTCATGTTTTAAAAAAAAGTACTGGGGACGATGTTTGCTAAAAAAGAAACTTTAATAAAACACTCAAGCAAACAAACATTTTTCTGATTAAGCATTTATGCACGGAAATAAAATATTACCAGAATTAGCAACCATATGGATCCAAAGAGAATATTACAGAATTTAAACCAAGGATCATATGGCTAATCCATAGAATATCTCACTAAGAAATACATTTTCATTTAAAATATTCAATGAAATCATCATAATTAAGTACACAAGCCATAGTGAATTCAAAACAGATCTAAGCTACAAATGTTGGTGAGCATAATAAGATAAAAATTTATTTTTAGATGCTCCCCCTTTTGATCTTAATCCTAACTTAGATGCAATGAGCTACTTATACTTAATCAAGGATTAATTTCTTTACATATGCCAAGCAGTATAAGCAATCGTTTTAAATTTCGTAAACCAACTATACTGGATATCTATCCAGACATTTTATCATTTGACCAGTATAGTCTTCCCTATAGTACACACATGCATCTAAAAATATATATTAAGGCATTCTATAAAGCTTATGAACCTTAGAACGCTCCATATCTATTCATAAAGATTTAAAAGCTGGATATGATCTTCAAGTTTTTTAGAAGAGCCTTAATATTCAAAAAGCTAAATAAGTATGGTGCAAATGAGTCCTTAAACTATTTACCTTATGCTTTTACCTAGGGATGCAACTCACCTCCACTAAATCTTTTCAAGCATGCATTTTCAACTTAAGGATGAATATTGGAGTTATGCAAGGTTTGTTCATATTTTCTGAAAAATAGGTTAAAACCGAGGAGTGAAGCATTACGAGAAGCCAAGGGAGTAATTGGTGTACAAAAATCTTAAATCAGTAGCTCAACCAAGTGCTTGGAGCCTCAATGTACCAAAATTAAAGAAGAATCTATTTGACCATGTGGTGCAACTAGCAACACATAGGGGCGACCAGGTCTCAAGCTGCAGACTTCAAGGTTCAAACTGAAAAAAAAAAATTGCTGCAAGGTTCGACTAAGTGTTCGACCAAGTGACCCTCAAAGGCAAAAAAGTCGAGATACTAAAGATTATTGAACTAGAGATATTGAGAGTCTCAACCAAGTGTTTGACTAAGAGACCTTGATGGGCGACGAAGTCGAGTTCCTGAACTGAATTGAGGATTGAGATACTACAAGTCTCGACTAGTAACTCGACTAGCAAGACCCATTGGCGTGACTAAGTCGAAGATGCTGAAGTTCAAATTCCTGATTTCCCACAAGCCTTGACCAAGGGAAAGAATGGGTGTGACTTGGTCGACAGCGATGATCTTCTATGCGAGATTTCCTACAAACTTTCTTATTTTGAAATTCAAACCTTGCAAACCCTTTTGGGTATAGATAGTAGCTTCGAAACTTTCTTATTTTGAAATTCAAACCTTGCAAACTCTTTTGGGTATAGATAGTAGCTTCGAATATGTTCTTAGGGTTCTGCTTTGGCCTTTTTTGGGTTTGTGATAGACATAAAACATCATTAAAAACCAAAGTAGATTATATTTACAACTATTAATTTAAATTCCTGTTCTAGTTCTCGATTTTACTTTTGATTGGTAGTGATAGAATTTTGAATTTGCAATTGAAACCATATTTACTGCTTTTGTTTACATGCCTTTATTTAATGATTTCATTTACTACTTTCTTTACATGCTTTCATTTAATTTCCTTGAAAGTTTATATCTTTATGAATGATGATACCCTAAGGGATAGGATAGCCTAGTTAGGGATTTAGCCATCTATATGAATTAGGCTACGGTTCATATTCGGGGTGGATTTATGATTGTTGAGATAGAGTGTACCCTAGTTCCCAACCGTACTCTGGCTGGTTGGTGCACCTTTGCTACTCTATGCCCTTGAATGGTCCACGTAGTCATTAGCCTAAGATGGATAGTTGATCAAACAAATGATTTGCGCCAAACGACAGTCTTGGTGTAACTCATGATCTTAGATTCTCTTTGTAGGAGTAGTGCTAATATAGAATTTACATGCATTCAGTAGATTGTTAGAAAAACCTGTGAAAAAAATTTTCTTTTTTACCTTCTTTTGCACAAAGCTATAGTATACTCGATTAGAAGTGGTGAATAACTACAATTTAGTCCATGTGGATTGATACCCGACTTATTCACAGTTCTACTTAACCTGGGAATAGTTAGGTTTATAAATATTATTTTTGGTAGTTAAGGAACCAAGCCTTGGCTAGATAACAACCTACCAGTCACCACATTGTGCATGTACTACACCTCCACCTTCCTATATACAAGCTTCACATTCACTCACCAATATGCATCATGATGTAATATGCGGTTCATATTTTGAGTGGAATGCATGTACAAAAAGAAAACATGGTAGAAAACACTGAAGCTGACATGATGGAGGAAACCATCGACAGTTTCCCTAAAATCGTCAAAAACCATTGACGATTTTTCCAGATGTAGAGAAACAACTGACTCTTTTTGGTGTTGTTACATCGACTCTTTGGTTTTGGTTTCTAACCGTCGATAGGTCTTTGGACACATGATAGTTTGGTTTTAGGGGGGAAAACCTCTAGGAGGGTTATATATACATGTTGTATGATGTAACTTAGTGTCTTTGGACACAAGATTGTAAAAAGTCACTATCGTTTGCTCCCGTGGATGTAGGCATTGCCAAACCATGTAATTCTTTGTGTCATTGTTTTATTGGTTTCATTATAATATGCGTGATTGTGTTTTTTGTATATTTCACTATTAAGTGTTGCATTGTGAGATTGTTTGTTTCCGATGCGCATTAATTTCCACAACAAATTGGTATCAGAGCATTGTTGTAATGGCTTCTAGAATTTCTTCTACAAAGTTTGATGTTGTTAAGTTCGATGGAATGAGAAACTTTGGACTATGGCAAAGAAGGGTTAAGGATCTACTAGTGTAGCAAGGTATAGTGAAGGCTACGGAGGTCAATCGGAAGGCATGGATGAAATACGTTAGAAGGAATTGGAAGTGAAGGGTGCAACGACTATCGGACTTTGTCTGCCATATAACGTGCTATATCGCGTCATGGATGAGGGATCTCCTGCATCTATTTAGAAAAAAACTTGAAAGCCTGTATATGCCTAAGTCTATAATGAACAAATTGTATCTTAAGTATAAGTTGTATTGGATTAAGATTGCAGATGTTGGCCTAACAAGGCTTAATCTCATTTTGATGATAATAAATCAAGGTTACTTAATGTCTCTTGAGTTAAGTTTCAGGAATCAAGTGTTTTATAAAATCAAGTGATTTTACTTGAAGAGACATGTCGAAGCTTAGACTTAAAGTTACAAGTCATAAGGAACATGAAGAACATTGAAGAATTGATCAAAGCTCATAAGGATACTTAAAAACTTAGATAATTTTATCTTATCAAGTCTCATGTAAGTACTAAGATTAAAGGTGTACTTCACAAGAGGGTGGTGAATTGAGTTTTCAAAAATTTCTTTACAAACACTCTAGTTAAGTATAAGCCTTTTCAATTAAGTATGACTACAATTACACAATCCCTTTTCAATTTAACTTGATTAGAATCACAATACCAATAATATCAGAACCAAACTTCTAATATCAATTCTTCTATAGATAAACAACATGTAAGATTAGTTGTATATTTCAGTGAAAAATATCTAGATACACTTTTAGAAGTCTGATCTTAAATACTCTATATTTTATCTTCAATGAGATAATTAAATACACAATGTTTATCCCAGGTATGTTCTCAAATTTCAATATTCTGAATTTATCCAGCAGAACATCCAATATAGTTTCTTGACTTCAAATATAAACAAAATCAATATTTTAGCAAAACATTCAATAGGTAGCAAATTCTCAGCCAAAAAATAATTACACGCGCAAATTATATGTTCGCAATTAAGTAAAGAGATTAAGGGAAGAAGAGCTAAGGACCATTTTTTTACAAGGTTCGGCTAGCGGTCTATGTCCTTGCCCCAAGTAACACGTTGTGAGGATTTTCCTTTTCCCAACGTTGTTACCAGGAGAAGTTACAACCTCTCTCAATCAAAGGTGGAGTTTGCCTCCCTAACAAGAACCCCCTCTCGCTAAGCAACGATCCCATGATCATGAATTATCAAACAAAATAGAACTAAGAAACAACTCTGTTCGTACAAGTACTCTCAGTTAGAGCAGATATGTACAATTGAAATTCAGTATACTTCAATCAAAGAACAATATAAAAGATGAAGCTCAGAAGAATATTGCCAGGGTTTTGATTTAGATTTGAAAATCTCGGCAAAATATATAAGAAATTCATGGATTGTATCAACAATATCATAGTAGTATTTCAAAAAGTATTTCAACCAGATAACTCTAAAATTTAGATTTGTATGTGTGTTGATATTGTATATAATTTGCAAAAATATCGAGAATTTATAGTGTAATAAAGTATCTTACCGTTTTCCCCAAGTTTGCTCTAAGTTTGGAGTCGAATAAATCAATTTTGGAAACTTTCCGAACACTGTTTAAAAGTTAAAACA
The DNA here is from genome assembly GCF_029873635.1 of Malania oleifera. NCBI lineage: Eukaryota > Viridiplantae > Streptophyta > Magnoliopsida > Santalales > Ximeniaceae > Malania > Malania oleifera. The sequence goes on along the minus strand of NC_080428.1, from coordinate 30,703,185 downwards.
TGTACCAAAGTTGAGTATGCCCCGAGGTCAGTCGCCCATGCTTTCTAAGTTATACATATTTTGAAAACACAATGAAGATTCAATCGCTTAGGCTTTGCAGGTCAGTCATTCATCTCGGCTCTGTTTGCTCATAATTAATCAAAACAATATGTCTATCACCTATTGATAATTCATCAATCACCCGTTCCGATTGCAACTCATATGTTTTTCAAAAATTGATTTCAAAACTTTAACTTTGATCTTGGAAAAGGTAAGTGATACTTTATAAAAAAAAAATCCATGATTTAAAAGGCATGTCTCTAAGTCAATAATATGTCCTAAGAGCTTCATGCATCAATATTGAATTTGTGAAGCACTTACACGAGACTTATATACGATAACTCTATCTTAAGAACTATGCCTTCATGCTTTGGCTTGCTCTTTATGTCAAGCTTGAAATGTCATCTTCAATATGTTTCAACTTCATCATTCCTTGTGGCTTTTAGGTCAAGCTTTATTCAAGTTATTCCAATACTCGATCTTGATCACCTGAAAGCATTTGAGCCCTGAATTATACTTAAACAAACATGTTAAGTATCCTTGATTTGTTATCATCAAAATAAGAATTAAGCCTTGTTAGGCGAACAATCTCCTCCTCTTTGATGATGACAAAAAAGGAGCAAAAATGAGTAAGCCTTAATAAGGTTTACCCTTACAATAAGCATAATCTGTACAAGATTTGTAAAGTAAATTATAATTCATTCTCATTTATCATGACATCTTCATAAATGTAACTCTAACTTCCTCTAAATGGAACATATGTCATGTGCAATAAAATTTTGAATTTCATTCATAAAGTAAAGTTTAAGCCATGTATAGAATAAAGCTAATATCATTATATCATTATCAGATTCATTTTTCATTTGCATAACCTTCATGTTCAGTTTTCATGCTCAGTGCGGAACAAACTTAAACTCAGTTTACTTAAACTCATTTTTGTTGCCCAAATTTCTCCCCCTTTTGACATCAATCAAAAAGTGAAGTATATCAAGAAAAGCATACAAAGTGTAATGTAGTGAGCCATCATAAGCACAAAATTGATAGTTAGCATTCATCATGCATAAGAAGTTAAATGATAAATCCCAAAATAGCATGTGAAAAATCATAAAAGCAAAAAAAATAGTGTCAGATTCAAATATTACAACCAAAGTTTGTTTAAGCTAAGAAAATAACTAAATATCATCTGCACTATTAGTATCATCTTCATCTTCATCTTCATTTTCACCTTCAGTATGACCAGAGCTAGTCTCCATGGGAGCCTTAACGCTTGAAGAAGATGAACTAGGTATATATTGTTTAATCTATCCAAGCCTTTGATAAAAAAAAAGAGTAATGTGCTTGAAGTAAGCATAAACTTGTACCAACGTCATCATGAAGAGCAATGATTTGCTGTTGATAAGCAATGAATAAGGAAGGTGTGTCATCTTCCAAAGGTGCAGGTTACAGAGCTTGTTGCTAAACAGGTTGTTGTGGTTTGGGAGCCTGTCATTATTGCAAACCATATTTGGGAAACCAACCTTGATCGTGCCATTCATATCCCATTTGTTTAAGTGTGGTAAAAGAAAAAAATGTCATAATGGGTTCACTTAATGAACAATGTGGATGAAGTGGCTATGTTGAGATGTGCAACGACAAGGTTCAGAACTCCACCATATGGAAGAAATACTTTACGAGCTTCTTCTATAGAAATCATCCATTTCATAATTAAGCTTGGCAAGTCAAGAATTTTTTTTCTTTAGGCAAGCACCACATTACAAAGCTATCCATATAGGAAACGTTGTCATGTGATCATATTTAGGTAAGATATTTTAAGTGATAAGCTTTTGTAGGATTTGAGCCTGCAAGTTTAGTTGATTGAGGAAAGGAGGATGACTAAACAAAATAGGTGGCTCAGTCATAACCAAAGGGAGAAACTCCTTAGGGGAGAAATCTTCAGCCATAATCCATGATTGACCAAGAGGTGGGCACTCAAACTCTCCTTGTTTGATATTTAGAATGGTTGCTAAGGATTGTAGAGTAATGGAAAATAGTTTGTCCATAACTTGGGTAGAGGTCACAATGTTCCCTTTGATTATATTGGCATAAATAAGCTTAACAAAATTTGGATACACTCCTTTTTCCTGATAAGTGAAAAACCTTTACCATCCTAAAGCTTTGAACATAGGTAAAATGGCATAAAAATCATCTTAAAAGAATGTAGTATCTAAGACCTTACCGAAAATAAGTTTAGTAGATCAAAGATGCTCTCGATATAGTTGCTTGGTGTGGGGAGTCATAAGCCATTGCTCTATGTAATTTTTGTCATCTTTCCCAGAAGAAGAATCACGATTCACCATATCTTTTTTTCATTCTTGGCATGTTGATTTCGATAAAAATAAAATGAACGGTGAAAACATTGAAAATTAGTTAGGAATGAAATAGGAGGGAATATTTCAAAGTTTAATCAGAAGAACTTTTGTGTGGTAGCAGTGGTAGATGAAGAAGAGAGAGTTTTGGAGAGTAGAGGAACAAAATCAATAGATTGAGAGTGAGAAAGATAGGGTTTTTATGCACTGTTCTTATTTAAACCTTCATCAGTTTGTCGACTGTGCTCGATTAGTCAGTTGCCTGAAGAGTGCATTTCTTCAAAATTTATCTAAATAGTTGCAAGTCACTCGAGTGTGCCTCAGAGAGTTAGTCGCCTGACCTTCAGTACTATGGACTTACATACTAACTTAAACACTCATCCAATTTTCCTTTTCAAACTACTTCTCTACTATGCAATAAACCTACTTCACATCTTATAGAGATAAATCTATCATTTGAAAGAGGTTTTGTAAATATGTTAGCCCATTGATCATCTATATTCACAAACTCGAGTAAGATATCCTCTTTTTGCACTTGATCTCTCAAAAAGTGATGTCTAATATCAATATGCTTGGTTCTAGAGTGAGAGATAGTATTTTTGGAAATATTTATGGCGTTGGTATTATCACATTGTATGGGTACTGTAGAATATTCCAAATTCAAATCCTTTAATTGTTGTTTCATGTAAGGAGTTTGTGCACAACAGCTACCTGCTACCACGTACTATGCTTTTGCAGTAAAAAGTGCGACAAAAAATTGTTTCTTGGAGAACCAATACACAAAAGATCTTCCTAGAAAGTGTCAAGTACCATTAGTACTTATTCGATCAATTTTACATCCTGCATATTCAACATTTGAATAGTTGACCATCTCGAAGCTTGTATCTTTAGAACACCATAGACCTAAGTCAATAGTACCTATCAAATATCTTCATATTCTCTTAACGGCTATTTGGTGAGATTCTTTAGGGGCTACTTGAAAATAGGCGCACATACAGACATTGAACATAATGTCTGGTCTATTAGCTGTCAAATAAAGCAGACTACCTATCATGCCTCCATAGTATTTCATATCTACTTATTTTCCTTGCTTATCTTTGTCAAGGCTTATAGAAATGCTCATTGGATTCCCAAATGGTTTTCCACATTCTATATTAAACTTCTTAAGCAAGTCTCTTATATATTTTGATTGATTTATTAAAGTCCTAGTTTTGACTTGCTTGATCTGAAAACCAAGGAAGTATGTCAGCTCGCCCATCATACTCATCTTGCATGCATTTTGCAAAATATTTGCATAAATCTTCATTTGTAGAACTGAAGATGATATCATTCACATATATCTGGATGATGAGCATATCTTTGTCTTTGGACTAAATAAATAGTGTTTAGTTCATATAAAGCTCTAGGAACTTGTTTTAGTCTGTATAAGACTTTTGTTAGTCTGAACACATGATTAGGGCAATGAAAATCCTCAAATTCTGGAGGTTGTGCTACATATACCTCTTCCTTTATAAATCCATTTATGAATGCACTTTTCACATCCATTTGATAAAGTTTAAAGTCTTTGTAAGATGCACAGGCTAGTAGCATTCTAATTGCTTCCATTCTTACTACAGGAACAAAGGTCTCATTGTAATCTATTCCTTCTTCTTGATTATAACCTTAGGCTACCAGTCTAGCTTTTTTGCACACTACTATGCCATTCTCATCCTTCTTATTCCTAATCACCCATCTGGTACCGATTACTGAGTGATCAGTGGGTTTAGGAACTAGCTTCCAAACTCTATTTCTTTCAAATTGATTTAACTCTTCTTGGATGACTACTATCTATGAGTCATCATTTATTGCTTCAGTTATATTCTTAGGTTCCTCCTAAGATAGGAATGCACAATGATTGCATACATTCTTCAATGAAGACCAAATGGATACTCCTCATGAAGGCCCCACAATGATTTGATCCTTTAGGTGATTCCTTATGAATTACCATTCATTAGGTAATTCAGATTGATCTAGTGGGAAATCATCTAAAGAGGAGCTTGATTCGTTACTTTCATCTTTTACTTCTTGAAGTTTTAATTCTTCTAGTACTTGTTTAATTTATGCTTCTTCAATATCAGATGGTTTAGAGAATGGATTTGCATCATCAAAAGCTACATGAACTGATTCTATGATAGAAAGGGTCCTTTTGTTTTACACTTTAAAGGCTTTACTATTCAATACATATCCTAAGAAAATTCCTTCGTCTGATTTTGTGTCAAATTTTGCTAAGTCCTCTTTATCATTCAATACGAAGCATTTACACCCAAATACGTGAAGTAAGATATGTTCGATCTTCTTCCTTTCCAAAGTTCATAGGGGGTTTTCTTTAGGCTAGTTCTAATGGAGACTTTATTCATCACATAACATGTGGTATTTACAGCTTTAGCCCAAAAATACTTAGGTAAGCAATGCTCATTTGACATGGTTCTAGCCATCTCCTAAAGTGATCTATTTTTTCTTTCAAAAACTCCATTTTGTTAAGGAGTGTGAGGTGGCAGAAATTTGTGAGTTATTCCATATTCATCACAAAATTTGTCAATGTCTTTATTTTTGAATTCTTTTCCTCGATAACTTCTGATATTTAGAATTCCGTATCCTTTTTCAGTTTGAAGCTTCTTACATAAGTTGACTAAAATCTTACACACCTCATCTCTGGAGGATAAGAAAAGTACCCAAGTAAACCTAGAGTAGTCATCAACAATGACGAATGCGTATTGCTTTCCTCCAAGACTCTGTGTTCAGGTGGGACCAAATAAGTCTAAGTGGATAAGTTCTAAAGGCTTACAAGTGGAGATGTGTTTCTTCTTTTTAAACCTTGTGTTAATTTGCTTCCTAAGTTGGAAAGCATCACATACTTTGTCTTTTTCAAACTTAGTGCTGGGTAGTCTTTTGACTAAATTCCTTTTAGCTAATTGGACAATAGATCCATACTAGTGTGTCCTAATCTCCTATACCATAGCTAGCTGGCTTCATACACAGCTGTGAAGCATGTGATTTCCTGAGATATCTGGTTTTCAAAATTAACGCAATATACGTTGTCAACCCTATTTGTGATGAACCAAGTGTCATGCTTTTCTTTATGTTCAACTATGCATTTATCTTGTTTGAAGGTTACATCAAAACCTTTCCCACTAAATTAACTAATGCTGAGCATATTATGTTTCAACCCATCTACCAATAAAACATCATCAATTATTGTTGTTTACTGACTTTTCTGATGCCAATTATTTTGTCTTTAGCATTGTTTCCGAATGTGCCATGTCCACCATCTTTTAGTTTCAATGAGATAAACTATGATTTGTCTCTAGTCATATGTCTTGAACATCCACTATCCAAGTACCATCTTTCTTTTGAAGGACTAGACCTAAAACATACCTGCAAGAGGGTTTTGTGGTGTTACTTTTGGTACCCAAACATTCTTAGGTCTTTTTGATTCAGTTTTAGTTTCAATTTTGAATCTCCACTCTTTCTTGACTTTAACATTTTTCCTCTTGTAAGGACATTCAAACTTTATGTGCCCCTTTTTTTTTGGCACAAGAAACACATAGTGTGTTGATATGCATTTGTGGAAGATGTGCTTGCAAAGTGTTTTGAGGCTTTTACGAAGTACCCCATCTTGACGTTCTTTTTCTATTTGTTTTCAACTCCATTGAAACTAATTCCTTTTTTATCCAAGGGCATTCTTTGCGATTCAACCAGTTTATAAAAATTTTCCTTTCCTCTAGTGAAATTGTACATAATTTTGGCTTGATGCTCACCTTTACTCTTAAGATCACGTATTTCTGAGTCTTTTATATTTTTTCCATTTACTTGAAACTTTACTAGTTCTTGAGATATCATGTTGATTTTACTCATGAGTTCATCTGAGTCCTTTTCTTTTTCAGCTGATGTTGATGTCTCTAGTTGGTTCATTAGTTTTTCATTTTGTTCTTTCAATGCTATGTTTCTTTTGGTTACTTTTATGAACCCATTATGCAGGAAAATAGTTCAACCTGAATTTCCCTATTTGAAGGCATGCTTTCATATAAGTCACTACACGATTCATTACTAGAATCTTTAGATGAGCTAGAGTAGGAATTTACCTTGTCATCTTTTGGCATGAAGCATAGGTTTGCCCCGTCTTGATCACTTGATTCCTTTTATGATTCACTCAAGCTTGAGTCATCCCACGTAGTTGCTTTCATCACCCTCTTTTTCTTATTCTTGGCATCTTTCTTTAGTCTTGGACAATTAGGTTTTACATGTCCAACTTTCTTGTAATTATAGCATGTAAGAGGTTCATTCTTTGTTTCTTTCTTGCTAGTTTCTCCTTTATCATATTTTGAGCCTCTGAATTTTTGAGTAAATTTCTAGTTCTTTTTGAATAATTTTCCAAGTCTTCTAGTGAATAAGATTATCATCATCATTTAATTCATTGTCTTCATATTCACTAGAGCTTTTATTTGCAACTTTTAGAGCTATTGACATCTTTTCTTTGATACCTTCAGTATTTCTTTCATTTATCGCCATCTCATATGTAATGAGCAATCATATAAATTCATTTAAGGAGGTATTTTTCAAATTTCTTCCTTTCATTATGGCAGTGGCCTTAGGTTCCCAAATTGGTGGAAGTCCTTTAAGAATGTTTTGAATCATCTCATAAGTAGAGTAGTTTTTCCCTTATGCACTAAGGGAATTTATTATGTGAGGGAACCTAGTATACATGCTAGTAATGGTCTCTTGAGGGTTCATCCTAAACGCCTTATACTCGCTAGTGAGCATGTCAATTCTACTATATCTTACGTCAATCGTTCCTTCATAAGTAACTTCAATTTTATCCCAAATGTCTTTAGCTAATTTACATCCCATGATCCTATTGAATTCATTGACATCTAAGGCACAATATAGTGCATTAATTGCACTAGAGTTTATTTGCATCGTCTTCAAATCATTGTCAGTCATCTCTTTTCTTCCTTATGTATTTCTTTGTTCTCTACATTTTTAGTGGGGATGAGGTCACCATGTGTCACTAATTTTCAGACTTTCCAGTCCATGGTTTGCAAAAATATTCTTTGTAGTTTCCAGAAGGTGTAGTTAACACCACAGAAGATGGGTGGTCTAGATGAAGATTGGCCTTCGCCAAAAAAGGGATACACCTACGTGTGCCATAGGGATCTTTGTGCAGCTTCTAGTTTAAGATTTACTACAACTTGGCTCTGATACCAATTAAGATTAAAGGTGTACTTCCCAAGGTGGGTAGGGGGTAAATTGGGTTTTCAAAAATTTGTTGACAAACGATTTAGTTAAGTATAACCCATTTCAATTTAGTATGAATACAATCACACAATCCCTTTCAATTTAACTTGATTACAATCACAATACCAAAAATATCACAACCCAACTTCTAATATCAACTCTTCAATAGATAAACAATTTATAAGATCAGCTGTATATTTTAATGAAAAATATCTAGATAGACTTTCAGAAGTTTGATCTTAGATACTCTGTATTTTAACTTGAGTGAGATAATTAAATATACAATGTTTATCTTAGCTGTGTTCTCAAATTTCAATATTCAGAATTTATCCAACTAAACATCCAATATAGATTCTTGATTTCAAATATGAAAAAAAAAATAGTATTTTAGCAAAACTTCCAATATGCAGCAAATTCTTAACAACCAAATAATCATACACGCAGATTATATTTTTGCAACAAAGTAAAGAGATTAAGGGAAGAAGAGTTGAAGACCAGATTTTTTTAAAAGGTTCGGCCAGTGGCCTATGTCCTTGCCTCAAGAAACATGCTGTAAGAATTTTCCTTTTCCTAACTTCGTTACTAGGTGAAGTTACAACCTCTCTCCCTCAAAGGTGGAGTTCGCCTCTCTAACAAGAATCCCCTCTCACTAGGTCATGATCCAACAATCCTAAATCATCAAACAAAATAAAAACCAAGAAACAACTTTGTTCGTACAAAAAGTACTCTCAGTTAGAACATATTTGTACAATTAAAATCCAGTATACTTCAATCAATAAATAATATAGAAAATGAAGCTCAGAAGAATATCACTAGGATTCTAATTTAGATTTGAAAAACTCGGCAAAATAGATCAAAAATTCAAGGATTGTACCAGCAATATCAAAGTAGTATTTCAGAAAGTATTTTGGTAAGATAACTTTGAAATTTTGATTTGTATATGTGTTTATATTTTATATAATTGGCAAGATAACTTCTCAATCTTGTTTTGATGATAACAAACAAAAGATGATTTAATATGTGTTTGTTAGAATGATGATGTTTCATGAAAAACAAAGTTTAAAAGAAAAAGCAATGGAAAGCTTAAGGATTCATAAATCCACATGTATATGTAGAGTGATCCAAAAGAAAGCTCAAAGCAACATTAACTTGAGCAAAATATGTGGACACTTAAAGCTGACTCAAAGCTCAAGTCAAAAGGAACTTAAAACAAAATACAATGAAAGGCTTGCAAAGTAGAGTATTAGGCTTTAAGGACATTTTTGTAAGTACTTCTTGTCTAAATATATTATGAAATATTTTTGAAGCTCTTTAGGGGTTATTCATTGACTTAGAGACCTTTTCTAAAACCTCAAAAAATGTTTTATAAGTTAACAAAGCAAGAGAGCAAAAATGTTCTTTGAAAATAAAATGAAAAATTTGAAAAGTGACTACCCAGACGACTGAGGAGCACCCTCAGAAGACTGAAGAATAAGTTCAGTCTACTAAAGAATTTTCTGGAGAAATTTTGAAGTGGTAGTACACCCTCAGAAGATTGAACCCTTAGTTCAGTCGTCTGAGCTGGGACTTCAAAAGTCTGAACCTACAGTTCAGTTATCTGACCCTCTATCCAGTTCAAATTTTTCAAGGTATTAAGAAACATCCGAAGACTGAACCCGATAGTTTAGTCATCTAAACACTGTTAACGACTAAATTTTTTGAATATTTTTAAATTCAAATATTGGTTTCTTGTGCCCCATATTTTCTAAAAACTTAGAAGACACTCCAAGTAATCTTGGGAAACACGAAATCACTTTTAGAAGCCTATAAATACATGGTTATGCAAATCAAAACTTGCTAAGAATTGAAAAGTCTACTAAAAGCCATCTTGCAATAAAAGCTCTCTCTTGCTCAAATCCTTCCTTAACTGAATTGCTAAATCTCTTTATTTCTTATCACCATTCTTTGAGTTCCCATTTCCGATTTCTCATCTGGAGAAGGAACATGGTGAATTTCTTACTTGAGCTTCAATTGTATTTCAATTTGATATTTGAATATTGAAGTATCTAGTGTTTGGAATTGTACTAATCTGCTCTTTGTGAGAGTATTCTTGTACGCAGAAATTATTTCTTGTTTCTTGTAGTTCTTGTACGATTCCAAGTTATTGGATTGTTGATTGAGTGTGGGGTATCACTTGGAGAGGCATTGCTCTAACCTATTGAAGGAGTGGCTAAGTGTGAGGAATCACTTGTAATGGTTTGCTCTGCCAGTAAAGGAGTGTAATAGTGGAATCCTTTGGTGGTTGGCCAATGGTGAGGACGTAGGCTAGGGATAAGCCAAGCATCATAAAAATCTTGGTGTCTTTCTTTTCCTACTCTTTATTTTTAGTATCTCTATACTTTGTTGTGTGTGAATGCAAAGTGTAGGTAGTTGAAGTTAAGAATTGAGATTAACATGAAAACTCTTAACAAAAGAAAGTACGTTTTGATGAAATGTTTTCGGAAACCTAAAAAGGGAGTACATTGTTTAATTGTTTGTTGAAATATCTTTTAAGAGAGTGCAAACAATTTCATTCAATATAGGGCTACAATTAAAAGTTGAAAGTGCTAAAGAGCTACATACCTTATATTGGTTTGGTATCTTTGATTGTTCATTTTAAGTGGTTGATTGGTTGTTTGGTGAATTAAGTTTTTCATTACTTGTCTTGTGTTTTGGTTTGTGGATTGATTAAATAAGTATGACTTTGTTGTGTGATTGTTAAAATCAACAAGAGATTAAGAATTCATAAAAAGTACTAAGAGAAATTTTAATAACCCAATTCGCACCCCCCCCCTCCCCCTCTTGGGACTACACCTGAACTTTCAATTGGTATCAGAGCAAGGTTGTTGCAAATCCTAACTAGATGCTACATAAAGATCTATATGGAACACCTAGGAGTAGCTCCCTTTAGATAGGGTCAATCATTTACTAGACTGTCAATCTTTTGTGGACTCAACTATACTTTTTTGAAAACAACGTATGAAAATTTATATCCAAACCATGGATTGGAAAGCATGGAAGGTTGTCACACATGGTGACTACATTCCTACTAAACCGTTGATGGCAAAGAAGTTGTTGAAGAAGAAAAGGACAAGATTACAAGATTACTAAACCATTGATTACAAGATGATGCAAGTAAACTCTAGTTCCATGAATGCACTATATTGTGTTTTAGATGTTAATAAGTTTAATAGGGTCATGGCATGTAAACCGACAAAAGAAATATGGACAAACTAGAAGTAACTTATGAAGGTACCATTGATATTAAAGATAATAGAATAAACATGCTCACAAGCGAGTATAAGGCTTTCAAGATGAAACCAGACGAAACCATAACAAATATGTACACAAGATTTACACATATAATAAAATCCCTCAATGGCTTAGGGAAAAATTATTCAAATTATGAAATGATCTAAAAAATCCTTAGAGGACTTCCTCTAATATGGGAACCTAGAGCTACAACAATTATGGAATGAAGAAATCTCAAAAATACATCACAAGATGAATTCATAGGATCATTTCTCACCTATGAAATGGCTATGAAAGAAAGGAACACTGAAAACAAAAATAAAAAATCCATAGCTCTTAAAGCTTCTAAAGAAAGTTCAAATGAGGAAGAGAATGAAATCAGTGAATTAGATGATGAAGAATTAGCATTGATAACTAAAAGACTTGGAAAATTCTTCAAAAGGAATAAGAAATTCACAAGATAATTCAGAGGTTCAAAAACTGAAAAAGGTGAAACTAGTAAAAGGGACAACAAAAATAAGAATGAGTCATCTACTTGTTACCATATTAAAAAGGTCAGACATATCAAGCCGAACTGCCCTCAGCTTTAGAAAGAAAAGAAGAAGAAGAAGAAGCCAGCAATGAAAGCAACATGGGATGACACTAGCTAAAATGAATCGGAGAACGAATCTAGCGGACAAGAGATGACAAACATGTGCTTCATGACACACAATGAAGAGGTAAACTTTTACTACTCATCCTCAGGAGAGTCTAGTGATGAATCGTCTAATGATTCATGTGAGAGTATGCCATACTACAAAGAACTCCAGGCTGAATTATTTACTCTTCATAATAAATTTATTAAAGTGTCAAAGAGGAACATAGTTTTAAAAGAACAAAATGATAATCTTAAAAATTAGTTAGAATCCTCAAAATCTGCTGAAAAAGAAAAAGAATCTTATATTGACAAACTAATGGAGAAAATAAACACTATATCTCAAGAATTGAATAAAGTACAAGAAAATAATCAAAGCAAGAAAGAGCTAGAAATAAATGACCTTAAAAGTCAAATTGAAGATAAAGAACATATTATTTATAGCTTTACTAGAGGTAAAGAAAACTTTGAGAACACGGTAGAACATCATTGAATGTCTAACAATAAAGAGAGAATAGGTTAAAGTGGAATTACAAATAAAAGAAAGAAAAATTTATTCATGGGATACTTTGTAAAACAAGCTAAACACTATGCAAGTACATCCTCCACAAACATACATGAAAATACTACTTGCTACTTGCGTAAAAATAAGGGACATATAATGTTTAACAGTCCACTAAAAAAGAAATATGTCAAAGTAAAGAATGAAGGGAATATAAACACTAAAACTAGACAAGATTTAAAAAGAATTAAGAAAGTTTGGATTCCAAAAGTAACACCATAAATCCTTTCTTGTAAGTTTGCTTTAGGTCTACTTCATCAAAAGAAAGATGGTACTTGGACAGCGGATGTTCAAAACATATGACTGGTGATAGATCAAAGTTCATCACCCTCACTAAAATAGATGGAGGATATGTAACCTTCGGTGACAACAAAAAAGGCAAAATTGTCGGAATTAATAAGATAGGTAAAGAATTGTCTAATTTCTCAAGATGAAACTTGCTTGGTTGCCATAAGTGAAAATAGTTGGCTTTGGCATAGACGATTAGGACATGCAAGCATGAACCTTCTATCTAAACTATCTAAGAAGAATTTAGTAAAAGGTTTACCTAATACAATGTTTATTAAAGATTAAATTTGTGATGCTTGCCAACTTGGAAAACAAATCAAGACAAGCTTTAAAAAGAAGAAACACATATCAACTATTAGACCCCTAAAACTCATACATTTAGATTTATTTGGTCCTACTAGAACTCAAAGCTTAGGAGGAAAATAATATGCCTTCGTGATAGTTGATGACTAATCTCGACACACATGGGAATTATTTTTAGCAAACAAAATGAAGCTTGTGATGTGTTAATAAATCTATGCAATAAACTCCAAAATGAGAGAGGATACATTGTCTCAAACATAAGAAGTGATCAAGGAAGAGAGTTTAAAAATAAAGATGTTGAAAAATTTTGTAATGATCATGGAATAAACCATAATTTATCAGCACGCAAAACTTCACAACAAAATGGAGTTGTTGAAAGGAAAAATAGAACCCTTCAAGAAATTGCTAGAACTATGCTAAATGAAAATAATCTACCTAAATACTTTTGGGTTGAAGCTGTAAATACAGCTTGTTATGTAATAAATCGGGTTTCCATTAGATCAAACCCACAAAAAACACCTTATGAATTATGGAAAGGAAGAAGTCCTAACATAGCTTACTTTCATGTTTTTGGATGTAAGTGTTTTGTTCTTAATAACAAATATGACTTAGGGAAATTTCATGTTAAGTCGGATGAAGAAATTTTCCTAGGATATGCTACAAATAGTAAGGCTTATAGGATCTATAACTAAAGAACACTAACCATCATTGAATCAATTCTTGTAAACTTTGATGAATAAAATCCTTTCACAAAATAAATCAAGAATGAAGAAAAGAATGATATTTCACAAAAAGAGGATGATCTAGAAATGAAAGAAGAAAAAGAAAAAAACAATGAAGAAGCTTCAAAAGATAACCTTATAGAAATTCTTGAATTACCAAGAGAATGAAAGTATGTAAGAAATCACCATCGAAATCAAATTATAGGAGAACCTTCTAGAGTAGTAACCACTATATCATCATTAAAGAATCTATGTAATCACTATGCCTTCTTATCTCAAGATGAACCTAAAAATGTTGAAGAAGCTCTAAATGATGACTCTTGGATAATTCCTATGCAAGAGGAGTTAAATCAATTTGAAAGAAGTAAATTATGGCAATTAGTCCCCAAACTAGAGAATCATTCAATCATCGAAACTAAATGGGTATTTAGAAACAAAATGGATGAAAATGGTATAGTAGTTTGAAATAAAGTTAGACTTGTAGCTAAAAGATATAACTAAGAAGAAGGGATATATTGTGATGAGATGTTTGTCCCCGTAGCTAGAATGGAAGTTATAAGAATGCTTTTAGCTTATGCATCCCATAACAGTTTTAAATTATACCAAATGGATGTAAAAAGTACCTTCTTAAATGGTTATATTAATGAAGAAGTATATGTAGAACAACCCCTCAAATTCGAAGACATAAAAAAAATTTGATTATGTATTTAGACTAAGGCTTTTTATAGATTAAAACAAGCACCTAGGGCTTGGTATGAAAGACTTAGTGGATTTTTAATAGAGAAGGGATTTTCAAGAGGAAAAGTTGATAGTACCTAGTTCATCAAAACTAAGAAAGATGCTATGCTTTTAATTCAAATCTATGTAGATAATATAATATTTGGTGCTACTAATGAAAATCTATGTAAAGAATTTGCAAAATGTTTGTAAGAAGAACTTGAAATGTGCATGATGAGGGAATTAAACTATTTCCTTGGACTACAAATTAAACAAGCAAAGAATAGGGCTTTAATAAGTCAATCAAAATGCATAAAAGACATGATTATAAAATTTGATATGGAAAGTAGTAAACCCATAGGAACCCTAATGAGCACTTCCATTAGCCTTGACAAAAATGAGAAAGGAAAACTGGTAGATATGAAGTATTATAGAGGAATGATTGGAAGTTTTTTATATCTAACTGCTAGTAGACCCGACATAATGTTTAGTATGTGTAAGTGTGCACGTTTACAATTAGAAACCAAAGAATCACACCAAATAGTTGATAAAAGAATTTTAACATGCTTGATAGGCACCATGGACTTAGGTCTTTGGTATCCTATGGACACCAAATTCGAAATGATTAGCTATTCGGATGCCGACTATGTAGGGTGTAAGATAGATAAAAAAAGTACTAGTGACACTTGTCACTTTCTAAGACAATCCCTAGTCTCTTGGTTTTCTAGGAAGAAAAACTCCGTAACTTTATTGATAACTGAAGCTGAATATGTAGCAGCTAGGAGTTGTTGTGCACAAACTCTATACATGAAGCAACAACTAAAAGACTACAGTTTAGAATATTCAACTATTCCAATCAAATGTGATAATACAAGTGCGATAAATATATCTAAAAATCCAATATCACATTCAAGAACAAAACATATTGATATAAGACATCACTTTTTAATAAATCATGTTAAAAAAGAATACATATCACTTGAATTCATTAACACAAATGATCAATGGGTGGACATCTTTACAAAACCTCTTAATGAAGAAAGGTTTATAACTATTAGATTAGAACTCAGACTATTACATAGTAGGTAAGTGGTTTAAGAAGAAATCTAAATAAGAAAAGAAGGAATTATGAAAAATGTTCAGACCCCAGATGATTGAGCCTGAAAGCTTAGACAACCGAACACTGTAGCACTGAAGGTTCAGAAGAATGAACCTGGACTTCTGTCTTCTGAGGTGCTACTGGCTGTTCAGTTTTTTATTTTAAAAATTTTCAGATGATTGAAGTTGGAATTCAACATTATGTAGTCGCGAGGTATATATATTTAAAAACTTTAAAACCCTAACTTCAGCCTTTTGATCTCTATTCCATCACTCCTTCGAAGCCTTCTCTCTCCGTCTCCTTCCATTCTCCACCAAAAACTCTCGAATCCAAGGCTCCTAACTCAAGTTTAAATCATCCTTACGAATTCTAGGGTTTTGAGGAACTACATTTTGAATCATTCTTGATCTCCAAACATGCCAGGCACCAAAATGACTGTGAACTGTGGAACTTCTTCAGGGAGAGATGAGAAAAATATAGAGAGGTGGCTCATTGCACCTCAAGCTAAAGTTATGCTACCATGCATCTCTTCATTCCACTAATCCCATTCTCGGTAAAATCTTAGACACTTCCTTCTTTGATGAAGAATTTTCTGAAATCCTTCCATTATTTAGGGAAATCGGTTGGTTCGATTTCATAATCCATCAAGCCAAAGGAATGTTTCTAAACCTGATCAAAAGTTTTTACGCAAACATGGTTTATAGTGATGGGGTTTTATCTACCAAGGTTCAAGGAAAGAAAAATTTTTTAAACCCTCAAATTTTGGGTCCTATTTTAAAAATAACACCCAGAGAATTTAAATGTCCTACTTTCTCCTAGTCAGGGATTTTAGAACAAGACTTCACCCCCAAAGCCTTTTTACCCTTAGTTATAGAAAATGAACCGGTATATTTTGGGCATCCTCCACTGTATAAGCAACTTAATTTCAAAGCCCAAATCCTCCATAAAATCATTTCCTACAACATCATACCAAAAACTTGTTCTTTTGATCATTTATCCTACATTGAGTGTTTTGTCCTTTGGTGTCTTCTCAAAAGCAAGAAACTAGATTTTGCTAGTCTAATCATGAAATGGATGTGGGCCAAACCAGAATTGTCTATGTCTCTCTTCCCTCTGGTGGTGCCTTAAACTTAATTTTTGCTCAACTAATTCTTTCTACTCCTTCCGAACTATTCATCAAATGTACTTGTTATGATCTTTTCAGTACCACCACCTTGAAGCAAATGGGATATGATAAAGGAGATCAAGGTTGGTACCTCAAAGGAGGAAGACCACAACGCACACTAGTGGAAACTCCTCCTCCTCCTCCAGCACATGACCAGGGTCTTCCTATAGACACCCCTTCCTAGTTTATGGCTTTTCAAAATGACTTCTCTTCCTTTTGCTTCAAAGTGAGGTTGGACTCCAGAGCATTCAAGAGAAGGTGTCCTCACTGGATTAGTGCCTCATTCGTATTGAGGAGGATCAAGCTAGTTCCTTTTGAGGTGGGGATCCCATGGATACGAGTTCAGCCCCTCACAGTGATAATGACAATTCTGAGGAGGGAAGTGAAGATGATGATGAAGAAGAGGAAAGAAATGAAGAAGATGAAGGTTCTGAGGAAAAAGAGAAAGACGAAGAAGATGAAGAAGAAGATGATGGAGCTGATAGTTAGATTTGTGATATTGTATTTCGTATTTTTGATGTATTAAGAAACTTAATTTTAGAAATCCTTGGATGTATTCAAATACTTAGGTTATGCGTTGCTTGACTATTATTTATTTATGTAATGACTCTTTGCTGCAATGATGACTTTTTGAGATTACCCTTTGTTTCTTTTTGAATAATGACAAAGGGAGAGAGAAATTGTTATCATGGATGAAGTAATGAACAAAGATGAATTGTAAATGAATTGTAAGCAAATGTAAGCAAAGACTAAGATGGAGTGTAAAAGCACGTTATTGTAAAAGCACATATAAATTTGGAAAGTGTGTACTCATTTGATATACTTGTTTGATGCACGTAATTGTAAAAGCAGATATTAAATTGGAAAGTGCGTACTCATTTGATATACTTGTTTATTTGTTAATTATGATCTATTTTGAACTATTTATACTTGATATCATTATTTCTCAAAACGTTTTAAAGGAAAATTCTTATAGTAAAGGGGAGTCTTTTCTAAATAACCCTCATTTTTGCTCCTTGTTTGTCATCATAAAAAAGTGAAGATTGTTGGCCTAACATGGGTTTTCAATCTTGGTTCGATGATATCAAACAAAAGATGATTTAATATATGTTTTTTAGAATGATGATGTTTCATCAAAGACAGAGTTTAAAAGAAAAAGCAATGGAACGCTCAAGGATTCATAAAGCCACATGTATATGTAGAGTGATCCAAAAGAAAGATCAAAGCAACACCAACTTAAGAAAAATATGTGGACACTTAAAGTTGACTCAAAGCTCAAGTAAAAAGGAACTTAAAGCAAAATACAATGAAAGGCTTGAAGAGTAGAGTATTTGGCTTTACAGACATTGTTGTAAGTACTTCTTATTTAAATATCTTATGAAATATTTTTGAAGCTCTTTAGGGGTAATTGATTGACTTAGAGACCTTATTTAAAACCTCCAAAAATGTTTTATAAGTTAACAAAGCAAGAGAGCAAAAATGTTTTTTTGAAAATAAAATGAAAAATTTGAAAAGTGACTACCCAAATGACTGAGGAGCACCCTCAGAAGACTAAAGAAATACTTTAGAAGACTGAAGAATAAGTTCAGTCTATAGAAGAGTTTTCTGGAGAAATCCTAAAGAGGCAATACACCCTCAAAATACTGAACCCTTAGTTCAGTCGTCTGATCTGGAACTTCAGATGTCTAAACCTACAATTCAGCCGTCTGACCTTTTGTCTAGTTCAAGTTTTTCAGTGTATTAGGGAATATCAGAAGACTGAATCCGATAGTTTAGTCATTTGAACACTATTAATGACTAAATTTTTGAAATGTTTTTAAATTCAAATATTGGTTTCTTGTGCCCCAATTTTTCTAAAAACTTGGAAGACACTCAACGTAATCTTGAGCAACAAGAAATCACTTTTAGAAGCCTATAAATACATGGTTTTGCAAATCAAAACTTACCAAGAATTGAAAGATCTGCTAAAAGCCATCTTGCAATCAAAGCTTTCTCTTGCTCAAATCCTTGATCAACTTAATCATTGAATCTCTATATTTCTAATCACCGTTCTCTAAGTTCTCATTGCTAATTTCTCATCCGGAGAAGGAACTTGGTGAAATTCTTACTTGAGTTTCAATTGTATTTCAATTTGATATTTGAATATTGAAGTATCTAGTGTTTGAAATTGTACTAATCTGCTCTTTGTGAGAGTATTCTTGTACGCAGAAATTATTTATTGTTTCTTGTAGTTCTTTGACGATTCTAGGTTGTTGGATCGTTGACTTAGTGTGGGGTATCACTTGGAGAGGCGTTGCTCTAGCCTAGTGAAGGAGTGGCTAAGTGTTGGGAATCACTTGTAATGATTTGCTCTGCCCGAAAAGGAGTGTAATAGTGGAATCCTTTGGTTGTATTGGCCAAAGGCGAGGACATAGGCTAGGATAAACCGAACCTCATAAAAATCCTGGTGTCTTTTCTTTCCTTACTCTTTATTTTCGGTATCTCTATACTGTGTTGTGTGTGAATGGAAAGGTAGTTGAAGTTAAAAAGTGATTAACAAGAAGACTCTTAATAAAAGAAAGTACGTTTTGATTAAACATTTGAGGAAACCTAGAAAGGGGGTACATTGTTTAATCATTTGCAGAAATCTTTGTTAAGGGAGTGTAAACAATTTCATTCCATAGAGGGTTACAATTAAAAGCTAAAAGTGCTAAAGAACTGCATACCTTATATTGGTTTGGTATCTTTGATTATTCATTTTAAGTTCTTGATTGGTTGTTTGGTGAATTAAGTTTTTCATTACTTGTCTTGTGTTTTAGTTTTTGGATTGATTAAATAAGTAAGACGTTGCTGTGTGATTGTTAAAATTAACAAGAGGTTAAGAATTCATAAAAAGTTATTAAAAGAAATATTAATAAACCAATTCACCCCCCCCCCCTCTTGGGGACTACACCTCAACTTTCAAATGTTGAATTTGTGAAGTACTTACATAAGACTTATATACGACAACTCTATCTTAAGAATGAAGTCTTCATGATTTGTCTTGCTCTTTATATCTGCCTTGAAATGTCTTCATTATGTTTCAACTTCATCATTCCTTGTGGCTTTTAGCTCAAGCTTTATTCAAGTTCCTCCTATACTCGATCTTGATCACATGAGAGCATTTGAACCCTAAATTATACTTAAACAAACATGTAGTATCCTTGATTTGTTATCCCAAAATAAGATTTAAGCCTTGTTAGGCCAACAAGTACTTATATACGCAATATTGAAGATTGAAGCTCTTAGGATTCATTCTAGACTTAGAGACTTGCTTTAAAATGTGTAAAATATTTTTGTAAGGTCTAAAATAAGTTTTCCAAGTTATAAATTTAAGTTTTGGAACTAAACTATGAAAAGCAATAACTGGCTAAGTGGTCAGGCGACTAATGATATTGCATCAGGTGACTGATATGCGACTGACTTTGTTAATGAAAGGATAGAATAAGATCTGGTGATTAAACCATCGGGGTCAGGTGGGTAACCTACTACTAACTGTTCTTATGGACTATTTTAAGAGAGCTCAGGAGACAGACCCTATGGCTTAGTCGACTGATCGATGTTTTAAACTTTTAACACCGAAGATTTTGTTTCTAAATTTGAATGATTAGGTTTCCAAACTCAGAGAAAACTTGGAGAGAACAGTAAAAAACCTTTCTACTGTATATAAAGGTAACCTTTTTGAAAATTAGGTTAACCCAATACTCACATACAATTCAAAATTTGTGTTATACTACTGAAATTCTTTCTAAAAAGGCTACTGTGAATTCTTGCTGAAACCTTGCGAAATTTTGATTTGATTTTTTAAATCCACACTCTACAATCAGAATATTGGTTATATCTTCTTGAGCTTCATCTCTAATGTGTACAAATTATGCTCTTCTGAAGAGTTTTTTTATTATGCAAACAATCTTGTTTTGCTATTTTTGTTATTGACGGTTCAGGTTATTGAATTGTTGCCTAGCGAGAGGGTTGTTCTCATTGGAAAGGGATCTCCACCTTGAACACAAAGAGGGTGCTTCACTTGGTTAATGAAGCGGGAAAGGAAAATCCTCATAGCGAGTTCCTTGAGGCAAGGACGTAGGCTACTAGATGAACCTTGTTAAAAATCTTATGTTCAAACTTCGTCTTCCCTATCTCTTTTAAAAATTTCAAGTTATAACCTGTGCATATTATTTTATATCCATTGGGAACTTTCTAAATATTGGGAATTGATTGTGATTGAATCAAGTTATTATCTTGAATGTTGGTTTATGCTGTTTGATTAAAAAATCTATTAATATCTAATATCTGAATTCTAGAGTGATATAGGTGAGGTAAAGTGTTTATGATCGATCATTCCATTGAAGAATAAGTGGTATGAAAATTCAAGTTGGATTACTGAAATTGTGTCTTGAGAATATCATTGACTAT
The DNA here is from genome assembly GCF_029873635.1 of Malania oleifera. NCBI lineage: Eukaryota > Viridiplantae > Streptophyta > Magnoliopsida > Santalales > Ximeniaceae > Malania > Malania oleifera. The sequence goes on along the minus strand of NC_080428.1, from coordinate 30,682,336 downwards.
TGCTAAAAATCAAATTCTAATATTTGATTAACTGAATTAATTGAAGGATAAGTTTGATTGGTAATTTCATCTTTGATATATATATATATATATATATATAACTAGGATTGTTGATTGGTAAAGTACGGTTGCTGATTTGTTATTGTGTGGTTGTGGTGATTTAAATTAAAAAGGGTTAAAGTAAATTAAAGAAATTTTTAATTACCCAATTCACCCCCCTCTTGGGAATACGACTTTAATTTGAATTGGTATCAGAGTGTAGGTTGTAGTAAATCTTAAGAAGTAGCTACACAAAGATCTTTATGGCATAGATAGGTGTATCCCCTTTTGGTGAAGGCCAATCTTCATCTAGACCTCCTATTTTCTTGTAGTGTAAACTACACCTTTTGGAAACAACGAATGAGGATATTCTTGCAAACTATGGATTCGAAGGTCTGGAAAGTAGTTACACATGCTGACTTTATTCCCACCAAGAATGTAGATAATAAAGAAATCTCTAAAGAAGAAATTTACTTGAATGACACTGATATGAAGTGTTGACTTTTGGGTCCGTCTCCTGTTTTGTTTATGACAAACCACAATATCTCATCTACTTGCTTTGAGTATTTGAATAGGTTTATTTTTCTAAGCACAAATGACAAATGAGAAATGGAAGCCGAGAAGCACTTAAACAAGCATACCTCAACGTTTTCCATGGAATTGCAAAGGAGTAACGCATGAAGACCGATCTTTATTTTCAGTTGTATTATTATATTTTATTTTATTTATGTTGGATCTGTAATAATTCAAAGGTCTGTAATAATGAATGCATGACATGCATGGTAGGGACTATAAGCTCAAGACTATAGAAAGACCTTAGGGATCACCTTTCAATCGATCGATGCTAAATTTTTTCCGTGTCCTAAAGAAGACCTAGACAGATCTTAGGCCTTCGTATAATTAATAAAAATATGCCCTATAGTCTTAAACATTAATTATTATATGAACAGGGTTAATTGAAATTAGGATAGCTTCTCAAGACTGGGGGTGAATTGGATTTTTAAAAATAATTCAATTTTAATACATTGTTTTTCAACAATCACAACAAGTAAATACAAAATGAATTCAACCACAATCAATCAACACGATAATCAAAATCTTGATTTTTGTATCAAAAGCCCTGTAATAAATTGTAAAGCACGTTGAATTTATGTAAGCCCTGTGTTTATTTCAATCTTACAATTCTTCTTAGTGTTTAGTTTTTAAACAAACTTTCAGATTAATAAGTTTAGGATGATCAACCAACATAGTCCCTTTCAGTTTCCGCAATCAATGCTGATCAAGCCAAAACAAATTATCCTTCGGTCTATTTAACAATCATACACTCAAAATTAACAATTTAAAGCATACATGCAGGTTCTAACTATTGCTGAAAAATAAAGAGTAATGAAGAAAAGAGAGACACAAGGTTTTACAAAGTTCGGCGTATACCCAGCCTACGTCCTCACTTTTGGCAAACCACCAAAGGATTCACTAGTTCAGTTCCGTTGACGGGTGGAACAATACTGATTACAATCACTCCTTCCGTTAAGCTAGAGCCTGCCTCTCCAAATGATATTCCATCATTTGGTCCAACGATTCTGCAATCTTGAATCCTTTATAAACAAGAACCAAAATAGAGAAGATTTTGTGTGCAAGAAAATACTCTCACAGCAGAGTTGGTTAGTACAACATTCAGCACAAGTATACTTCAAAGTAAATCAAATATGAAAAGATTGAAGCTCAATTATTGAATTTAAATCACCAAATATCTTCCAAGTAATGAAAGATTCAGACTTTGAAAGCCTTACTTCGGAGTTTGAATTAGCAGCAATTTAGTATTTGAAGTTGGATGAACACAAAAGAGTTTGAGAGCTTTTTAGAGAACTTTGATTGCTGGAAATTTCTTGGTGTATAAAATCTTTGAAGTTTGAGGCTATTTATAGATGTTTTAAAAGTAATTCCTTACCCCAAAAGTTTCCTTGAAGTAATCCCCAAGTTTTTCAAAATAGAAGTGTTTTCAAAAAATCCATTTAAAAAATCTTTCTGTTGGAAGTTTTTAAGACAACATTCGAGTGGAAGTCGCCTGTCATAGAAAAAACTTACAACACTGAACACCTGCAGTTGCTTGCCAGAACCCAGGCAGTCGCCTAGCATGACCACCCAGGCGTATGGTTATGTTTAGGCAGTCGTGTGGTACCCTACTGCCTCTTTAAAAAATCTTTATTTAATTTGGGCAGTCGCCTGCCACATGAAGGCAGCCACCTGGTCCTTCTGTTTTAAAAAAACTTTTCTTTTTAAAACCCTTCTTTTCTTTGGTTTATAAAACATACTTTAGGGTTTTTCTAAAAATATATTTCTAAGTTTCTTTTTATTTTATGAGAGCTTCAATTCATTTTGTACTTGAAATTAACTTAAAGTACTTACGTACAAACTTCCTTAAAACTTTATTCCTTTGATCTTCAAGTAAGTCCTTGTTCTTCTATCATCTTTGAGTTTCTGATCTTTTCTTTGAGCTTTCATCAAGTTATCTTTAATCCTCATGCTCTTCAAGATCTTTTTTGATCCATAAACTTTATCATCATTTTGAGCTTTATCACTACCTTTAAGCTTTGCCTTTTTCCTGAAAAACTTTCACTTAAACCATATTAAACACATCATGATTTGTTATCATTAAAATAAGAATTGTAAGCCTTATTAGGCCAACAATCTCCCTCTTTTTGATGATGACAAATGGAGAGCAAAAATAATTAGAGATAACACTCATGGTTCCCCTTTTTAGCAAGCCTGATATATTCATAGTCATATAAGTAATGAATTCATGTTACTTGCAAAATGATCATACCCATATATATCAATTCATGTTACAATAATCATACCCATATATATATATCCATCCATACAAGATAATCCGTGCATATTCATAGTTTTACAAACCATAGCATATTAGCATTTTTCATTTTTGCACTTCCTTCTCTCAAACATCTCCCCCTTTGGACATCAATCAAAAAGGAGAAGAGAGTAATTCAAAAAAAAAAACAGAAAACAAAATGGTGAAGTGTTGCAATACCTTGTAGATCTTACAAACATAAAGAACATGCTATCCGGTGAAGCACTAATACATAAAAATGGTAAATAGCGCATAGATGAAACACATCAATCGGAGGCTTCCATATACCCACTTTCATCTTCTTCTTCTTCTTGTTCACCAGATTTTTTAGCAGATTCATCATCACTTGATGGAGCAGAGCTGATATCCATCTGAGATTTGCCTTTAGAAGAGAGCTAGCCAGATGTTTCTTAATCTTGTCAACACGCTGACCAAGGTTGGAACAATGAGTTTCCACAGTAGAAATCTTCTCCCTAAGTGTACCAAGTCCAGATTGCATTCCATCACTGAAGGTCATATAGTGATTAAAAAATGGAACAAACAAAGAAGGAGTTTCTGGGTCAAGCTGTACTGAAGGGGCTGGCATGGAAGGCTGAGGAGGTGGTGCAGATGAGATGTGATGATGTCCCTTGTGAAACCACCCTTGAGGAGAGTTTCTATATCCCATACGCTTAAGAATATTATTAGAAAAGATATCGTAATGGGTTTTTCTAGTGAAGTTAAATGATGGTGTAAAAACATTGAAATGAGCAAATACCATATTTAACATCCCAACATATGGTAGAATGACATGAGGGGCATCAACTTTCATAATAATCCATTTGATAAGTAAACTTGGAAGATCCAACTTTTTTTCTTTAAGAATACACCACATAACAAAACAATCTAAGAATGAAATATGATCATGAGAACCGGAACGTGGTAGGATATTATATGTAATAAGTTTGTGCAGGATTACAACTTGTAGATTGAGCTGTTTGTAAAGAGGTGGATACCCAAAGAAGATAGGTGTATCAGATATGACTAGGGGTAAAAATTCCTCTAGAGTAAATCCTTGGGACATTGTCCATTGTTTGTCAACAATGTGGACCTCAAAATCTCCTGGCTTGACTCAAAAAAATTTTCCCAAAGATATGGGAGTATAATGAATATTTTTCCCTATAAGATTTGTTTTGATCCCATTTTCAAATTGCTCCACATTTGCATAGAAAATCCGAACCACGTTTGGATAGTATCCTTTTGCTTGATATGTAATAAACCGATCCAACCCAATTTCCTTAAAAAGTTCCATGATTTCAGGAAAATCTAAATTGAAGAATGTAACATCAAGAACTTTACCTAGAATGGGTTCGGCTGAAGCGATTTGATTCCTATAAAGTTGCTTAGCATGTGGAGTTACTAACCATTTCTCTACTTAATCATTGTTGATCCTTGTCGAAGTGGAAGAACCATTGTTACCAGTCGATTTTATTAGTGGCATGGTTGTATTGAAGAGGAAAACTGATAAACCCTAGGTTATATTCACGATTTGATGTGGGGGGCAGGTTTGATGCTTGGTTTTAGGTTGTATTGGAGGAGGAGTCTATGTGGAAAAGAGTAGGAAAGAAGATTTTTGGAGTGAGAAGAATAAGGAGCAGGCGCCTGAAGGAAGTTAAAAAGACAAAAAACAGGGTTTCAAACCCTACCCGCCACGGGGCAGTCACCGATAGGATAAGGCAGGCACTTGTCAATAAAGAAACTTGAAAATCAGTAGCCTGGTAGTCGCCTGCCAAGCATAAAAATTTTTAGTTTGCTTCTTGAATATGCATCATCCCCAAATCTCTTCTAATGAATATGAATCGCTATTTGGAGAGTGGTTTTGTGAATATATCTGCTAATTGGTCATTTGTATTTAAAAATTCTAGCATTATGTCTTCTTGCACATTATTTCTCAAGAAGTAATGTCTTATGTTAAAATGTTTTGTTCTTGAGTGAGATACTGGATTTTTTAAAATATTTATGGCACTTGTGTTGTCCCATTTTATTGGAATAGTTTGATATTGAATTTTGAAATCTTTTAGTTGTTGTTTCATATACAATGTTTGGGCACAACAACTCCCTGTTGCTATGTATTCTTTTTCTACTGTGGATAATGCTACAGAGTTTTATTTCTTTGAAGAGCAGGAGACTAAAGAGTGTCCTAGAAAATGACAGGTTCGACTTGTGCTTTTTCTATCTATCTTGCATCTAGCAAAGTCTGCATCGGAATAGCTTATCATTTCAAATTCAGTTCCCTTTGGATACCATAAACCTAGTTCAAGTGTGCCTAGTAGATATCTAAAGATTCTTTTAACCACTGATTTGTGTGATTCCTTAGGAGCCGATTGAAACCTAGCACACATACATAAACTAGGCATAATATCCGGTCTACTTGCTGTTAAGTAAAGTAAGCTTCCTATCATACCTAGGTAATGCTTAGTATCTACTTGTTTCCCTTTTTCATCCTTGTCTAGACTAGTTGAAGTGCTCATGGGAGTTCCTATAGGTTTACATTCTTCCACATCAAACTTCTTTAACATGTCTTTAATATATTTAGTTTGATTTATGAAAGTTCCATTTTTTTCTTGTTTGATTTGTAACCCTAGAAAGTAATTTAACTCTCCCATCGTGCTCATCTTAAACTCTTTTTGCATAGACTTAGCAAATTCATTACACAAATCCTCATGAGTTGCTCCAGAAATAATATCATCAACATAAATTTGTACTATAAGCATGTCTTTGTTTTTGGTTTTTATAAATAAAGTACTATCTATCTTTCCTCTTGAAAAATTATTTTGAATTAGGAGCTTGCTTAGCCTTTCATACCAAGATCTAGGTGCTTGTTTCAACCCATATAAAGCTTTAGTTAACTTAAATACATGATCTGGATTTTTTGAAATTTCAAAACCTGGAGGTTGTTTTACATATACTTCTTCATTTATATATCCATTTAAGAAAGCACTTTTTACATCCATTTGGTATAATTTGAAGTCCTTATAGGCTGCATAAGCTAAGAGCATCCTAATTGCTTCTATTCTTGCTACGGGGCAAAGGTTTCATCGTAATCGATAGCTTCTTCTTGATTATAACCTTGTGCTACTAGCCTAGCTTTATTTCATATAACTATCCCATGTTCATCCTTTTTATTTCTAAACACCCATTTTGTTCCTATGATTGATTTTTCTTTAGGTTTAGGTATAAGTTCCCACACTTGGCTTCTTTAAAATTGATTTAGTTCCTCTTGCATAGCTATAATCCAAGAATCATCTTTTAAGGCTTCTTCAATATTATTGGGTTCATCTTGAGATAAAAAGGCATAATGGTTGCAAATATTTTTCAATAAGGCTCAAGTGGTATTCCTTTTGAAGTTTCTCCAAGTATTTGTTCTTTTGGATGACATTTAGTATATCTCCATTCTTTAGGTAGTTCTAGATTTTCTATAATGTTTTCATTTGAAGTCTCATTATTTTTTTCTTCTTTTATTTCAAGATCTTCTTCTTTTTGTGGACTATCTTCTTTTTCATCACTCTTAATTTTATTTTCATAATTGTTTGATTCATCAAATGTTATGTGTGTTGATTCAATGATAGTAAGAGTTCTTCTATTATAAACCCTATAGGCTTTGCTATTTGTAGAGTAGCCTAAAAAGATACCTTCATCAGATTTTGCATCAAACTTGCCTAAATCATCTTTAGTGTTAAGGATAAAATATTTGCATCCAAATACATGAAAGTAAGAGATATTAGGTTTTCTTCCTTTCCATAGTTCGTACGGTGTTTTGTCTATACTTGATCTTATAGATACCCTATTTATAATATAACATGCTGTATTTACAGCTTCAGCCCAAAAGTATTTAGGTAGGTTATTTTCGTTTATCATTGTTCTTGTCATTTCTTGTAGGGTTCTATTTTTTCTTTCTACAACTCCATTTTGTTGTGGAGTTCTAGGTGCTAAGAAATTATGGTTTATTCCATAGTCATTACAGAACTTATCAACCTCTTTCTTTCTAAACTCCCTACCTTGATCACTTCTAAAACTTGTTACATTATAGCCCTTTTCATTTTGTAATTTCTTACATAAGGTGATTAGCATGTCACAAGCTTTATCTTTATTTTTTAGGAATAATACCCAAGTGAATCTTGAATAATCATCCACTATTACAAAAGCATATTGTTTTCCTTCTAAGCTTAAGGTTCTAGTTGTACCGAATAAGTCTAGGTGTAATAGTTCTAGGGGTCTTTTAGTAGATATATACTTTTTCTTTTTAAAGCTTGTTTTAACTTGCTTTTCCTTTTGGCATGTGTCACACATCTTGTCTTTTATGAATTTGGTATTTGGCAATCCTTTTACAAGATTTTTCTTTGATAATTTGGATAATAAGTCCATGCTAACATGTCCTAACTTCCTATGCCATAGCCAACTTATTTCATTCATGGCTGTCAAACAAGTTACGTTTTGATTCATTAGATTCTCAAGATTTATACAATAAACATTATTTATCTTAAAAGCTATAAACAAGACTTTATTTTCTTTGGGATTCTGGATAACACATTTTTCTTTCTTAAAGGTTATTTCAAATTCTTTGTCACTTAATTGGCTAATGCTTAAAAGATTGTGTTTTAAACCTTCTACTAATAATACATTATGAATAGTAATAGAAGGTTCTTTACCTATTCTTCCGATGCCAATGATCTTACCTTTGGCATTATCACCAAAGGTGACATATCCTCCATCTTTTTGTTTTAGAGAGGAAAACTTGGTCTTATCGCCAGTCATGTGTCTTGAACACCCACTATCCAAGTACCACTTGTCCGTTGATGATGTTGTCCTAAAACATACCTACAATGGAGGATTCATTGTGTTAGTCTTTAGAACCCAAATCCTTTTAACTTTCTTTGTTTTATTGTTAGTTCCATTATTAACTTTCCATTCTCCTTGTACTTTAACATACTTCCCTTTTAATAGGCAATCAAACATTACGTGACCTTTAGTCTTGCACATATAGCAAGTAGTGTGTTCATGTTTGGGGTTTGAGGAAGTTCTAGCATAGTGCTTGGCTTCCTTGACGAAGTATCCCATGTACAATTTCTTATTATTTTTGTTTGTTTTACCATTGTAACCTATTCCTTCTTTATTCCCATGTAACCTTTGCTGTCCAATCATTTTTTCAAAATTATCTTTACCTTTTGTAAAATTATATATAATTTTTTCTATATCTTCTACTAATTTCTTTAGTTCATTTATTTCTAGATCCTTTCTATTCAAGTTTTCTTTATGAGTTTTGCCTAACTCTTGAGTTACTTTACTTACTTCCTCCTCTAACTTCTTAATACAAGAATCTTTTTCTTTTTCAATGGTCTTGAATAATTCAAGTTGCTTCAATAGTTCTTTATTTTGATCCTTCAAGGTTATATATATTTTGGAAATTTTAATGAATATTTTATGTAAGGAAAATAATTCAGCTTGTAATTCTTTGTATGAGGGCATACTATCACATGATTCGTCACAAGATTCATTGCAAGATTCTGTTGAAGAGTAGTAGGAATTTACCTCTTCATCATTGTCCACTTGATTCGTTTTCCATTTCGCTGGAGCTTGAGTCATCCTAGTAGCCTTCATAGCTTCCTTCCTTTCCTTCTTGTCTTTCTTGAGCAATGGGCAGCCCATTTTGATATGTCCCAGTTTCTTACAATGATAGCATATAGGAGGTTCACTTTTACTTTTATTTTCTTTTCTACTTGATTCTCCTTTTTCAGTTTTCCTTTTGTTGAACTTCTTAGGAAATCTTTTATTCCTTCTATAAAACTTTCCTAGTCTTTTAGTGATGAATGCTAATTCATCTTGATCTAAATCACTTGTTTCACTTTCTTCTTCACTTGAGCTGTGGCTTGATGCTTTTAGTGCAATAGATTTCTTATGCTTTGGTTCAGGATTTCTTTCTTTTAGAGCCATTTCATAGGTAAGGAATGAACCTATGAGTTCATCTAAGGAGGTGGTCTTAAGGTTTCTTCCTTTGGTAATTGCTGTAGCCTTAGGTACCCATATGGAGGGAAGGCCTCCCAAAATTTTCCTAATCATTTCATAGGTGGTATTAATTTTTCCTAAGGCACTTAAGGAATTAATTATGTGGGTGAATCTTGTGTACATACTTGATATGGATTCATCTGAATTCATCTTAAATGCTTCATATTCGCCTGTTAACATGTCTATCCTATTGTCCCTAACATGAATAGTTCCTTCATATGTAACTTCTAATTTGTCCCATATTTCTTTAGCCATTTTACAAGCCATGACCCTAATAAATTCATTAGTGTCTAAAGCACAATACAAAGCATTTATAGAACTTGAGTTTATTTGAAGAATTTTATAATCAGAATCGATCATATCCTTTTTCTCTTTGGAATATGTTTTCCATCTACTATCTTGGTGGGAATAAGGTCTCTATCCATAACTACTTCCCATGCTTTCCAATCCATGTGTTGGAGGTAGATTTGCATTCTCTTTTTCCAAAAGGTGTAGTTGTGTCCACAAAAGATTGGTGGATGAGTTGAGGATTGACCCTCTCTAAAAGGAGCTACTCCTATGTTAGCCATTTAGATCTTTTTATAGTTTCTCGTTAGGAATTCGCTATAACTAGGCTCTGATACCAATTGAAATTAGGATAGCTTCTCAAGAGGGGCGGGGTGAATTGGATTTCTAAAAATAATTCAATTTTAATACTTTATTTGTCAACAATCACAACAAGTAAATACAAAATGAATTCAACCACAACCAATCAACAAGATAATCAAAATCTTTATCTTTGTATCAAAAGCCTTGTAATAAATTGTAAAGCACACTAAATTTATGTAAGCCCTGTGTTTATTCCAATCTCACAATTCTTCTTAGTGTTTAGTTTTTAAACAATCTTTCAGATTAATAAGTTTAGGATGATCAACCAATATAGTCCCTTTCGATTTCTGCAATCAATGCTGATCAAGCCAAAATAAATTATCCTCTGGTCTATTTAACAACCATACACTCAAAATTAACAAATTAAAGCATACACGTAGGTTGTAAGTATTTTTGAAAAATAAAGAGTAAGGAAGAAAAAAGAGACACAAGGTTTTACGAGGTTCGGCTTATACCCAGCCTACGTCCTCACCTTTGGCAAACCACCAAAGGATTCACTAGTTCAGTTCCGTTGATGGGTGGAACAATATTGATTACAATCACTCCTTCCATTAGGCTAGAGCCTGCCTCTCCAAACAATATTCCCATATTTGGTCGAATGATTTTGCAATCTTGAATCGTCTACAAACAAGAACCAAGATATAGAAGAGTTTGTGTACAAGAAAATACTCTCACAGCAGAGTAGGTTAGTACAACATTCAGCACAAGTATACTTCAAAGTAAATCAAATATAAAAAGATAGAAGCTCAATTACTGAATTTAAATCACCAAATATCTTCCAAGTATTGAAAGATTCAGATTTTGAAATCTTTACTTCGGAGTTTGAATCAGTAGCAATTCAGTGTTTGAAGTTGGATGAACACAAGAGAGTTTGAGAGCCTTTTAGAGAACTTTGATTGCTGGAAATTTCTTGGTGTATAAAATCTTTGAAGTTTGGGGCTATTTATAGATGTTTTAAAAGAAATTCCTTACCCCTAAACTTTCCTTGAAGTAATCCCCAAGTTTTTCAAAATAGTAGTGTCCAAAATATCCATTTAAAAAATCTTCCCATTTGAAGTTTTTAAGCCAATGTTCAAGTGGCAGTCGTTTGCCACGACCTGGCAGTCGCTTGTCATAAAAGAAACTTACAACACAGAATAGTAGCAGTCGCCTACCAGAACCCAGGCACTCACCTAGCACCCGACTGCCTCTTTAGAAAATCTTCATTTAATTTGGGTAGTTGCCTGCCACATAAAGGCTGTCGCCTGGTCCTTCTGTTTTAAAAAAAAAAAATTCTTTTTAAAACCCTTCTTTTCTTTGGTTTGAAAAACATACTTTGGGTTTTCCTAAAAATATATTTCTAAGTTTCTTTTGATTTTATAAGGGCTTCAATTTAGTTTATACTTGAAATTAACTTGAAGTACTTACATACAAACATCCTTAAAACTTTATTCCTTTGATCTTCAAGTAAGTCCTTGTTCTTCTATCATCTTTGAGTTTTTGATCTTTAATCCTCATGCTCTTCAAGATCTTTTTTGATCCATAAACTTTATCATCATTTTGAGCTTTGTCACTACCTTTAAGCTTTGTTTTTTTCCTGAAAAACTTTCACTTAAATCATGTTAAACACATCATGATTTGTTTTCATCAAAATAAGAATTGTAAGCCTTGTTAGGCTAACATTAATATATTAAGGGACTTAGAACCGAAATGTATGAAAAATACATCTTCGATCCACCAAACATGAAAGCAAAATTTCTCACCACCGACCGAACCGGCCTCGGTCAACAGTTTGACCATGGCTTGATTGACCGAGCCAAACTAGTTCAAAATTACTGGTCGGCCGAACCTCCCTAGGGTCAACACTTTGACCTTTCGGTTGACTGACCAAGAAAGTACTTCAACGACTTGGATGACTGAAGGTCCTTGGGAGATGCCACAATTGTCTGGTCAACCAAACTTCTTAGTTCAAAGTGTTCCAGTCGACCAAACTGTGCAGAAATGAAAATCACCTTAGGGAACCCTAGTCTGGTTGACCGAACTTTTAGTTCAAATTTTACCCAGTCGACCGAACTTCCTCACTGGGTTAACCGAACCTCACCTCTGGTCGACCGGTGGTCTCAGGTTGCCATATTATTTTTACCATGGTTAAATTTTTTAAATAGGGTTAATTGTGTTAAAATGTTTTAAACAATAATAATAATACCCTATATATCCCTAACGGCTATAAGTCTTCTCATTTTTATATATAGCCTTTCATTTGCAAAATTAAGCAATGATTAGGGTTTTAGATTAGCAAAAAATTCTCTTAAAATTTTATTGCCCAAATTCCTCGTATTTCTATATTCTTCATACTCAAAGCCATATACTATTCCATTGATCATTCTATTGCAAAACCCTTTTGAAAAAGAGTATTTTGAGTTGTTCCATATAGTTCGTACATGCTTATACTCTTATATAAGTGCATTGATTTTTGACTTTAGTGAGAGTAAGCCTAGACGTATTCTAGTGATTTAATTCATAAATTCATTTATGGGAAACTTTCTTAAGCTTATGAGTCTTTGCATTCTCATTGCAAGACTCAAAAGCTTGTCTTGTGTTGCGAAGAAAAATATTTTTGAGAAAGCTCATTTTTCAAAAATATCTCTTTTGCTTGAGCTTCTGAAAATCTTGTTTGGGATATTTGGTTTTCATACTGAAGGTTAAGTAAGGATTTTTTTCCAATGATTTAATTTGATAAATCTTGTGTAGGAAAAATCCTATAGCTAAGTATGTCTTTGCATTGTTATTGCGAGACTCATTTGGGCTTGTATTTTGTGTGTGCAAAAATCTTTTTACTAGATTGTTTCTAAAATATCTCCTTGTGCTTGAATATTGAGAAAGTATTGTTTAGAGATATTTAGAATAACCTTGGTAGTATTCTTTGAAACCCTAAGCTTGTGATTGAGATAAAGTGATACATAGTTTCGAAGATTGTTCTATAATACACTCTTGTGCTTGATTAGATAAAGTCATTATTTTGAGTGTGATTGCACATGTAGAGCACCGAGCTTATAGTTCATACATCATTGAGGTGCATTAATTAAATTGAGCTTATTGGTATACATTAGCTTAGTGTAAGAAGCATTTCCTTGTACGCAAAATTTTATACACATTTGTTGTATTCCAGGCACGGGCCTGAAGAGGGAGACTAGCCCGGATAAATAGTCCCGAACTGGCTTAGACCCGATTAGGAAAGCTAGGTGCGCCATCCTAGTAAAGTGTGTTGGTTGAGGTCAGCCCCTTGAATTGGCCTGGTTGTAATTGGTGCCGCTCCACCCATGAAGTAAGCCATTAGTGGAATCCTCGGGATTGCGAGTTAGAGGTGGGGACATAGGCACAGTTGGCCGAAACCCGATAACATTTCTTGTGCGTGCTTTTAATTTTTGCAGTTTAAATTCCAACACATGAATGTTTATATTTTACTATTGTGAATGATTGGGTTTATAATTGCATAGACAGACCCTAGGTTGAATGTACTGTTACTATTTAGGTCAAACCTAGGAAAACGTTTTAAATACCCAATTCACCCCTCCTGTTGGGAATACACCAAAGCTAACGATTGGTATCAGAGCCTCATTGCACTAGACTTAAACGTTTTTGCAAAAAGATCGCAATGGCTCAATTTGGTGTATCCCCATTCGGAGAGGGGCAGACACCTTCTAGGCCTCCTGTATTTTGTGGTGTCGATTACACCACCTAGAAAGTTAAAATGAGTGTATTTATAAAATCAATGGATTGGATGGCTTGGTGGGTGATTGTGAATGGAATTCGTATTCCCTTGGATGAAAATGGTATTAGGTTAATGCTTGCGAATTCATATGCAATGGACGTGTTATATCTTGCATTAGATTCTAATATTTTTGTTGAGTTTGTGGCATGTCATAGTGCAAAGGAAATCTCGGATGAACTCGAAAAGAAATATGGAGAATCCCAGGAAAAGGAGACCATCACTCCAGTGGTGTCAAGTTCAAATGATCAATGTTAGAATTAGTGTATTCCCAAGAGGGGGGGGGTGAAATGGAAATTTAAATTTCTTTCCTAGGTTAAACTAGATGTCAGCTGAATATAACAACCTAGGGTCTTTCTATTTAGTTCCAAATACGCCGATGAATATAATATGCAAAAATTTAAATCAAACGCATCATTTACATAATAACATACATGTGCGATAAATATAAAGTGCGACAATATACACAACACACAATATGTTATCAGGTTTCGGCCAACTGTGCCTGTGTCCCCGCCTCTAGCTCGCAAGCCTGAGGATTCCACTAATATCTCACTTAAGGGTGGAGCAACACCGATTACAACCAGGTCAAATTAACACAGGGCTGACCTTAACCTACACGCCTTAACAAGATGACGCACCTAGCTTTCCTAACCGGGTCTAAGCCAATCCGGGACTATTCCAGGGCTAGTCTTGCTCTTCAAGCCCGTGCTTGGAAATACAACAAATGTGTATATAATCAAATGGTACAGTGATTGTGCTTTCGTGTAAAGAAGATGTGTACCCAAATATGCACAATAACATATACCACAATATGATTCAATATGTAAGCTCAAAGTGGTCTAGATGGTTTAACTCTCAAAAGTATTTTCTATCAGTGTAATACATACGTGAGAGTGTCAAAAAGTAATATTTGTATCACAAGATATTCAGCCTATAAGTTCACATAAAGATGTCAAGTCTCAAGTATTTCAATCAGCAGGATGTTTCAAGCATACAAGTATCAAATGAAGTATATGCTTAGTTTGCAAAAGATGTGTAATCTTTGTATTCAACTAGAGATATGAATCAATGAATATTGCAACAAAGATTTTTCTCACACAATCAAATATCTCTTTAAAATATTTATCAAGATAAAGCAGACTAGATATTTGAAGGTATTTTGAAAATATTTTTCAACCAAAAACAAATACAATCTTCTCAAGATCTTGCAATGAAGGTGCAAGATTAGAAGATCTATCAAAGTCTTCTTAGGATAGACTTATCAATAAAGTCCCCTAAGAATCCTTAGGTTTTTCTCTCAAATAAAATCGTATCTATCAAATAGAATAAGGAGAGCAAACCTTTGCAAACAGACACTCAATCCACTTACAAATGATTTAGACACTAATAGAGGGTAAGCTTGAGTGAATGAGGCTAAAAAATGAGTAGTATAGGATTTTAGATTTTCAGATGACTCTCCCCTAATCAAAGTAGTTAATCATGCTTCTTTTTAACAAATGATGTCATATATATATAGGCATGGGAGAAAATATGACCATTGGGGACCTATTGGGTATTATTAGGGAAGTTTAATGATGTTTAAAGCATTTTAACCCTGTTTAAAAAATATTTAACTGCGGTAAAAATCAGAGCAACCTGAGAGGTCTGGTCGACCAGAACAAGTTCGGTTGACCAACTCTCATATGGTTCGGTCGACCAGGGGATTTTTGAACTAAGGGCTCGGTCGACTATGAGAGGGCCATTTCTCAATTTTCTGAGGTTCAGTCGATCAAGCCATTTTGAACTGGCTAGTTCAGTCGACCAGATCGTTGGGATTTCTCCTGAGGACCCTCGATTGACCATGTAGTTGGAGTTCATTTCTGTCTCAGTCGACCAGATGGTTAAACTTTTGACCCGATGGGGTTTTGGTCGACCAGGGCTTTTGGAACTACTTGGTTTGGTCAACCAGGTGGTCCAAATGTTGACCAGAGAGGGTTTCGATCGATTGGGGCTTTTTGAACTATTCTGGTTCGATCGACTAGAACCTTGGTCAATTAGTTGACCTAGGGAGGTTTCGGTCGATCTGGTCAAAATGAACTGACTTGGCTGGTCGACCGAAAGTGCACCAAGTGTGCATTTCGGTCCCGTTTTGAAGCATACATACCCTATTCAAGTGCCTAACAAATATATATGTAAATGTGTGTCCTAGGGTCACTTGGGGTTCAATTTCAAGACACCGAAAAAGTACGGTGTCGGTTGACCGAAGGGAATACCCTAAAGTCTTTCTAAGGTCACTTTTAGTTCACATCTAGTTTGAGCTTACAAAATAGATCATACATGTGATGTGTGTGAGCTTATTACAAACCAAATGTCCTAATTACTATTACAGACCAAATAGATATGAAATGCATTACAAAAGGAGATTTGGTCTTGAACTTCACTTTCTCTTCATGTCGTCATATGATACTGCCAAGATAAACCTGCACATCAACTCGACAGACATTAAATACCTGAGTATTAATCATAATCAAAACAGGGATATGACCTATAAGGTCAACAATCAGGGGGTGGTAAGTGATAAGGAAATGACATTAACAGAAGAAAAGGTATACGATTCTAACTCAAACTTAATTGATGATTCTTACGCCAAATCCTGTGATATGTCAATTTCTGAATCATCTGTTGAATATCATGATAATTATGTTAATGATGCATGTGATGGTTTTTATATTTAATGTTGCAATATATTATGGAATGAATCATCTAGTGTATTTTGTGATAAATATGTTGATGATGCATGCAATGATTTATGTGAAAATGATTGTATTAAATCTTATGTTCAATCATGTGCATCCAATTTTGGAAGCATGACATCTTATAAGAAACCGAAAAGGAAAATCCTTAATGCTCATAAGATTACAGTTTGGATGTTTATGTAGAAAATATTTCTGAAAAACAAAAGTTAAAAGTTGGCAATGCTATTAGAAAATCTAAAAGACTATCATGCCACATTAGCAAAGAGAAAGATTAAGTAAGTATTGAAAATTATCTGCTTAGAAGAAGACATAGATAATTATTATAATCTTAAATCCAAAGTTAAACATGAAAAGAATAATCATGTAAAACCTTTTGGAGTAAAAAGAATTATTTCTTTCAAAAATGGTTCATCTTTTAAAACTCATATTCGTTAGCATGCCTCATCTAGTGTAAATAAGCAAAATTTTTCATATGCACGTAAGGTATGCGTATACAGTGAAAGAAAAGGGCACATCATATACACTTATCCATCTAGAAGTGCTAGAGGCTTAAGTAAAGAGACGATATGGGTGATCATGAAAACAAACCCCGTAGGACCTAAGGAAAAATTTAAATTAATACTACTTAATTATTTAATGCGTCCTTAGATTCTAGGTTTAGGTTTAGGGGGTAGTGATGACTATAGGTTTAGGAAGTAGTTGGTGCTTAAAATGAAAATTCTTAGTATATGTATTCACTATAGACTTTTGCCATACTAAGAATCATAAGATTAGCAAGCCATTTAAAAAAAAAAAAAATTAACAAAATCCACTTCCAAATGGACTAAAGCATCCTTGCTTGGTATAAAATTCTTAATTCTTAATCCATGCCTAAATATAGATATCCTAATTTAAGCATATTTTTGTCCATTGCACAAGTTTGGTCTTAGGGAATTCATCATATCATCCTTCCCCAATGACATTCCATGAACATAAAGGCCTCAATCAAAAGCAATCATCACTCTAGGCTTAAAGCACTATTGATCATAAATGATTAATATATATTAAGTGTGCTTTTCATAAGACATCTTGCTATGATCAAGATTAGAGACACCACTAAAGGATTCTAATTTTTTTTGCTTAAATCAAAATATTCCCTTTGAACTTAAAATATAAAAATCCTCTAATTTTGATTTATCGCATCCATGGGAAATCTTTACGATACCACGATCATATCAAGTAGTGATTTTTTCCATTCCTTGGTTCGTATCCTTGCTTTAAATTGTGATCATATCTAACGGATACATACCACTGTCCAAAGAGATGTATTCAAAAATTCATACTCTCCTAGACGCTCTTTGCACATACCTGGACATCATTACTAAGCACGAAAATATTTTTAGAAAATGTCAACTAATTCTAAATACTATTTTGAACTAAATGATAATTTAATTGTTAAGAGTGTTTACTCATTTTAGCTCCATAAGCTCTCAAGTTAAAATCAAACCCATTAGAGCTTCATGTACTTAGAGATGAGTTGAATGACTAAAATTATTTGCACTAGGTTTCTAATCTAGAAATGAAATTTGAAAGAAACCAATGCATGATCAGTTAATTTTAAAAGTCATTCTAACTCATGCCTCTCATGTATTATAAATCATAGGAAAAGAGGCAAATATAGGCTTTGTATATTGAAAGAATACTCATTGTGACTTTTTGGTTAGATAAGCCTAAGAATTCAATGCCAAGCTAAAATCATTAAAAATATTATAACTCTTGGTTATTGAACTTGAAGATGAAAGAAAGGCATAAAATAAGTTGAGTGCATAACTCAGGGGGAGCATTTATCTTTCATGGTTATAAATTGAAATGCTCATTTGATATCGTATCTTTTTGTGTTCATATAACTTTTTGAACAGCATTGCAAATTGATATCCATAATACATTAAATGATTGAATCTCTTTTATGGTTGATTTATATGTTATGTGAATTGTAAATTGTGCTACTTGATTGCATGCATAGTTTAGAAAGCCTCCTGCATGGCGGATGCAGTTGATATGTATTGCATGCTGGTAGTAGATGTAGGTTCTCGCATGCTCAAATGGTATTATTTTGAATTGATTGTTTGAATCTATCAGGTTTTGGTGCATGAAAATTTGGGAAATGTTTGATTTATAAATGGCATACTGTTGAAATATCGACAGGATTTTTCCCAAACCAAAACCTTATGTTAAAAATGATTATGATAAATTAATGTTAAAATATGATTTGAAATGATGAGTGAAAACTAATTGAATATTAAACTTCATCCTCACATAATCATCCAATGATGAAGGGAGCTCAGCTCTATCCCTATAAAAAGAACATAAAATGCTCAAATGCATCACTTGGTTTTTTTTTTTTTTTTAATATTGAGGCTCTTCTAATATCCTTGAACACTGTATCCTGCACTTAAGGTTCTATGATTTGATATGAAATTTTCTTGGGTCATGAATTGCATAGAATGCCTTAATATCTATTTCCGATGCACTTGTTGTCTATGGGGATGACTATAATGATTAGAGATAAATATTGTTAATAAATATCCAGTAGAGTCATTGAAGAATGGCTTGTGTTCTCATTTGTACTTTAGCATATTCAATGAAATCAATCCCTTGCAAAGTATAAGTAATTTATTTCATCTAAGTTATGGTTCAAATTGATAGGGGGAGCATCTAAATTTAAATATCTACCCTGTTATGCTCACCACTTTTTAGCTTAGATATGTTTTAAATATAGTGTGGCATGTGCTTAAATGTGTTATTCTTATAGAAAATCATAAACTTGAAATATGTTGTTGTAATCACAGTCAATTGATTTGCCATATGATCTTGCATGTGATTGTTAAATCTTTAGGATTATCATGGTTGTAGTTTTCTGGTTATATTTTAGTTTGTGTGCTTAATTAACAAACTAGAAGATTGTTGTTTGCTTGTTTCAAAATTAAAGTTTTCTTTTTTTCAGCAAGCACCCCCAGTACTTTAAGCAAACATCAAAAGGGGGATATATAGTTATATATATATATATATATATATATATATATTTACATATTTGTATTATTTGGCAAGAAAATCTTTGGAATGAAAAATCCTTTATGTCTTGCCTTATTATTAGTCATGTATATATTTTTTAAAATTGCATAACTAGTTGGGTAATGTCACATAATGCATGCAAACTAGTTAGACTGCTTTTATGTTCAAACCATCTATTTGCTTTTATATGCCGCTTTGAACTAAAATCTTTCATGGGTCTTATGGAATATTTGAACTGAAGTGGTTTGGGAGTAATTCTGGTTTGGCTATGGTTTTCATGTCATTTAAATTTTTTAATGGCCAGTTAGTCCATTTGTGAGCTTAGTCGCCATATTTTTCAAGAACGCTTATTTTTTTTATATGCCCTTTTGCTGATGACAAAATGGGGAGATGTTTTACACGAGCAAAATTAGTCCTTCTCCCTACACTTTTGTTACTCAAGAATAGAAAATAATTGTTGCATTTAATTGCACAACTTGAAAATATTCTAAAGTCTTCATGCTTGTATGTGAACTGTATTGAATATCATTATTTGTTCATATTGTTAAGGGGAGCCTTGTCAGGCGAACCCACATTTTGCTCATGTGTTTGTCATCATCAAAAAGGGAGAAATTGTTGACTTTTTGGGTCTGTCTCCTATTTTGATTATGACAAACCATAGTATCTTATCCGTGTGTTTTGAGTATTTGAATAGGTTTATTTTCCTAAGCATGGATGACATATGAGAAATGGAAGCTGAGAAGCACTTAAGCAAGCATACCACTGCGTTTTCCATGGAATTGCAAACGAGCAGCGCATGAAGACTGATCTTTATTTTCAGTTGTATTATTATATTTTCTTTTATTCATGTTGGGTCTTATATAATTCAAAGGTTTGTAATAATGAATGCATGGCATGCATGGTAGGGACTATAAGCTCAAGACTATAGAAAAACCTTAGGGATCAACTTTCAGTCGAGCGACGCTGAATTTTTTCCGTGTCTTAAAGAAGACCTTGACTGACTGTAGGCCTTCCTATAATTAATAAAAATATGCCTTATAGTCTTAAATATTAATTATTATATGAATTTGGTTAATTGAAATTAGGATAGCTTCTCAAGAGGGGGGGTGAATTGGTTTTTTAAAAATAATTCAATTTTAATACATTGTTTTTCAACAATCACAACAAGTAAATACAAAATGAATTCAACCACAACCAATCAACAAGATAATCAAAATCTTGATCTTTGTATCAAAAGCCTTGTAATAAATTGTAAAGCACGCTGAATTTATGTAAGCCCTATGTTTATTCCAATCTCACAATTCTTCTTAGTGTTTAGTTTTTAAACAAACTTTCAGATTAATAAGTTTAGGATGATCAACCAACATAGTCCCTTTCGGTTTCGGCAATCAATGCTGATCAAGCCAAAACAAATTATCCTCTGGTCTATTTAACAACCAAACAGTCAGAATTAACAATTTAAAGCATACATGCAGGTTGTAAGTATTGCTAAAAAAAAAAGAGTAAGGAAGAAAAGAGAGACACAAGGTTTTATAAGGTCCGGCTTATACCCAGCCTACGTCCTCGCCTTTGGCAAACCACAAAAGGATTCACTAGTTCAGTTCCATTGACGGGTGGAACAATACCGATTACAATCACTCCTTCCGTTAGGCTAGAGCCTGCCTCTCCAAATGATATTCGCTCATTTGGTCCAACGATTCTACAATCTTGAATCGTCTATAAACAAGAACCAAGATAGAGAAGAGTTTGTATACAAGAAAATACTCTCACAGAAGAGTAGGTTAGTACAACATTCAGTGCAAGTATACTTCAAAGTAAATCAAATATAAAAAGATTGAAGCTCAATTACTGAATTTAAATCACCAAATATCTTCCAAGTAATGAAAGATTCAGACTTTGAAAGCTTTACTTCGGAGTTTGAATTAGCAACAATTCAGTATTTGAAGTTGGGAACCCTAGTCTGGTCGACCAAACTTCCAGTTAAAATTTTACCCGATGAATGGAACTTCCTTACTGGGTCAACCGAACCTCACGTTCGGTCGATCGGTGCTCTTGGGTTGCAATATTATTTTTACCACGGTTAAATTTTTTAAATAGGGTTAATTGTGTTAGAAATTTTTAAAATAATAATAATAATAATACCCTATATGTCCCCAACAGCTAAAATTCTTCCCATTACTATATATAGCCTTTCATTTGCAAAATTAAGGGGTGATTAGGGTTTTAGATTAGCAACAAATTCTCTGAAAATTTTATTGCCCCAAAATCTTCCCTACTTCCATATTCTTCATACTCAAAGGCATATACTCTTTCATGAATCATTCTATTGCAAAACCCTTTTGAGAAAGAGTATTTTGAATTGTTCCATATAGTTCCTACGTGCTTATACTCTCACATATGTGCATTGATTTTTTATTTTAGTGAGAGTAAGCCTAGAGGTATTCCTAGTGATTTAGTTCATAAATTCATTTGCGGCAAACCTTCTTAAGCTTGTGAGTCTTTACATTCTCATTGCAAGACGTAAAAGCTTGTCTTGTGTTGTGAAGAAAAATATTTTTGACAACGCTCGTTTTTCAAAAATATCTCTTATGCTTTAGCTTTTGAAAATCTTGTTTGAGATATTTGATTTTCTCATTGAACGTTAAGCAAGGATTTTTTCCATCGATTTAAGTGGGAAAAATCCTATAGCTAAGTTGGTCTTTGCATTGTTATTGCAAGACTCATTTGGGCTTATATTTTGTTTGTGCAAAAATCTTTTTACTGGATTATTTTTTAAATATCACCTCGTGCATGAATATTGAGAAAGTATTGTTTAGAGATATTTAGAATAACCTTGGTAGTAATCTTTGAAGCCCTAATATTGTGATTGAGACATAGTGATACATAGTTTCAAAAATTGTTCTAAAATACACTCATGTACTTGATTAGATAAAGTCATATTCTAAGTGTTGATTGCACACGTAGAGCACCGAGCTTATAGTTCATACATCATTGAGGTGCATTGATTAAATTGAGCTTATTGGTACATATCAGCTTAGTGTAAGAAGCATTTCCATGTACACAAAATTTTATACACATTTGTTATATTCTAGGCAAGGGCCTGAAGAGGGAAACTAGCCCTGGTAAATAGTCCTAGACTCGCTTAGACCCAGTTAGGAAAGCTAGGTGCGCCATCTTGGTAAGGCGTGTTGGTTGAGGTCAACCCCTTGAATTGACTTGGTTGTAATTGGTTCCACTCCACCCATGAAGTGAGCCCTTAGTGGAATCCCCGGGCTTGGGAGCTAGAGGCGGGGACATAGGCACAGTTGGCCGAACCCCGACAACATTTCTTGCACATGCTTTTAATTTTAGCATTTTAAATTCCAGCACATGAATGTTTGTATTTTACTATTGTGAATGATTGGGTTTATAATCGCATAAACAGACCCTAGGTTGAATGTACTGCTGCTATTTAGGTCAAACCTAGGAAAAAGTTTTAAATACCCAATTCACCCCCCATCTTGGGAATACACCAAAGCTAACATGAAGCTGCTACAAATTAACTCCAGTGCAATGAATGCAATGTATTGTGCATTAGATGCCAAAGAATTCAATAGAATCATGAGATGTAAATCTGCTAAAGAAATTTGGGATCAGCTTGAAGTAACCTATGAAGGAATCATAGATGTTAGGGATAGTAGGATTGACATACTTATCAGCGAGTATAAGGCTTTTAGGATGAACCCTGAGGAGTCCATCACTAGTATGAATGCTAGGTTCACCCACATAATTAATTCTCTTAATGCATTAAGTAAGAACTACGCTACATATGAGATGTTTAGGAAAATCCTTAGAGTCATCAAAAGTAAGAAAGAAACAAAAGATGAACCCCCGACTTGCTATAACTGTAATAAGGTAAGACATATAAAGCCTGATTGTCCACAACTCAAGAAAGATGTCAAGAAGAAGAAAAAGAAAGCAATGAAAGCAACGACTTGGGATGACTCCAGCTCAAGTAGCTCAGAGAGTGAATCAAGTGATCAAGAAATAGTTAACTTGTGCTTTATGGCGAGAGACGATGAGGTAAATTCTTACTCAAAATCACCTGTAGAATCTAGTGATGAATCTTGTAATGACTCATATGAGAGCATGCCTTCGTATAGTGAAATTCAAGCTAAATTATTCTTATTGCATAAGAGGCTTAAAAAAGTGTCCAAGAGAAACATCACACTAAAAGAACAAAATGAAATGTTAATGAACCAATTAGAGTCATCAAATTCAGCTGTAAAAGAAAAACACCTAGCTATTGATGAACTTGAGAGTAAAATAAACTAGATGGCTAAAGAACTTGTAAAGTTGCAAGCAAAATGTAATAGAATAAAAGATTCTGAAATACTTTGTCTTGAAAGTGAAATTGAGGATCAAACTAAGATCATTTACAATTTTTCTATAGGAAATGAGAATTTTTATAAACTAGTTGGATCACAAAGAATGTCTTTGGATAAGGAAGGCATAGGATTCGATGGAGTTGAAAACAAGAAGAAAAAGAACCTCTACATAGGGTACTTTGTAAAAGCTTTAAAAATTATGCAGCACATCTTCAACCAATGCATATGAACACACTACGTGTTTCTTATGTAAGGAGAAGGGATAAATAAAGTTCGAATGTCTATTCAAGAGAAAGAATGTTAAAAGCAACAAGGTATAGAGAGGTAAAAATGAAAATAAAAAAAACTCAAAAAGACCTAAGAAAGTTTGGATATCAAAAGTAACATCTTGATTCCCATTTGCAGGTATGTTTTAGGTCCACCCTATCAAAAGACAAATAGTACTTGGATAGTGGATGATCAAGGCATATGACTGGAGACAAGTCTAATTTCACCTCATTGACACTAAAGGATGGTGGACATCTCACCTTTGGAGAAAATACTAAAGGTAGAATTATCGGCATCGAGAAAGTCGGTAAGGAACCCTCATTGGTAATTAATGATGTTTTATTGTGTTGACCTTATAGGTCACGCCCGGTTTTGATAATGAAAAATACTTATTATATCTACTGGGTGTTTGAGGTTATGTGCAGGAACTTAAAATTGACAGATCATAATGCATGTAGAGAGGACCGAAGATTAAAGACCAAATTTCTATTGAAGACCCAATTTTTATGTATTGTAATGTATCGTATTTATATAAAGGGTCTGTAATAGTAATTAGGGTCTTTGGTGCGTAATAATCACACACACATTATGTGCATGATCTAATACGTAAGCTTAAACTGAAACATAACTAAAACAAGACTTAGATAAGACCCTAGGACACTCGCTCACTCACTTGCATGTGTTAAACTTTTGAATAAGGTGATTGTTGGATGAAATAGGACCGAAATGTACAAAATGTGCACTTTCAGTTGACCGGCACCTCACGTTCATTTTTCCCTCGGTCAACCGAACCTAGTTCGGGTCAACTAGTCGACCACGGCCTGATCGATTGAACTATGTCAATTCATTTGACCCCGGTCAACCGAACCTCCCTAAAGTCAACTTAATTGACTTCTTGGTCGACCGAGAAATTTTTTTATACCACCAACCTGGTCGACCAAATTCCCACGTATGGGAACTCAACGGTCTAGTTGACCGACAGGCTTAGTTCAAATCAGCCTGGTCAATTGAACCTTGCAAAAATTGGAAAATCACCCTTGGACATATGAGTTCGGTTGACTAATACCCTAGTTCATTTTTAGCCCGGTCGACTGAACCCCTAGAACTTGGGTCGACGGAACTAGTCTTGGTCGACCGGTGCTCTCAGGCTGGACTTATTTTTTTACCGTGGTTAACTCAGTTAAACAGGGTTAAAATAATTAAAAATTATTAAATATTTTATAATTATTCCAATCATGTCCCTAATGATTAAAATTCAGAGGAAGTATATAAATACCCCTTCATTTGGGATAATTAGCACTACAAAAAAACTGACTTTTAGTGACGAACTTGTTAGTGATGGATTCAATTTCATCACTAAAGGGGGGGTATTAGTGATGAATTTGAGAATCGTCACTAATACGGACTTTTAGGGACAAACATTAATCTGTCACTAATAAGTTCGTCAATAAAAATAGAAAAAAATCGCGGGAAATAATTTTTTGCGCATAAATTACCCCGAAAAAATATTTGCGACGATTTGTATAGTATTAGTGACAACTAATATCTGTTACTAAATGATTCTTATTAGTGACGAATAAATAATCGTCACTACTATTAATTTAAAAATAAATAAATTTTTTTTTTTTTTAGTATTAGTGATGAATTTGTATATTCGTCACTATTGTCCCAATATTAGTTACGCATTTGAGACCATCACTAATAATTGTCATATTAAAAAATAAATTAGAATTCCTTTTTTAGAGTATTAGTGACAAATTTTTTTATACGTCACTATTTGCCTATTATTAGTCACGGATCTAGGGCCCGTCACTAATACTTCACGTATTGAAAAATAAATAATATTTTTTTGTTTCAGAGTATTAGTGACGAATTTGTTTATTTGTCACTATTTGCCTATTATTAGTGACGGAACTGAGAACTGTAACTAATACTTCACGTATTGAAAAATAAAGAATATTTTTTTGTTTTAGAGTATTAGTGACGAATTTTTTGTTTCATTACTATTGCACCAGTATTAGTGACGGATTTGGTAACTATCACTAATACTTCCCATATTTTGAAAATGATCTCAATATTTTTGTTTTAGAGCATTAGTCACGAATTAATATATTCATCACTATTGCCCTGGTATTAGTGACGGATTTTAAGCCGATCACTAATACTTCCCGTATTCTAAAATAATTTTAATTTTTTTATTTCAGAGTATTAGTAACGAATTTCGAAATTCGTCACTATTTCCCTTGTATTAGTGACGAATTTGAGGACCGTCACTAATACTTCGCGTATTTAAAAAACAAAGGCAGAGCATTAGTGACGAATTAATAAATTCTTCACTATTGCCCTACTAGTAGTGACGGTTATGGATTCATCACTACTAGTCTTTTAGTAAATTTCACCTTAATCTTCATTCTCTTCCCTCCTTTTTCTTTCGTTTCATGCTCTGCCTCTTTGCGCTCTTTCGATCCCCCTCCTTTCCCTCTTCTTTCTTTCCCCTCTTTTCCCTCCTCCCTTCTTTCCCCTCCTTTCCTTCCTCCTCCGGGCGACCCTCAAAGCTGCCCTTGCAGCTGCCCCCTCCTTTCCCTCCTCCTTTCTTTTGCCTCCTTTCCTTCCTCCTCCAGCTGCCCTCACAGCCGCTACCGCCGCCGCCGCCGCTACCCTCCATTGCCATCGAGTCTCTCTCTCAACCGCCACCGCTGCTCCCTTCAAGCTGGTATTCTCCGGTCTCTCTCTCTCTCTCTCTCTCATTTTAATAGACATATATCTCTAAATCTCTCTGGTCTTTCTCTCTTAGTCTCGCCCTCTCTTCGTCACCACTGCTGAGCCAGGTCCTTCGCCGCAGAGATCAACCACTAGAAGCCTTCTAGCCCTCAAGCAAGTATATATGTTTCTTTAAACTCGAATTTGAAGAATATGGTTTTTTATTTTATTTTTTCATTTTAATTTGATGTATATTTGTAGTTGAAAGGATATTTGCCATTGTTTAGTTGATTTATTTTGCTGCTGCTAGACTGAATCTTTGGATCCCATTAAAATTTTAAAGCACTATAAGTTATATAAATTTTAAATTCAAACTTTAAAACTCAAGCATGAATTCATAGATTTATAAACTTCAAATTAACATCTTATATAAGGTTAAAAATGTCGACACATGAAATAAGAAAAAATCCATAATTCAAGTTTTAATTTTTTAAACACTAACAATAACCAAGCCAAGTTCAAAATTGTTATTGATAAATAATTTATTTTATTTAAAATATTAACATATTATATAATATATATATATATATATATATATATATATTTAGTTTTATACATTTAGAATATATCAATTTGTTTCAGTTAATCGTGATTATTGAATGAGCTAAACTAAAATCGAACCATTAATTGGAAAAGTTGAAAACTACGAATTGAAACAAATCCAAAAAATGCTTACTCCAATTTCAGTTCAATTTTGTTATTTGGTTTGTTTCATTTTTTTGGGTTAAAATTATTTTATGTTCTTTCCTCCAATTATGATCTGCCCATTTTTCTTGATTTTTACTTTTACCCTGTTGACTACCATCTTCGCCTTCATCACCACCACCACCACCAGATCATCATCTCATCTCAGGCGATTTGCATTCTATTCTATTCTATTATTCATGCCCTGGAGAATAAAAAGACGGAAAAAAGAGAATATATTCAATTTGTCATTGCTTAAACTCTCTGGCAGGGATCTTACTTAGATTTAGGTAAGAATTTGCATTTTTCACTTCTTGGATTCTTCAAAAAAATTGCACCCGTTTGAGAATTATTATTGAAAAAAATATTATAAAGTCTAAAAAACTAAAATAGGAGGGAGATGCATTAAATAAATGCAACTAGAAAACATGGCTTTATGTTAATAAGGCTCCCTGGCAGGGTTGTTGGTCAACTTGATGAGTTTTAATTAATTGTTATATGGGAATTTTGGCCCCTTTTTCTTGCCTTAAATTTCCTTTGAACTTTTGGGAGAAACATGTTCATTGCTAAGGCTATACCATGGCATTTTTTAGTGATGGCTGATTTTGGGATAATGGGAAATGTGGAGGGTGGTTTAGTAATGTGGGGTGTTGGTAAGGGTATGTATATCCTAAGGTATTTGGAACTTTCCTTCAGTCTTTTGTTTTGGAGTGGTGTATTTGGTGGTATTATGGGTTGTGAGCAAAAGGGACAACAAAGAAAGAAAAAAGAATAAAGATTGTAGGTAAAGTGGATGATGATAAATTAGAGGGTGTGGGGGTGATGGGACTTGTGATTTCTTGCTCTTTCGGTTGTCTCTTTGAATAGAGACAATATTCTATGATTGAATAGACGGTTATAATTAAAAGATTAAATAGTTCATATTAGAAAAATATGTTCTTACAATGAAACAAATGTCAATCTAACCTATAAATTCAAGAAAAAAAAAGGACAAAAATTGTTTAATTATTTCCAAATTTTACCACGGGAATACCTCATCTAGTTGGAATGATAAAGAATTAACAAGTAACTATTAACTTTATTTCTAAATTTTTCACTGTATTCCGTCTTATTTCTAAGAATTAACTAGTTTGCAAACCCAAAAATAACCGTAAAAGTCAGTCCTAGCCAAAAGAACAATGAACCATCCATAAGTTTTGAAGGCAGAGATTTGCTAGCTCCACTCCACCTGTCTAGAATGTTATGTGAATATTTTCTTGTAATTTTTTTGTTAAGTATGCCCCTTTGAAAAATGTTTGGTTTTGAACTTAAATCATAGGATTTCCTCTTTTATGGCTAATGCGTTCGCGAAGGGAACCTCGGGCAGCCTCAAAGCGACAAAGGGTTCAGGACTCGTAAAGGAGAGAGTCTTCTTCCAAGGGTCGGCTATACTGAGTGAGCACGAAAGGATTTCTGATGAGATGAGAGCACCAAAGGTGACTCTTGAGGATGTACAGTTGCCCCCGGCACATTCTGCTGCACCACCCATTAGAGAGCAGTCCTCAATTGTTACCCCAAGGCTTACAGAGGATATGCCCACTCATCCGGTGCTGTTTCGTACGATTAGGCTGGACATGTCGTATGATTACGATTATCAACCTATGGACGACATTGCTGGCCACTTGCTGCCAGAGGCCCTCGGGCCACGCCTATACAGGGAACCACCACCCTCCCCTTTTACCCCTAAAATGTGTCGTCTTCTTGAGGAAATGGCATAGGAACGAGATGCTGCTAGAGCAGTAGCCTCATCTTGTTGCTCGTGTAGTTCCTATTCTCATTCACTCTATGATTAGGATAGACTAGATGATTGGGATATTTTCATGTGCTTTCTCTTTTTCTTACGTACTGTGCTCATGTACCCTTGTGCTGTTATTTTATTTCTTTTTCTGTAATTTCTTTTTTATTGCATTCTGTTATACCATGCTTTTGAATGGTTGTACCCATGCTTCGATGTGTCTATCTGCATTGTATTGCCTCTAAAAGTACTGATTGCTACCTATATTTTGGGAGATACTGGAACTGTATTGCTTCTACTGTTAGGACTTGATTTATCTTTTTTTCAATTTCATAAATGCACAGACATTGAGGTAAAAACAACAATCTTAAGTGTACAATGAAAGGTCAAGAAGTAAATGTCATATGAAAGTAAAATGCTAAATTAATTACTGCCATTTCATGTATTCATTGAAGCTTAGACCCGTTCAAGAAAGGTTACTATACATTCATACCTAATCGTACATGTGAGACAAATCAATTGTTATATTTCAATTGATTATTAGTCATACTATGTTGATTGATAATCATTTGAAAATGTTAATTATTTGTTTCACTTACGATTCGTAATGTTTCTCTTTCAACCATTTTTGGATTGTCCAATGTGGACAGTTCAAGAAGTTGTATTTACATTGTTGTCATCATTCACGCTTTGTCAATTGTCATTATATACTTTGAGCGCGTCTTTACTTGAGTTCTCTGGGTGCATAGTGGGGTGTCATGACAATTTGTTGTGATGGAAAACTAGCAAAATTTTCACTTCCCCCATCTCGTGTACTTGGAGAGCCAGGGGAGATGCTGCCAAAATTTATAATGACTACGACGAAGGAATTTGAGTGATTGATCACAATGTAAATGCAACATTACTGAATGGGATAGGATCCGTACCCTTTAGAGTATGATGGTTGATTATAGGATTCACAATGCATACATGATAAACATTATGAGAATGTAATGAACACCATTTACTTGAACATGTTATAGGGTAATTAATGAACATGGATAAGAGTTGGATGAACGCTTGGGGTAGGTTGTTGCCAGAATACATGAAAGCGGTACATGATTTCATAGAGTTTGCGCATCCTCGTGCAGAAAAAACCAATAGAATAAGGCGTCCTTGCAAGAAATGCTAGAATGTAACATTCAAACACATTGATTTGGTCCATTCACATTTATTAGACTTTGGAATGGAGAAAAGGTACACAACATGGGTGTTCCACTGTGAAGATTACGTAGTTTAGAGTGATGATGATAACGATGAAGATGAGGGGGCAAATATAGTAGGTGGTGATACCTGTTCGGAAGGGGTAATTGAAATGTTAGGTGACTTGCAAACCTGTGTCGCGTACTGGTGATGAACCTACTTTAGCAGGTATCATACCTTGCGATGCTAGTACGTTGAATCGACTTAGTAAATCATTTGCTAATCTTATGAGGGATGCATGGGTGCCCCTATATGCAAACTGTAAAAAGTTCTCAAAATTAGAGTTTCTGATAAAGTTGCTTCATGCAAATACAATCCATAGGTTATCTAAGAGCGCATTCAACATGCATTTAAGCCTTATTAAGGCAGCATTGCCTGATGGTGAAACACTTCCCAAGTATTTTTATGAAGCGAATACATACATGCGTGAATTGGGTCTTGGTTACACTCTAATGCATGCGTGCAGGTATGATTGTGCACTCTTTTATGGTGAACATGAAAATGCGAACGAGTGCCCAAAATGTGGTGAACCGAGGTATATAACTAATCAGAAGAAAGGAAAAAGATCCCTAAAAAACTTTTGCAATATTGTCCATTAATCCCGCGACTACAATGACTGTATACGTGCAAAAAGATTGCTACAGATATGAGATAGCATCAAGAGAAACGTCTTCAAGATGGAAACACCCTTAGCCATCCAGCGGACCCCGAAGCTTGGGCCAAGTTTGATAAAATGCATCCGTGGTTTGCTAGTGATCCTCGCAACATCTGACTTGGCCTTGCTTCAGATGGGTTCAATCCTTTCTGTAACATGAACAACCTATATATCATGTGGCCAGTTATGATGATGCCATACAATATGCCGCCATGGTGATGTATGAAAGAACCTTTCATTTATATGTATCTGTTCATTCCCAAACCGAGAGCACCTGGTAATGATATTGATGTTTATCCGAGTCTGTTAATTGATGAGTTAAAAGAATTATGGGAAAAAAGAGTGGACATTCGATGTGGAAACCGAGACAACATTTCGGATGCATGCTGCAGTCTTGTAGACAATTAATTATTTCCCCGCATACAACAACCTATCAGGTTGGAGCACAAAAGGTTACTTAGCATGCCCAGTATGTAATAAGGATGCTAGGTCCTTATCCTTGAAGCATGGCCGCAAGTTATGATTTATGTGTCATCACCGTTTTCTATGAACTGGACATCCTTGGAGGACTCATGGAGTCAAAAGCTTCAATGGAAAACCTGAACGAAGGTCACCACAAAAGCGACTAAGTGGGGAAAAGATATTAAACCAGCTAAGGTTGATCAGAGATGTGAAATTTTGGAAACCACAGACTAGTAGAAAAAGAAAACGTGCTGAGTGGGAGTTGAATTGGACAAAGAGAAGCATCTTCTTCGAGTTGCCATACTGGAAAAATCTTCGACTACACCACAACTTGGATGTCATGCACATTGAATAGAACATTTGTGAGAATGTCATTGGTACATTGCTTGATATAAATGGGAAGACAAAAGACACCACAAATGCTCGTTGAGATATGGAATATATGGGAATACGGGCTGAACTGCACCTGTTTCGTGATGGGGACAAAATTCTTATGCCATCAGCTTGTTACACATTTTCGAAGGATGAGAAGAATAAATTCTTCGAATGGTTGAAATCAATGAAGTTCCCCAATGGATATGCATCGAACATAACTCGATGCATAAATATGAAGGAAGGGAAGATGCTAGGAAAAAGTCATGACTATCACGTCCTTCTGCAACAAGTTCTACCCATTTTCCTTCGTGGACACTTGACTGAAGATGTTCGCTCGGTGCTAATTGAGCTAGGAATCTTTTTTCGGCAGTTGTGCTCCAAAACATTGAGCGAAAACATACTTGAACGATTAAAGGATGACATCGTGATCATACTATGCAAGCTAGAGAAAAGTTTTTTGCCAATTTCTTATTAACCTTTTTTAACTTTCACAAAATTTTATAATATGTCCCTAACGGTAAAAAATCGTCCAAATTCTATATATACCCCCTCCATTACTCGTTTCGAAACATAAGATTAGAGAGAAAATTATCCCAAAATTATTTTTGATCTTCATTCAATTTTTACTCTCTTTTTACTATTCTTTTGAAAAATTATTTATTAAAAGAGCGTATTCATATTTTGGGCATTTATCTTTCAAGCCATTCACTCTCTCTTTGATTTTAATTTAGAAAAATATTTTTGAGAGTGGTTTTATTGTCTCTCCCACATTTCTTAGCTGATAAACATTTTTGGGAGTAAAACATTCTTACTTGTGATTCTTGCACATTTATTGCAAGAATTCATAAGCTCATTTAGGCTTTATTACAAAATCATTTTTGGGCTTGAACGCTAGATCTCTTGCATTTTATTTCTTATATATATATATATATATATATATATATTTTGGAGATATCATTTGAGGGTTTTAGATCTTTGAAAAACATCTATTGAATATCTTGTATTTAGGTCAAAGATCATCATTGTTATTTTCTCTAACATTTTTACATAAAAATGTCTTTGAGAGAAAATCACACACACTCACTTGGGCTTATATTCATTTCATATTTGAGTGCATTGATTGATTGTGCATAGTGGTACATATATGCTTATATTAGAAGCAATCTGGTTGTACAAAATATTTCATTTGAATATTTGTTGTATTTCCTAACGTATGATCGAAAGAGGAAGACTAGCCATATAAATAGTACCGGATTGGCTTTGATCTGGTTAGGAAAGTTAGGTGCACCATCCTGGTAA
Source organism: Malania oleifera (assembly GCF_029873635.1). Taxonomy (NCBI): domain Eukaryota; kingdom Viridiplantae; phylum Streptophyta; class Magnoliopsida; order Santalales; family Ximeniaceae; genus Malania; species Malania oleifera. The sequence continues at coordinate 30,649,316 of NC_080428.1, read as the reverse complement.
GGTATTGTAAACGGTGTTGCTTCACCCTTTAAGTGAGCCTTAGTGGAATCCTTGTGTTTGTGAGCCAAGGTGGGGACGTATGCAGTATTAGCCGAACCCCGATAACATATCGTGTGTGCAATTTAGATTTCTGCAATTTATTTACTACACACGTATGTTACTTTCAATAGTCTGTGAATGCTATGCATGACTTAATTTTCGCACTTTATATTTATCCGTGCATTTGGGATTACATAAAAAGGCCTTAGGTTGCGTAATACTGTTGATTTGGATAAACCTAGGGATAAATTTTTTAAATACCCAATTCACCCTCCCCCCCTCTTGGGAATACACCAATTCCAACATAGCATATAGGCACGTAAGCAAGAAAATAAAATATGTCACATGCAAAATTATTTGTTTCCAAATAATAATATATATATATATACACATATATATATATATATATATATATATATATGTAAATGGTGTATATATATCTCCCTTATGATATTGTCAAGAAATATTGGGGGTGCTTGCTGAAAAATAAATTTTAAGATCATGCAAGCAATATTTTTCTGGTTTAGCATTTTAAGCATATTCATAATATAACCAAAAAAATTCCAACCATATAGATCCGAAGATATTAGAAAATTTCAAAACAGGGATCATATGGCAAACCAAGGAACTGTGGTTAAGAAAAAAAATTTTCAATACAAATTTTTAATGAAAATTATCACATTTAAGCACAAGGCACATGAAATTTAAAAACAAATCTAATCCTAACATGTTGGTGAGCATAATGAGATAGAAATTTCTTTTTAGATGCTCCCCCTTTCGATTGGAATCCTAACTTAGATACCAGTTAAAGCATTCAAGAACCTATATCCACTACTAGCATGCAATACACATCAGTGCCTTCACCATGTAGGAGGCATTCAATATAAGCATGCAATTTAATAGTTCAAATAGCTGATCATGCCAAAATATAATCCATCTATTAAAAAATATGATCATTAGGCAAAAATGGATGATTTGAGTTTAGTGCAATGATCATAATTTATGTCAGGATACAAGCCGATGGATGGATGAAACTTTATCGGATGTTATTGTGGTTTGGCAAGGAGTTCCTATGGAGGAGATGGCGAACAAAAATTAGAGAATTTTTATATTTTAAGTTCAAAAGGAACATTTTGATTAATCTATGAAACCAGAATCCCTTAGTGGTTGCTTCTAATTTTGATTATGAGGAATGTCTTGTTAATTAGCACTAGTAGATATGGAATTTATTATCATTGGTGCTTATACCTAGAGTGATGACTGGATTTTGATTAATGATATTAGGATTAAAGATATATAGAATAGGATGGATCCCTAAAGCTCATCTCTGTGCAATGGACAACAGTATGCTCAACTTAAGATGTTTATCATTAAGCATGAGTTAAGCATTTAGAATTATTTTCCAAGCAAGAATGCCATGTCCATTTCAAAGTGGAGTTTATTCAATTTTTGTATTGGTTTGCTAATCTTATGATGTAGTAAGGCAATAGTGTATAGTGAATACATATGCTAAGATTTTGAAATTTTAGGCACACACCACTTCCCAATCCTATACTCATCACAACCCTTCAACCTAGGAACTAAGAAAGGATTTAAAATACTTATGTAATTTATAGTGGAATCCATTTTTCCTTAGGTCCTGAGAAGTTTGCCTTCATGATTACCCACACCCATCCCTTTATTCCTCTAGCACTTCTAGATGGACAAGTAAACTAAATGTACCATTTCATTTTTTTACATAAGCAAATTTTGGATTTTCATGAAGGGCAATGCTTATTTGTTCTATTTTTGCTTGAGGCCAGAAAATGGGTTTTATGCGAACAACCTGAATTTTTTTAAAAAAGAATTTCTTTTTAAATACTAAGGATTTATCATCATCTATTTCTTCTTCTAGACAGATAAATTTGAATATTTTCTTAATCTTTTTCTTTTCAAGAATAGCATGATAATCTTTTAATTCATCTAATTGTTTTGTTATCCTTTTATTTTCCTTCCTCAAGATCTTTTTTTCTGCTTAGACACCCTAGCTAGAAGCTTATTCATTTTCAATAAATTATTTTCTAGCTTTTCATACAAAGGCCTACTTTCATTATTCAATTCAGGACATGATTCATCACTAGAATTGTTATAATCAGTATTAATTGAATCATTGCATGCAGCATCAACAGTATATTCATAATTTTTAACAGATGATTCAACGCATAATATAATCTCGTATTCTGCATGAGAATCATCAAGTGGATCAATGACAAAATTATCACAATATTCAATAGACGATTTAGCACATGCAGCAACACAACATTCAACACATGAATCATCAATTGAGCTAGAGTGAGAATCATATACCTCCTGTTATGTTAATGCACTAACCCCATGATTTACCACTTCCAGATCATTTGACCTTGACACTATCGAAGTGGTGGTCTCCTTCTCTTAGGACTCTCCATATTTCTTTTCAAGCTTCTCCCAGATATCCCTTGCGTTTTTACATGCCATAATTTCATTAAAAATATGAGAATCTAAAGCACAATATAATAATTCCATGGCATATGAATTAGAATGCACTAACTTAATATCTTTTTCATCTAAGGGCATACAAATTCAATTTACAATCACCCGCCAATCTACTGATTTTATAAATATGCTAATTATAATTTTCTAGTGGGTGTAATTGACACCACAAAACAATGGAGAGTAGGTGACTGTCCCTCGTTGAATGGGGATGCACCAATATGAGCCATTGCGATCTTTCACAAAAATGTTTAAGTTTATGCAATGAGGCTCCGATACCAATTATTGGAAATGGTGTATTCCCAAGAAAGAGTAGGGGCATTGGGTATTTTAAAATTTTCTTCCTATAGGTCAACTAATCGGCAACAGTATAACTCAAACTAGGGTTGTCTAAGCATTCCCAATAACACAGATAAACTACTGAGAAAATGTTTAACCTAATAAACCAATCTTTGTATTATAAAACATTCAGTGAATATATGTAAAACGATCAGAGCAATAAATAATAATATGCAGGTGCGAAAAATAAATTGCAAAAAAATAAAAGCTGCACCAGATATGTTATCGGGGTTCGGCCAATACTGCCTACGTCCCTGGCTCAAGCTCACAAGCAAGAGGATTCCACTAAGTTTGCTCGCTTGCGGGTGGAGCGACACCATTTACTAACTCCCTCTCCTTACTAGGCAAGGGAATACCCCAGGTCAGATTAACAGTGCTGACCCCAACCTTTACATCACCTTACTAGGATGGTGCACCTAGTTCTCTTAACCGGGTCTAAACCAGTACGGTGCTCTCATACCTGAGCAATTTAGGACTATTCACAGGGTTACTCTCCCTCTCTGGACCACCAGTCGGGAATACAACAAATAATCAAATAATTTTTGTATAGTTGTAATGCTTCTAATACAAGCAGATCATGTACAACAATATGTTGAGTACACTCATGTAGGATATGAATTAAAGCTCAATGTGAGAATGCGTATTTTTTACTCAAAAATATTTCTTAATAAAAAACAAGTTTGAAAAAAAAAATTTCTTACTAAATAAGAGTAAGAGACCTTCCAAGCAAAGATATTAAAATAAAAATATGCTCACGGTACTTTTTTCAATATGCCAACAATTTTCTCAAAACTAGTTTTTTTCAAATAAAGCTGAGGGGAACTAGGATTCTTGCTCAAAAATAATTTTGCAATCAAGAATATATGAGCCTTTGAAGTCTTGCAATATGTGTTCAAGATTCACAAGCAATAAACAAGTTTTCTCCAAAGATATATATCAATGAATATATATATATATATATATATATATATATATATGAGTGTGTGTGTGTGTGTGAAGAAAACTTTGATACTCCCAAAAATGAGATATGAAACTTGAACAAGTTATGAGAATAAAAAGGATTTTTATTTGTAAAACAAATTTCCAAGGCAAATTTAAAACAAAGTTCTCTTGAAAGATTTTTCAAAGTAATAGTAAATAGAGGATGAAAAATTAACTTAGGAAGATGAAAATATGATATAAAAATTTTAGAGGATTTTCTAACTAATCATCTTGCTAATTTTGAGTTATGAGGGGGTATATATTGACTTGGGTGAAAATATGACCATTGGGGATACAAGAGGTATTTTTGAAAATGTTTAATTATGTTTAATGAAAAATAACCCTGTTTAACCACGGTAAAAATTTCGCCAAGCCGAGAGGTTCGGCAGATCATATTCAAGGCTCGGTTGAAAACTTTAATAAGTTTGGTCAACTGTGGCAATTTTGAATTGAAGATATGGTTAACCGTCTCAAGGCGATTTTGAACACTTCGTAGGTTCGGTCGACCATAGCTAACTGCTCATATGGTTCGGTCGACCGTGGCCAATTTGAACTACACAAATGGTCGGCCGAATAGTTGGGGGGTTAGACACGTTTTGGTTCGATCGACCAAGGATGATACGTTCATTTTAGAACGGTTGACTGTGAGAAGCCAACTTGTTGACTTCTAATCGATTCTGTCGACGAAGGCTTATACACTGCCAGGGATTTGGTTGACCAAGGATTAGTCAACTTTTGATTTTTCAACCATCAAGGTGTTCGGTCGACCAAGCTAGTTATTACTAGAATGGTTTGGTCAATCGGGGCCACTTAAAAATGAGAATTTATGTGTTGTTTAGCCCTTATGTTTTTTAAACCAAGCTTATGACATTTTAGTTTAAGGGTTTGGTTGACTGAGACTTTTAATTAAGCCCAAAAATTCGACGTCGATCGACCGAAGGTCAATCGAAGTTTTTGTAAACTTCGTATTAGCCCTAATCTTTAACTCTATCCAATTAGTTATTTAATAAAAGAGTAGTTTTGGTCCTTAGGGTTTGTCTATGGCCATTGATCGGATCCCTACGGTCAATCTATGGATGTATGAGCTTATCATCCATATCATGCATGCCATGCATTATTACATACCAAAAATTAAATACTAAATGCATTTATAATAAAGATAAACATCTTCTTCTTATTTTGCTCTTCCCTTCTCCACGGAATGTGCCAGTTGATGTAAGCTTTAAGTTCCTACTGGCTTCCATTCTTAGTCCCCTTATGTGTGTTGAATCATAACCAGTTCAATCACTAAATACACACATAAATAGCTTGCAGTTTGTGATTATCTAAACTAGGGATCAAACTCAAAAAGCCAACAACTAATACAAAACTAGTAAGTACACTGTTAGCAAATCATTTTAAATTGTTTACCGCATTATGCCCAAGGAGAGATGATGACATCGGTGACATGTGAAAGGCCTCCTATATATGCTAGTGCAGTGGGGTATTTAATGGATGCTATGGTATGTACAAGACTGGACTCAGCACAAGATGTCAGTGTGGTAAGTAAGTTTCTTTCAAATCTAGCTAGACAACATTAGGATGCTGTCAAGTGGATATTCAAATACTTATAGGTTACTTATCACTATGGCATCATGTTCGGCAGGTAACAGAGTGATTTGTCAGTTGTAGGATATGTTGATGCAGATTATGTAAGGGATTTGGATGAGATAACGTCTACAACAAGGTGTATGTTCACCCTTGTGGGAGGGCTTATTTGTTGGAGGTCCATGGTACAATCTCTGGTTGCATTATCAACAACTGGTTTAGAGTATATGGTCGTTGTTGAAGCTGCCAAGGAAGCATTATGACTTATAGGTTTAGTCAAGGAGCTAGGTATACAACAAGGTGGATTTGAATTGTGTTGTTACACCAAGTGTATCATGCAAGAACCAAACGTATAGATATAAGGTTCCACAGGATTTGAGAATTGGTTTCAGGTGAACTTGTGCTTGAGAAAGTTCACACTTTTGAGAATGCAACATATATATTAACAAAGTCAGTTACCATAGATAAGTTCAAGCATTGCTTGGACTTACTTAATGCCTCTAGTTGCTAGATGGGAGGCGGTCTCAACATATTTTCATAGGTGGAATAGTGGGTTTATGTTTTCAGTTTACTACTAAGGGGCATATATTCACCAAGGTAAAGATTGTTGTAATATGTGGCTCCTATTTTGAGTGGAATACATGTACAAAGACAAAACATGGTAGAAAAAATTGAAGCTAAGATGCAAGAGGAAACCGTCGATGGTTTCCCTAAAATCGCCAATTGTTTTGCCAGGTGCAAAGAAATAGTCGACTATTTTTTGTGCTGTTACATCAACTATTTTGTCTCAGCTTCAAACAGTCGATGATATATCCAAACTCAATTACTTAGCCTTATTTTTCAAATTTTGAATTGGGAACTTGGATAGGTTGGGTTTTGAGGGAAAACCTTCAAGAGGGTTACATGTTGTATGATGTAACTTAGTATCTTTGGACACAAGATAGTAAAAATTCACTGTCATTTACTCCCATTGATGTAGGCATTGCCCAACCACGTAATTCTTCATGTCATTGTTTTGTTGCTTTCATTACAATCTGCATGATTGTGTTTTTTGTATATTGCACTTTTAAGTGCTACATTGTGAGATTGTTTGTTTCCAATGTGCATTGATTTGCACAACACGTCACAAAACATAAACAATAACCAATCCAATCAACTAAAATATAACCTTCAAACTTCATCTTCATCTCCCATCTTTATGGCACTTTCACTTACAAAAGGCATACAAATTCATCAAAATTCAACCATGAAAACTCACATAAAGTACAAAAAACACAATTGATTCACACAATCTTCAAATAAAAACCTCAAAATCTCCAAATTTAGGCTTAATTGAACCTCAATTTCTTAAGTTGAACTCAATTAGACCTTAACCCTAAAAATTGAGACCTATAAAGCCTAATTGCCACTATTTGGACTCAATTGAACTATAAGTTCAAAACCAAATACAAATTCAAACCTCATGTACAAAATTGAAACCAAAATCATCACAAAATAAACAATTAAGATCAAATTAGGCATATTTTACTCAATTTCATAAATTTTCACACACATACATCACATATTACTATAAGGATTAGAGCTTTTTACCTAGTGTACAAAGAAAAACAAACATACTCAGACACATAGAGATTTGGACATCATTTATACGATCATGCTAGCCCTTCATCGTGAGCATTTATTCATACAGTTTTCATATTTTGATTGCATGGGTATACAATATGTTAGTTGAAATGGTCAAAGTGTTAGATAAGGCATATCAATCAGAGTGGCATCAAGCTATAGAAGGATAGTATTATAACTAATTATTAATATCAGCCCCTTGACAATCAGCGTTTCAACCATCATCTTCTTCTCAGCTCCAATATGATAGATCTTTTCATGAGACGATGTTGAAAGCCCTTAATGGCATTGAGAATGATCGCCAAGTTGATCGGCAATTACTCCACTCCCACTCCTAGTCTATTGCCAAGCTAGAAGCAACCATGGTCCAACTAGTTGCACCACTGAGTAGGAAAGATGAGGGTAAGTTGTCGAGTCAGCCTCTAGTGAACCCTAAAAGCCAATATGCTGTAGAATGTGAGCCGACTACTACTCATTTGACATATCATGAGCAAGCCTAGGCTGTGATCATTACTAGGAGTGGTAGGAAGGTGATGAGTCCCTAAAATGGACTATTTTAGGCCCCCATTTATCTTTTTTTTTTTGTATTTATTTATATTGTAAATGCCTTTTGTTATCATAGTCCCGAGTTATGCAAGATTGTTCATGTTTCAGGAAAAATAAGTTAAAATCGAGGAGTTAAGTAAAACGAGAAGCCAGGGGAGTATTTGGGATACTTAAAGCTCAAATCAAATGCTCAACCAAACCCATGGAGCCTCAACACATCAAATGAGAAAAGACTTTGCTCGACTATATGGTGTGGCCAGCAACACACAAGGGCGACTAGTGATTGACCAAGTGAACCTTAGGGGCAATTAGTTCGAGATATTGAGGCTAACTGAGCCAGAGATACTGAGAGTATCGACCAAGTGATCGATTAGGAAGACCTTGAAGGGTGACCAAGTCAAGTTCTTGAAGCTGATATGAAGTTGAGATCCTTCAAGTCTCAATCAGCAGCCTGACCAATAAGGCCCATTAGCATGACCAAGTCGAAGAAGATGAAGATGAAAATCCTTGTTTTCCCGCAAGCCTCAACTAGGGTGTAGCTAGGGGAAGACAAGGTGTGAGCTGGTCGACAACGATGATCTTCTGCACCAGATTTTATATAGAACTTTCCTATTTTGAAATTCAAACCTTGTAAACCCTATTAGGTATAAAACTATGTTTCGTCTATGTGCTTAGGGTTTCTCTTTTACCTTTTTTGGGTTAGTGATAGACTTAGAAAGCATTGAGAACCAAGTAGAGTAGATTTGTTGCTTTAAAATTTAAATTATTGTTATGGTTCATGCTTGGTTATGAAGGCCTATGACAACCTTCTCATTCCTTGTCTTACCAAGTATATTAGGGTTTTCTATTGTAATCTTGGTTGTTACTGACAAACTTTGGAGTTTGCAATTGAAGCCATATTTACATGCTCTTCTTTACTGCTTTCATTTATATACTTTCCTTCGCATGATTTCATTTAAATACCATGCAAGTTTACATCTTTGAAAGTGATGATGCCCTAAAGGATAGGAAAGCCTAGTTAGGGATTTAGTCATCTATACGGATTAGGCTACGGTTCATGTATGGGGTGAATTCATGATCTTTGAGATAGAGTATACCCTAGTTCCTGGTCGTGCTCCAGACGATTGGTGCACCCTCACTACTTTATGCCCTTGAATGGTTCACTTAACTATTAGCCTAAGACCGATAGTTGAGCGAACATAACTTTCTCCAAACGATAGTCTAGGCATGATTCATGATCTTAGATCTACTATGTAGGAGTAGTGATAATTTAGAATTTTCATGCTTTCCGTAGGTTGTTATAAAAACCACCCAAAATCTCATCTTTTTTCCTTTTTACAAAAATTTGTAGTAAACTAGATTGGAAGTGGTTGATAACTACACATGAGTCCCTGTGGTTCGATACCTGACTTACTCATTGTCTTACTATACTTGGGAGTAGTTAGGTTTATAAATTTTATTTTTGGTAGTTGAGGACCCAAGCCTTGACGAGCCTACCAAATTTTAGTGCCGTTATTGGGGACTAGGTCATGGTTAAAAGCTAATTTCCAGTTTAGAGTATTATAGCTTTGTTTTTCTTTTATTTTTATTTTTATTTTTAGCCACACTAAAGTCTCCATTGTATGCTATAAGTGTGTATGCCGGGTTTGCATTCTTTGGATCCCGAGTTAGTGCCTATAGACCCTGAGATTGAGAGATCCCTTAGGTCCACTAGGAAATCCACCTCTAATCCCTAGTTTGTTGAGTCATCTAAACCCAAAGTTATGGTTGAACGTAATCTGGTTCCAATTCTTCAAATCCCAAAACCATAAGCTACCCACCTACCTGTGGGGGCAAAGCAACCACTTCGGTCCCTTAGAGACTACTTCATGCCCAACACGTACACCTCAACATCTTGTGTCAAATTTTTGGATGTTGAGGTGGCTCAATTTGTGATCAAGACTTTCATCATCTCGATGCTTCCAAATTTCTATGGGAATTTTAATGAAAATCCGTATAAGCATCTAGATGAATTCCTCGAAATTTGTTCCACCATCTGCATCCATATATTTTGTGATGATGCCCTCCACTTAAGGCTTTTTCCGTTCTCTCTGAAGGATAAGCCCAAATATTGATTGACGTACTTAGAGCCGAACTCGATGACCTTTTGGGCCACCATGCAACATGTATTCTTGAAAAGATACTTCCCAATTGGGAAAACAAACTAGCCTAGGAGAGGAATCAATAGTTTCTCACAATTGGATGAGGAACTATTTTTTGAGACATGGGAGCATTTTAGGGACTAATTGCGCAAATGCCCACATCACCAAGTCCTTAGGTGGCAATTGGTTTGGACCTTCTACGAAGGATTAGTTGAGTGAGACTGGTCCATGGTAGATGCATCTTGTGCGGGGACTTTCCTCACGAAGCACGAGAATGAGTCTTGGGCTCTTTTGAGAACCTAGCTAATAATTCTTAGCAGCATGTTGTTGCTACTCATAAACCATTCAAACCATCCTCTTCCAAACCTAAGGTAATCTATAGGTTACCTTTGGGCTTTGACCTAGCGCCTACATTGCACACTATCGTGAAAAAGTTAGACAAGTTCCCATCCTTAGGACAGCAACCACACCCTATGGCATGTGTAGATGTTTGTTCCATTTGTTTTAATCTTTCACACACATGCTACAATTGCCCTCATGCGCCTCCCCAGCATCATCTTGTGTAGGAGGAAGTTAAGGATACCCACAACTGGTACGATAGGCCACTTAATGACCCATATTTGAATACGTACAATTTTGGGTGGAAACAACGTCCTAACTTCCTTTGGAGGCTACAAGTTTCAGATTTCCAATCTAAAAAACCTCAGATATCACCCCTTGCTCCACCTCTTCACCCATACCAAAATTCCCAAAATCCTCCCAGCTCTACCTGTAGATCTTCATCTTTTCAGCAACCATCTCCTCCTCAACCGAAATATGATTCTTTTCAGGAGATAGTGTTGAAAGCCCTCAAGGGAATTAAAATTCATCGCCAAGTCAATCGGCAGTTACTTCACTTTCACTTCCAGTCAATTCCCAAGCTAGAAGCCACCATGGGGCAACTAGCTACTTCTTTGAGTAGGAGTCCCCCTTTTGCTACAAGTCCTCCCCCTTTTGGCATCATCAAAAGGAGTCTAAATCATTATCGGCATTGGATGCATTGTCATCCTCATCAAATGAGCTATCCTCAACCACATTATTGTCATTCTCCTCTTCTCCTAGGCTTACTTTCAAAGGAACTTTCCCTTTAGAAGAAGAAGTAGCATCCAACTGAGATTGAAGCTTGTTAACCTTCCTGTTAAGAGTCTTGAAGTTGGAGCGCATTTCCTGGCAAAGCTCTTTGAAAGTCCCTTTGATAAGCTTCGTCATGTAGGCAATGAGCTCGGGAGGAACATTTGTGGTACCCTATTGAACATTAGGCTCCACATGGTGGGGATCATCCACATGAGCATATGCTTGTTATTCCTCCTCACATTCACCAACATTTATACGCTAAGGTGGGTGAAGCTTAGGAACCCAACCAGTAGGGCCATTTAAGCGATAACCCATTTGTTTCAAGGTGGTGGAGGTAAATACGTCAATAGATTTATGTGGAACAAAAAGGAAAGAGGGGAAAGTAAAACCAAGAGAATAAAAAATGAGATTTAGAGCCCCACCATTAAGAAGAATAACCCGCTTAGTACCTTCTTTTGCAAGCATCCACTTAATGATAAGCAAGGGAAGGTTAAGACACTTATCGGTATAAAGACACCACGTGACAAAACAATCATGGTACGACAAGTGATCTTTAGGCCCACCACGAGGGAGAACATTAAAGGTGAGGAGGAAATGGATAATTTTGGCCTCAAAGGTGAGTTGCTTATAAAGTGGAGGATGACCAAAATAACCACCAGCCTCTTCCAATACAAGTGGTTGAAAATATTAAGGAGTGAAATCTTAGGCCATAATCCATGTGCTTCCTACTCTAGGACATTCAAAGTCACCACGTTCAGTATCAAATTTTTCAGCTATAGTGTGGTCGGTGAAACTAAAAGTTTTTTTTCAAGAACTTTAGTGGTGTAGTGATCACCATCTTGAACAAGATTAGCATAAAAGAGATGCACAAGATGGGGAAAAACACCTTGGGGTTGATAATAAAGAAATCTACCCCATCAAATAAGTGAAAAGATACAACAACTATTGGGAAAGTATTGATCCATGAAAGGTAGGTTAAGAACCTTACCAATAACTAGGTCTAGGGTACTAAGACATTTATTATAAAGCTTCTTAGCCCGAGAAGTGGTAAGCCAGTGGTCGATTCCTTCCGAGGCATCTCGACTCACGGATTTCCCCTAGCATTATTGGTCCTGGGTATGATTGAGAGAGATGGAGATCAAGGGAATGAGTGGAGTGGATGAGGAAGGGGAGTTAAAGATGAAGGAGAAGGATTTTGGTGGTATGGTGGAGGTGAGGAGAGGCTTCGGGTGAGAAGAAAACCAAAATATTATGTTTCAGCATAGGGGTCAGGATTTTAAAGCCCCGCGATTGGTTGACATAAATGTGGTTTTGTTGCCCGAGTTGCCTGAAACTCGCATTTAACAAAGTCAATATTGATTCGGTCAACCGAGCTAGGCATTTCGGTCGCCCAAGTTGTTTGAAGTGCGTAGGTAACAAATTCAGTGTTGGTTTGGTTAACTGGGCTAGTAATTTCAGTCGCTCAAGTTGTTGAATTTTCCTATATCTTAAATTTACTCTTGAACACTCGTTTTAATGAACAAATTAGCTTCAAACAACTTCCCTAACATGTCATAAGACTGATTAATGCCTTATTAAAATAAATTGATCTTCATGAAGTGGTTTAGTGAATATATTGGCCCATTGTTCATTAGTGCAGACAAATTCAAGAATGATATCACCCGTTTGCACATGATCACGAATAAAATGGTGCCTTATTTCTATATGTTTTGTTTGTGAATATGATATGGGATTCTTAGAGATATTAACTGCATTAGTGTTATCACATTTAATTGGCACACTATCATAAGTTAATTTAAAATCTTCAAATTGTTGTTTCATATAAAATACTTGGGCACAACACTATCGGTGGCAACGTATTTACCCTCAGTAGTAGAAAGGGCTACGAAATTTTTTTTCATGGAGAACCAAGAGACAAGAGATCGTCCTAAGAAATGACAAGGTCCACTCGTACTCTTGCGATCTATTTTGCACCTGAAAAAATCCGCATCATAGTAACTAATTATTTCAAAGGATGCATATTTTGGATACCATAATCCTGTCTATAGTGCCAATTAGATATCTTAGAATTATCTTAATGACAATAAGATGTAACGTTTTAGGTGATACTTGAAATCTAACACACACACACACAAATACTAAACATTTTATTAGGCCTACTTGTGGTTAAATAAAGTAGACAACCAATCATACCTCGGTAGAGCTTATTGTTTATCGGTTTCCCTTACTCATCCTTGTCAAGCTTCATAGAAGGGCTCATCGGTGTCCCAAATGCCTTGCCATCTTCCTTGTTTAATCTCTTGAGCAAGTCTTTCACGTACTTTAATTGGTTCACAAACGTCCCATTCTTTTCTTGCTTGATTTGAAGTCCAAGAAAGAAAGTGAGCTCGCCCATTATACACATTTTGAATTATTCTTGCATGCATTTGGCAAAGTCCTTGCACAAATTATCGTTAGTACCACCGAATATAATATCATCAATGTAAATTTGAACAATAAGCATATCATCACACTTGGTTTTAATAAAAAGTGTAGTGTCAATTTTGCCTCTTCAAAATCCATTATTTAATAGAAAACTACTTAGTTTTTCATACCATGCTCTAGGAGCTTGCTTTAATCCATATAAAGTCTTTGATTGTTTAAAGACATGATTGGGAAAATGATAAATTTCAAATCTGGGAGGTTGTTCTACCTAAAATTCCTAACTTATGAAGCCTTTTAGAAATGCACTTTTAACATCCATTTGATGAAGTTTGAAATCCTTATGGGATGCATAAACAAGCCACATGCGAAATGATTCCATCCCAACTACCAATGCATAGGCTTCATCAAAATCGATACCCTCTTCTCAATTGAAATCTTGTGCAACCAATCTAGCTTTGTTGTGGATAACAATACCATTCTCATCTTTCTTGTTCCTATAAACCCATTTAGCTCCTATAATAGTGTGATCATTAGGCATAGGAACTAAGGTCCAAACTCTATTTCTTTAAAATTGGTTTAACTCTTCTTGCATTTCTAAAACCCATGATTTATCTTTCATTGCATCAAAAACATTATTAGGTTCCTTTTGTGATAAAAATGCAAAATGATTACACATGTTTTTAAAAGAAGTGCAAGTTGTTACCCCATGTGAAGGTTCACCAAGGATCAAATCCTTAGGGTGGTCCTTCACAAACTTCCATTCCTTTGGTAACTTGTGGACTTCATCTTTATCTTTAGCATCATCATTGAGGTTTTTTTTTATCTCACTGTTCTCCTCTTGATCATGGATTGATAAGTCTTCCAAGCCCTTTCTTATATCTAAATCATCATCAACAATATTCTTGGAAGAAAATGGGTTAACTTTATCAAAAACTACATGCATTGATTCAACAACAGACATAGTTCTTTTATTATATACTATAAAAGCTTTACTATTTATAGCATAGCCAAGAAAAATACCCTCATCTGATTTAACATCAAATTTTCCTAAATCACCTTTATCATTCAAAACAAAACACTTGCATCCAAAAACATGGAAATATGAAATGTTAGGTTTCTTTCCTTTCCAAAGCTCATATGGGGTTTTATCTAAGTTGGGCCTAAGAAAAACTCTATTCATAACACAACATGCGGTATTTACTGCTTCGACCCAAAAATATTTAGGTAGATTATGCTCATTAAGCATAGTCCTAGCCATTTCTTGTAAATATTGGCTCTTCGTCTCAACAACCCCATTTTTTTTAGGTGTTCGAGGTGCCGAAAAGTTATGTGAAATACCATTTTTATAACAAAAGTTTTCAACATCCTTATTTTTAAACTCTCCACACCTATCACTCCAGATGTGTAAAATAGTAGAGCCTTTTTTTGTTTGGTATCTTTCTACATAATTTGGAAAACATTTCACATACTTCATCCACAGAGGCTAAAAACAAAACGCAAGTAAATCTAGTGTAACCACCAACAATGACAAAGACATAATTTTCCTCCTAGAATTTGAGTTTTTGTTGGACCAAACAAATCTAGATGAAGTAATTGCAATGGCCTACTAGTAGAGATAAATTGCTTCCTTTTAAAACTTGTCTTGGCTGGCTTACCAAGTTGAAAAGCATCACAAACTTTGTTTTTAAAGAATATAGTTTTTGGTAATCCTTTAGCTAAATCCTCCTTCACTAATTTGGATAAGAGATCCATGCTAGCATCACCTAGCCTCCTATGTCACAACCAACTAGTTTCATTTAGGGCCAAAATTCATTTTACATCTTGAGATGCTAATTTTTCAAAATCAATAGATTAGATTGATTTTCAAAAGGATTTTCAAAATGAAAAGTGGGAGAAATATTTTCTTAAGATTGACCTTTGAAAAATCAAATAGCAAGAAGGCTTTCAAGCAATATATATGAAAGAAAATATGTGCTGAAACCTTCAAGATTATCTCAAGAATAAGAAGCCTTTGAAGCAAAAATATATAAGTGGATATATGCTCCAAGCTTCCTTGAATAATCCACCAGATTTTCCCCCAATAGAGTTTTCAAAAAGAAAGAGTGGTAGAAAATAAGAATTTGATGTTCAAAATGGGTTTCAAAAATGACCTAGGATCAAAGAATATGTAAATAAGATTTCAATACATTTCTTTAACATTTTTCAAGTGTTTTAGCTTGTATTTATACGCCAAAAACCCCTTGTGACCATTATATAGCCACTGAGACCTTAAAATATGTTTTTATTTTGAAAACTAGTTGTTTTTCAGCTGTTAGGGCGCCTTTCCAATAGGTCCCATCGACTGGGGCTAAGATCTAGTCAACTAGGGCTTCAAATCTGCGAGATTTGGTCAATTGACCAATGATCCGATCAATCGGATTCGGGTTTTTTGTGCAGACACCCTTCAAGTTTTTTGGATATAACGTTTTCTATACAACTCCAAATTTGATGTTCTTGATGCAAACAAGAAGCTAAGAGAAAATTTCACAACTTTCATGTTGAAAACTTTTTAAGATAAGAAGTGATTGATTGAGAAAATGGCTCGTCAGTGAGACAAAAGTGACATGAAGGGAATTTTTCTAGCGCGGATATCTTTCAATATTTTGGACATTCCTTTTTTTTTGAAAATTCCAAATGGAACGTTCTTGGTATCAAAGGAATGGCAAGAGCAAATACACCAATTTTCATGTTGAACATATTTTAAGATGAGAACTTTTTCATTGAGAACATTACTCATCAATGCAACGGAACATAAAAGGGATTTTGAAAAACTTGTTTTAGAGTTTTTCACTTAAAATTTTTTTTGCACATTTGTAAATTGATTTTCCATGAAATATAGAGTGCTTAAGGTCAGTCTAAGGTCATGGTTGAGAGAGCATCAATGCAAATAAAAAGATATGCACGCACAAATTAAACTTATAAATATTACAACTCAAAAATTACAAGTTTTCAAGTTTTGCTCTTCTGAAATCCATGGAATACGCCACATGTTGTGTTCGTTTAGGTAGATTCAAGGCTTCCATTTTGCATCAATCATCCGTGCTCTGAAAAATAAAGTTGTTCATACACTAAGCACACAAATGAGATGTTGTGATTTATCATTATCAAAATGGGATAGGACTCAAAAAGTCAGCAATCTCCCCTTTTTTGATAATGACAAATACGTGAGCAAAACAAGGTCAACCTGACAAGGCTTCCCCTTACAATATGCATAACTTCAAAATAATAGTCAATAAGATTAGCTTGTTTGAAATGAAGACTATCGAAATTTTCAAGTTGAGAATTTAAGTTTAGTTTGGTTCGATGTGCAATTATATTGAAGCTGACTTAAAAAAATATTCAGTTAAAACACAATCAAATTCACTTAATACACAAAATAGATCACATTTGTATAATAAGTATCATGTTTATCATTTTTCAAATTATGAATAGCAAAAGAAGGAGAATACCAATTGTACAAGAATGATTTTGCTTTAAAACCTTCTCCCCCTTTTGTCATCAGCAAAAGAGCTAAAACATCTCCCCTTTTTCAAGAGGATCATTTAAAATAATAGAGCCCTTAAATATTTGCACTTCATGAAAAACATGGATTTTTAGAAAATTATAAGAGCACAGGTCATGAATTCTTTTAATTTTACAACTTTCAACAAGAGAAAATGAAATAAAATTTAGTTGTACTTTAAGTTGTTTTCAAAAGAAAGTTTCCTTTTTTAATATCATTAATAAGTACTAGGGATCAATGCTTGCTATATACAATAAGTTAAACATAAAAGTCAAGCAAACTAAGATTTTTTTGGTAAACATTTAAGAACATTTCATGTTTTAACCCAAAAAAGCAACCATATAGATCCTAAATATCTGAAAATTTAATCCAAGATCATATGGTTAAGCCATATATTTTTACTTAAGATTTACCGTGAGCAAAGATAATAATTATATTTAAATACACATGCCACAGTAAGCTTGTTAAAACAAGAACCTAAGTTGCAAGATGGGTGAGCATAACAAGATTTAATTTCAAGAGCTCCCCCTCACTACAAAAAATAAGGTTATTAGTGAAGGATCAAAACCGTCACTAATAGTATTAGTGACGATTTTGTGATTAGTAGTGATGGCTTTGAATTAGTCGCTATAACTACAGTTACTACTACTTATTAGTGACGAATCCTAAAAACATCATTAATAATAGAGTATTAGTAACGAATTATAACCATCACTAAAATCCTAAAACCATCACTATAAATTCTAAATCGTCACTAATAGTAGAGTATTAGTAACAAATTTCAAAACCATCACTAATAATAAAGTATTAATGAAGGTTTCAAAACCGTCACTAATAGTAAAGTATTACTGAAGGTTTCAAAACTGTCACTAATAATATATTATTAGTGACAAATTTAAAACCATCACTAATGTCACGACGTCCCGGAACGCGGGTGCCCTGGGGTGGCGAAATAAAAAAAATTATTTTATATTTTCATGAAAAAATAGGAATATCGGAATCGCCACTAGCCTTTTAGTGTGGTTCGAACACTGAACAACTACCCTGTTTAGGGTAGATTCGGTCTATGTTACCAAAGCCGGAATCAGGAGTTTGGTTACGCGAGGGGAAGATGCAAGCACCCCCTATGCACCCGTTCTTATGAATGGTACCTAATTAATTATGAAATTATCCCAAGGTAATTTAAAAAGTCTTTAAAGTCACTCCTTTTATGATTTTACAAAATATACGAGTAAAGAAATTAATCACAAAAATATACATAATATATATTCTCTCAGAACAAAAGGTACATGAAGTTCGAAAGCTTGTACCCCCTTTTTAAATCATAGGGATAAAAATTGAAAATATTAAATAAAATACACTCCCAAATTTTGGAACTCGTATAGAATTTTTAGTAGGAAAATAAATACTAGTATGAGAGGTTTCAACACGTGATAATAGGATAAAAAATAAGATATTAAGCTACCATAATACACACAATAATTATAAGAATACATATCAACTACAATATTACAAATACAAAAATAAGTAATAAAATACCATATTACATATATAATAAGACACTATAAAAAAAAGTAATACCATAAATATTAGAATACTAACAAATATACACTAAATAATATATATAATCATAATAATAATATGTAACATAGAATGAAATAAAAAATGACATAATATTAAAATATAACCATATTCTTAATATAGACACTAAATATGAATAATAATGACCCTACATGTGAACATTAACTATGACAAGAACCCTAAACTCTAATATTAGATATAACCCTAATGTGAACATTACGTATAACATACCTAAACATATAAATATCAAGCAATAATGCCCTTAAGTAAATAAGTACTATAATAACAACCATTCTAAATACATAAATATTAAACATACAATAATAACAAAAACGACCCTAAATATGACAATTGAACATCAAAATAACTGTAACAATCCAGCAACATGAATAATAGACATAACTGCATGTTATAACATTAAGGATCCTACAATAATAATATTAATAATTAAACAAATACAAAAGGTTAAAATATAAATAACAAAACAAACTCCAACTATAAAAAATTCACAACAATGATAATAAAACAATTAACCTATATAACAAATACAATAAAAAAACTTACCATGAATATAAAATATTAATATAAATATAAAGAAAAAACCTGCAAGATGAATAGTAATCATTTAATATAAAGAAAAAACCTGCAAGATGAATACTAATATAAATATAAAGAAAAAACCTGCAAGATGAATAGTAATCATTTAATTTATACACACAAACACACACACACACACACACACACATATATATATATATATAATAAATACAACCTAAATATCTTACTTGCATATACAATGAAGACCCAACATTAGATCAAAACAAGAAAATAATCAAAATATAAAACAGAAAGAAAGGAATAAAAAAAAAAAAAAAAAAAAAAACTTTACGTGCGCGTGTTCGCATGCAGGAGTTCACCAGAAGACTCACCGTGGGTGGGCGTGACGGATGGAGGCTAGGAGAAGGCTAGCAGTGGTGGTTGCTGCTTGGACTGCTGCTGCTGCTGCCTGTGCGTGGAGGAGCAGGGATCACTATCGCTGGCAGCAGAGGAGCTTGTCTGCAGTGGTCTGGCCATGGGGTTGCGGTGGCTGTGGCTTTTGCTGCTGAGCGATGGTTGTGACTGGCCGATGTTGCAGCGGCAGAGATAATCGGACGATTTCTGGCTGTGGACTCCAACTAGAGCAGAGGATGTTACAGAGGACTGGTCGAGGATGGGGGCTGGACTGGTGAGTGGCCTCGGGTCTGCTGGGCTTCTAAAAGGTGCCTGGAGCAGAGGGAGTGCAGGAGAGAGTTGAGAGAGAAACTGAGGGGGAAACAGAGAGAATGGGAAGAGCAGAGAGATAGGGGAAGAAAGTGGAAGAGAACCGAGAGGCCTGAAGGCCGCTGAGGGAGAAAGGGAGAGCCAGAGAGATAGAGAAAGGTAGGATTTTTTCTTTTTTCTTGCCCCCGGTTCCCTCTTTTGTGCGCCCTGTTATGCCTTTCTAAAGGCTTTTCCCTAGCCCTAATGCCTTTTCCCCATAATAATAATAATAATAATAAAATAATACTAATGTAATGATAATAATGATAATAAAAATACTAAAAATAATAATAATAATGATACTAAAAATACTAATAACAATAATAATAATAAAATAATAATAATAATAATAATAATAATAATATTAATATTAATATTATATAGTAACCCCTTGGTTATATTTGGCTCGGGAAAAAATAGGATGTCTACAGCTGCCCCTCTTTGTATGCTTTGTTGCTTTAATGTAACGGTAGGAACTCTCCTACGTTTTTTATAACAACAAACTTGCAAAGATAAAAGACACCTATTTTAGTGAGGCTATACAACTTCTTATGGCTTTTAGGTTAATCAAGTGTTGTTCGTTTCTACCAATTAGGAATGATTTGCACTGAATGTAAGAATCCAGACAGAAGTACATAGTGAGATATTGCACTGAGTATAAGAATCCAAGTTGAGGTACATAGGGATGACTTGCACTGGATGTAAGAATCCAGATGGTAGTATGTAGGCTTGATTTGCAGTAAATGCAAGAATCCAGACCAAGGTACACAAGGATGACTTGCACTGAATGTAAGAATCTAGGCAGAAGTACGCAGGGTTGACTTGCACTAAATGTAAGAATCCAGGTCGAGGTACGCAGGGATGACATGCACTGGATGTAAGAATGTAGGTGGTAGTATGTAGGCTTGACTAGCACTGAATGTAAGAATCTAGGCCGAGGTGCACAAAGATGACTTACACTGGATGTAAGAATCCAGACGGTAGTATGTAGGCTTGAGTGGCACTAAATGTAAGAATCCAGGATGAGGTACACAAGGATGACTTGCACTGGATGTAAGAATCTAGGTCGAGGTACACGGGGATAACTTGTTTCGAATGTAAGAATCCAAGTCATAGCGGATACGATGATCCGAGCCATAAGACACAATAATGACTTGCTTCGAATGTAAGAATCCGAGCCGTAACTGATACAATGATCCAAGCCATAGGACGCAATGATGTCTTGCTTCGAATGTAAGAATCTGAGTCGTAGAAGATACGATGATCCGAGCCATAAGATACAATGATGGCTTGCTTCGAATGTAAGAATCTGAGTTGTAGCAGATACGATGATCCGAGCCATAAACACAATGATGGCTTTCTTCAAATGTAAGAATCCAAGTTATAGCGGATACGATGATCCGAGCTATAAGACACAATGATGGCTTGCTTCGAATGTAAGAATCGGAGCCGTAGCGGATATGATGATCCGAGCCATGGAACACAATGATGGCTTTCTTCGAATGTAAGAATCCGACTCGTAGTCGATACGATGATCCGAGCCATAAGACACAATGATGGCTTGCTTCAAATGTAAGGATCTGAGCCGTAGCGGATACGATGATCCGAGTCATAGGAGACAATGATGGCTTGCTTCGAATGTAAGAATCCGAGCCATAGCGGATATTATGATATGAGTCATAAAACAAAATGATGGCTTGCTTCAAATATAAGAATTTGAGCCGTAGCGGATACGATGATCCAAGCCACACGACACAATGATGGCTTGCTGTGAATGTAAGAATTTGAGCCATAGCGGATATGATGATCCGAGCCACAAGACACAATGATGGCTTGCTTCGAATGTAAGAATCTGAGTCGTAGCGGATACGATGATTTGAGCCATAGGACACAATGATAGCTTGTTGCAAATGTAAGAATCCAAGCTATGGCGGACACAATGGTCCGAGCCACATGACAAAATGATGGCTTGCTGCGAATGTATGAATCCAAACCATAGCGGACACGATGATCCGAGCCATGGGAAAAAAGGATGACTTGCTTCGAATGTAAGAATCTGAGTCTTAGTGGATATGATGATCCGAGCCATAAGACATAGTGATGACTTGCTTTGAATGTAATAATCTGAGTCGTAGCGAATATGATGATCCTAGCCACACGACACAATGATGGTTTGCTATGAATGTAAGAATCCGAGCCATAGCGGATACGATGATCCGAGCCACAAAACATAATGATGGCTTGCTTCGAATGTAAGAATCTTATTCATAGCAAATACGATGATCCGATCCATAGGACACAATGACTTGCTGCAAATGTAAGAATCCAAGTCGTAGAAGATACGATGATCCGAGCCACATGACACAATGATGGCTTGCTGTAAATGTAAGAATTCGAGTCATAGCAGATACAATGATCTGAGCCACTTCAAGTAGTAACAAGGTGTGAAGCCAAAGTTTGGAAAATTGTTGTTTAGTTGGGGAAACCCACTTGGGTGTAAGGTTCTGAATTTTGATGAATGGCTCCACTTATCCCTGGGGTCTGCTGCCCTAGTTTCAAAATAAATCAACGTGTTTATGGGGTCAGCTGCCCTAGTTTTCAAGTAAATCAATGTGTGTCTGGGGTCAGCTACCCTATTTTCAAATATTAGCACAACAAGAATTGCTCAGTCAAGGATGTCAAATGATAATGCAAAAGTTTATTCAACAAGACAAGTGTGAAGGTTGCTCTATTGCTATATGTATGCATGTTGCTAGCTCATGATGCCAGAATGAAGTGATATACTGTTATTTGTATGCATGTTGCTTACTTGTGATGCTAGAATGCAGTGATATGCTACTACATGTATGCATGTCGCTAACTTGTGATGCTAGAATGCAGTGATATGCTGCTATTTGTATGCATATTGCTAACTTTTGATGCTAGAATGCAGTGGTATGCTGCTATTTGTATGCATGTTGCTAACTTGTGATGCTAGAATGCAGTGATATGTTGCTATTTGTATGCATGTTGCTAAATTATGATGCTAGAATGCAGGGATGTGTGCTATATGTATGCATGTTGCATGATATGACATGTATGCATTTTTTATTTTTTTATTCTTTATTTTTATTTTTTTGTGCAATGCATGAAATGTATGATGATGCATGAACTTCGTTTTTCCAATGCATTTATAATCAACAACTCAATCTCTGATCTTGGCTATGTTGTCTTTTGAATTAGTTCCCCTGAAAATCAACTCGAAACCTGCCCTAGTTGAATTTATCTACCGTTGATCTTGACAGTATTTTCATATTTCAATCTTATAAGAAAACGCTTGAATAGGTCCCACTGAAACTCAATTCTTCTTGAATAAATAGATCTCTGAAACATGACATGACATTTGCCCTAGTTAGACTGCTCTTTCTCCACATGGATCTACTTTATAGAAACTACTGGTGATTCTGAAACCCTTTGACTATCCATTTTCCTTTAGAGCTTTGAAGGGCAAGGAGATTTTTTTTTTTGTGTTTTTTTTTTTTTTTTTATATAATACATAATGACATGCCAATTTTACAATGAGCCTGTAACAAACCCAATTCTGATCTTGACCATATTTTTGAATTCCCATCTGACATAGATGTCCCTGAATGTGTTCCTCTGAAACTCGGCATGACACCAACCCGAGTAGATACATCCTTAAGGATGTTTTTACATTTGCTCCACAAGAATGTTCTTTAAATTGCATCCTTAATGTTTTAAAATCTTTTTGAAATTTAAATAAATTAACATGCAATCAGATAACTCAATTTCAATAGGAATATGGATGGAATGCACAAACTTGCTTGTCTTTTCTTGATTTTTTGTGCTTGTAAAATAGGAGACAAATTTTACCAATACTTTGACACTAATGTAACTTTGCTGGCTTAGAGAATCATATCAATGGGCAAACCTTTTTTTTTTTTAAGCCTCATAACCATAACGCGCCCACTGTATCACCACTTAGAGATTCTTTCTTACTTATTTCAAGCTTATTTCAAACTCCCTATCTTGAATTATAACTAGTGTCTCATTAAGTAGTCTGATCAATATTTCAATCTCAGGGTGGACTTTAAGACGTGGGACGAAATGTAGGCTAAGGATTCAGGTTTCAACAAGAATAAGGAAACTAAGGCTAAAAACTCCCCTCCCATAGTAACATTTTCTGCCCAGTTTGAGTTAAGACACTTTGCAAGATATTGACCGAACTTTTCATTTGAACAAGCTGCCTACGTACCTTTTTAGGATCAAGTCATTACGTAGTTTAGACTCAACATTGAGTCTGACAAATCATTTGAGACAACAACATATACCAATCTGGTCAGGACTTTCATTTGGACCATAAAGTAGGCTAGGGGCATGGGTTAAAGAAGAAAAGAGTTAAATAAGGCTCAAAATCATCGATTTCATCAAGGGTAATTTGGTAAAAGATCACATATGTAGTATGTCTCTTATTTTTCTTTCTTCTTCCTTTTCTTCTTCTTTCTCTTTCCTTTTTTTTTTTTTTTTTCCTTTCAGTTTTTCATCATCTTCTTCTTCTTTTACCACAACTTTTGCTTTTCCCTTTATGAAGGAATCTTAATTTCATTTTCATTTGAGCTTCATTTGGGACTGATCTTTTTAAAACTCCCCTGGTGTGGGGTGTGGTCTTTTGACGGGTTAATCAAGAATTGAATTTTTTAGGCTCAAAAGGGCTTGCAAGGGATTTCTTCTTTAACCTTCTTTTGGGTAGCATAAAAATGACCTGACATCATTTTGGTAGTGACCATTGCCTCAAATGACTTGTCAAACACTAGGAGACCCAAACCCAGGTTAAATTTATGGTATACTGACTTATAAGAAAAGGATGGTTTGACATTTAGGCTCAAAAGGGGTTAGCAAATGGTAAATCAATATTTGGTTCTTTTTAAGGAAACTGGTCGACCAAAGATGGTCACCCCTCATTTGATCAGAATATAATCATCACACCTTTAAGACGCCAATCATAACGTAGATAACAAAGACAAGAGACCTTTTCATCGATTTCATCAAACAAATGTAGGACAAAGCTTGATAAGTCATTTTTGTATATTTCCCCTATGACTCTTCTTCATTTTGAAATCCACATCCCACAAAGCTCCTTGACAACATCTTGAAGTGGCGTTCTTTACTAAACTTCATCTTGGAGGCTTTTCCTTCATCCATTTTTTTTTTTTTTTTGCCCCATTGAATAGACCCTTGAAACCAATTGTTTGCTTTACCCTGATCCCAAGAGGGGGGGGGGGGGGAATTGGTATTTTTAAAATTTAATCGCTAGGTCAATCTCCTAACACCAGTATATTGACAACCCTATGGTCAATCTAGTGCATGTAAAGTAAATGTATACCAGAAATTAAATAAAACAATTTAATCAATCACACAAGCACCAAAAAGCAATAAAAAGAGGGTGACATGCAGATATGTTATCGAGGTTCGGCCAATTGCCTACGTCCCCACCTTGGCTAACAAGCACAAAGATTACCGCTATAACTTGCTCACTTAAACGGGTGGAGCGGCACCTATACAAACCAGGTCAATTAGCACAGGGTTGACTTCAACCTTTACACCAATCCTTATCGGGCTGGATTATAGACCCCTCAGGCCATGCCTTGAGTCACTCATATTTATAATCAAATGGTACAATATAAAAGTGCTTTCACATAAAGAAGATTTGTACCCAAATGCGTTAAATCACATACACCACAAATGATTTAATATGTAAGCTCAGTGTGGTCTAAATAGTTCAACTCTCAAATATATTTTCTATCAGTGTAGGGAGTACGTGAGAGTGTCAATAACAATCTGTGTATCTGAAAATATTTAATCAAACGTGTTCACACAAAATATCAAGCGAGTTTCAAGTATGTCAATCAATGAGATGTCTTAATCACAAATATAGTGTATATGCTTGGTTTGCAAAAGCTATGCAATCTTTGTATTAAGCAAATGATATATACTTGAATAAATATTGTCACAAAGATAAATGTAACGAATACAAATATCTTTTCACAAATATATCAATACAGATTCCACAAGATATTTGAGTAAGTTTGAAAATATTTTTGCAAACCAAAAACAAATACAAATTTCATAAGTTATTGCAACGAGAATGCAACACTCAGAAGTTCAATACAAGTCTTCTTAGGGTAGGCTTATTAGCAAAGCCTCCTAAGAATACTTACGTTATGCTCTCGTAAAAAATCGATTCAAACACTCAACAAATGAGAGAGCAAACCTCTAAATACCAACACTCAATACACTTACAAATGATATAGAGAAGTAAAGAAGGTAAGTTTGAGTTGTTTTAGAGAGAGTATGAGCAGTAGGATGTATTTTTCTTGAGAGAAAATATTTGGATTTTGTATGCTAATCAAGTTACTAATTTTCCCAAATGATGGGGTATATATAGACACCCCATGAATTATAACTGCTGGGGACCTATGAGGAATTATTAGGAAAGTTTAATGACATTTCAAATATTTTAACCATGTTTAAAAAATGTTTAACCGTAGTAAAAATCAGGGCAACCCAAGAGGTCCGGTCGACCAGAACCATTTCGGTCGACCAAAGTTCATATGGTTCGGTTGACCAAGAAACTTTTGAACTGAAGACTCGGTTGACCGAAAGTGTCTGTCCAAAGGGTGATTTTTCATTCCTCCGAGGTTCGATCGAGCAGGCCATTTTGATTTGAATGGTTCGGTCGACCAAACAGTTGGGATTTTTCCTGAGGACCCTTGGTCGACCAAGTAGTTGCAATACAAATTTGGCTTAGTCGACCAGATGGTCAATTTATTGAGCTCAGGGTGTTTCGGTCAACCGGGAGATTTGAACTACACTGGTTCGGTCGACCAAGACCTTGGTCAACTGTTGACCCAGGCCTATTTCGTTCGACTAGGGCAGAATGAACTGCCAAGGTCGGTCGATCGAAAGTGCACCAAGTGTGCATTTCGGTCCTGTTTTAAATCACACAATCCCTATTCAGGTGCCTAACATTCATAGGTGCAATATGTGTGCCCTATGGTCATTTATGTCCAATTAAAAGACACAGAAAAAGTCCAATGTCGGTCGACCAAGTTCTTTCTAAGGTCAATTTGTATTATGAGCATTATGAGCTTACGTATTAAAACATGCATGTGGGGTGTGTGATTATTACAAGCCAGGGACCCTAATTACTATTACAAACCTTTGAATAAATATGAAATACAATACAAATAGAAATTAGGTCTTCAACTTCACTTTCTCTTTGTGCATTATGATTTTCCAATTTAAGTTCGTGCACATAACTTCAAACACCCATTAGATACAATGAGTATTTGTCATAATCAAAACTGAGCATGACCTATAAGGTTAACATTCTCCCGCTTTTTGATGATGACAAATACGATTAACAAAAAATAGGGTTAAGCCTAAGAAGGTTCCCCCTCTCAATATACATCCAACTTATTTTTACACATTTAATTTACTGAATATTTTTGCCCCTTTCCATCTCCCCCTTTTGGCAATAGTAAAAAGGGCCATTATGAGTTAATAACCTAGGCAATGGGTAAGTATTATAATTATACAAAAAAGAATTTTTGAAAGAATTTTTAAAAATTTCAGCAGAGTACCCTTTGTAAATTGGACATTCCAAAATAAAACTTGTATAAGTGTAACCTATTTAAGTTTAAATATGTCCTAACAGTTTATCCACAACTACTCAAACAGTTCAGTATGGTCCAATCAAACAATTAAAATTTTAATACGATCATGAAGTGGACAAGTTGTGCATCATAAATGATAATCAATATAATCATACGATAAAAATATGAACTGTGCACAAAGTCTAAAGCAAGACGATAACTTAATCATTAGTATCAGTTGCTAAGACTTAAAAAGTTCCCATGAGAGAGCTCCCCCTAAATTTATGCAAGTTATGAAACATTTAAGTTTTAGGAAGCTTCTCTACTATGCATTAAGCCTAACTCACGTCTAATTTGTATGAACCTATCCTCGGGTAGTGGTCTAGTGAATATGTTAGCCCATTGTTCATTGGTGCATACAAACTCAAGTGTAACATCTACTTTTTGTACATGATCACGAAGAAAATGGAGTCTAATCTCACTGTGTTTAGTTCGTGAATGTGCGATAGGATTTTTAGAGATGTTGATTGCACTAGTATTATCACATTTAATCGGTATTGTTTCATAGTGCAATCCAAAATCCACAAGTTGTTGTTTCATATAAAGAGTTTGGGCACAACAACTTCCAGGTGCAATGTATTCAGCTTTGGCTGTGGATAAGGCAACTAAGTTTTGTCCTGAGTAATGACAAGTGCCGCTTGTGCTTTTTCTATCAACCTTACTACCGGTAAAGTCAGCATCAGTGTAACTAAAAGTCTCAAAGGTGGTATGCTTAGGGTACCACAATCCTAATTCAATAGTCCCAACTAGATACCCAAGGATTCGTTTGACAACTTTTAGATGAGATTCCTCAGGAGTAGCCTAAAATCTAGCACACATACATACACTAAACATAATATCAGGCCTACTAGCAGTGAGATATAGGAGACTCCCTGTAATGACTCGAATAAAATGATAATTTAAATAATAAGGAAGGGGAAATGAAAACCGAAAAATAGAAGGAGGTCGTAGACTTCGTTGACAAATCCCTTGTGTTCGTCGACGAAGGCTTAAGAGAATTCATCGACGAACACAGGGCTTCGTTGACAAGAAAATACCGAGAGAGGTTCTGAGGCAGCCTGAATTTCGTCGACGAATTCAGGGCCTTGTCAACGAAATTTGTGAAGGATTCATCGACGAAGGTCGGGCTCATCAATGAAATCCTGTTTTATAAGAATGAAAAATTCGGGAGAAATATCATTTTTTTATGAAGTCTCTCTCTCTCTCCTCTCTCTCTCACTGTCTCTCTCTCTCTCTCTACGTTTCTTTCTCCCTTCTCTCTACGTTTTCGACCCCACTAGTCGTCAGATCGATGATTAGAAGTTACCACGACGATCCTGGTAGAGTTCTCTACAAGTCTACCAGGGCAGATTGTCAGGGAAACAAAATTTGAAATCATCCCAGAGTTGAGGTAAGGCTTTTCAAGCCATATTTGGTCTTGTGCTAGTTATAAGAAATGTTGTGCGCATGAAAATATTTAAATTTAATACTGGGGGTTTTCAGCTTCGGAGTATTGGTCAGGGAACCCCTCAGGTGTTAAACTTGAATGCTTTTGGGTGACAGCTTTCTACCCAATATTTGGTTTTTTGGCTGTTGAGGAAAATATTGTATGCTTCGAAATACTGAACTTTAATTCTGGGATTTTTCATTTTCAAGGTGTTGAGTTAGGAACCCTGCGGGTGCGAGGCAGTTTTATTAGGGGGGGCTTCCCAGGAATCAGGTAAGGGGATAAACTAAACTAGTTTTTTTTGTAATATATATGTATATATTTATGACACTCGTTTTCAGGAAAATACAATGTTTATGTGTATGTTTTATACTTGAGAAAACCCTGTTGAAAATAATGATATGTTGTATACGTGGAAAACTGGTTTAGTGTGGCATGAGTAGTAATGATTGTGACATACTGTTGTTCTCGGAATGTGGTGATATGGTTTTTATGATGGAAAACCGACTTATGGGCCGAGATTTTTATGATGATATTTTGTGTGATTTGCCGACGTACGGGCCGTGCCATGTGATGTGAGTTGTCGGCGTACGGGCCGTGCTATGTGATGTGATTTGCCGGCGTATGGGCCGTGCTATGTGATGTGATTTGCCGGCATACGGGTTGAGCTATGTGATGTGATTTGCCAGCGTACGGGCTGTGCTATGTGTAGCTGGTGTACGGGCCGAGTTACGATATAATGTGTAATATCGACATACGGGCCGATGATTTTCATGATACACTTATATATGTAAAATGATATGATTAATGTGAAAATGAAATATATGATATATCTCTGTAACACAATTTCAGTATAAGTATATGTTATCAGAACTGGTTGGCTTGGTTTAGGCTAGCACTTGCACGGTACCGTTGCTATGTGTCCATGGTCCTCGTGATCATGATATATGTGTTAACGCCGCTGTACGGAGTGGTGTGAGATTGGATGGTCGATGGGTTATGTTTGAGGAGTGTGCTGTTATTGCCCCTGGTGTACGGACCAGTCTGGGTAGATCCATCGGACCTACAGACTAGACTATCGACTTGGCAGTGGTCGGCCAACCATTGTCAGGTCCTGCCTTCAGGCCACACAACCCAGTCATGTGAGGGTAATACATGACAAGCCAGCTAACGTACCAGGGATTGTTTTATGATATTATTATTATGATATGAGATGAGATATGTTATGAAAATGTAGTATGTTCTGGCATGTTGATTTATATATATATATATATATATATGTTTTCTCAGATTTGATGAAACAGTACTAATGGTGTTATATATAATATATGTTGAACACGAATTACTCATGTTGCCACACGCTAGTATTAGTTTATTTCCATTACTGAGAGGTGTCTCACCCCTAAATTTCATTAACTTTTCAGGAGCCCCGGATAGGAGAGCGAGAAAAGCCCCACAGAATTAGTATTGTTTATCTGCCCTCTGCGAAGGGTAAGTTTTGGGGGGGACAGTTAGGGTTTTGTGGGAATTGTCCCTAGTTTCCATTTTTGGGATGTAAATATATTGAGAGTTAGTGTTTATAGTACTCTGGTATATTGTATTGCACATTATGATGAGATGTATATGATTTTACACTTTCTGCTGCGTAGGCTTTTGCTGTATATTCTGATGTATCCTTGGTACCCACGGGTCCAGGTGGATTGTGACCTACAGTATTTGGAAATGAGATGTGTGTGGTAATGATTTTATTAAAAAAATATATATATGTGGAAAATGAGCAGGTCGTGACACTCCTAATCATGCCACGATACAATTTTACGTCAACAGGGATTCCTTGCTCATCTTTATCAAATTTGATGGAAGGGTTCATAGGTGTACCAAGAATTTTGCAATCTTTCATATTGAATTTCTTTAGAAAGTCCCTAATATATTTAGATTGGCATATGAAAGTTCCATGATTAGTTTTCTTAATTTGTAGTCCTAAGAAGAAACTAAGTTCACCCATCATGCTCATTTCAAATTCACTTTGCATGCACAAAAATGATATCGTCCACATAGATTTGAACAAGGAGTATATCATCATTTTTGGACTTGATGAAATGTGTAGTGTTAATTTTACCACGGGTAAACCAATTTTCTAGTAGAAAACCACTAAACCTCTTATACCAAACTCTAGGAGCTTGTTTCAATCCATACAAGGCTTTAGAGAACCGGTAAACATGATCGGGATATTTATCATTTTCAAAACCGGGTGGTTATTCTACGTATACCTCTTCATTAATGTAGCCATTTAGAAAAGCGCTTTTAACATCCATTTGAAACAATTTAAAATTTTTAAAAGCGGCAAAGGCAAGTAACATTCGAATGGCTTCTAATCTAGCAATGATGGTGTGCTCATCAAGCCTACGAACTAAGGTCCACACTTTGCTTCTTTCAAATTGATTAAGCTCTTCTTGCATAAACATCACCCAAGACTCATCTTCTATGGCTTCTTTAATATTTTTAGGTTCTTCTTGCAATAAGAAAGTAGAATGATTCACTATATTTCTCAAGGAGGATCTTGTGGCTACTCCACGGGATGGTTTGCCTATGATTTGTTCTATAGGATGACTTCTAATGAATTTCCAGTCTCTAGGCAACTCCTGATTTTCATTTTCATTATCTTCAAGTGATTTTTCATTTGCTTCTTGATTTTCACTTTCATTTTTTTCAATAGACATTTTCTCTAAGCATTTTCTAATATCAATATCATCTTCATCATCTTTATTAGAAAATGGGTTAGACTCATCAAACACAACATGAATAGATTCAATGACACTTAAAGTTCTTTTATTGAAAACCCTATATGCTTTGCTATTTAATGCATATCCTAGAAAAATACCTTCATCAGATTTGGAGTCAAACTTTCCTAGATGTTCATTATCTCTAAGTACAAAGCATTTACAACCAAACACATGAAAATAGGAAATATTAGGCTTACGGTTGTTCCATAATTCATAAGGGTTTTATTAATTGATGGTCTAATCAACACCCTATTCATAACATATCATGCAGTATTAATGGACTCGACCCAAAAATATTTAGGTAAGTTATGCTCATTCAACATAGTTCTACCCATTTCTTGTAGTGACCTATTCTTTTTTTCTACTACACCATTTTTTTGAGGTGTCCTAGGTGCAGAGAAGTTATGTGATATGCCCTCTAAGTCACAATATTTTTCTATGCTTTTGTTTTTAAATTTCGTGCCTCTATCACTTCTAATGTGAGTGATTTTATATCATTTTTCATTCTGAATTCTCCTACAAAGTTTGGTGAATGTTCATATGATTCATTTTTATGTGCAAGAAACAACACCCATGTGAATCTAGAAAAGTCATCTAAAATTACAAAAGCATAAGATTTACTATCAAGACTTTGCACAGAATTAGGTCCAAATAGATCAAGGTGAAGCATCTCCAAAGGTCTACTAGTAGATATAAATTTTTTTTTCTTAAAACTAGATTTTGTTTCCTTACCCATTTGACATACATCACATATTTTACCCTTTACAAAAGACATCTTAGGCAAGCCTTTAACTAATTCTTTTCTAACAAGTTTAGACAGTAAATCCATGCTAGCATGCCCTAGATACCTATGCCATAACCAGTTAGCTTCATTTATAGCAGAAAAACATGTTACTTGTTGTGAAGCTAGATTATCAAGAGAGGCAGTATAAACATTTTCATGTCTATCAGTAGTAAAAAGCACTTTGTCATCTATTTTATTTTCTGCTATGCATTTGTCATTTTCAAAAGACACTTTATATCCTATGTCACACAACTGACTTATGCTAAGTAGATTATGTTTCAGTCCATCAACTAGAAAAACATTATCAATGATAAAAGAGGAATCCTTACCAACCTTACCTACCCCGATGATATATCCTTTGGCATTGTCCCCAAATGTTGCATAGCCTTCATCCTTGGGAACAATTGATGTGAATTTGCCTTTGTCTCCGATCATGTGTCATGAGCACCCACTATCCAAGTACCACCTATCCTTGGAGGAGGATGATCTTAGGCATACCTGAAAAATAAGCTAAGTGACTAATGCTGGTCCTCAAATTTTTTTGGGTCCATGGGGGTTATGCAGGATCTCCCTTAACTACCCATACCTTCCTAATTCTAGCATGCTTATTCTTAAGTGGACAATCAAATTGAATGTGACTAATTTGTTTACATTTAAAACATCTTAATCCACACTTTGGTTCTTTAGGAGGAATATAAGATTTTGATTCACGTGTAAAGTGTCCTAAGTAAAGATTAGGTCATCTAACATTTTCGATACCATTAAAACCAAGACACTCTTTACTTAAGGAGTTTCTTTGGGCACCAAGTAATTTTTCAAAATTTTCTTTGTCCTTAGTGAATTTAAAAATGATTTTGGAGCTATCTTCCAATTTCCTCTCAAGCTCAACAATAGCGGCATCCTTGTCTTTTAAAATAGAGGCATGAGAGGTTTTTGGTATATTAAATAATTTTGACCAATTTTCACATTTCTTTTTCAAATTATTATTCTCTTTAGTCATTTTGCCTAACTATTTTGAAACAGGAATATATTCAAACTGTAATTCTCTAAATGTAGGCATACTGTCAGAATCACAATCATCAGATGAATAATAAGAAGTTGATGAACTAGAAGACAATACCTCATCCTCGTGTGCCACCAAGCACAAGATTAGCAACCTCCATGTCACTATGATCTGAATCCAAGTCACCGTTGCTGAATTGGTCCTATGAAGTCCTAGCCTTCATGGCTTTGTTCTTTTTCTTAGCCTCATTCTTCAGTAGTGGGCAGTCAGGTTTGATGTGCCCCACCTTGTTGCAGTTATAGCACGTAGGAGCATTTGATTTTTCTTTTATTTTATTGGACTTTCCCTTTTCATTAGTAAAGTCTCTATATTTTTTAAATGGCTTCCTGTTCTTCCTGAAAAATCTGCTAAACTTTCTGGTTAGCATGACCATTTAATCATCAGTGTCAGACTCACTGCACTCACTAGATGTGTTATTAGATGCTTTTAGTGCAGTCACGTTCTTAGCCCTATTATGCTCATTAAGTCTTTCATTTATGGACAATTCAAAAGTAATCAAGGAACCTATCAATTCATCTAAGCTCATGGCCTTAAGGTCTCTACCCTTAGCAAAGGTCATAGCCTTGGCTTCCCAAACAAGAGGTAAGCCTCTAAGGATCTTCCTGATCATCTCATATGTGGGATAGGTCTTTCCTAATGCATGTAGTGAGTTTATGATGTGTGTGAATCTAGTGTACATGCTCTAAATGGACTCACCTACATTCATCCTAAAGGCCTCATACTCACTGGTCAACATATCTATCCTGCTGTCTTTCACATCTCTAGTACCCTTATATGTGACCTCTAAATTATCCCATATTTATTTTGCAATAGAGCATGCCATAATCCTATTAAATTCATTTATGTCAAGAATACAGTATAAAATATTCATGGTAGT
Source organism: Malania oleifera (assembly GCF_029873635.1). NCBI lineage: Eukaryota > Viridiplantae > Streptophyta > Magnoliopsida > Santalales > Ximeniaceae > Malania > Malania oleifera. The sequence goes on along the minus strand of NC_080428.1, from coordinate 30,614,943 downwards.
GGCATTAAGACTAATAGCTTTCATATCATCATCATCATATTCATCCTCATTCTTAGGAACCCTAGTTGTACCCTCAGTTTTCATAGCGACATAGTTTCCCTTAGAGACAACCCTCTACACCATCCAATCAGTATTCTGAAGGTAGATGTGCATCCTCTGTTTCAAGAAGGTGTAATTAACACCACTGAAAATAGGAGGTCGTGTGGAAGATGGTCCCTCAGGGAAAGGGGTCACGGAGCTATGAGCCATAAGTGATCTTTTTGAAAAATAACAACTAGTCTATGCTACATGGCTCTGATACCAATTATTAGCTTTACCATGAACCCAAAAGGGGGGTGAATTGGTATTTTTAAAATTTAATCCCTAGGTCAATCTCCTAACACCAGTATCTTCACAACCCCATGGTCAATCTAGTGCAAGTAAAGTAAATGTATACCAGAAATTAAAAAAAGCAATTTAATCAATCGCACAAGCACCAAAAAGAAGTAAAGAGAGGGTGACACACAGATATGTTATCGAGGTTCGGGCAATTGCCTATGTCCGCGCCTTCGCTAACAAGCATAAGGATTACCACTATAACTTGCTCACTTAAACGGGTGGAGCGGCACCTATACAAACCAAGTCAGTTAACACAGGGTTGACCTCAACCTTTACACCAATCCTTATCGGGCTGGATTATAGACCCCTCAGGCCATGCCTAGAGTCACTCATATTTATAATCAAATGGTACAATATAAAAGTGCTTTCACGTAAAGCAGATATGTACCCAAATGCGTTAAATCACATACACCACAAATGATTTAATATGTAAGCTCAGTGTGGTCTAAATAGTTCAACTCTCAAATATATTTTCTATCAGTGTAGTGAGTACGTGAGAGTGTCAATAACAATCTGTGTACCTCAAAATATTCAATCAAACGTGTTCACACAAAATATCAAGCGAGTTTCAAGTATGTCAATCAATGAGATGTCTCAATCACAAATATAGTGTATATGCTTGGTTTGCAAAAGTTATGCAATCTTTGTATTCAGCAAATGATATATACTTAAATAAATATTTCCACAAAGATTAATGTAACAAACACAAATATCTTTTCACAAATATATTAATACAGATTGCACAAGATATTTGAGCAAGTTTGAAAATATTTTTGCAAGCCAAAAACAAATACAAACTTCTTAAGTTATTGCAATGAGAATGCAACATTCAGAAGTTCAACAAAAGTCTTCTTAGGGTAGGCTTATTAGCAAAGCCTCCAAAGAATACTTAGGTTATGCTCTCGTAAAAAATCGATTCAAACACTCAACAAATGAGAGAGCAAACCTATAAATACCAACACTCAATACACTTACAGATGATATAGAAAAGGAAAGAAGTTAAGTTTGAGTGGTTTTAGAGAGAGTATGAGCAGTAGGATATATTTTGCTTGAGAGAAAATATTTGGATTTTGTATGCTAATCAAGTTACTAATTTTCCCAAATGATGGGGTATATATAGACACCCCATGAATTATGACTATTGGGGACCTATTAGGAATTATTAGGAAAGTTTAATGACATTTCAAATATTTTAACCATGTTTAAAAAATGTTTAACCGCAGTAAAAATCAGGGCAACCCGAGAGGTCCGGTTGACCAGAACCATTTCAGTCGACCAAAGTTCATATGCTTCGGTCGACCAAGACACTTTTGAACTGAAGACTCAGTCGACCAAAAGTGTCTGTCCAAAGGGCGATTTTTCATTCCTCCGAGATTCGGTCGAGCATACCATTTTGATTTGAATGGTTCGGTCGACTAGACAATTGGGATTTTTCCCGAGGACCCTTGGTCGACCAGGTAGTTGCAATACAAATTTGGCTCAGTCGACCAGATGGTCAATTTTTTGACCTCAGGGGGTTTCAGTCAATCGGGAGATTTGAACTACACTGGTTCAGTAGACCACGACCTTGGTCAACTGTTGACTCAAGCCTGTTTCGATTGACCAGGGCAAAATGAACTGTCAAGGTCGGTCGATCGAAAGTGCACCAAGTGTGTGCATTTCGGTCCTTTTTTAAATCACACAAACCCTATTGAGGTGCCTAACATTCATAGGTGCAATATGTGTGCCCTAGGGTTATTTACGTCCAATTAAAAGACTCTGAAAAAGTCCAGTGTTGGTCGACCAAGGTCTTTCTAAGGTCAATTTGTATTATGAGCATTATGAGCTTACGTATTAAAACATGCATGTGGGGTGTGTGATTATTACAAGCCAGAGACCCTAATTACTATTACAGACCTTTGAATAAATATGAAATACAATACATATAGAAATTAGGTCTTCAGCTTCACTTTCTCTTTGTGCATTATGATTTGCCAATTTAAGTTCAAGCACATAACTTCAAACAGCCATTAGATACAATGAGTATTTGTCATAATCAAAACCAGGTGTGACCTATAAGGTCAACACCAACTAATAGCTCCAAGTCCTTTGTACTGATAATATTATTTCTTATGTCACTTACACAAAATGCAAGCAAAAATAGGCAAATTTTGGTACAAGGTGATGATCTAAGGAGGATAGGATGAGATGAGACTAAAAGACATTCTTATTTCATTCAATTTCAAAATGATTTAAATGAAAAGCATGGATGAATTCCTCTTTTTATCACCCTTAGGTGATCAAGCACATCATTTATGTATCATATGAGCTCACTTCTGAAGTTGAATATCAATCAATCTTCCAATCTGATGGCATTTATTACATTCCTACTGTGATCACACAACGGGTCCCCATGGTCCTAATCTTTCTTTGTAGAGAGATCGTCTTACGCTGCTCAATACTAGAATCCTGGATCTTAATTCTACCACCTTGGACCATGATTTTTCAGATAATTAGAATGTGATTATTGACCCATTGGAGATGACTACGCATGCATGGTTATGGAATTGAGTATGGGATGCATGATTATGTAATGCATGAATGCGTGAGTATTTAATGCATGACCATGGGAAGCAATAGATGTTTATGTATGGGTGTAACTAGTGCAAAAATACATGCAAATAAGGATATGAACATGCATGCATCCTATTGTACATGACTATGCGTGAAATTATGCATGAATACATGAATGCAATGCTACCTAGATAACCACTTTTCCAGAATTCTTAAAAAAATCCACCAATGAAATATTTCAATATTAAGACGACCATTGATGGACCACAATTTCAATTCAATTCTTCCTTCAACCATTGCTTTCCTTGATGATGGTCCATGTGCCTTAGATTCTATGAAGGGTCAGATTATGATCTGAGTTTGGGTCCATTGGATTTATTCAATGCAGGTTTTGGACTTTAATGTGCACTTGGACCTCGAGTATTTTAAATATAGACTTCAAACTATTTTATGATGGGATCAGACCCTAGTTTAAAAGGAGTTGGGCTTGGATTGCTTAAAAAATGTTGGCTTGGATTTTTAGGTAATAGGGTTGAGGCCCACTTTTAAAACCTGCTTTTGGCCCTTTTTTGAAAATCAGGCTGGGCCGAGTTTTAGCTTAGAAAAAAGTCGTGCCTAGGTTTGTTTTTTTAAAAAAAATTGGGCCTGAGTTATTTGAAAAGGGTTGGGCCGACCCATATTTTAAAATGCTTGGACCAAGTGCTTTATTTTTTTGGAAGAATGGACCATAGTCTCATTATTGGGCCTTTCCAGAATAATGGTTAAGTAGTATCCATGTCTCAAATGGATGCAAAATGCAAGACATATTATAAAGTATCTAAAAACATATATACAAAAGACTATACGTGGAGAAGGAGGTGGCTCATACTCCGACCCAGGGTAGGTTTGTATATACGGGGTTCTTCATGGCTTTATCCTAGTTAGGAGAAATTATAGACAAGTATGTGTGGGTAGGCTCTAACCCTTATAAATACAGGTTCCAGTTTGAAATTCCATCCTCCCCCATAGGGGTCCGAACAAAACTCACACTGAGCGGGGTGGTTCACGGGTCCTATCATGCTTAAGCTACAAAAGGACAAACACTATTACACCCCTATCTAACCCTAATAGGTAAAGCTCGGGTACTGAGCACGTGGGAGTGTATGAATCCTAGTTTAGCCTAATCCCACTACCCCCACCTTTATTACATACGTATTCACAATTAATCACATGTTTATTCAAACAATAAAGGAAATAAAGTGTTTACAATCAATCATATGCTTATTCAAAATATGGAAACCAAATATTTACAATTAACACACTTAATCTAAAAAGTTGGAAATAAAATAACTACAATTAGTATTCTTATCTTAAAAAATTTGGAAAGAAAATATTTACAATTAATATTCTTATCTAATAAATTTGGAATTAAAATATTTACAATTAATGTTAAAAATTTGGAAAGAAAATATTTACAATTAATATTAAAAATTTGGAAAGAAAATATTTACAATTAATATTCTTATCTTAAATTTTGGAAAGAAAATATTTGCAATAAAAAAATTTGGAAATAAAATATTTGCAGTCAATATGCTTATCTAAAAAAATTTGGAAAGAAAATATTTACAATTGATAATCTTATCTCTAAAAAATTGGAAAGAAAATATTTACAATTAATATTCACAAAATGAGGAGCAACAAAAAGATTTATTAAATTTGAACTCGAGATAATTTCTAATTAATTACTGGATTGACTCTCCAACGTCCTCAGTAGAGTCGCCAAGCTGTCGCGACGTCCCGGAGCGCGGGTGCCCCAGGGTGGCGAAATAAAAAAAAATTATTTTATATGAAAAAACAGGAATATCGGAATCGCCACTAACCTTTTAGTGTGGTTAAAACACTTAACTACTACCCATTTAAGGGTAGATTCGGTCTACGTTACCAAAGCCGGGATCGGGAGTTCGGTTACGCGAGGGGAAGGTACAAGCACTCCCTACGTGCCCGTTCTTACGAACGGTACCTAATTAATTATGAAATTATCCCAAGGTAATTTAAAAAGTCTTTAAAGTCACTCCTTTTATGATTTTACAAAATATATGAGCAAAGAAATTAATCGCAAAAATATACATAATATATATTCCCTCAAAACAAAAGGTACGTGAAACTTGAAAGCTCATACCCCCTTTTTAAATCATAGGGATAAAAATTGAAAATATTTAATAAAATACACTCCCAAATTTTGGAACTTGTATAAAATTTTTAGTAGGAAAATATTAGTATGGGAGGTTTCAATACGTGATAGTAGGATAATAAACTAAGATATTAAACTACCATAATACACACAATAATTATAAGAATGCATATCTATTACAATATTACAAATACCAAAATAAGTAAGAAAATACCATATACCATATATATTAAGATACTAAAGATACTATAAAAAAAGAAGTAATACCATAAATATTAGAATACTAACAAATATACGCTAAATAATAAATATAATCGTAATGATAATATGTAACATAGAAAGAAATACAAAATGACATAATATTAAAATATATTCATATTCTTAATATAGACACTAAATATGAATTATAATGGCCCTACATGTGAACATTAACTATGACAAGAACCCTAAACTCTAATATTGGATACAACCCTAATGTGAACATTACATGTAACATCCCTAAACATATAAATATCAAACAATAACGCCCTTAAGTAAATAAGTACTATAATAACAACCATTACAAATACATAAATATTAAACATGCAATAATAAAAAAAACGATCCTAAATATGACAATTGAACATCAAAATAGTTGTAACAATAATAAAACCCGCAACATGAATACTAGACATAAAATTGCATGTTATAACATTAAGGATCCTACAATAATATATTAATAATTCAATGAATACAAAAGGTTAAACTATAAATATCAAAACAAACTCCAACTATAAAAATTTCACAACAATGATAATAAAACAATTAACCTATATAACAAATACAATAAAAAAAACTTACCATGAATATTAAATAATAATATTGTATCTTAGTTTTAAATATCGGTGCAAACTGCAAGTGCATAGTATTGTAATTTTATAATATAATGATGTGTAGAGTATCATCCTCAAGGATTGATGTCTTAATTTTACCAAGTACCGAATTTATAACAACCTAGATTTTATTTAGAAAAATTAATAATTTTAGACTATGAAATTTAAACAAAGCTACTTTAAATAAACTATTCAAGAGAATTTAAAATTTGATGCCGCATATCAAATTACTGATAGTGAAAACTTCTAGGAAACTGATTTCACCTAGTTTCTCACTATACTTTACTCATCTAACCAATTCAAATTCATATTCTCTGTTTGTTAGCACATCTCCAATTTTTCTAAGAGCCTCTTTCGATAGTCAATTAGAACGTATTCTTGTTTATTATTTAACATACAATTATGCAAATTAATAACGCAATAACGCAATAAGACCCTTGATTTTTAATGTTACATAGGTTCATACAAGTCTCTTGATCTCTATATTGACCTACGCTGAATTATCCAAGATCTATCCTATAATCCCCCCCTTTCGGTAGCAAATCACAAGACTAATATCATTTAATTAATGGTCAATTAATTAAAAAGCATTAAGCGCAGAATAACTCAAACAAACATTAATGAAAACTACTACAAATTAGCATCAAAGAACAAACATAGTTCGAAACTAGCTACATTGTTTTCCTAGAATACAAAAATTTAGTTCATTCTGAAAATTAAATTCAATATAACAGATTTCACCATATTTTCATCTATTTGGAGAGTACGGGAAAATCAACACACATAGTACCGCCATCGCGCATCGTGAACACCTTGAACACCGCCATTGTTCGCCACCTTCCGATTCCGAAAAGATATTAATTTTCTATACGCCACCAGCCACCTTCCTTGCTGCTATGTTGTTGAATGTCAATCGCGCAGTTGTTAGAAGAAAACCTCAAAAAAAAATTTCTCCTTTAATCTCACATGAGAAGCTCCTCTAAAGAAATCCCTCCAATGAGAAATCTCCTCCCCAGCCTCCTCTGCGTGCAACCTTTTATTAGAATTTCCAATCCCTTTTTTTTTTTTTAACCTCTTGCAGCCTCCTCCATAAACCACTCTGTTCCTTCAAAAAATATATTCCTAGTGCACCACCTTTTGCCCCCCCTCTTCCAACCTTCTGCTCTGCTCCCTAATAAGAAAACCTAAAAAAATATCTCCTTACTTCTTTTAAAACCCACTTCTTTCCTTTCTTTCCTTTTCTTTCCTTTATTTTCTTTCTTTCCTTTCTTTTGTTCCTCACCCAGCATGCTGCTCTAAGATGTCCCGGTTGCATGGTCGAGTCACATCACACTTTTTTTAATTTTTTTAATTTTTTTCTATTCTTTTCTTTTTTCAAAGGCGCACTGTTTGTCGTCCACCTTCAAGCCCAATTTCGACCCTCCTACAACCCGTAACTCTCAAGGCTCAAAACATGAAAGTTGTATAAATATTTCTCATCTTTCCCTACAATTTTGAATCATCACAATCAGGGCTTGGATGAGAAAGTTACACCCATATTACATAAGAATTGTCGAAATAGTCCATAAAACAGCATATGGTAACTTCACATCTGATTTCGACCTTGATGCAGCCAGTATTTCACAAAATGCAAACATGAAAATTGTAGAGAGTTACCTATCTTTCTATGGCATCCTGAATCACTTGAATCAGAGGTCATATGAGAGAGTTACATATAGATTACAAAGTACCATCGGTTTTTAGCTTCCAATAGTTGCCCTGCAATAAAAAATACCAAAATTTCATAAATTACTTAATAAAATCCAAATTTTATAAATATAACACAATGTTAGAATATTGGGAGTAATTACGCATTTAAATAAAAAATATAATTCGTAATAAATGAATTGAAGCACCTAATTATGCAATTGAAGCGCGTAATCAACAACATACCTGCATTAAATCTCTCAATATCTCTCAAAGTTCTCTATTCCTCATACTCTTGCTGAGGGAAACCATCTGAATTATTTTTGAAACATCAACCTACGATTCTCATAGTGAGTTCTCTCAATCACTAAAGAACCCTTGGCGAATTCTACACTTGAGCTTCAATTCTATTTCATATTGGTATTTAATTTCTTGATGTACATAGGGCTGAAATTGTACTAACGTGCTCTTTGTGAGAGTATACTTGCAAGCAAATTGTATCTTGTGTTTCTTTGACATTCCAAGGTGTTTGGATCATTGGCTAAATGAGGAGATTCGCTTAAAGAGGTGGACTCTAGTCTAGTGAAGAAGTGACCAAGTGAGGGGATATCACTTGGAGAGGTGGGCTCTAGCCTACTAAAGGAGTGTGTAAACGGTGTTGTTCCGCTCGATAAAGGAATTGGTTTAAGTGAATCCTTTGGTGGTTTTCCAAAGGAGAGGACATAGGTTGGGTATAAGCTGAACCTCGTAAAAGTCGTGGTCTCACTCTCTCTTTCCTTTGCTCTTTATTTTCAGCACTTATAAACTGCATGGATGATTTAATTTCTTAATTATATATACTATGAAAATTTCTAAATTAAGTAAAATTAAAGTATAATTTTTATTTGGGTTGCCAAAACTGAAAGGGAGTATGTTGGTTGATCCATACTTTGTAGAAACCATAAGGGAGTACGTTAATTGGTTAACATCCAAAGATAAATTAACTAAGAGTTTATTTAAATTCTGAATTTTGGGAAGAGTGTGAATGTTTTTGTTGAAAATAATTTTCAAGAAATCTAATTCATTATCAAAGAGATTGTATTAACCACAGGGCTTGAATCAAATTCATATCCACAGGGACAACAAAAGTTGAAAGTTGTATCTAATATATTGATTAAATATATTGTGGTTGAATGGTTTAAAGTTTGATATTGATTGGAGTGTGTTTATATTCCAAAGCCGTGGTTAAGCTTACATTCTAAATATTTGCTTAGAAGTGCTGAATATTGCAAGCATTCAACAATCTTAATAGTGTTGTAGTTAACTTGTACTTGGAAAATCAATTGGTTGTTTGATTGAACTTTGTTTTGATTATTTGTACTGTGTGGTTGTGGATTGAATAAAAGAACATTAAATTTTATTAACAAGAAGTCAAGAAATCATTGAAAGAATTAAAAGAGGTTATGAATTCTAAAAATCCCTAATATGTCCCTAATAGTCAGATTTTCTAAGGAGTCTATATATACCCCCTCCATTATTCATTTTTAACAACTAGATTAGTGAGGAAAATTCTCCCAAAACTTGTTGTCTTCAAAAGCTTTATTGTACATCCTCTCTTACACTCTTTTATTTGAAAATCGTTTTGAAGAGAGAGTTTGATTAATTCCTTTACTTCTTTCACTTGCAAGTTCTCTGCATTTGAAGGTTGTTGAATAGGAACATTTATTTTTGGGCATTCAGTTTTGTAAAGCATTATACTCTCACTTGTGTTTATTTGTTGAAAACCTTTTTGAAAGTGGGCTTATAAGTTTCTCCACTTATTTCCTTGGTAAATAATCTTTGGAGAAACACTTTATGATTTGGAAACCTTTTTGCACATAGATTTCAAACTCTCATATTTTTGTTTATGCAAGATCATTTGAAAAGCATAAACCCTAAGTTCTCCTGTATTTTATTTGAAAAAATATTTTTGGAGAAATAGCTATTTAAAGTTTAAATATTTGAGGTATTTATCATAACATCTGACTTAAACATTGAGAAAATAATTTTTTTGTGAAAATCTCACTCGAGCTTACTTCACATTATATGTGAATGCATTAGATGATTGTGCGTAGTGGTACATATCTGTTTGTATTAGAAGCAATCTAGTTGTACAAAATATTTAATTTCAATATTGGTTGTATTCCCAATGTATGATCAGAAGAGGGAGACTAGCCTTATGAATAGTCCTGGACTAGTTCAGACCCAGTTTGGAGAACTAGGTGCACCATCCTTTTAAGATGTTGTACTAGGTGCCGCTCCACCTGTCAAGCGAGCCATAGTAGAATCCTCTTACTTGTTAGCTTGAGCCGGGGACATAGGCAATATTGGTTGAACCCTGATAACATATCTAGTGTCAGTTTTATTTTCTGCAATTTACTTTCTACACCTGTATGTTAACATTTATTGCTTTGAATGTTTGATATACTGAGATTGCTTTAATTGCTTACATATCCCCTCAATGGCTTATCTATTTTACTATTGTGAATGATTGGGAAATACTTAGAGAGACCCTAGGTTGTGTATTACTACTACTGGTTAAATTGAATGTAGGAGAGAAATTTTAAAATACCCAATTTACCCCCCCTTTTGGGAATACACCAATTCCAACATATGCTAATAATTCATGCATCGATTAATGTAATAATTTTCATGATAAATCCTCTATTGAATCATGCAATGAGTTTAATGATAAATCATACCCTCTAACAAAGAATTATAATATACTTTATTTAAAATGCATAAGCTTCTAGTTAAAACGTCTAAGCAGAAAATCTTTTTGAAAAATCGAAACAAAAGGATGGCTAAACAATTAGAGGAACTAAAAGATTATTATGCCATTCTAAAAAGGAAAAAGATGAAAATTTTTTTTGAAAATAATCTACCATAAGGGAGAAATGAGAGATGATAAATCCTTATGAATTAAAAAGAAAAATTCTTTCAAAAAGGATTCATATTCATCATATAAATCCCAAAATCACGCCTCATGAAATTAGGATGTATTCCCAAGAAGTGAGTGAATTGGGTTATTTAAAAATTATTCGTGGAATTTTAATTACTTTAACCCTTAACTATTCAACCTTCCAATATATATGTAGATATACAACAATCATAACTATGTTAATTACAAGCCTTTAGATATGAATATGGATATACAATTTCAATTTACAATAAGAGATAACACATTCATTGAGCACTTGTTCGTATTATAACTTTCAACTTAATTCAAGAAGATTCACAATAATGTACTCAAGAATAAATTAGTTGATTGATTTATGCCTTAATAAAAATCAATATTAAGATCTAACTTTCAGCACATGTATTTTCTTTCAAAACAGATTTTGTAAAATGTTTGTTTAGCTTCAGCACATATACTTTATTCAAAAAATATGTTCACAAACAAGTTAATCCGTAGACTATAAATTTTCAAACTCAATGTTGTAAACTTTTATGAATGGTCAAATCAATGCTTTGCTCATACAACTGATATATATTTGATTTCAAACAAAATATGTTTAGCAAGTTCATTATGTTTAACAAGATTCCTCTTTTCAACTGATTTTCAAATATTTAACTCAACCTCAAATATTCAACAAAATTTAATATTGAGCATGAGACAACATTCAGAAACTTCTTATAAAACTAAAATCATGCACATAATTTATAACTTGCAGAAAACAAAAAGAGTAAGGAAGAGAAAGTTGAACACCATTGTTTTTACAAGGTTCGGTCGCAGCCTACGCCCATGCCTCCAGTAGCACGCTACGAGGATTTCCTTTACCAATTTTGTTACTCGGTAAAGTTACACCCTCTCTCTCTCAAAGGTGGAGTTTGCCTATTTAACGAGAATCCCCTCCTACTAGGCAACGATTCAATCCCCTGAACTGTCAAAAATACAAGAAACAACAAATACTTGCTTGTACAAGAAAAAGCTCCTTAAACGAGCAGATTAGTACATGTTAGATTTAAAAATAATACTTCAAAAACAATATAAAATTTGAAGCTCAAAGTATATCATTAGAATTGATTGAAGGATGTGAGTTTTGAAGAGAAAATTAGTCTTTTCCAAGTGAATGAATCAAGAACATAGTAGTAGCCTTTTAGCAAAGAGACTACAAGAGAGTTGTTCATGTCGTTGCTTTTTAATTCATCTTCATACTCTAATGTGTAAGAATAATATGTTTAAATGGAGCACTAGAGTTTCAAAAACTTTCCCTTGAAGTTTCTCTTAATTTGGAAACCATTCACACACGATTTGGAAATAAGATCAGTGTTGTTTAACATTTAAACGCTCGCATCAGTCATCTGTCCCCGAAGGATCAGTCGCCTGTGCTTCTTTAAAGTCAGCATATTCTAAAAGTCAAAAGGAGGTCAGTTGATTGTGCTTGATAGGTCAGTTGGCTATGCCTATTCAGTTTGAATATTTTCAAACAAAGAAGCATCACAATCGCCTAATGATTTATCGTCAATCGCCTGTTCTTTCTGCAAACTTTTTTTTCAATGATTTTTGGTTCCAAATTTAATTCATATATTTGAAAACTCATTTTGGAGTTTGAGAAATTATTTTCTATGAATAAAATTAGGTATCTAAGTCCAATGACATTTCTTAGGAGCTTCAATCAATCAATATTGAGTTTTGAAGTACTTACATGAGACTTTCGTATGATTTTCCAATCTTAGTGTCTAAGTCTTCATGTTGTGAAGCTTCCAATATATCTTATGAGCTTTATGCACTACTTTAATGAGCTTTATGTCTCACATGACTTGAACGTTCATGTTTATCATGTCTCATTGCCTTAAGTTTAATTTTTCATTCAGATTCTTCAAGTGTGTCTACTTGAAATCATAAGAGTGCTTAAGTCCTGAAACTCAAACTTGCATTGACATGTTAAGTAACCTTGATTTGTTATCATCAAAACGAGATTAAGGCTTGTTAGGCCAAAAATGTCCCCATTTTTTATGATGACAAATAAGGTGCAAAAATGAGAAAGTCTTAAAAGGCTCTCCCTCACAATAAGCATACTCTTAACAAGTCATTCATACATATCATAATATATCACATGTTCAGAATATCATACTTTCAACATTTACATCAGAGTAACTTCAAGCATTTAGACTTTTTAATGTATATCATGCTTTTCAATAACTCATGTCAATCATGTATTTAAAATTTTCAATATATATCATGCTTTTCAATTACTCATATATAGTAACTCCCCCTAAATATATGTTCCAATGATACATATTAATCATATATTCATAAACATTTTAGTATTTCTCAAAAAATCATATTAATATATCTCATTTTGCACATATTTCTCAAACATGTCAAGATATTTCTCATTTAATCTCATTTTGCACATATTTCTCCCCCTTTTGACATCAACAAAAAGGGTAAATGAAATCCAATGTGCAATAACCAAAAAGATACTTATGCATTGTGCAAAAAAAATTCAAGCTAAACACAAACAAGCACCAAAATATTTCATGTCCAAACAAAATAATGTTTAAAAAAGCTGAGAACAACTCAAATATTACAACCCAAGTTGTTTATTCATAAGAGAAATAAACTAATCTTCATTTCCTCCATCAGAGTTGGTGCCTTCTTCAACATCTTCATCTTCATCTCTAGAATTTGTTTCTACTGGAGCTTTGCCATGTGATGAATAAGAACTTCCCATATACAGTTCAATGCATCCAATACACTAATCTAGGGAATTATAACATGACTGGAGTGAACTAAAATTCACTCGCACTTCACCATAGATAGCATTTTATTGTTGTTGATAAGCTATAAACCAGGATGGAGCATCCTCAACTGGTGGTGCATCGTTCTGCTATTCAGGAGCCTTTTGAGGTTTCAAAACTTGTCTACGTGTACGTATACCTTTTACAAACCACCCTTGATCATGATTTTCATACCTCATTTTCTTAATCATAGTAGATGAAAACATATCATAGCAAGAACGAGCTATGAATAGGGTAGATGAAGTGGTAACACCTAAATTATCAAAGATTTTAATCAATGCTCTATTATATGGAAGAAAAACTCATCTAGCCTCTTCTCTCACGATCATCCATTTTAAAAAATGAATAGAAAGATCAAGTTTCTTCTCCTTGAGCAGACACCACATCACAAAACAGTCGAGGTAGGAAATGTGATCATGTGATCCTACTCTAGGCAAAATATTGTATGTCATGAGTTTATGTAGGATTCGTGCTAGAAGATTTAGCTGATGATACAATGGAGGATTACCAAAATAAATAGGAGCTTCTTTCATTTTCAATGGCATAAATTCCTTAGCTCTAAAACCTTGCTCCATTATCCAAGATGTACCAATTAGATGACATTCAAATTCCCCATTTTGAATTCCAAATATAGTAGTTAAAATCTGTGGAGTTAAAGCTATAACAATACCCATGACTTGAGTAGAAATTACATTTTCTCCTTTCACCAGATTTGCATAAAAGACCTATACATGCCTCTAACTTGATAGGTTATGAATCCTTCCATCCTAAATCATTAAACATTGGTAAAATATCAGGAAATTCATCTCAAAAGAACTCGAGATCTAGAACCTTACCTAAAATGGGTTCGATGGATCGAAGATGTTTCAAATAGATTTGCTTTACTTGAGGAGCCACCAACCATTTTTTGATGTCATTTGCGTCCTCTTTTCCAAAAGAAGAACCTTTGTAAGCCACATGCTTGGTTCTTGGCATTTTTATGAAGAACTAACTGGAGAAATCCTTGAGAATGAGGTGGAAATGAAAGATTTAAGGAAATCTTGAAGTTAAATGGGTTTAATCTTTGTGAAGTCTTACTTCAACACTAACAACAAAGAGTTTGGGAGAGTGGAGGTATGTGGTTAGTTGAATGGAATGTGAAAAGTTAGGGTTTTTACGCACAATAAGTATATATACCGCCATGAGTCAGTCACCTGACATGTGTGTTCCTTTGAATTTCACAAGTTAGTAACGAGTCATTCGACTACACTTCACTAAGTCAGTCGCCTACCCTTCAAGTAAGTGACACATATATATATATATATATATATATATATTCTTTTAGCTCACCCACTTATCCACTTTAGTGTCTCCTTCTTAATTCACTTCTCTACAATGTAATAGACCTAATTCTCATCGTATTGAGACAAATCTATCCTCTGAAAGAAGTTTTGTGAGAATGTCAGCCCATTGTTCATCTGTATTTATGAAATCAACAATTATGTCTCCTTTTTACACATGTTCTCTAAGGAAATGATGACAAATATCAGTATGCTTAGTCCTGGAGTAAGAGATTGGGTTCTTTGAGATATTTATGGCACTCGTGTTATCATATTTAATTGGTGCCATCAAATATTCCAAATTGAAATCTTGAAGTTGTTGTTTCATGTATAGATTTTGTGCACAACAACTACCTGTTGCAACGTATTCAGCCTCACCAGTAGATAATGCCACATAAATCTATTTCTTGGAGAACCAAGACACTAGAGAATGTCCTAAAAGGTGACAAGTACCACTTGTACTTTTTTCTGTCTATTTTAGGCCCGATATATCTGCATTCGAATAGCTGATCATTTCAAATGCCATGTCTTTAAAATACCAAAGACCTAAGTCAATAGTACATACACAATATCTCAATATCCTCTTTATGGCTATTTGGTGAGATTCTTTAGGATCTGCCTAAAAGCGAGCACACATGCAGACACTGAATATAATGTAAGCTCTACTAGCCATCAAATAGAGCATACTTCCTATCATGCCTCGGTAGTATTTCACATCTATCGACTTTCCTTTCTCATCTCTATCAAGACTCATAGAATTGCCCATTGGGGTTCCTAATGTCTTTCCACCTTCTATGTCAAATTTCTTACGCAGGTCTCTAATATATTTGGATTGGTTTATGAACATGTCATTCTTAGCTTGCTTGATCTGAAGGCCAAGGAAGTATGTTAACTCACCCATCGTACTCATCTCAAACTTCTCTTGCATGCATTTGGCGAATTCTTTGCATAAATCCTTATTCGTAGCACCAAAGGTAATGTCATATACATAAATTTTTATGATAATCATATCATTATCTTCAGACTCAATGAATAAGATACTCTCCATTTTCCCTCTAGAAAAACCATTTTCTAATAGGAAGCCACTTAGTCATTCGTACTAAGCTCTAGGAGCTTATTTCAATCCATGTAAGGCTTTGGTTAGTTTAAATACATGATCTGGGAAATGAAAGTCTTCAAACCCTGGGGTTGTGCAACATAAACTTCTTCATTTATGAATCCATTTAGAAATGCACTCTTTACATCTATTTTATAAAGTTTGAACTTTTTGTGGCATGCATAGGCTAGCAACATTCTTATTGCTTCCATTCTAGCTACTGGAGCAAAAATCTCATCATGATGTATTCCTTCTTCCTGATTGTAACCTTGAGCTACCAGTCTAGCTTTGTTACAGACTACAATTTCTTTCTCATCGTTTTTATTCTTGAATACCCATTTAGTGCCAATTATAAATTGATTTTCAAGTCTATGTGTTTACTTTTTGAGTCTGATCCCTATTTTGATTATGACAAATCACAACATCCCATTTATATGTTTAGTCTTTCAATAGATTTATGATGCATAAAATGCAAATGAGGGATGCAAAATGGAAGCCAAGGAGTACATAATCGAGCACAAATTATGGCATATTCCATGGAGTATTAAGGAGTAGAAGTATGAAAATTTTATTTATTCTTTAAGTTGTAATAGTAATTAGGTTTCAATTTGTGCATGCATAATCATATGATTTGAATTGAAGCTCTCAAAAAATGACCAAGACCTTAGATTGACTTTAGGGGCATAAACTTTTCATGAAAACATTTTTTTCCAAAACAAGTTTTTTTTTTTTTTTCCCCAAAAAACCCCTTCATTTTTCTTCTGTCGCATTGATGAGCTCATTTCTCTATCAATAACTCCTTATATTAAAATGTGTCCAACATAAAAGATGTGGGATTTTTCCTTGGATTTCTGTTGATATCAAGTACATTCAATTTCGAGTTATATAGTAAAGGTTATGTGCAAAATACTAAAGGATGTTTGCGGTAGAAAAATTCCTTTCATGTTTCTTCTGTCTCGTTGATAAGCGATGTTATCAATTCAAAACTCCTTATATTAAAATGTGTTCAATATGAAAGTTTTTGGGTGTTCTCTTAGATTTCTATTGGTATCAAGAAAGTCAAATTTGGAGTTGTATATAAAAAGTTATGCCTACAAAACTGAAGGGTGTCCGCGTAGAAAGCGCCCCAACGGTCGAAAAACGGCTAGTTTTCAAATTTATTCATATTTTAATACCCCAACGACCATAAAACAGCTATATCTCTAGTTTACCTATAAATACCAAGTCTATACCGTTGGAGAAGACAAGAGAGACACTTGGAAAGCCTTGTTGAAAATTCTTTCATTCTTATTCATCTTTATACTCTCTTTGAAGATCAAAATCTAATTTCTCCTACTCTTTCTTTTTGAAAATATTTTTGGGGAAATTCTTTTGGGTTATACAAGCAAGGCTTGAGCATGCATTCTCTTTCATATATTTTTTCTTGAGAACCTTCTTGCTATTTGTTTTTAAAGGTCAATCTTGAAGAAATTTTCTTCTCCTACTCTTCATTTTGAAAAATCCTTTGGAGAAAATATTTTGAGTTTTACAAGGTAGCTTTGAGCAGATCATTCCACTCTCTCATTTTTACTTGAAAGATATTTTTGAGAGGAATATACTTACTCTACCAAGCTTCAAACCCCCCCCCCCCCACCCTCTTGGGAATACACCATAACTCTCACTACGGACTAGCTCCTCAAACCTTATTCTTTTCAAATTGATTCAACTCTTCCTACATGGAAGCTATCCATGATTCATCATTAATTGCCTCACTTATGTTCTTTGGTTCCTCTTGAGATAGAAATGTACAATGATTTCAAAGGTTCTTTAATGATGATTTGGTGGATACTCCTCATGAAGGTTCACCAATAATTTGATATTTGTGGTAATTCCTTACAAACTTCTACTCCTTAGGCAATTCATCTTGACTTTGAGAGCTGTAATTTAAAAGCGTACTTATTTCATAACTCTCATAATTTACTTCTTGAATTGCTAGATCTTCTAAACTCTTTCTAAATTCAACTTCATCAACTTCATCAACTTCAGTGGGTTTAGAAGAAAATGGATTAACCTCATCGACTGTAACATGAATGGATTCTACAATGGAAATAGATCTTTTATTGTAGACTCTAAAGGCTTTGCTATTTTCAACATATCCTAGGAAGATACCTTCATCTAATTTAGCATCAAACTTTCCTAGGTCATCTTTGTCATTCAAAATAAAGCACTTGCATCCAAACAAATGGAAGTAAGATATATTTGGTTTTCTTCCTTTCTAGAGTTCATATGGAGTCTTTTCTAAGTTGGTTCTAAGTGAGACTCTATTCATTACATAACTTCTGGTGTTCACCACTTCAACCCAAAAATATTTAGGCAAGTTAAGTTTGTTTAGCGTGATCTTGGCCATCTCCTGAAGTGACCTATTTTTCTTCTCAACAACTCCATTTTGTTATGGTGTACGGGGAGCTAAGAAGTTGTGTGATGTTCCATGTTCAGTACAATAATCCTCAACATCTCAATTTTTAAATTCTATCCCTCGATCACTCCTAATATTTTGAATACCATATCCCTTTTCATTTCGAAGCTTCTTGCATATATTGATCAACATCTCATAAGCTTCATCTTTGGAGGATAAGAAAAGCACCCAGGTAAACTAAGAGTGGTCATTAACTATGATGAATGCATACTGCTTTCCTCCTAGGCCTTGAGTTCTGGTGGGACCAAAAAGATCTAGATGAATAAGCTCTAGTGGTCTACAGGTAGAGATATGCTTTTTCTTCTTAAAGCTTATCTTGGTTTGCTTCCCAAGTTACACATGCATCACACACTTTGTCCTTAACAAACTTAGTACTAGGCAAGCCTCTTACTAAGTTTTTCATTGCCAATTTTTACAACAAATCCATAGTTGCATGTCCTAATCTCCCATGCCACAGCCAACTATTCTCATTTGCAGCTGTGAATCATTGAACTTCTTGATATATCAGGTTCCTAAAATTTATGAAACAAACATTATCAACTTGATTTGAAATAAATAAGATTTTATGTTTTTTACTATTTTCAACTATGCATTTGTCTTATTTAAAGGTTACTTGAAAGCCTTTGTCACTTAGTTGACTAATGCTAAGCAAATTATATTTTAACCCTTCAACTAACAACACATCATCAATCTCCAAGGAAGGTTTCTTACCGACTTTACCGATGCCGATAATTTTGCCTTTAGCATTGTCTCCAAAGGTTACATATCCACCACCATCATTTAATGTTAATAAGATGAACTTCAACTTATCTCCGATCATATGCCTTGAGCACCCACTATCCAAGTACCATTTATCTTTTGTTGGTGTGGACCTAAAGCATACCTACAAGAAGGGATTCAATGTGTTACTTTTGGTATCCATATCTTCTTAGGTCTTTTTGATTTTAATTTATTTTCAATTTTTGCTCTCCATGCTTTCTTAATTTTGACACTCTTTCTTTTATATGGACATTCAAATTTTATGTGCCCTTTCTCTTTACATAGGAAACACATAGTGTGTTCATATGTATTAGTTGAAGATGTATTAGCATAACTTTTGGAGGCTTTTACAAAGTACCCCATGTAGAGGTTTCTTCTCTTAGTGTTCTTAATTCCATTAAAGCCTATTCCTTCATTGTCCAATGACATTCATTGAACTCCAACAAGTTTTTCAAAGTTCTCTTTTCCTCTAGTAAAGTTATATATGATTTTATCTTGATCTTCGACTTTACTTTTAAGACTACAAATTTCTATGTCTTTTGCACTTTTACCATTTACTTGTACCTTAACTTGTTCTTGGGACATCTTATTTATTTTATCCATGAGTTCATTAATAGTTGAGTCCTTTTCTTTTTCAATTAATCTAGAGGATTCTAGTAGATTCACAAGTGTTTCATTTTTTTGTCTTAGAGCTAAATTCCTCTTGGACACTTTTATGAATCTATTATGTAATGAAAACAATTCAGATTGGATTTCTCTACAAAAAGATAAACTTTTAGATGATTCATTACAAGATTCATCACTAGTTTCGTAAGATGAGGTTGAATTTGAATTTACCTCAATTTATTTTGCAGTGAATCATAGGTTAGCCCTCTCATGATCACTTAATTCACTCTCCGAGTAACTTCAAATTGAGTCATCCCAAGTTGCCTTCATTGCTCTCTTTTTCTTCTTCTTTGCATCTCTCTTGAGCTATGGACAATCATGTTTATATGTACTAATTTCTTACAATTATAACAGATAAGGAGTTCATTTTGTGTTTCTTTCTTATGAGTCTCACCCTTATCTATTTTTGATCCTCTGAATTTTCTAGTGAATCTTTTGTTCTTATCAAAGAATTTGCCTAAGCATCTAGTGAACAAGTCTAGATCATCGTCGTCTCCCTCATCATCATCTTCCTCACTGGAATTTTCCTTTGAGCTTTTAGGGCTATTATTTTCTTTTGTTTATTACCCTCAGCAGCTCTTCCATTCATCGCCATCTCATACGTGAGAAGCGAACCTACTAATTCATCTAAGGAAGTGGTTTTCAGATTTCTGCCTTTAGGTATGGCAGTGGCCTTAGGTTCCTAAATAGGAGGAATTCTTCTAAGAACTTTCCTAATCATCTCATAGGTAGAATAGCTCTTTCCTAGTGCATTAAGGGAATTAGTTATATAGGTGAACCTAGTGTACATGTCGGTGATGGATTCTTCTAGGTTCATCTTAAAGGCTCATATTCGCTGGTGAGCATGTCAATCCTACTTTCCCTAACATCTACGGTTCCTACATAGGTAACCTCTAACTTGTCCCAAATTTTTTAAGCTAATTTACAACTCATAACTCTATTGAATTCATTTGCATCTAGGGCACAATATAATGCATTCATTGCTCTATAGCTAATTTGAATTTGTTTCATGTATATATCATTCCATTCTTTCTCTTCTTTAGGGACTTCTTTGTTGTCTAAAGATTTTATGGGAATCAAGTCACCATGTTTGACTACTTTCCATACTTTGTAATCCATGGTTAGAAAAAGTATTCTCATTCTTTGCTTCCAGAAGGGGTAGTTTTCACCGCAGAAGATGGGAGGTCTAGATGAAGATTGGCCTTCGCCAAATGGGGATACTCTTAACTTTGACATAGGGATCTTTATATAGCTATTTGTTAGGATATACTACAACTTATGCTCATATACTAATTGAAATTAGGTTGTATTCCTAAGAGGGGGTGAATTGGGTTATTTAAAAATTCAGAAAGCACTTGTTCGTATTATAACTTTCAGCCTAATTCAAGAAAAATCACAATAATGTACTCAATAATAAATTCAGTGATTGATTTATGCCTTAATAAAAATCAATATTAAGATCTAACTTTCAACACATGTATTTTATTTCAAAATAGATTTTGTAAAATGCTTGTTTAGCTACATATACTTTATTCAAAAAATACGTTCATAAACAAGTTAATCCTTAGACTATATATTTTCAAACTCAAAGTTGCAAACTTTTCTAAATGGTCAAATCAATGCTTCACCCATACAACTGATATATATTTGATCTCAAACAACATATGTTTGGCAAGTTCACTATGTTTAACAAGATTCCTCTTTTCAACAGATTTTCAAATATTTAGCTCAACCTAAAAAATTTAGAAAGATTTAATATTGAGCACGAGATAATATTCAGCAAGTTCTTATAAAAATAAAATAATGCACGCAGTTTATAACTTGCATGAAATAAAAAGAGTAGGGAAAAGAAAGTTAAACACCTTTGTTTTTACAAGGTTTGGCCGTAGCCTACGTCCTTGGCTCTAGCAACAAATTGCAAGGTTTTCTTTTACTAACTTCGTTACCAGGTGAAGCTACACCCTCTCTCCCTCAAAGGTGGAGTTTGCCTCTCTAACAAGAATCCCCTCCCACTAGGCAACAGTTCAATCCCCTGAATCGTCAAAAATACAAGAAACAACAAATACTTGCTTGTACAAGAAAAAGCTCCTTAAACGAGCAATTAGTACACGTTAGATTAAAAGATAATACTTAAAAAACAATATGAAATTTGAAGCTCAAAGTATATCACCAGAACTGATTGAAAGATGTGAGTTTTGAAGATTAAATTAGTCTTTTTGCAAGTGAAAGAATCAAGAACACAATAGTAACCTTTCAGCAAATAGAATATAAGAGGATTGTGCGTGTCGTTACTTTCAATTCGTGTTCATTCCCTAATGTGCGACAGTAATATGTTTAGATAGAGCACTAGGGTTTCAAAAACATTCCCTTGAATTTTCTCTTAAGTTGGAAACCATTCACAAAAGATTTGGAAATAAGATCGGTGTTGTTTAACATTTAAACACTCGCATCAGTCGCCTGTCCTAGAAGGGTCAGTTGCTTGTGCTTCTTTAAAGTTAGTGTATTGTGAAAGTCAGAATGATGTCAGTCGACTGTGCCTAATAGGTTAGTCGCTTGTGCCTATTTTGTTTGAATATTTTCAAACATAGAAGCACCACAGTCACCTAATGATTTATCATCAGTCAGTTGTCCTTTCAGCAAACTTATTTTTCAATGATTTTTGGTTCCAAACTTAATTCATATATTAGAAAACTCATTTTGGACTTTGAAAAAATATTTTCCGTGAATAAAATCAAGTATCTACATTCAATGATTTTCCTATCTTAGTGCCTAAGTTTTCATGTTGTGAAACTTCCAATATGTCTTATGAGCTTTATGTACTTCTTCAAAGAGTTTCATGTCTCACATGACTTGAACCTTCATGTTTATCATGTCTCATTGCTTTAAGTGTAATTTTCCATTCAGATTCTTCACGAATGTCCACTTGAAATCATAAGATCACTTAAGTCTTGAAACTCAAACTTGCATAGACATGTTAAGTAACCTTGATTTGTTATCATCAAAATGAGATTAAGCCTTATTAGGCAAACATGTTCAATGAGTATACTTTGGCCAAGTCTTATACTTATTACTTATTCAATGATTTATTGGCTCATTTTGCTTTCTTTGACTTGTTTAACCTGTATTGAACTTGAATTCATAAATTAGCTAAATTAAGGAACACTAGTGCATTGTTATCATCAAAACTTACTAAAATGGGAAACCTTAGCTAATAAAGCTAACATTCTCCCCCTTTTGATGCTGGTAAACCATTGGTATTCTTTCGTAAGATTTTTCTTAAAAATGCTCCCCCTCAAAATATGCATACTTGTTTTGAAATTTTTTGAAAACATTCCTCCCTTTTACTATATGAAATTTATGCATGGTTAAAAGATATTTAGCCTTGAGATTTATAAACATGCATAATTTCAAAAAGTTCAATTTAACAAAGTTTCCATGGTTTAGGTAGTATTTCCAAATAACAATCACTATATCCAACACAAGCATAGTGTTCAAAAAATGAACAGTGAGTCCAAATAAGAAGTATTACACAAAAATCATATGTGACTTATAAAAATGATATGGTAGTGGAATTACTCAAAAGTCATGACCAGTGATATTAATTAGTGGTACTTAATCATGACTTGTATGATATAACAATATTGCTTTATAGTATCTATGGTAGTACTCAACCAGCAATATTAAAATTCAAATTATCCATCCAATACAACTAAGCATGCATCAAACAATCAAGCATGCATCAGTGATAACCCAAAGCATACATCATGCATCACTAGTAGTAAAAAATGATGAGCCCCTAAAATACATGATTTTAGACCCTCATTTACCTTTGTTTATCCTCATTTTGTTATGTATTTACCCAGAGTTATCATTGGTCAGAGTTATGCAAGATTTTTTTGTCTTTTTAGGAAAAATAGGTTAAAACCATGGAGTTAGGCATTACAAGAAGCCAAGGAGGACTTGGAGGATTCAAAGCTCAAATTTAGATATTCAGTTGAGCTCCAGAAGCTTCAGATCATAAATAAACAAGAACATGACGCTCAACCATGTTGCACGACCAGCAAACCACAGGGACAACTTAGTCTTCCACTAAAAACTCTAAGGTTCATACTGAGATCAGAATGCTACAAGATTTGACCAAGTGCGCAATCAATAGCACCTTGGAGCGACCACGTCGAGATACTGAGATAGAACTGAAATTCAAAAATACCGAGAGTCTCAACAAAGTGTTTGACCAAAAGACCTTCTGGGGCAACTATGTCGAGATACTGAGATTTCTTGAGGATTGAGATACTGCAAGTCTCGACCATCAAGACCCTGAGGTGTGACGAAGTCGAAGACATTGAAGATTCGAATCCTTGATTTCCTGCAAGATGCGACTAGGGCGCACAAAAGAATGCAAGAGGAGCGACTTAGTCGACAACGACGATCGATCTACTGCATAACATTTGCTACAAACTTTCCTAACTTGTAAAACAACCCTTATAAACCCTAGAGCCTATAAGTATTCGCTAGGAAGACAAGCACTGGGTTCCTCTTTGGCCTCTCTTACGTTAGTAACATACCTAGGAAGTCATTGAGAGACAAGTTAGAATAGGAGTAGAGTAGTTTCAGTTCATGTACGGAGTGTCCGACAGCCTATGACAACCTTCTGCATTAATACAACAGCTGTGTACATTAGGATCTTCTTTTGTACTTCCAAGCGTTAGTGAAATATGTGGGATGATCTTTTTACATGCTTTCATTTACAGCTTTCCTTTACTGCTTTCATTTATGGTTTAGATTGTGATAATGCTTAGTGACAAGATTAGCACATCTATTGCTTTAGTCAGGTACACGTATTAGGCTATAGTCTCCCACAAAGGTTCTCGTGATCGTTGTGCTAGAGTATACTCCGATTCCTGACCATGCTTCGGATGGCTGGTGCACCCTTGCTACTCTATACCTTCGAGCAACTCCTTGGATTGTTTAGCTAGGTTCCGGTTAGTTTAGTATCGTAAACTCATTGAACTTGGAGTAAGCAAAACAACATCCTAAACTATACTCATGTCAAGACACTACTTTGTATGAGTAGAGTTAATATAGATTTACTTGATTTCATTTAATTGTTGTTTTGTAGTTGGTTGGATTTCACCCATTGAAAAATACCACCTTTTACTTCTTTTTCATAACAAGGCTACTAAAAACTAATCTGGAAGTGGTTTGATAACTACGCTTTAAGTCACCACGGATCAATACCCGGCTTACCCACTTTCTATTGAACTTGAGATAGTTAGGTTTTATAAACAATATTTTTGGTAGTTAAGGACCCAAGCCTTGGTGAGCCTACCAAATATTGGCACCGTTGCTGGGGACTTGCCTACGATTATAAGCCTACTTCCTCTTTAGAGTATTATTGCCTTCTTCTTTTGATTTGCTCTCCTTTTGTTTTCAATTTCTTTGTTAATTTCTATTTTCTTTATTTTGTTTTCTATTTTTGAAGTCTCAATCTGTGTGCTTACACGTGTGTATATTTGGTCTGCATTTTTTGGAACCCGAGATAATTTTCATATATCTCGAGATTGAGAATCCCTGTAGGTCCTTTAGGAAACCTATCTCTAATCCGAAAAGGCTGAGATGTCTGAACTAAAAGCAATGGCTGAAGATAACCCCTTGGTTCCCGCTGAACAAATCCCAGAACCCCATGCTCCAAACCTACCTATGGTGGGAGAACAACACCTTCAACCTATTAGGAACTACTTTGTACCTAATGCATACACATTGTCGTCTTGCATCCAATTCCTAGATGTTCAAGTGGCACAATTTAAGATAAATGCTTCAATCATCGTGAAGCTACCCAACTTTAATGGGAACTTGATGAAAAATCCTTATTAGCATCTAGACGAGTTCTTGGAAATTTGTTTCACCATCTGCATCCCTAATTTTGATGATGATGCTCTCAGTCTAAGGCTTTTTACATTCTCTCTTAAGGATAAAGCCAGATATTGGCTGACGTTCTTAGAACTAAAATTCGGTGACCAACTGAGCCACCATGAAACATGAATTTCTTAAAAAGTACTTTCCAATTGGGAAGACTAACCAGCTTCAGAGAGCCATCACAAGTTTCTCACAGATGGATGGGGAACCCTTTTCCGAGACTTGGGAGCACTTTAGGGACCTGCTCCGTAAATGCCCACATCATTAGGACCCCAAGTGGAAATTACTGCAAACTTTCTATAAAGGGTTGGCTTAGAGAGATAGGTCCATGGTTGATGCGTCGTGCGGAGGTACTTTCCTCACTAAGCACAAGAACGAGGCCTGGATTCTTTTTGAAAATCTGGCTAAAACTCTAAGCAACCCTTAGCTGCCATTTGTAGACTACCTAATCCATCAACTTCTAAACCTAAGGGAGTTTATGAGTTAGCCACAAGTCAGGACTTAACTCCTACTTTGCATACCATATCCAAAAAGCTAGATCAATGCTTGTCCCTAGGACCATAAACAACGTCATGTGCAAAGATAAGTGCAATATGCTCCGACCCGTCCCATACATGTTATAATTGCCCACACGTGCATTCCCTACCTAAGTTTGGGCAAGAGGAAGAAAAGGCCACCCACAAATGGTATGATAAGCCCTCTAATGACCCGTATTAAAAAACATACAATCTTGTGTGGAAATAAAATTCTAACTTCTCGTGGAGGCCACAGGCTTTGGGTTTTCAATCCCAAAGACTTCCATAAGCCCTTAGTATCTGGCCTCCATAAGCATACCAAAACTTCCTAAGTCATTCTAATTTAGCTCCCAACTCTCCAATCGTGCAATAACCATCCTTGCCTCCACCAAGATATAACCAAACTTTTCAAGAAATGGTAGTAAGAGCACTTAAGGGCATTGAAATTGACAACTAGGAGGACCAACAATTATTCGATTCTCACTCCAAATCTAGTGCGAAGCTAGAAGCCTCTTTAGGCCAACTAGTTCTTTCTGTGAACCTTCGAAATGATAATAAGAAGTCTAACCAACCTCTAGCGCATCTTAGAAAATTAGACACCAAACTATCACCATGTCATGAGTAGGCATAGGTGGTAGTTACCTTGCAACATAAAGGAGCGGTAAAGGAAAATTCAGGCATAGGCAATGATGAGAAGATAATAGAAGTAAAAATGAAGGTAAGGTTAAAGTCTTATTTTGAAGCTTCCACAACCTCCAATAAAGGAATATTGTCAGGCTTTGCCTTGAGGACTAGCTCGAAATCTATGAAAGAAGAAACTGAAGATCCCATGATGCACACCTTTAGAAAAGCAAAAAATGACCTTTTCCTCTTAGATGTTATTAGAAGAATACCTAATTACAAAACATTCCTCAAAGAACTATGCATTCGTAAGCAAGAATTGGCAATGGTAGCGAACCATGAGGGTTGGGAAGAAATGACAAAGAGTAGTTCATCAGGAAAGCATTCTTGTACAGGGGATGAGTCAGTGGAACCCTCGGCCAAGATGTGGGATAAATGATCTGCGACATGATTTTCAGTGCCCTTCCTATCTCGTTTTTCATAATCAAATTATTGTAAGAGCAAAATCCACCTTATCAGCCTGGGTCTGGTCTCTTTCTTATTGAAGAGGTACCTCATGGTAGCGTGATCAGAATATACAATGACCTTGGATCCCAATAGATAAGAACAAATGCTGTCTAAAAAAAGACAACAGCTAGGAGCTTTTTCTCAGTAGTGGTGTAATTCAATTGTGCTCCTTGCAAAGTCTTACTAGCATAATAAATTACATGAGGCAGCTTGCTTATCCGTTTCCCCAGCACGACCCCAACATCGTAATCTGATGCATCACACATGATTTTGAAAGGAAAAGCCCAATCATGTGGCTGCATTATAGGGGTAGAGGAAAGCAGTGTCCTTAGAGTTTCAAACACATTAAGACAGGATTCATCAAATTCGAATGGTGCATCCTTTAGCAACAAATTGGTCAATGGACATGAGATTTTGCTGAAGTCCTTGATGAATCGCCGATAAAAACTAGCATGTCCCAAGAACGACCTCACTTGTTTAAAAAAAGTAGGGGTGGTAGTTTAGAGATCAGTTCTACTTTTTCCCTATATACTTCAATCCCTCTAGCACAGATAATATGGCTCAATACTATGCCCTCTTGGACCATAAAATGACTATTTTCCTAGCTTAGCACCATATTAGCTTCCACACATCTCGCGAGGACCTTTGATAGATTTTCCAGACATGCATCAAAATATGGTCCAAACACGAAGAAGTCATCCATGAGTACTTCAAGAAATTTTTCCACCATATTAGAAAATATTGCCAACATATACCTTTGAAATGTTGTTGGGGCATTGCATAGCCCAAAAGGCATCCTCCTGAATGTAAAAGTCCCGAATGGGCAGGTAAATGTTGTCTTTTCTTGATTATCTGGGTGGACTGCGACTTGATTGTATCCTGAGTACCCATCTAAGAAGCATTAGAAATTCTATCCTGCTAATCTCTCTAGGATTTGATCAATAAATGGTAACGGGGAGTGGTATTTTCGAGTAAGATTATTGAGTTTCCTATAGTCAAGGCATACCCTTCAATCGTTGGTGACATGAGTGGGGATGCCTTCACCTTGGTCATTCTTAACAATAGTGATCCTAGATTTCTTCGGAACCACTTGCGTGGGGCTCATGATTTCACTATCAAATATAGAATATGATCACTGTATCTGAGAGCTTAATCATTTCTTTCAAAACTACTTCCTTCCTATTGGGAATAAGTTTCTATTGCATCTCCTGGATGGGTTTAGCATTTGGCTCGAGATGAATCTGGTGCATACAATCGGATGGGTCAATTCCCCTAAGGTTAGCTACTGACCATCCTATTGCTCTCATATGTTTTTGTAGAACATGAATAAGCCTTAACTCCTCTTAGTGATCTAATCTGGATGATCTGATTACAGGCAAGGTTTCTTGGGGGCCCAAGAAAACATACTTGAAAGAGGATGGCAGAGGCTTTAATTCAAGTACCGAGGGAACCTTAATAGAAGGGCATGCTGGTACACTAGATAGAGTAGGAAGGCTCTCAAACTGTACTTTCCAAGGTCTCCCTCCCAATGTAGATGCCGACTTACTAAAAGTACGCACTCTGGTACACGATTCCTCTAAAGTTTTTGTAGAATATTGATCACTTTGGGTGTTCAATGAGTATGCTTTGGCCAAGTCTTTTACTTATTGCTTCTTCAATGATTTGTTTGCTCATTTTGCTTTCTTTAACCTATTTAACCTATACTAAACTTGAATTCAATAATTAGGTAACCCGAGGCACACTAATGGATTGTTATCATCAGAACTTACCTAAATGAGAAACCTTACCTACTAAATCTAACACCTTTAACTTATTTACCTCAGTTAAATCCTTTGCAGCTATTAACATGTCATCGATATACAACAATAAGAAAATAAGAGAGCTATCATCAAGCTTCTTCACATACGCGTAGCAGTCATACTCACATCTTCTGTAGCCTATACTAATCATATAGGAATCAAATCTTTTGTACCATTACCTTAGAGACATTTTCAGCCCATGAAGAGACTTCTTCAACTTGCAAACTAAGTGTTCTTGCCCTCGTTGACTGAATCCCTATGGATGTACCATATAAATATGTTCCTCCAAGTCACCATAGAGAAATGTTGTCTTCACATCCAATTGTTCTAAATGCATATCATAATGAGCTACTAACCCCAAGACTACACTAATGGAAATTTGTCAGACCACAGGTGAAAATATTTCATTATAATCTATTCCTTTTTTTTTTTTTTTTTTTTGTGAGTATCCCTTTGCCACTAACCGTGCCTTGAATTTCTCTCCTTCCTTTTCTGAAATCGCTTCCTTCTTCCTATATACCCATTTGCAACCTATTTCCCTCTTCCCATTTGGAAGCTCCACCAACTCCCAGGTTTGATTCTTATGCGGTGATTCCATTTCCTCAATTATAGCACTTATCCACCTAGTTTTCTCCTAGTCATGCTTTGCCGCTGGAAAAGTAGTTGGATCATTGCAACTGGTAATGAAAGAATAAGATACTAACTCTTCAAACCCATACCTTGGTGGTGGTCTGATAGTGCATCTGGATCTCCATATAGGAATATTTTCGACTTGCTGGTTTCTTGAGTTAGACGCCCTTACAACCGAGGGACCAAGATCATTATCATTGACTAGAGTTTCTAACTCCACCTACACAACATATTCATCTTTGTTATAGTTTTCTGGCTCCTATTTCTCTTCTTCAAATTCTTGAGTATGCTTCACCATAGCTTTCTCCTTGAAAACTACATCCATACTAATCACCACCTCGTTTTCAATTGGATCTAGTAGCATGAACCCCTTCACACCCTTTTTATATCCAAAAAAGATGCAACATTTAGGCTTTGCATCAAGTTTTGATCTTTGTTGACCTTATAGGTCATACCCTGTTTTGATTATGACAAATACTCAGGTATTTAATGTCTATCAAGTTTGTGTTCAGGTCCATATGAGCATATCACTTTATGGCATATGAAGACTCCGAGTCTAAAGACTCAGAAGAATTCTTTTTTATTGTAATCTATATTAATTCAAGTATGTAATAGTAACATAGGAAAAAGGCCTGTAATAATCCCTACGTATCATGCATGTAGGTTCTAATAAGCTCAAAAGACCTTAGGTCCCTACACAACCTTTGGAAATCAAATGACCTTAGACAAGACTTCGGTCAACCGACACCGAATTTTTTAGGCTAAGTTAAAATGCCTAAAACCTTAGAAAAGACCCTAGGTTCTTGCACATACACATAAGAATGTCCCCAAAATCACTTATAATATTAGAGGATTTAATTGGAGAAAAACTACACTTATAGGCAAAAGTTGTGAGGATTCGGGTGACCGAACCCTTAGTGTTCAAAACACTTCGGGCGACCAAACCCTTGACCGCTGATCTGACCTTTCCTAATAACTCGTCAGCCCAAACTTATACATTCAAAATAGCCTCAGGCGACTGAACACATGAGTTCAGTTAACTGAATTTCTGACCAGGCACTCGAATCTCGGACAGTATGGAAATCACCTTGGTTTAGCAAACCAAACCCATGCTCAGGCTATCGAACTTCAAAAACACCTTTTTGTACCGTGTCTGTTCAGGCACCCGAACCTTGGATCAGGCACCCAAAACTCTCGGGTTGTTTTATTTTTTTACCAAGGTAAAATAGGTTAAACAGGGTTAATTTTTCTAAACACTTTTAAAACAATTTTAAGAATTACCCCAGTGTCCCCAACGATCATAATTTTGCCATTCTCTATATATAGGGACTTATTTGCTTAGATTAGTGAGGATTAGAAAAAAGATTAGGAAAAAGTTATCTAAAAAAACCTAAGCCCTATTTTGCTATGCAAACCTCATACACTCATACTAAATTACTTTCTTTGACAAATTCATCATTATGAGTGTTTTATTTATCATTCTAGATTGCTAGGAACCCTCTCTTGTTATTGTGATTGTGATTTTTATTTGAGGGCTAAGCAAAAGATTTTTCCCCCAATTTTATTTGATAAATCTTTGTGTTGACCTGATAGGTCATACCCAGTTTTGATCATGAAAAAAATACTATTGGTATTGATGGTTATACTAACGCTTGCATGCAAGTTCAACTTGCACACGTACTCGAACTGAAAGATATATCATGATGACGTGTGGTGTTCGTGCCAATGAATGAAGAAATTTTTGTTGTTTTTGTAATTCTTTTTCACTTTCTTCATTCTGAGATGTAATGTTATTATGGACTGTACACTCCTATGGCTTGTAATAATTTGCATCATGCATGATAGGTAGGTATGCTCAAACAGACCCTAGTTGGACCTTAGGTCCTGCACTTAGTACACATAGTCCCCAACATCAGTTATTATATCTAGGGAATTAAATAAGGCAAAATTGGACTTTAATTGAAAATCTTAAGAGAGCTCGGGCGACCAAATCCTGGACAGGTCAACTTGTTTACTATTTGTTCGATAGACCGAATCAATTTGAACATATCTTCCTCAGTCACCCGAACACATGTCAAAGTGTTTTTCACTAACCCGAGCGCCCGAACATTCGCGTTCAAAAAGGCCTTGAGTGACCGAAGTGGACCGTTCAGTTAACCGAACTTAGTTTCGGGCACCCGAACCTTGGATAGAATGTTTTTGAATTTAGTTCAGCTAACCGACCCTGATTTCGGGCATCCGAACCATTAAAATTTGATTTTTTGACTGAGTCTATTTGGGCACCCGAACTTTAGACCGAGCACCCGAATCTCTCAGGTTAAATTAATTTTTACTAAAATTAAAAGGGGTAAACTAGGTTAATTTTTCTAAAGTTGTTTTAAACATTTCTAGTTATCCCCATTAAGTCCCCAACAGTCAAAAATTTCCCCTTGCCTATATATACATGTTCATTTGCTTAGATTAGCAAGGATTAGCAAATTTATTAGGGCCAAAATTCTCTCAAAATCAAAAATCCTCTTTTAGCCTATACTACTCCCAAACACTCATACACTCCATTTTCCATGATCTTTCAAGTGTTGTGAGTATTTCTAAAGTGATGTGCTTAATCTTCCTAGCTAGTACTCTCATTTGCTATATTGTTTGGTTGATTTTATTTGAGAGTATAGCTTTAAGTTCTTCCATTGATTTTATTTGATAAATCTTGTGTGGGAAGACTTAGAAAGTTGTGGTTCTTGCATTGTCATTGCAAGACACCTAAGCCTATATTTTTGTATGCAAAAATCATTTTCAAAGCTTGCATTTAAACTCCTTGTTCTTAGTATATTGAGAACATCTTGTTGAGTTTGTTTGAATCAACTTGCTAGCATATTTGAAACCTTAATCTATTATTGTGATATTCAAATGTTGTGTTTTAAATCTTGCTTAGGTTTACACTCTTGATCATTGATTTGTTATCTATACTTGACTAAGTGTTTAGCACACATTAGAGCACCAAGCACATTTACATATCGTACATGCTTGTATTATTGCTTGAGCTATACTGGTGTTTATATCTGCTTCTGAAGAAGCGTATTTTCATGTACAAAAATTTCATATCATTTGTTGTATTCCCGGCGTGGGCCTAAAGAGGGAGACTAGCCCCATGGAATAGTCCTAGACTGGCTTACACTCGGTTGGAAAGTTAGGTGTGCCACCCTGGTAAGGCGTGTTGTATTAGGTGTTGCTCCACCCATTTAAGTGAGCCATAGTGGAATCCTTGTGCTGGTGTAGCCAAGGCAGAGATGTAGGCAATTTTTTCAAACCTCAATAACATATCGCGTGTACTGTTTACCTTTCCGCTCTTTACTATTACTATATGTGTATGCTTATTTATTGATTGCATAGACTGACCCTAGGTTGTGTAGTACTGTTATTAAATCGATTGTCATAGGCGATATTTTTTAAATACCCAATTCACCCCCCTCTCAAGGTTGCACCAAAGCTAACACTTTATGTGGGAAAAAATCTTATAGTTAAGTGAGTCTTTGCATTATTATTGCAAGACTCATTGGGCTTGAATTTTTGATTGTGCAAAAATATTTTTGCAAGCTCTGATTTGAATATTTCTTTATGCTTTAATATTGAGAAAACTATTTTGAGATATTCTAAATTGCTATTGGTTTGAATTTTTGAAACCCTAAGCTAAGATTGAGATTTTATCACTACTTAGTTTCAAAGACTAGCTTGTAGAAACATTCCCGTGCTTGACTTGAGAAAATCACTATACTTAGTGTTGATTGCACATAAACACCATTGAGCTTATAATTTTTACATGATTATACTGTGCTAAATCAGTACATAGTCTGCTTAGTTAAGAAGCATTTATTTGCATGCCAAATTATATTTATTGTTGTATTCTAGGTGTGTGCCTGAAGAAGAAGACTAGACCCGTGGAATAGTCATGGATTGGCTTAGACCCAGTTAGGAAAGTTAGGTGCACCATCCTGGTAAGGTGTAGGTTGAGGTCAGCCCCACAAATTGACTTGGTTGTAAACGGTGTCGCTCTACCCGTTAAGTGAACATTAGTGGAATCCTTGCGCTTTCGAGCTAGAGGTGGGGATGGAGGCACAGTTGGCCGAACCTCGATAACATATTATGTGTGCGCTTTACTTTTTCGTAATTTATTTTCTACATGTGTATGTTATTTTATGAATGTTGCACATAACTTAATTTTTGTACTTTTTATTTATCTGCTTATTTGGTTTTTTGAGTATATAGACAGACCCTAGGTTGAATATTACTACTGTTCACTTGGATTAGCTAAACCTAGGAACAAATTTTTTAAATACCCAATTCATCCCTCTCTTGGGAATACACCAAGGCCAACAACTGGTATCAGAGTCTCATGGCATTGACTTAAATGTTTTTGCTAAAAGATCGAGATGACTCACATTGGTGTATTCCCATTCGGAGGGGGACAGTCACCTACTAGTCCTCCATTGTTTTGTGGTGTCGATTACACCACCTAAAAAATTAGAATGAGTGTATTTATAAAATCTATGAGTTGGAGGGTTTGATAGGTGATTGTCAAAGGAATTTGTATGCTTGTAAAAAAAAATGATATTACTTTGATGCATGCAAATTCATATGCCAAGGAATTTTTATATTGTGCTTTAGATTCTAACATCTTTCTTGAGATCATGGCATGTAGAAGTGTACAAGAAATCTGGGATGAACTTGAAATAAAATATGGAGAATCCCGGGGGAATGAAACCACCACTCAGGAAGTGGTTAATGATGGGGTTAGTGCATTAACAGAACAAGAGGTATATGATTCTATCTCTGCCTCTATTGATGATTCTTGTGTTGAGTGTTGTAATGTGTCTTATATTGAATCATTTTTTGAGGATACTATTAGTGATGCATGCAATGATTCTGGTGAAAAATATTAATATGATATATCTTATGATGAATCATGTGCTGAATTGAATAATAAAAGCATGTTGTCATATGAAAAACTAGAAAAGACTTTATTGAAAAAACATAAGTTTCTAGTTAGAGCATCTAAGCATAAAATATTTTTGAAGAATGAGAACAAAAGAATAGCAAAACAATTAAAGGGGTTAGACATTTTTTATGCTATTCTTGAAAAGAAAAAAATTGAGAAAATATTGAAAATTATATGCTTTGGAATCAAAAAGAAAATTCTTTTCAAAAAGGATTCAGGCTTGATTCATAAATCCAATAGTCATTCATCTAGCTCTTTTTGAAAAAATATAACAAATAAGAAAAACCCTACACACATATACAAAATCTGCTTATTTAGTAAAATGAAAGGGCACGTCAGTTTTAATTGTCTATTTAGAAGTGCCCAAGGCATAGACAAAGAAATGATATAAATGATCATGAAAGCAAACCCTATAGGTCCTAAGGAAAAATAGATTTAAATTAATATTACTTAATATTTCATGTTTCCTTAGATCCTTGGCTTAGCTTTAGGGGGTTGTGATGACTGTAGGTTTAGGAAGTGGTTGTTGCTAAAAATGAAAATCTTAGTATATGCACTCACCTATTTTGTTATACTAAAAGTCCTCCTCCAAATGGACAAGGCATTCTTGTTTAGTAAACAATTCTAAATGCTTAACTCATGCTTAAAAGATAAAACACTAAGTCAAGCACTGTTGTCCATTGCATAGAAATGAGCCTTAGGGATCCATCATATTTTATATATTTTTAACCCTAATCTCTTTAGTCAAAGACTGGATCAAAGTTTAGTCATCACTCTATATTAATCATAAATGACTACTATATATTGAGTGCTATTTGACTATTTTGTTTAGACGTATCCACTTCCATGAAAATATTTTGAATCATATTCACTTATGTTAGCTTTATGATGATCCCAAGAGGGGGATGAATTGGTATTTTCCTACGTCAGTACCCTCACAGCAATATAGTCACAACCCTAAAGTCAATTTAGTGCAAGTAAAATAAATCAATTGTAATATGTAGCAGAAATTAAATAACGAAATTTAATCAATCAAGCATGCATCAGAAAGCAATAGAGAGAAGCGACACACATAAGCGTTATCGAGGTTCGGCAAATTACCTACGTCCCCGCCTTGGCCAACAAGTACAAGGATTACCACTATAGTGCTTACTTAAACAGGTGGAGCTACACCTAAACAACTAGGTCATTTAGCAGAGGGTTGACCTCAACCTTTACACACAATCCATACTGAGCTAAATTACCGCCCCCACAGGTCACGCCTGGAATGCAACAGTGATTTCTCAATCAACTGGTATAGTGATTATGCTTTCATGAAAAGTAGATATGTACCCAATAAGCACAATCACATAAACATCAATGATATGGATATAGTGTAAGATCAGTGATGCAAATAGTTGTGCTATCAACACTCAATATGGTTTATTCAGTGAAATGCTCAAGAGTGTTTAATACAAGCAGTATCTTGGAATCTAAGAAAAGCACAGTTCAGTAGCAAATCAATATTCCAAAGATATCAATAAGATATTCAAACTAGTTCAAGAAACTTTTCTTCAATGAAATAAGCACAATACTAGTTTTAAAATATTTTTCTTGTTGAAAATATCTTTGCACAACAAAAATCAAAGCTATTGGACACTTGCAATAGCAATGCAAATATCCTAAGCTTGCTAGTTTATCCCAACACAAGATTTATAATATCAAAATATGTGGGACAAACCTAAGCTAAAACTCCCCATAAACAATATCATGATCAAACACACAAATGGGAGTTTGTAGCACACTCTAGCAATCACAAGCACTCTAATTATGCTCTCTTAATCTCTAAATGTATCAAAGAAGTGGAAATTTGAGAGTATTTGGACAAAGTGAGTGTTTTCAAAAGAGAGAATTTTGGCTAATGAAAAATACTAATTGTTGCTAATCTTTGCAAATGAGCCTATATTTATAGGTAAGGGTAAAATTATAAC
This sequence comes from Malania oleifera, assembly GCF_029873635.1. Classification (NCBI taxonomy): domain Eukaryota; kingdom Viridiplantae; phylum Streptophyta; class Magnoliopsida; order Santalales; family Ximeniaceae; genus Malania; species Malania oleifera. The sequence goes on along the minus strand of NC_080428.1, from coordinate 30,578,278 downwards.
CGTTTGGGACTTGTTCGGTATTATTAAAAAAGTTTCAAATAGTTAAAACACAATTAACCCAATTTTACCGCAATTAAAATAATTTTAACCCGGCGCAGTTCGGGTGGTTGAACTGTGATTCAGTTGCCCAAATAGACACAGTTATAAAAGCTGTTTAAATCTGTTCGGCAACCCGAGTTCAAGTATGGTGGCCCGAATCAAAGTCAAAAAGATTGCTTTGTAACTTCGGGTGCCCGGTCATAGGTTTGGTAGCCCAAACTCGTGTGTTCGGTCACCCGAGGCTCCATTTGAACTAAATAGCTTGGTAGCCAGAGTTGGTGGAATGCCCCTTTTAGGTGGTTCGGTCACCCATGGATAATAGTATGCATAATTTTGGTCGGTCTCCCGAGAGCCTAAGTCAACTATTGACTTCTCAACAGTTCAGGCACCCGAGGAGTTTTGAACTCTTGGGGTTCGGTCGCCCGAGCTCTCTCAATGTCCCTAATAATATTCAATTTAAGTACATTTTTAACACCCTTGTATTTTGTATGATATATGTGAGAGTGTTGGGACCTAGAGTCATACTATGGTCTTACTGAGATTACCATATATCCTATATGCATGATACGCAAGTTATTAATACAAACCATTTCCCTAGTTACTATTACAGACCCATATTACATAAATATGATTTGCAATACAAATTAAAATCTTTTAGGTCTTCATGTCTTGCTTCAAGTGTTATTCCTTGAGATGTTCATCTAAGCCTGCACAAACACTTGAAAACCATTAAATACCTAAGTATTTGTTATTATCAAAATCGAGTGTGACCTATAAGGTCAACATTCTCCCACTTTTTGATGATTACAAATAGATCATTCAAAAAATGGGTATAACCTTAGAAGGCTCCCCCTAACTGTATGCATCATGTAAAATTTAAATAATTTTTCAAGTAAGTTCAATTCAATCCAATTTTCAAGTTAACTCATTTTTTGCCCTCTCTTATCCGTCTCCCCCTTTTGGCAACAGCAAAAAGGACCATGAATCTTATAGATATAGGCAAATAGGTTAGAAACATTTGTATACAAAAGAAGTTTAGGAATTTTTTTTAAAAATCGGCAACATGTTGTTTGAAAATAAGATATTTCCCAAAAATTCCTGTATAAAAATGACCTATTTTGAGTTTTTAAGACCTAACATTTTATCCACAACTAGGCAACTCAAATAGTTCTAGTATGATCAAGATATAAAACATAAGTGCAATCATCATCACACAGTAAATATGAGAATTAAGCATTGAAAAACATAAGCAATCTCACAAAGTCTAAGCCAATGAAAGATATCAATAGTTATATTAGTTATTAGACTTTTAAAATTATTTGAAAGCTCGCCCTGAATTTATGCAAGCTATGAAATATCTAGGAGGCATCTCTACTATGCATGAGACCTAATTCATGTCTCAGGAAGTAGTTTAGTGAAAATGTCCACCCACTACTCATTAGTGCATACAAACTTAAGAGCCACATCCCCTTTCTGTACATGATCACAAAGGAAGTGATGTCTAATTATAATGTGTTTAGTTCGTGAATGTGAAATAGGATTTTTAGAGATGTTAATTGTGCTAGTATTATCACATTTAATCTGTACTGTATCATAGTGCAATCCAAAATCCATAAGTTATTGTTTCATATAAAGAGTTTAAGCACAACAACTTCTAACTGCAATATATTCTACTTCGGCTGTGGATAAGGCAACTGAGTTTTGCTTCTTGGAGAACCAAGAAATGAGAGATTGTCCTAAATAGTGACAAGTGCCGCTGGTACTCTTTCTATCAATTTTACTACCGACGAAGTCATCATCAGTATAACTCACAATCTCAAAGGTAGTATGCTTAGGGTACCATAAGCCTAACTCTATAGCCTAGATACCTAAGGATTCATTTAACTGCTATTAGATGAGATTCATTAGGAGCAACTTGAAACCTAGCACACATGCACACACTAAACATAATATCTGGCCTACTAGTAGTAAGATATAGAAGACTCCCAATCATGCCACGATACAATTTCATGTCAAAAGGGATCCCTTGCTCATCTTTGTTAAGTTTAATGGAAGAACTCATAGGGGTACCAAGAATTTTACAATCTTCTATATTAAATTTCTTTTGCAAGTCCCTGACATATTTAGATTGGCATATGAAAGTTCCATTTTCAACTTATTTGATTTGTAGCCCTAAAAAGAAACTAAGTTCACCCATCATGCTCATTTCAAATTCACTTTGCATGCATTTGGCAAAGTCATTACACAATTCATCATCGGTTACTCCAAATATGATATCGTCAACATAAATTTGAACTAGGAGCAAATCATCATTTTTGGATTTAATGAAGAGTGTAGTGTCAATCTTGTCACAAGTAAACCCATTTTATAGCAGAAAACCACTAAGCCTCTCATACCAAGCTCTAAGAGCTTGTTTCAATCCATACAAGGCCTTAGACAACCAATAAATATGATCTGGATATTTATGATTTTCAAAACCAAGTGGTTGTTCTACATATACTTCTTCATTAATATAGCCATTTAGAAAAGCACTTTTAAAATAATTTAAAATTTTAAAAAGCGGCATAAGCAAGTAGCATTCGAATGGCTTCTAACCTAGCAATAGGAACATATGTTTCATCAAAGTCTATCCCCTCTTCTTGATTATAACCTTGGGCAACTAGTCTAGCCTTATTCCTAGTTACTACTTCGTTCTTATCTTTCTTATTTCTATATATCCATTTATTTCCAATACTTTTATGATCATTAGGCCTAGGAACTAGGGTCCACACTCTGCTTCTTTCAAATTGGTTAAGTTCTTCTTGCATGGACATCATCCAAGACTCATCCTCTATGGTTTCTTTGATATTTTTAGGTTCGTTTCAGGACAAGAAAGCAGAATGGCTCACTAGGTTCTTCAAGGAGGATCTTGTGGCTACACCACGGAATGGTTCACCTATGATTTGATCTACAGGATGGTTTCTAATGAATTTCCAATCTCTAGGCAACTCCTGAATTTCATTTTCATTTTCATTATCTTTAGAGGATTTATCATTCACTTCTGAATTTTCACTTGCATTGTTTTCAATAGATAACTTGTCTAAGTATTTTCTAATGTCAATATGAGATCGGAATAGCTTCCCAAGAGGGGGGTCAATTGGGATTTAAAAATTTTATTCCCCTTTGTCTTAGTTCTTTTGAGTTATAACAACAACCAAAACTTAAACATAATCACAAAATTTATCACAATCAAAACAATATAATCAATCACTCAATCCTTGCAACAATAGCCCTGTATCAATATGAAAATTTTGTGAACATGTTATAAGTTCTGTATCACAATTATTCTTCTTCCTAATGTTGAACTTTTAAATAAACTTTTAGATTAATAAGTCAAGGATGATCAACCAACATAGTCTCTTTCGGTCTTCGCAATCAATGCTGATCAATCCAAAACAAATTACCTTCCAGTCTATTTAACAACCGAACATTCAGAATTGAATTTTAAAGCAACCACACAGATTATATCTTTTTTTGAAAAATAAAGAGTAGGTAAAAGAAAGAAGAACATAGGGTTTTTACAAGGTTCGGCTTCACAGCCTACGTCCTCGCCCTTTGAAAAACCACTAAATGATTCACTATCACCGTTCCTTTTCCAGGTGGAACAATATTAATTACAACAGTCCTTGGGTAAGGCTAGAGCCCGCCTTCACCAAAAAATATCCCCTTGTTTGGTCCAACGATTCAGCACTCGAACCATCAATCAACTTATTACAAAAATATAAAACAAAGCGTACAAGAACTTGCTACTCAAAGAGCTTATTAGTACAAATTGAAAAACTATGTACTTTAGTAAATTCAAAATATAAATTTTAGAATGAAGCTCTAGAAATTTATCACCGTAAGTAACTTTCAATGAATGAAAGAATCAACAATCGATGCACAAACTCAGCGAGAAACTCAGCAATACTTCAGGGATTTTCGTAAGTGATGAGAGCAATGGAGAACATTCAGAAATAAAGTAAGCTTTGAGAGAGTATGATGGCTGAATTGATTTCTTGGTGTCTAAATTTATGAACCTTGAAGGTATTTCTAGATGAAGAAAGACTTCTAAATTGTTCCCCAAGTTTACTTGGACTAGGGTTCAAGTTGTAAATTAATTTGGGTTTCAAATAATTTAAATTTCAAAAATATGCCTGTTGAGAATTTTGAAAATTGTTGCGAGCCAGACAACTGTGAAGTCACTGGCAGTCATTTCTCCATGTATAACGTTCATATTTTTTCAAACAGAAAGGTGGCAGTCGGCTATTCATTATGTTGGCAGTCGTCTGTCACTAGAATAATTCAGTTTTAAAACAACTCAGTAGGGTGGCTGTCGCTTGTCCTCTACTTAGCAGTCGTCTATCACCAGAACAACTTAGTTTTAAAACAAGCTCAAAAGGGTGGCAGTCGTCTAGCAAAACACAAACAGATGACTCACTTGTCACTGGTAGTTGGCTGTTAGCTATTTGACAGTCATCTGTCAGGCTTCTGTAACATGTTTAAACCCTTTCAAAAATATGCCAGTCGTCTGTCATGTAACAGACAGTCGTCTATTAGCAGAATTATCTTCTTTTAAAGACATTTTATCTGTCTCATTTTTTGCTTAGTTATTCATGGAGTGTAAACTTGTTTAACTTTGAAAAACATGTTCCAAGATTTTAAGACTTCAGATTTCTGAGTGCGTCTTTGCCTAATGAGCTTCAAAATGAAAATTTCATATTTGAATTAACTTTGACACATCTTTGCTTTAAGTCCTTTCAATGTTGCTCTTCAATTTGCTCAAACTTCTATAAGCTTTCATTATGGATCTTCAGTATTCATATGTGACTTTCCTTGTTCCTTGATCCTTGTAAGCTTTCATGTGAAATTTGAGCAAATCATCTTTTCCTGAAATTATATCACTTGAAAATTCATTAAATAACTTTACTTTATTATCATCGAAACGAAGAGTTTGTAAGCCTAAGTAGGCCAAAAATCTCCCCCTTTTTGATGATGATATAGAATGTGCGAAGATATAAAATTAAAATTAATGCTCCCCCTATCAATAAGCATAGATTTAAAATAATCCCATCAAGACATAAGTTCAGAAGGTTTAAAAGTTCCAGGATTAAAAGTTTCAGATTTATCATTATAGCATATATATTCATAAAACTTTTCATAGAGTTCGTAGTACATCTAATTGGAAATACAAATACACACATAGGTTCAAATTTCAGAACTGGAAATTCAAACATAAACAAATAAATACATAAACTCATAGACTTTGCTCACACACATACTCCCCCTTTTGATATCAACAAAAAGGCATACAATCAGAAACTACGCATGTCTAGCATACAAAATAGCAAAAAAAAAAAAAAAAAAAAGAAAAAAAAAACATCAAAAGTCTATGTATCAGAAGTTGTGTCACTATCTTCAGCAATTCCTTTGCCTTTGGATTGTTGTGAGCCTTCTTCTTCTTCTTCAGTCGCTTCTTCTCCTGATTTTTCCTAAAAGTCTTCATCATCATTCTCATTACTCTCTTTGTGTAGTCGTAGCAAATTCACTACACAAGTCTTCATGAGTTGCTCCAAATATAATATCATCAACATAAATTTGTACTATAAGCATATCATTATTTTTGGTTTTTATAAATAAAGTGCTATCTATCTTTCCTATTGAAAAATTATTTTGGAGTAAGAATTTGCTTAGTTAATCGTACCAAGCTTTAGGAGCTTGTTTCAATCCATATAAGGCTTTAGTTAGCTTGAATACATGATTTGCGTTTTTAGAGTCTTCAAAACCTAGAGGTTGTTTAACGTAAACTTCTTCATTTATATAACCATCTAGGAATGAACTTTTTACATCCATTTGGTATAGTTCGAAATCTTTATTGGCTGCATATGCAATAAGCATTCTTATAACTTCCATTCTTGCTATGGGAGAAAAGGTCTCTTCGTAATTGATACCTTCTTCTTGATTATAGCCTTCTGCTACTAGCCTAGCTTTATTTCTTACAACTACCCCAGTTTCATCTTTTTTATTTCTAAACACCCATTTAGTTCCTATGATTGACTTATCTTTGGGTTTAGGTATAAGTTCCAATACTTGACTCCTTTCAAATAGATTTAGTTCCTCCTGCATAGCTATGACCCATGAATCATCTTTTAAGGCTTCTTCTATATTCTTTAGTTCATCTTGGGATAAGAAGGCATAATGGTTACAAATATTTTTTTAATGAGGTTCTAGTGGTTATTCCTTTCGATGGTTCACCAAGAATTTGATCTTTTGGGTGAATTTTAGCATATCTCCATTCTCTAGGTAGTTCTAGATTTTCTATGATGTTTTCATTTGAAGCATTTTTATTGTTTTTTTCTTTTATTTCAAGATCTTCTTCTTTTTGTGCGATATCTTCTTTTTCATCAATCTTAAATTTATTGTCATAATTATTTGATTTATCAAACGTTATGTGTATTGGTTCTAATAGTAAGAGTCCTTTTGTAAACCCTATAAGCTATACTATTTGTAGAGTAACCTAAGAAGATACCCTCATCAGATTTTGCATCAAACTTTCCTAAATCATCTTTAGTATTAAGAATAAAACATTTACACCCAAATATATGAAAGTAGGATATATTAAGTTTTCTACCTTTCCATAATTCATACAGTGTTTTGTCTATACTTGATCTTATGGATACTCTATTTATAATGTAAGAAGTTGCATTCACAGCTTCTGTCCAAAAGTATTTAGGTAGATTATTTTTGTTTGACATGGTTCTTGCCATTTCTTGGAAAGTTCTATTTTTTTCTTTCTACAACTCCATTTTTTTGTGGAGTCCTAGGTGCTAAAAAATTATGGTTTATTACATGTTCATTGCAGAATTTATCAACATCTTTGTTTTTAAACTCCCTGCCTTGATCGCTTCTAAAATTTGTTACATTATAGCCCTTTTCATTTTGTAATTTCTTACATAACGTGATTAGCATGTCATAGGCTTCATCTTTGTTTGCTAAAAATAACACCCAAGTATATCTTGAGTAGTCATCTGCTATTACAAAATTATACTATTTACCTCCTAGGTTTAAGGTTCTAGTTGGACCAAATAAGTCTAGGTGCAGAAGTTCTAGGGGTCTTTTAGTAGATATGTATTTTTTCTTTTTCAAGATTGTTTTGACTTACTTTCCCTTTTGGCATGCATCACACATCTTGTCTTTTATGAATTTAGTAATTGGTAATCATTTTACAAGATTTTTCTTAGAAAATTTGGATAAAAGGTCCATGCTAGAATGTCCTAATTTCCTATGCCATAGCCAACTTATTTCATTCATTGCTGCCAAACAAGTTACGTTTTGATTTACTAAATTCTCAAGGTTTATACAATAAACATTATTTATCCTATGGGCTATAAACAAGGTTTCATTGTTCTTAGGATTTTGGATAGCACATTTTTCTTTCTTAAAAGTTATTTCAAACCCTTTGTCACTTGATTGGCTAATACTTAAAATATTGTGTTTTAATCCTTCTACTAACAGCACATTATCAATAGTAAGGGAAGGTTCTTTACCTATTCTTCCAATGCCAATAATTTTACCTTTGGCATTGTCGCCGAAGGTGACGTATCCCCCATCCTTTTGTTTCAATGTTGTGAACTTGGTCCTATCACCAGTCATGTGCCTTGAACATCCGTTGTCCAAGTACCATTTATCCGTTAATAGTGTAGTCCTAAAGCATACCTACAATGAGGGATTCATTGTGTTAGTCTTTGGAACCCAAATACTTTTAACTTTCTTTGTATTGTTTTTAGTTCCATTATTGACTTTCCATTCTCCTTGAACTTTAACATACTTTCTTTTTAGTGGGCAATTGAACATTACATGACTTTTAGTCTTGCACATGTAGCAAGTGGTGTGTTCATGTTTGTTGTTTGAAGAAGTACTAGCATAATGCTTGGCTTCTTTGACTAATTATCCCATGTATAATTTTTTACTCTTTTTATTTGTTTTGCTATTATAACATATTCCTTCTTTATTTCCATGTAGTCTTTACTGTCCTATCATTTTTTCAAAATTTTCTTTTCCTTTGGTGAAGTTTTATATAATTTTCTCCTTGTCCTCTACTGATTTCTTATGCTTATTTATCTCTAAATTCTTTTTATTCAAATCATCTACATGAGTTTTGCCTAACTTTTGAGTTATTTCATTTACTTCCTCTTCTAATTTTTTAATACAAGAGTCCTTTTCTTTTTCAATAGTTTTGAAGGATTCAAGTTGCTTCATTACTTCTTTATTTTGATCTTTTAGAGTTATAGTTCTCTTAGAAATTTTTATGAATCTTTTATGTAAGAAGAACAACTCAGCTTGCAATTCCTTATAGGAAGGCATACTATCACAAGACTCTTCACAAGACTCATTGTAAGATTCTTTTGAAGAGTAGTAGGAATTTACCTTTTCGTTATTCGCCATGAAGCATATGTTTGTCATCTCTTGTCCACTTGATTCATTTTCCATCTCGCTAGAGCTTGAATCATCCCACGTGGCCTTCATAGCTTCCTTATTTTTCTTCTTTTCTTTCTTGAGCAACAGATAGTTCGGCTTGATATGCCCTGGTTTCTTGTAATGATAGCATATAGGGGATTCATTCTTACCTTTATTTTATTTTCTATTTGTCTCTCCTTTTTCAGATTTCTTTTTGTTAATTTTTCTAGGAAACCTTTTATTTTTCCTATATAACTTGCCCAATCTTTTAGTGATGAATGCTAATTCATCCCGATCTAAGTCGCTTGATTCACTTTCCTCTTCACTTGAGCTGTTACTAGAGGCTTTTAATGCAATGGATCTTTTATGTTTCGATTTAGGATTCCTTTCCTTTAAAGCCATTTCATAAGTAAGTAGTGAACCAATGAGTTCATCTAGAGAGGTGTTCTTAAGGTTTCTACCTTCTGTGATAGCTGTAGCCTTTGGTTCCCATATGGAGGGAAGGCCTCTTAGAATTTTTCTAATCATTTCGTTGGTAGTATAAGTTTTTCCTAAGGCACTTAAAGAATTGATTATGTGGATAAATCTGGTATACATACTTGATATTGTTTTATCTGAATTCATTTTGAATGCTTCATATTCGTTTGTTAACACATCTATCCTATTCTCCCTAACATCTATTGTTCCTTCATATGTCACTTCTAATTTGTCCCATATTTCTTTAGCCGTCTTGCAGGCCATGACCCTATTAAATTTGTTAGCATCTAAAGCACAGTAGAGAGAATTTATAGCACTTGAATTGATTTGAAGCATTTTATAATCTGAATTGGTCATATCCCTTTTCTCTTTTAGAATCTATTTTCCATCTACTATCTTAGTAGGAATAAGGTCTCCATCCACAATTACTTCCCATGCTTTCCAATCCAGGTGTTGGAGATAAATTTGCATTCTCTTCTTCCAAAACATATAATTATGTCCACAAAAGATTGGTGGACAGGTTGAGGATTGGCCCACACCGAAGGGTACTACTCCTATATTTGCCATTTGATATTTTTATAGTTTATTGTTACGAATTACTATAACTAGGCTCTAATACCAATTGAGATTGGAATAGCTTTCCAAGAGGGGGGTGAATTGGGATTTAAAAATTTTATTCTCCTTTGTCTTAGTTCTTTTGAGTTATAACAACAGCCAAAACTTAAACACAATCACAATATTTATCACAATCAAAACAATATAATCAATCACTCAATCCTTGTAACAATAGCCCAGTATCAATATAAAAATTTGCTGAACTTGTTATAAGCCTTGTATCACAATTATTCTTCTTCCTAATGTTCAGCTTTTAAATAAACTTTTAGATTAATAAGTCAAGGATGATCAACCAACGTAGTCCCTTTTGGTTTCCGCAATCAATGCTGATTAATCCAAAACAAATTACCTTTTGGTTAAATTAACAACCGAACATTCAGAAATTAATTTTAAAGCAACCACATAGATTATATCTTTTGCTAAAAAATAAAGAGTAGGGAAGAGAAAGAAGAACACAGGGTTTTTACGAGATTCAACTTCAACACAACCTATGTCCTCGCCCTTGGCGAAACCACCAAAGGATTTACTATCACCGTTCCTTTGCCAGGAGGAAGAGTAAAAATTACAACACTTCTTAGGTAAGGCTAGAGCCCGCCTTCTCCAAAAAATATCCCCTTGTTTGGTCCAACGATTCAGCACTCGAACCGTCAATCAATCTATTACAAAGACATAAAACAAGGCGTACAAGAACTTGCTCCTCAAAGAGATTATTAGTACAAATTGAAAAACTATGTACTTTAGTAAATTCAGAATATGATTTTCAAAATGAAGCTCTAGAAATTTATCACCGTAAGTATCTTTCAATGAATGAAAGAATCAACAATCGATGCACAAACTCAGTGAGAAACTTAGCAATACTTCATAGATTTTCGTGAGTGATGAGAGCAATGGAGAACTTTTAGAAATTCAGTAAGCTTTGAGAGAGTATGATGGCTAAATTGATTTCTTGGTGTCTAAATTTATGAACCTTGAAGGTATTTATAGATGAAGAAAGACTTCTTGCTTGTTCCCCAAGTTTACTTGAAGTAGGGTCCAAGTTGTAAATTAATTTGGGCTTTAAATAATTTAAATTTCAAAAATATGCCCGTTGAGAATTTTGAAAATTGTCGCAAGCTAGACAACTGTGAAGTCACTGGCAGTCGTCTGTCCATGTATATCATTTATATTTTTTCAAAAAAAAAGGTGCCAGTCGGCTGTCCTTATGTTGGTAGTCATCTTTCATTAGAATAATTCGGTTTTAAAATAGCTTAGTAGGGTGGCAGTCGCCTGTCCTCAGCTTGGCAATCGTCTGTCACCAGAACAACTTAGTTTTAAAACAAACTCAGAAGGGTGGCAGTCGTTTGGAAGAACACACACAGATGACTCACTTGTCACTGGCAGTCGGCTGTCAGCTATTTGATAGTCATCTGTCAGGTTTCTATAACATGTTTAAACCCTTTCAAAAATATTCCAGTCGTTTGTCATGAAACAGATAGTCATCTATCAGTAGACTTATCTTGTTTTAAAGATATTTTTATCTCTCTCATTTTTTTCTTAGTTATTCTTGGAGTATAAACTTGTTTAACTTTGAAAAACATTTTCCAAGATTTTAAGACTTCAAATTTTTGAGTGTGTCTTTGCATAATGAGCTTCAAAATGAAAATTTCATATTTGAATTAACTTTGAAGTACTTACAACGCTTGTTCTATAAACACATTTGACACATCTTTGCTTTGAGTCCTCTCAATGCTGCTCTTCAATCTCTCAGACTTCTATGAGCTTTCATTATGGATTTCTGGTATTCATATGTGACTTTACTTATTCCTTGATCCTTGTAAGATTTCCTGTGAAATTTGAGCAAATCATCTTTGCGTGAAATCATATCACTTGAAAATTCATTAAATAAGTTTACTTTGTTATCATCAAAACCAAGAGTTTGTAAGCCTAACTAGGCCAACACAATATCATCTTCGTCCTCTTTTTTAGAAAATGGATTAGATTCATCAAACACAACATGGATAGATTAAATGTGAGTCAATGTTCTTTTATTGAAAACCCTATATGCTTTACTATTAAGAGCATAGCCTAGGAAAATGCCTTCATCAGATATAGAGTCAAATTTCCTTAGATGTTCATTGTCCCTAAGCACAAAGTATTTACAACCAAAAACATGAAAATAGGAAATATTAGGTTTATGGTTGTTCCACAATTCATAAGGGGTTTTATTAAGTGACAATCTAATTAACACCCTATTCATGACATAACAAGCAGTATTTATGGTCTCGACCCAAAAATATTTAGGTAAATTATGTTCATTCAGCATAGTTTTAGCCATTTCTTGTAATAACCTATTCTTTCTTTCTACCACACCATTTTGATGAGGGTTCATAGGTGCAGAAAAGTTGTGTGATATGCCCTCTAGGTCACAATAATTTTCTATGCCTTCATTCTTAAATTCAGTGCCTCTATCACTTCTTTTATGGGTTATCTTACAACCCTTTTCATTATGAATTCTCATACAAAGTTTGGTGAACTGTTCACATGATTCATTTTTATGTGAGAGAAACAACACCCATGTGAACCTAGAAAAGTCATCAACAATTACAAATGCATATGATTTACCACCAAGACTTTGCACATAATTAGGACCAAACAAATCCAATTGAAGCATTTTAAGTGGTCTAGTGGCAGATATAAATTTCCTTTTCTTAAAACTCGATTTTGTTTGCTTACCCATTTGACATGCATCACAAATTTTATCTTTTACAAATGATGTTTTAGGTAAGCTTTTTACTAAGTCTTTTCTTACTAGTTTTGACAATAAGTCCATGCTAGCGTGTCCTAAGCGCCTATGTCATAACCAACTAGTTTCATTTATTGTAGAAAAACAAGTAACTTGTTGTGAAACTAATTTATCAAAAGTGGTAGTATAAACCATTTCTTTGCGATCTGCAGTACAAAGCACTTAATGATCTGATTTACTATCAACTATGCATTTATCATTTTCAAATTATACTTTATATCCTTTATCACACAATTGACTTATGCTCAATAAATTATACTTCAGCCCATCAATTAATAAAACATTATTAATAACAATGGAAAGATCCTTACCAACCTTACCTACGCCAATGATGCATCCCTTTGCGTTGTCACCGAACATCACATATCCTCCATTTTCAAGAATGATAGACGCAAATTTTTCCTTGTCACCGGTCATGTGTCGTAAGCACCCGCTATCTAGGTACCACCTATCCTTGGAGGAGGACAATCTCAAACATACCTGCAAAATAGGCTAAGTAACTGATGTTGGTCCCCAAATTTTTTTTGGGTCCACAAGGGTTTTGTAGTTGGATCACCCTTAACTACCCATACTTTTATAATTTTTGCATGCTTATTCCTAAATAGACAATCAAATTGAATATGCCCAATTTGTTTGCATTTAAAACATTTCATTCTACACTTAAGATCTTTAGGAGGGACTTGATATTTTGATTCACATGTAAAATGTCCCAAGTAAATATTAGGACGTCTAACATTTTCAATTCCATTAAAACCTAAACCCTCTTGACTTAGAGAATTTCTTTGGGTACCAAGTAGTTTTTCAAAATTGCATTTACCCTTGGTGAATTTAAAAATAACTTTGGAGCTATCGTCCAATTTCCTCTCAAGTTTAGCAATAGTAACATATTTTTCTTTCAAAATAAAGGCATGAGAGGTTTTTGCAATTCCAAACAATTTTGACCAATTTTCACATTTCTTTTTCAAATCATCATTTTATTTGGTCATTTTATTCAACAGTTTAGATACATGAATATATTCAAATTGTAATTCTCTAAACATAGGCATGCAATCAAAATCACAATCATCATATGAATAACATGAAGATAAAACGGAAGAGGACGATGCCTCATCACCATGTACCATCAAGCATAGGTTAGCAACCTTTGAGTCGCTGCGGTCAGATTCTAAGTCACTACTGCATAATTTATCCCATGAAGTGCCTACCATCATGGCTTTCTTCTTTTACATAGCCTCCTTTTTCAGTAGTGAGCAGTCCGGCTTGATGTTCCCGACTTTGTTGCAATTGTAACACGTGGGAGCATTTGATTTTTCCTTTTTTTTTTTCTAAACTCTCCCTTCTCAGATGCATACTCTTTATATCTTTTCTATGGCTGCCTATTCTTCCTGAAGAATCTGCTAAATTTTCTAGGTAGCATGGCCATATCATCCTCAAAGTCTGGTTTGCTGCATTCACTAGATGTATTAGTAGAGGTTTTCAATGCAATCACCTTTTTCACCCTATTATTTTCATTGAGTCTCTCATTTATGGCTAATTCATAATTAATCATGGAACCTATCAATTCATCTAGAGTCATGTCCTTAAGGTCTCTACCCTCAGCAATGGTCGTAGCCTTAACTTCCCAAATAGAAGGCAAGCCTCTAAGGATCTTCTTAATCATCTCATACATGGGATAGGTCTTACCTAATGCATGCAGTGAGTTTATGATGTGTGTAAATCTAGTGTACATGCTCTGAATGGACTCACCTATATTCATCCTAAAGGCCTTATATTCACCATTCAACATGTCTATCCTACTATCTTTCACATCCCTAGTACCCTCATGTGGGACTTCTAACTTATCATAGATTTCATTTGCAGTAGAACATGCCATTACTCTATTAAACTCATTCACATCAAGACCACAATACAAAATATTCATAGCAGTGGCATTCAAACTAACAGCTTTCATATCATCATCATTATATTCTTCTGCAGTTTTAGGAACTCTAGTTGTACCCTCTGTTTTCATGGGAACATAATTTCCCTTAGAGACGATCCTCCACACCTTCCAATCAGTATTTTGAAGGTAGATGCACATTCTTTGCTTCTAGAAGATGTAATTAACACCACTGAAAATCGAAGGTCATGCGGAAGACGGTCCCTCAAGGAAAGGGGTCACGGAGCAATGAGTCATATAAGATCTTTTGCAAATTAACTAGTAGTCTATACTATGTAGTTCTAATACTAATTGTTAGCTTTACCATGATCCTAAGAGGGAGGGTTGAATTGGTATTTTTAAAATTAATGCCCTAGGTCAGTATCCTAACAGTAGTATATTCACAACCCTAAAGTCAATCTAGTGCAAGTAAAATAAATCAATTGTAATAAGTAGTAGAAATTAAATAACGTAATTTAATCAATCAAGCATGCACCAAAAAGTAGTAAAGAGAAGTGACACGTAGAAGTATTATCAATATTCAGAAAATTGCCTATGTCCCCGCCTTAGCTAACAAGCATAAGGATTACCACTATAATGCTCACTTAAACATGTGGAGCGGCACCTAGATAACCATGTCAATTATCATAGGGCTGACCTCAAACTTTACACACAATCCTTACCGTGCTGGATCACCGCCCCCTCAGGCCGCACCTAGAATACAACAGTAATTTCTCAATCAACTGGTACAGTGATTATACTTTCATATAAAGCAGATATGTACCCAATAAGCATAGTCACATACACATCAATGATATGGATATAGTGTAAGATCAGTGATGCAAATAGTTGTGTTATCAACACTCAATATGGTATAATCAATGAAATGCTCAAGAGTGTTCAATACAAGCAGTATATTAGAATCTAAGCAAAGTACAGTTCAATAGAAAATCAATATTCCAAAGATATCAATAAGATATTTAAACTAGTTTAAGAAGATTTTCTTCAATAAAATAAGCACAATACTAGTTTGAAAATATTTTGTTTATTGAACATATCTTTGCACAAAAAAAGCAAAGCTATTGGACACTTGCAATAATAATGCAAATATCCTAAGCTTACTAGTTTATCCCAACACAAGATTTATAGTATGAAAATCTGTGGGATAAACCTAAACTAAAACTCCCCAAAAACAATATCACAATCCAAAACACAAATGGGAGTTTGTAGTACACTCTAGCAATCACAAGCACTCTAAATATGCTTTCTCAATCTCAGAATGTATCAAAGAAGTGGAAATTTGAGAGTATTTGGACAAACAAAGTGTTTTCAAAAGAGAGTATTTTGCCTAATGAAAATTGCTAATTGTTGCTAGTCTTTGCAAATGAGCCTATATTTATAGGAAAAGGTTAAGACTTATTGGTAATTATTAAAAAAGCTTGAAATAGTTAACACACAATTAACCCAACTGAACCCAATTTTACCGCAGTTAAAATAATTTTAACCCAGCGTCGTTCGGGTGGCTGAACTGTGATTCGGTTGCCCGAACAGACACAATTATAAAAGCTATTTAAATCCATTCGGCAACCCGAGTTCAAGTTCAGTGGCCTAAATCAAAATCCAAAAGATTTCTTTGTAACTTCAAGTGCCCAGTCATAGGTTTGGTAGCCCAAACTCTTTTGTTTGGTTGCCCATGGCTCAGTTTGAACTAAATAGCTCGGTAGCCTAGGTTGGTGGAATGTCCCTTTTAGGTGGTTCGGTCGGCCCATGGATAGTATGCATAATTTGGGTTAGTCGCCTGAGAGCCTAAGTCAATTGTTGACTTCTCAACAGTTTGGGCGCCCGAGGAGTTTTGAACTTCTGGGGTTTGGTCACCCGAGCTCTCTTAATGTCCCTAATAATATTCAATCTAAGTATATTTTTAACACTCATGTATTTTGTATGATATATGTGAGAGTGTTGGGACCTAGAGTCATACTATGGTCTTACTGAGCTTACCATATATCCTATATGCATGATATGCAAGTAATTAATACAGACCATTTCCCTAGTTATTATTACAGACCCATATTACATAAATTGGATTGGCAATACAAATTAAAATCTCCAAGGTCTTCATGTCTTGCTTCTAGTGTTATTCTTTGAGATGTTCATCTAAGCCCGCACAAACACTTGAAAACGATTAGATACCTAAGTATTTGTCATTATCAAAACCGAGTGTGACCTATAAGGTCAACAACTCATAATAAATACTCTTCTAAACTCAATAATAATTTTAAATGGCTAATATGATTGCTATAGGTTTCAACGTATATGAAAATGCTATAACTGAGAAACCAATGCATGAACGATAAGAAAGAAAAGCCATTTGAACTAAGGCTTCTCAAGTATTGTAAATTATAAGAAAAAAAAAGAGGCAAATATAGGTTTAGAACTCTCAAAGAAATATTCATTGTGACTTTTTGGTTTGATAAGCCTAAGAACTCAAAGCTAGACTGAAATCATTGAAAATATTACAACTCATGGTTATTGAACTTGAGGATGA
Source organism: Malania oleifera (assembly GCF_029873635.1). Classification (NCBI taxonomy): domain Eukaryota; kingdom Viridiplantae; phylum Streptophyta; class Magnoliopsida; order Santalales; family Ximeniaceae; genus Malania; species Malania oleifera. The sequence goes on along the minus strand of NC_080428.1, from coordinate 30,561,427 downwards.
AAGAAAAGGCATAAAATGAGTTGAGCGCATAACTCAAGGGGAGCATATATTCTTTCATGGTTATATAAAGTAAAATGCTCTCATATTTTTATGTCGTTTATGTATTTATGCCTATATTTGTATAGCATTGTAGTGTTATCCATTATTTAATAAATGGTTAAAATTTCCTTAATGGATAGTTTATGTATTTTCCCAGCACGAATTGATATTGAGCTATATTGAATATATTGAGTTGATTATACTGGATTGCATTCTTGTGTTGAATGCCTCCTGCATGGCGGATGCAGTGGATGTGAATTGCATGTTGGTAGTGAATATAGGTTCTTGTGTGCCTTGAACTGAAGTATAAATTACTTATTTGAACCTATCAGGTACAGGTTTTATGAGAAAATGTCTGATTTACAAATGGCATGCTGTCGAAATTTCGATAGGAATCTTTCAAAAATAAAACCTTGTGCTAAAAATGATCATGATAAAATTAATGTTAAAATATTTTTGAAAGGATGAGTGAAACCTAATTGAATAATTAAACTTCATCTTGGCATAATCATCGAAAATTTAGAGGACCTCATCTCCATCCTCCCTATATAAAGCATATAGATGACCCATATGCATCACATTTGTCCACTGGAATATTGAGGCTCTTCTAAAATCCGTAAACATTATATCCTACGCTTAAAGTTTTATTGTTTGATATGGAATGTTCTTGGGTCATGAACTATATAGCGTGCCTTAATATCCATTTTTGATGCATTTATTGCCTATGGGGATGACCATACTAATCATAATATTAGTGATAAATCTCTAGTATGGTTGGTTTAAAAGATTTGGTTTGATGGCTTATTCTACTAGGCATAATTAAATAATTCTTTATCTAGTATAAGCAGTTTATTGCGTCTAATCTAGGATTCCAAATGATAGGGGAGCATCTAAAATGAACATTCTATCTTGCTATGCTAAAAAAACAAAATTTCTTAGATATCCATTTTGAATTCACTGTGGCATGTGCTTAAATGAAATGATCTTTGTGAAAATCTTAAGTTGATATATATATTGCTTTGCCACAAGTTATTAGTGTTTGCCATATGATCTTGCATGTGATTATTAAATCTTTTGGATCATTATGGTTATGATTATGGTTATATTATGAATATGCTTAAAATGCTAAACCAGAAAATTATTAATTGCATGATCTTTAAAGTTTTCTTTTCAGCAAGCACCCCCAGCACTTATTGAAAACATCATAAGGGGGGTATATATTTCTATATGTACATCTATATTTATTTGCATATACTTTTTGGCAAGAAATATTCTTAAAACTTTAAATTTTTATCTCTTGCCTTATTATTCTTATATACATATATATGTTTAAATTGCATTACTGGTTCGGCAACTTCACATAAAAATGCATGTGAACTTGTTGGACTGTTTCCATACTCAAACCTTCTATTTTCTGTCATATGTCGTGTGCTTTGAACTAAAATCTTTCATGGGTCTTATGAAATATTTAAACTGAAATGGTTTGTGGATAATTCTGGTGTGACCTTGTTTTCATGTTATTTAAATCATTTTAATAACTAGTTATATAGTTTGTGAGCTTAATTGCTAAACCTGGCATTGCTTTATATGTTATGAATTTGTCTATGGTATGAAATGCACAGCTATCATATCTTTTGCATGTTGATAGTCATACTTATGTTTTGAGAATACTAGACTGTTTGAATTGGTAGTTGTGGATAAAATGTAAATTTGAACTCATTCAGGTCATTTCTATACAAGCATGTTTTTGGGAAATGCTCCAGTTTCAAACGGCATGCTGCCGAATTTTCTTAAAACTTTCCCAAACCATATCTTGTATATGAATGACATTTTCCTCTTACTTGCCTATATATACTTAAGTGTTTATCTAGACCCTTTTTGCGGTTGAAAAATGGGGAGAAGTAGGTAAGTATGTGTCATCATAAAAAAGGGGAGATTGTTGACCTTATAAGCCATACCCTATTTTGATTATGACAAATATTCAAGTATTTAATGTCTATCAATTTTTTGTGAAGTCCATATGGGCATATCACTTGATGGCATATGAAGACTCCAAGTCTAAAGACCTAGAAGAATTCTTTTTTATTGTAATCTATATTAATTAAGGTTTGTAAAAGTAACATAGGAAAAAGGTCTGTAATAATCCATGCATATCATGCATGTAAGTTCTAATAAGCTTAAAATACCTTAGAAAGACCTTAGGTCCCTACACATCCTTGGAAATCAAATGACCTTAGATAAGACTTTGGTCGACCAACGCCAGGTTTTTTAGGCTAAGTTAAAATGCCTAAAACCTTAGAAAAGACCATAGGTTCTTGCACATACTGATAAGAATGTCCCCAAAATAACTTATAATATTAGGGGATTTAATTGGAGAAAAATTGGACTTATAGACAAAAGTTGTGAGGATTCGGGCGACCGAACCCTTGACCGATCAAAAGGTTGACTTGATTTTGAGCGACTGGACTATTTTGACCATAGCGTCCTAGGGTGACCAAACCGCTGATCTGACCTTTCCCAACAACTTGGTAGCCCAAACTTATACGTTCAAAATAGTCTTGGGAAACCGAACACATGAGTTTGGTTAACCGAACTTCAAACCGGGCACCCGAATCTCATACACAATGGAAATTGGCTTGGTTCAGCAAACCGAACCCATGCTCAGGCAACCGAACTCACCTTTTGCACTGTGTTTGTTCGGGCACCTGAACCTTGGATCGAGCATCCAAAACTCTCAGGTTGTTTTACTTTTTTACCGAGTTAAAATAGGTTAAACGGGGTTAATTTTTCTAAACACTTTTAAAACAATTTTAGGAATTACCTTGGTGTCCCCAACGGTCATAATTTTGCCATTCTCTATATATAGGTGCTCATTTGCTTAGACTAGTGAGGATTAGAAAAAATATTAGGCAAAAATTCTTTGAAAAATCCTAAGCCCTATTTTGCTATACAAACCTTATACACTCATACTATACTACTTCCTTTGAGAAATCCATCATTGTGAGTATTTTATTTATCATTCTAGATTACTAGAAACCCTCTCTTGTTATTATGATTGTGATCTTTATTTGAGGATTAAGAAAAGGATTTTTCACCCAATTTTATTTGATAAATCTTTGTCTGGGAAAAATCTTATAGCTAAGTGAGTCTTTGCATTGTTATTGCAAGACTCACTTAGGCCTGTATTTTTTATAGTGCAAAAATATTTTTACAAGCTCTGATTTTAATATTTCTTTATGCTTTGATATTGAGAAAACTATTTTGAGATATTCTAAATTGCTATTGGTTTGAATTTTTGAAACCCTAAACTGAGATTAAGATTTTATCACTACTTAGTTTCAAAGACTAGCTTGTATTCTTTGTTAGCAAGACCATGTCATCATCCGTTTCGGAATCACTTCCTTCACTTGAGTAGCTTGATGATGCCTTAGGTGCAGTGACCTTCTTTATTTTGCTTTGCTCATTTTTCCTCTCATTTATTGTCAGCTCATAGGTGATGAGCAATCCAATGAGTTCATCCACTGACATCTCCTTGAGATTTCTTCCTTCAGCTATTGCCGAAACTTTCGCTTCCCACATTGGGGGTAATTCTTTGAGTATTTTCCTGATCAACTCATAATTAGGGTAAGTTTTTCCAAGAGCATTTAAAGAGTCAGTGATGTTTGTGAATCTAGTGTGCATGGATTGAATAGATTCATCTACAGTCATCTTAAATGCTTCATATTCACTGGTGAGCGTGTCAATCCTACTATCCTTGACATACTTAGTGCCTTCATATGTAACTTCTAATTTTTACCAAATTTCTTTAGCTAAGTTACATGCCATTATCCTATTAAATTTACGTCTAGTGCAAAAAAAAAAAAAAAAAACAAGTTCATGGCAGTAGCATTGATTTGTACTGATTTCCAGTCTTCCTATGTATACTCATCTTCAGTTTTAGGTACATTAATCTTATCAATTACTTTCATGGGAATATGATTACCCTTAGTCACTATTTTCCATACCTTCCAATCTATGTTTAATAGATATATACTCATCCTACATTTCCAATAAGTGTAATTTACACCACAGAAAATGGGTTGTCTAGTGGATGACTGTCCCTCACCGAATGGAGTTACTCCGATGTCTGCCATGTGATCTTTTTACATAAGAACTATTAAGTCTATGTACACCCGCTCTGATACCAATTTTTGAATTAGGTGTAATCCCAGGAGGGGGGGGTGAATTGGGTATTTTAAGATTCTTTGAATCTATTTACCACTTAATCCCTACTTGTATATTTAGCAAACCAATCTTGGGGATTTATAACAAAACAAATTCAATTTACCAATGAGTTCTTATCACCCAATTAATTGTGTGCAACGTTATTTAACCTACACATGCAATATGAATAATTTAAATGTAGTGCTGAAAGTAAAGAGTAAAGGGAAGAGAGAAGACAAACGTAGTTTTTACGAGGTTCAACCAACTCAGCCTACATCCTCGCCTTGAGCAACCACTCAAGGATTTCACTAAAATCCTTGCTCCTTGAATTGGGACGGAGCTTCATGAATAATCCGCTGCTTACAAGAGGTACAACTCCCTCCTACTCCGCTACTTACAAGAGCTACAACTCTCTCCTCAAACACCGGTTTACACACCGAACCGTGTATGTAGTAGAATCTGTAAAAACACTCAAAAATGCTTCCAAACAAAAGCTTGTGGGTACAATTCAAATTCCTAATACATTAACATATGATATAACTTGAAGCTCAAAATCTAGGAAAACGATACAATCGTTTATGTATGATATGCTTCAATACACAAATTCCTTTTTATCAAATCTCCCAAAAATATTTGTATAACTCAATGCTTTGGAGAACTTTGGTTAGATCTTTGAATATAAAAATAACTTTGTAGATTTCTAAGATGTTACACCCACTTTGTAAAAATTATTTCACGAAATATTTTAATCTCAATAATAATTCAATCTCAATGTGATCTAGGTAATATTTGACTTGATGTATATGTATATGTATCTCTAAGATGATAATACCAAAGATCAACACTCTTACTATACGATTTTCTGAAAATATCCTTCAATATATATATATATAGTTACAAACATAAATGATCTTCAAATAAGTAGGTTTGTTTTATTGAAAAATATCAACTCTTTGAATGAAAACTCACTTGAATCAAAAGTGTTTAATCAATACCTAAAGCTCTTCTCAAGTGGTAATATTCTTAATAAATGATTTTCTATATGCACACACAAGATCAACTTCTTAACAAGAATTCAAAAGTAAATTTTGCAATGATATACTCTATGAAAAATGGATATCAACAAGTAGATCAACTTATATAAGTAAAACTCTATCCGACTAACTCTTAACACAAAATATGATTTATCAAACCTCAATACTAGAATGAAAAAACCAGATGAGTAACTAAGTTCCACTTAGATATTCTGAGTAGATTTGCTCAAAGTAGATGAATGTAGAGTGAAGAGCAGGCAATCGTATATCAATCAGCTCAAGTTTCACAGTTCTCTTTTCAACAGGATGTGTTCTACGCTTTACGTTGATTTTCTTTTGTTTTTATCTCGTATTAGGGTTTAGATATGAAGTATAAATGTGTCTTACCCTTAGAATTGATCTCAACTGTTGGATCATAAGATAGCTCACGTCTTTGATCAATAAAAATTACATTTTTAATATTTCCCGCAAGATCAGACGACTGAAGTCATTTTATCTGTAAAAAAAAAAATAGTCTGGCCATAGGGTCAGATGATTGAGGTCAAGGGTCAGACGTCCAAAGTGTCGAGTTCAGATGACCGAGGTCAAGGTTCAGTCATTTAAGGTGCTTCTTCTAATTTCTGTTTTTCACCAAAAAATCTTTAGACGACTGAGCTTATTCTTTAGACGTCTGAGGAAATTCTTTAGTCAACCGAACTTAAAGTTCAGTCATCTAAAGTTCCCAATTTTTTCATATTTACTTTCTAGTTCAAAAATGTGTTTTTTTTTCTTGGCTCTTTTATAAAAACATTTCCAGGGTTTTGACATTAATTCTAAGTCCATGAATGTCCCCCAATGATGTTCATGAAATGCATGAGTCCTAAAGTCATTCTAAGGTATAAGTTGAGCCTCAAATTAACTCATACGAAAATGTAAATACATGAGTTCTAAGTACCCATTCCCAAGATTTTCTTGAACTTTACCACTTGCATCTTGATTCTCATACTCTTTGAGTTTCAAGGATCTTGCCAAGATATGTATGCTTTACTTTAAGGCTTCCATGACTCGTTATCCTTTCATGCATGCTTAATATGGTTCTTGTTCACAAACTCAATGCACAGATTAAATACCAAGTGATTTGTCATTATCAAAACCGGATTGGACTCGTAGAGTCAACACATTCCCATGACGCTCTTGAACTTGTTGCTTGCATCTTCATTCTTCAACTCTTTGAGTTCCATGGATTTGCCAAGTTGTGTATGCTTTACTCTTCATGACTTCCATGACTTGTTATCCTTCTGTGCATGCTTAATATAGTTCTTGTTTACAATCTCAATGCACAGATCAAATACCAAGTGATTTGTCATTATCAAAATAGGATTGGACTCAGAGAGTCAACAATCTCCCCCTTTTTGATGATGACAAATACACGAGCAAAAATATATAATGGGTTACGCCTAACAAGGCTCCCCCTCAAATAATGCATCAAATATTCAGTAAATGAAATATGCTCATGCCAAATGAAATATGCTCATGTTCATGCATACGTTGTTTAGCCTGATTCCAAATGAAATATGCTCATGTGAGTACACAAGTTGTTTTACCTGATTCTTCTCCTATAGTCTGATTTTTCTCCCTCGTTATACAACTAGTGTTTCCAACATTTTTTCTATCATTCTTCTACCCCTTTGCACAATAAGGTTTACCTACAATTTTTTCTTTTGCTCCTGATTTTAACAATTTTTGCTTACACTCCTGATTTTTCTCCCTCTTTTGACAACAACAAAAAGGTGTATAATAATAATGCATGAGTGGACATAACCTTATGTTCTTCTCCCATTTGAGTTCTTAAAGTTTTAAACTTGTTCAACTATTAGATTTGACCAAAAAAAAAAATTACTTCTCTCCCTTTTGACATCAACCATCCCCCTTGCTAGTGCACAAATCTATGTCGTGGAATATAAATTGCATTGTGAACATACACAGTGTGTCAAATTTCAAATTGATTAATGTGAGGATACCAAATGTTAGTTAATGTGATACCAAATGTTTACATCTTAAAAATGCAATAGCGAATGAGAATAAATGAGTTGACAATGAGAATTTTTTATTTTTTTTTAACAAATTGTGAATGTTAAGTGACGTTGCTCCCCTTTAATTATGTTATCTAATGTAATTCTAGGAAACCTCTCGACTATGCATCAGACCTAATTCATGCCTAATTTTGATAAACCTATCCTCTATAAGTGGTTTCATGAATATGTCTGCCCATTGTTCATCCGTGTATACAAACTCAAGTGTCACATCTCCTTTTTGTACATGATCACGAAGAAAGTGGTGTCGTATTTCTATATGCTTAGTTTGTGAATGTAATATGGGATTCTTTGAGATGTTTATTGCACTTCTATTGTCGCATCTTATAGGAATTGTATCATAGCTTAATCCAAAATCCGTCAGTTGTTGCTTCATGTATAGCGTTTGAGTACAACAACTACCTGCCACTATGTATTTAGCCTCAACTGTGGAAAGAGCAACAAAATTTTGCTTCTTGGAAAACCAGGAGACTAATGAATGTCCTAAGAATTGACATGTACCACTCATGCTCTTCCTATCCACTTTGCTACCTATAAAATTAGCATTTGAATAGCTGATAATCTCAAAAGATGTATACTTAGGATGCCATAACCCAATTTCAACGGTTCCTATCAGGTATCTAAGTATTCATTTAACAGCTAGCAAATGTGACTCTTTTGGTGCAACCTGAAATCTTACGCACAAACATACGCTAAACATTATATCAGGTCTACTGGCAGTCAGATATAGTAAGCTACCAATCATTCCAAAATAAAGCTTGACATCTACTAGTATACCTTGTTCATCTTTGTCTAATTTCAATGAACCGCTCATAGGTGTACCTAGTATTTTTCCATCTTCCATATTAAACTTTTTGAGTAGATCTCTAATATACTAAGATTGATTTAAAAATATTCCATGTTTTGCTTGTTTGATCTGAAGTCCTAGGAAGAAATTTAGTTCACCCATTATGCTCATCTCAAATCCATTTTGCATAGTGCTAGCAAACTCATTGCACAAGTATTTATCTGTGGCTCCAAATATGATGTCATCTACATATACTTGAACTATGAGCATGTCATCTTTCTTAGACTTTATGAATAGAGTTGTATCTATATTTCCTCTTATAAAGCCATTTTCTAGTAGAAAATTGCTTAGCCTTTCGTACCAAGCTTTAGGAGCTTGCTATAAACCGTACAGGTCTTTTGTTAGTCTATACACGTGATATGGATTCTTATGGTTTTCAAAACCTGGGGGTTGTTCTACATATACTTCTTCACTTATGTACCCATTTAAAAATGCACTTTTGACATCCATTTGATATAGCTTGAAATCCTCATAAGCAGCATAGGTTAAAAGCATTCGAATGGCTTCCATTCTCGCTATGGGTGCAAAGGTTTCTTCAAAATCTATACCTTCTTCTTTGTTATATCCCTGAGCTACTAGTCTAGCTCTATTTCTAACAACTATCCCATGTTCATCTTTCTTGTTCTTCTATATCCATTTTGTTCCAATGATTGTTTTATCCTCAGGTCTAGGAACTAATGTCCATACTTTGTTTCTCTCAAACTAGTTTAACTCTTCTTGCATGGACAACACCCATGATTCATCTTCAATTGCTTCACTCACATTTCTAGGTTCTTCTTAAGATAGAAAGGCAAAATGACTCATCATATTCCTAGGTGAGGATCGGGTGGCTACTCCACAAAATGGTTCACCTATTATTTGATTAATGGGATGATTCTTTATGTATTTCCATTCTCTAGGTGGTTCATTAACCTCATTTTCAATTTGATTAGTTTCAATGGATGGTTCCTTAATTTCATTTTTCTTTTCAGAATCATTCTCAATGGATAGTTTCTCAAATTCCTTGTTTATCTCAACTTCATCTTCATCAGTTCTTTTGGAGAAGGGATTTGACTCATCGAACACTACATGAATAGATTCAATAACTGTTAATCTTCGTTTGTTATAAACTCTATAGGCTTTACTATCTAAGGCATACCCTAGGAAGATACCTTCATCTGATTTTACATCAAACTTTCCTAAATGTTCGTTGTCTCTAAGCACAAAACATTTACAGCCAAAGACGTGAAAATATGATATATTTGGTCTATGGTCATTCCATAATTCGTACGAAGTCTTATTAAGAGATGGTCTAATAAGAACTCTATTTAGAACATAGCAGGCGGTATTCACGACCTCATCCCAGAAATACTTAGGTAATTTATGTTCGTTAATCATAGTTCTGGTCATTTCTTGTATAGACCTATTCTTCATTTCAACTACACCATTATGTTGTGGTGTTCTAGGGGCTGAAAAGTTATGAGCTATTCCTAATGAATTGCAGTAGTCTTCCATGCCTTGATTTTTAAATTCTCTACCCCTATCACTTTGAATTTTAGTGATAGTATATCCCTTTCCATTTTGGATTTTCTTGCACAGGTTTATGAATTTTTTGCATGCTTCATCTTTGTGACTTAGGAATAGTACCCATGTATATCTTGAAAAATCATCAACTATGACAAATGCGTATGATTTTCCTCCTAAACTCTGAATTGGGTTTGGACCAAATAAATCTTAGTGTAGCATTTGAAGTGGCCTAGTAGTGGAGATTTCTTTCATCTTCCTAAAGCTCATTCTTGCTTGTTTTCCTAGTTGACAAGCCTCACAAATTTTATCTTTGACGAATTTTGTCTTAGGCAGTCCCTTAACTAAGTCTCCCTTAACTAGTTTAGATATTAAGTCCATGTTTGTGTGTCCTAGTCTCCTATGCCAAATCCAGCAAATTTCATTCATAGTAGAGAAGCATGTCACACTCTGTGAGGTTAAGCTATCAAAAATTGTGGTATATACGTTTTCATGATGCTCAGTAGTGAACAATATCTTATTATCAGTTTTATGTTCAACTATGCACTTATCATGTTCAAAAGACACTTTGTAACCTTTATCACACAGTTGGCTTATACTCAATAAGTTGTGCTCTAAACCATCAACCAGTAAAACATCATCTATAATTAATGATTAATCATTACCAACTTTACCTACACCTGTGATCCTTCCCTTAGCATTATCTCTAAAAGTGACAAATCCTTCATCATTGGGTGAGATGGATGTGAACTTCGCTTTATCCTCGGTCATGGGACGTGAACATCCGCTATCCATATACCATCTATCTTTTGAGGAAGATGATCTTAAGCATATCTGCAAGACACAATCAGACAACTAGCTTTGGTACCTAGATTTTCTTAGGTCCATGGGGGTTAGTACTAGATTCTCCTTTGACCTTCCATACTTTCTTAATTTTGACATATTTATTTTTGAAAGGACAACCAAATTTTATGTGATGCAACCTTTTACATTTAAAGCATGTAATGTTTCTACAATAGTCTTTAGTTGGAACATGTGATTTTGACTCTCTTATGAAGTATCCCATGTAAAGATGTCTCTATTTCAGATTTTCCTTTCCATTAAAACCAACACCTTCATTTTCTAGGGAATTTCTTTGAGCTCCTAGGAGTTTTTTCAAAATTATTTTGTCCTTTAGTAAATTTACAAATAATTTCATATTTATCTTTCAAATCCTTTTCTAACTCCTCAATTTTCAAATTTTTGTCTTTCATGAGAGATGCATGAGATTCATTTTGGCGTTCAACTAAATTTAAAAGTTCTTTGACTTTATTTTTCAAATCATAAATTTTCTTAGTTTTCTTCTCAAGCATTTTAATAGAGTACAAGTATTCTTGTTTTAGTTCATCGTATGAAAGCATGTCATTCTCATTTTCAGAGTCACTAGAATAATAAGAAGATGATGAGAATGATGATTGCACCTCAAGGTCATCATGTGCCATTAGACACAGATTGGAAATCTCGTCATCACTGGATTCAGATTCTGAACAACTTGTGCCATGCGTATCCCAACCGACTTTCAGTGCCTTCTTCTTTTTCTTTGAGGCTTTCACTAGTTTGGGACACTCAGGCTTGATGTGTCCAACCTCTTTGCAGTTGTAGCATATTAGTGGATCTTCCATCTTTTTCTTCATGCTTGACTCTCCTCTTTCGAATTTTGAGTTTTGGAATTTTCTATTGAACTTCTTATTCTTCTTCAAGAACTTTCCGAACACCTTTGTTAGCAAGGCCATGTCGTCATCTGATTCTGAATCACATTCTTCACTAGAATAGTTACCCAATGCCTTAAGCATTGTGGCTTTCTTTGCTTTGCTTTCCTCATTCTTCCTCTCATTTATTGCAAGCTCATAGGTGATGAGTGATCCAATGAGTTTGTTAACAGACATCTCCTTGAGATTTGTCCCTTTTGCTATTGTCATAGCTTTCGCTTCCCAGACTGGAGTAATCCCCTGAGTATTTTCCTGATCAACTCATAAGTAGGGTAAGTTTTTACAAGAGCATTTTAAAGAATTAGTGATGTGTGTGAATCTAGTGTACATGGATTGAACAGATTCATCAGCTGTCATCTTAAATGCTTTATATTCACTGGTGAGCATATCTATCCTACTATCTTTTACTTCCTTGTAACTTCTAATTTTTCTCAAATTTCTTTAGCAAAGTTACATGTCATTACCCTATTAAATTCATTTACATCTAATGCACAAAAAAGTAAGTTCATTACAATAGCATTTATTTTTACTGATTTCCAGTCCTCTTCAGTATATTCATCTTCAGTTTTAGATACATTTACCTTATCAATTACTTTCATGGGAACATGGTTTCCCTTAGTAACTATTTTCCATACCTTTCAATCTACGTTTAATAGGTATATGCTCATCCTACATTTCTAATAGGCGTAATTTACACCAAAGAAAATAAGTGGTCTAGTCGATGAGTGTCCCTCACCAAATGGAGTTACACCGATATGTGTCATGTGATCTTTTTACAAATGAACTATTAAGTCTATGTAAACCATATCTAATACCAAATGTTGATTTAAGTGTAATCCCAAGAGGGGTGAATTGGGTATTTTAAAATTAATTGAAGCTATTTACCACTTAATCCCTATTTGTATATTTAAAAAATCAATTACAGGGATTTAAGACTAAATTAAAATTATTTTATCAGTGAGTTCTTTTCACCCAATTAAGTGTGTGTAGAGTTATTCAACATACGCATGCAATATGAGTAATGAAATGTAGTGCGGAAAGTAAAGAGATAAGGGAAGAGAGAATACAATCGCGATTTTACGAGGTTCAGCCAACCTGGCCTACATCCTTGCCTTGAGCAACCCACTCAAGGATTCCACTATAATCCTTGCTCCTTAAATTGGGACGGAGCTTCCCTTACATCTACTGCTTACAAGAGGTACAGTTTCCTCCTAATCTGCTGCTTACAAGAGATACAACTCTCTCCTCAAACCTGGTTCACAGCCCGAATCGTGATTACCATCAAATATGTAAAACACTCAAAATTGCTTCCAACAAATCTAGTGAGTACAATTGAAATTCCTAATACATAATCATATGATGAAACTTGAAGCTCAGAATGAATGTAACGATATAATTGTTATATGCAAAAATATGATTCACTAACTATCCCTTTAATCAAATCTTCGAAAAATATTTATATAAATCAACGCTTTGGAGAACTTAGGATAAATCTTTGAATACACAAATAGCTTTGAAGATTGCAAAGATTTGAAACACACTTTGTCACAACAATATTTTTGTCAAGTGTATATAATTAACCTTTAGACTTTTCAATCAAGTATATTTTGGAATATTAAAAATATCAAGTCTTTGAATGAAAAAACTCACTTGAATCAAAAATATCTAATCAATAATAAAAGCTTTTCCCAAGTGGCAACCTTATCAAAATGATTTAATATATATGCACACTCAAGATCAACCTCTTTTCAAATATTCAAAAATGGATTTTGTAATGCCAAGCTCTTTGAAAAATGAATATCAACAAGTAGATCAGTATATATATATATATATATATATATATATATATATATATGAATAACTCTATGAGACTAACTCTTAACAAGTAGTGTATTTACCCAAACTCAATATCAAAAAGCTTGTTCAATAATCACAAGAAAACCTTTTTAAGATGAAAGTAACCTTAGCTTTGAAATCCTAATCCCAACCTCAATAGTGTGATCTCCCAAGCCGTGCTAATATGCTCAATCGTATTGCCAAGCTTTGATTTTCTTCTTCGTGGCATCGATTCTTATCATTGTTCTTGTTCTTGTTCTTGTTGATCTTAGCCTTAGCACTAGGATTTAGATGTTCAATATATAGGTGTTTTACACTTAGAATCAATCCTAACCGTTGGATCAAAGAAATAACTCGTGTGTTCTTTCATTAAAAAATAAATTTTTAAACTTTTCTACAAGTTTAGATGACTCAAGTTCCTTAGATCTTCGAAAAAATAACCTGGACACAAGGTTAGACGACTGAAGTTTGGGGTTCAATCGACTAAAGTGTCGGGTTTAGACAACTGAAGTCTGAGTTCAGTCTTCTGAGGTGCTTCTGCCAGGTTCTGTGTTTTACCATAAATTCTTCAGGTGACTGAACTTAATCTTCGGTCTTCAAAAGAAATTCTTCAAATGACTGAGGTTAACTTTGATCTTCTGAAGTGGCAACTTCAGGCAACTGACCGTTGACTTCAGTCTACTAAAGTTCCCAAAACCTGAATTTTTTTCTTTATACTTTGAAAAACTGCTTTGCTTTCTTTCTTGGCTCTTTTATAAAAATATTTTCTAGGATTTTTAAAATATTTTTAAGTCCATGAATGTCCCCTAATGATGTTTTATGAGAAGCATGAGTCCTAAGGTCATTCTAGGGTATATGTTGAGCCTCAAACTAACTAATGTGAAAATGTAAATACATTGGTTCTAAGTACTCATTCCTATGATGCTCTTCAACTTGTTGCTTGCATCTTCATTCTTCAACTCTTTGAGTTCTATGGATTTTCCAAGTTGTGTATGCTTTACTCTTCATGGCTTCCATGACTTGTTATCCTTTCGTGCATGCTTAATATAGTTCTTGTTAACAATCTCAATGCACAAATTAAATACCAAGTGATTTGTCATTATCAAAATAGGATAAGACTCAGAGTCAATAGGTTATGTATAGGAGAATTTATTTATTTATTTATTTTTTTCTTAAAAGAGCCATCTGATAACCCATCCCTTATCCAAAAACGACTCATAAGATTGGAATCTAAGACTTTCAATTGCAACTCACAACAATTAATATTTTTAATTAGAACATCAGTGTTAGAAGTGCTACATTCTATTGGAAAATGTAAGCATCTAATTCAATACCTAAATTACATGTAATTGAACCCTTAAATTTTGACTTGCGAAATTTTATCATACTTGCACAATTCTATACCTAAAGTCAAAGGCTTGAACCCCCATATTGAACTTCCACTCTTACCATGTTCTGGAAGTTTGAAATTATTTTAGATTTGCAATAATTTAAATAAACCAATTTTTAAGTCATTTAATTTAATCCAAATCCATATTAAAAGAGTGAACTAGACTTTTACAACTGAGCATATGCTTGCTTGATGCAGAAATTGATAATTGCATGCATGATTGGGTCTCAGTTACACTTCAATACATGCGTGTAGGTATGATTGTGCACTCTTTTATGGTAAACTTGAAAATGTGAGCAAGTGCCCAAAAATGTGGTGAATGGAGGTATAAAACTAATCAAAAGAAGGGTAAAAAGATCCCTCAAAAAGTTTTTCAATATTGTCCATTAATACTATGACTACAATGATTATACATGTATAGAAAGACTGCTGCAGATATGAGATGGCATAAATAGAAACGTATTCAAGAGGAAAACACCCTTAGCCATCCAACGGACTCGGAAGCTTGTGCCGAGTTTGATAAAATGCATCCGTGGTTTGCTAGTGATCCTCACAACATCGGACTTGGCCTTACTTCAAATGGGTTCAATCCTTTTAGTAACATGAACAACCTGTATAGCATGTGGCTAGCTATGATGATGTCATACACTATGCTGCCATGGCGATGTGTGAAAGAACCCTTCATTTATATGTCTCTGCTTATTCCCGAACCAAGTGCACCTGGCAATGATATTGATGTTTACCTAAGGCCGTTAATTGATAAGTTGAAAGAACTATGGGAAAAAGGATTGGAGACATTCGCTGTGAAAATTGGGTTAGCATTTTGGATGCAGGTTGCACTGTTGTGGACAATTAATGATTTCCCTGCTTATGGCAACCTATCGGGCAAGAGTACAAAATGTTACTTAGTATGCCCAGTATGTAATAAGAATTTTAGGTCCTTACCCTTGAAGCATGCATGCAAGTTATGCTTTATGCGTCATCAATGTTTTCTACGACCTGAACATCCTTGGAAGACTTGTGGTGTCAGAAGCTTTAATGGAAAACCTTAACGAAGGTTGCAACCAAACCGACTAAGTAGGGAATAGATATTAAACTAGCTCAGGTTGATAAGAGAAGTGAAATTTAGAAAACCGTTGAGCAGTAGAAAAAGGAAACGTGCTCAGTGGGAGTTCAATTGGACAAAGAGAAGCATCTTCTTCAAGTTGCCATATTGGAAAAACCTTCCACTACGCATAACTTGGATGTTATGCACATTGAGAAGAACATTTGTGAGATCGTCATTTGTACATTGCTGGATATAAATAGGAAGAAAAAGGACAACGCAAATGCTCGCCAAGATATGGAACATATGGGAATACGGCCTAAGTTGCATCTGATTCATGATGGGGACAAACTTCTCATGCCATCAGCCTGTTACACATTTTCAAAGGATGAGAAGAATAATTTCTTTGAATTGTTAAAATCAGTGAAGTTCCCTGATGGATATGCATCAAACATAGCTTGATGCATAAGCACGAAAGAAGGGAAGATGTTAGGAATGAAAAGTCATGACTGTCACGTCCTTCTGCGACGGTTCTACCAATTTTCTTTCGTGGACACTTGATTGAAGATATTCACTCAGTGCTGATTGAGTTAGGGATCTTCTTCAAACAGTTGTGCTCCAAGAAATTAAGCATAAACTGTAACAACCCTAAAAATAATATGCATGGAAGTGTTAAAAAAATTAATATTATATTAAATTAATTAATTAAATAAACAAATAAAATGAATAGTATTATAATGATAATAAAAAAAATTATCGGAATAAAAATTTCCTGAAGCTTCACTCTAAACCTTCAGGAAATTTTAAGAATCAACTGCCTTGTTCTCTCACCACTCTCTCTCCCTACACTCTCCATCTCTCTCTTTCTCTTCAATTTCTCTCCGTCTCTCCGCTGAATTGATAAAAAAAACACCATTTTGGGGTCATAGCTCCGCTCCTGAACATTTTAACTAGCTCTCCTGAACATTTCGTTGTTGGGACGTTGTAGGTACCACTTTAGGGCTAAGGTAAGGGGAATAGATTATGTCAGTTCACTTTTAAAATATTCCCAATTAAATTTGAGTATGTGAATTTAATTAGATTTATGTTAATTAAAATAAGCCCGATTTAAGTTGAGTATTTGAAATTAATTATGTCTATGTTCAGATTTTATTTTAAAAATATGCCTAAGTTAAATTAAACTGTAGGGATTTGATTATATCAGATTTTTGGGAATATTTTGGAATTAAACTAAACTGTAGGAATTTGATTATATTCGATTTTGGGAATATTTTGGAAATAAATTAATCTACAGGGATTTGAGTATGTTAGATTTTCTTAGAATATAATGGAATTAAATTAAATAGGTGAAATTAATCCTACCATAGTTTTCAGAAAAATATATATTTTCCCGGGTAGTTTATTATAGTATGATTTATCAGTCAAATCGTGTGGCATGGGAACAATTATTATTGTATGATTAAACATGATGGTTTTTATATAATTCTGAAATGACAGTTCAGCTAGCTTTACACCAAAGTTAGTATGAAATGACAGATCAACCAGTTTTATGCCAAGTTCAGACAACTTTATGCCAAGTTATGAAATGATAGTTTTATATAGAGATAGGATATGACAAATTTTATACAGAATCATGAACATGTCAGATTTTATGTAGGCTTATAAAAATGAGACTATGATGCAGATTTATTATATAAATTGTATTATATGGTATCAAAACCCTGACGGACTATTTATGATTCAGAGCACAGTACCGTAACTAGTATTACATGCAATGCAGCCACACTATCAGGAAAGTGTAGGTGAATGGCAGTCGATTAGCCCCTGAAGTGATGTATTGCAAGAGCAGGTTACGCACTGGGTCCAGACCAGGTTGGGTTGGCAATCGTACTACAAACATAACAATTTTGACTTAGCCTAGTAGGCCAGCCATGGCTAAGTCTAGCCTTCGGGCCGCACAACCCAATCATTGGGGATTATACATACTAATATATGATAGTCCAATCAAGGGAAATTCTTCTATGTATATATGTAGTTTTACAAAAACAGAATTAACTATTTTGCTAAAAGTATGTTTGAGTAAAAAAATAATGTGTATTTAAAATGTTAGAGGTGTGAGTTATAATATATATAGATGCCTTTTCAATTAAAGTTAAATTAAAGGCTATGTTTTGCTTATGTAAAAACTCATCTACCATACATTGATAATAATCTATTCCATCTTACTAAGAAGTGTCTCACCCCATCATTATCTAATATTTTTCAGATGCCATGAGGAGCAAGTAATCCGAGTAGCGTAGTGGAAGCATGGGTGGGATAGAAGGTCTTGTTTAGAATTGTTAATATTTTATTTGTATTGTGATGAGTTCAGGGCTTTATTGTGATATCCATTATTTGATAAGTTTAGATCTTTAATGTGATGTTGGGATAGTTTTGTACTCTGGTAATTACAATTTGAGGACTTCCGCTATCTTTATCAGTGATTATTATAATATGAAATATTCAGGTTATTGGTGGTATGAGAGAAATTTAAGCGAAATTTTTCGAGTTACTGCAGTTGGTATTTGAGCCTAGAGAATAGGTTATGTAGACTCTAAGGATGATTATTACTAGAGAATATGCATGATGTAAGGTGAGGATAGGAATTGGTAGACTGGGTGTTGTAAGAGTGATCAAATATAGGATGCATAGTGAAGTAAATTACAACAAGAAAATTTGAATTATGGAGTTTTGACTCACAACCGAAAGTAGAAATTCATCGAGGGTTTTCTATGAATTTTTCTAAACCAACCGGTAGTTCCAGAAAAGTCACGGCAAACCATTGACGTTTTTTTTTCGAAATGCTACACTATGATCTTGTCTTGTGTAAATAGTCACTACAAGGAATGAGCTACCATTTGCAATACTGGAATATTATGAAATAGAATTTTGGGTATCTTTGGAATGTGCACACCTTTGCACATTGGAGTGTACTCCTAATTTTGGAAGGAATTGAATTTAAGGCAAAGGTGGTGGGTGGAGTATTTGGAAGAATAGGATTTTGAACTCCATTATCATCCAAGGTGAATAATGTGGTAGATGCTTTAAGAAAGAAATCTCAATATACAATAGAAAATTTAAAAATTTGAAGGTGGAAAATGTTGGAGACAATATATTCTTTTAGCCATTAGATGACCCAAAAAGGAGATAAAGTTTGTATATATAACTTAAAGGCACAACCAACTTTATTGATGTGAATTACCAAAGGACAAGAGTAGGACCCTTAGTTTTTTAAATAATAATAATAATAATAATAATAATAATAATAATAATAATAATAATAATTGAGAGGTATTGAAGTGGGTACACACTTTGAAGGGTGGACAAAATCTTTTCATGGGGTACTTTGTTATTTGGGTAGGTTTTGTATTCCACATGATTTGAAAGAGGTAGTCTTGCTGGAAGCACTTTGTTCTAGATACAATACATCTTGGTAGCACTAAGATGTATAGATTCTGAAAAAGCCTAATCAATATCCATAATAGCTACGAACATAGGCATTATGGTGTTTGGATGTTCAAGATATCTGATATTTCTAGTGTCTTTTAGTGGAATGTTTAGTAGCACAAGCATCCGATAATGGACTTGGCCCTTTAGCCAAGGCATGATGAGAGAAGTGAACAAGTTGAAAGTTACATTCAAACCTTTGTGGATATTCTAAAAGGGATATTGTTCTTCCAATTAATTGTTTAAATATGATTGAAAATTTATCTCCAATGAATGTATATGAAGATTGCATGTCAGCGTAGTAGGACAGACATGACAAGGTTTAACGGTTAAGAAGAACTAGGAAACGTGTTCGTAGGTGTGATCAGTTACATTGTAAAAATGTCTGGAGAGTACCTTTTTCCAAGTCTTTGAATTTTGAGCTAGTGTATTGTTGTAGCCTTCTTCCATGGACGGTGTTGAAGCAGTGCTTCCCAAAACTCTTTAGACATTGTGTTCCATTACGTGGCATCTAAAACAAGGCCATTTTGTATTTTGAAGCTGTTAGACATGTTCATGCTTGTGTTTATGCTTGTCCTTTATATGATTGTAGGATTTCAAAAATAAAAATAAAAAAACAAAAAAAAAAAAAAGTTGATTGAAAAGTGTAAGCTTGTGCATTAAATTGGCATTGAAAATGAATTAGGTGATTAGAATTCCAAGGAATGCTTAGAAACCCATGTAATTTTTGCTCAAACAAATTACAAAGCTATGATGAGAGTTTTGAAGTGCCTTTTATACATTTTCTCTAACAGGAAAATGATTACACATCCTAATCTGAGATATCCCAACAGGTATGGTGCTTGATGAGTATAAAGTCATCATTGCAAGTTCTCTGTTTAAAGGTGAGGCTAACCGTTGGTGAGAATCTATGCAACAGGTAAGAGATGTTAAGGGTTGAGAACATGAGTTAGGACTAACTTTAAAATAGTTTTCAATGGGAAATAATTTCGAAAAGCACTCCAAGAAGCCAAATTATAGGAATTTATGTAGTTAAGTCAAGGAAATTTGTTTGGTTGCTAATAATATAAAAGCAAATTTGTTGAATTATCATGGTTTTGCCAAGAAATAGGCAACACTAAGCAATTGAAGGTATGATCCTTTTACACAACACTTGGGCAAGAGTTTTATTTGATTTTGATCCTATCGACTCCTACATTATTGCATCTTTTGCTAATATGTTGTGTTTATAATTTGAACATTAAGAGTATTGCCTTGTGACTTGCTTCATCTGTGGGGAAGACTAAAGATGTGGAAAAAATATGCAAACATGCATTTTAAATATTGGTGGGAATGACTTCCCAGTTGACTTACTAACATGGATATTGTGGATTATGATGTAATCCTATAAATGGGGTGGTTATCTATTTATCATATACTTAGTTAATTGTTTCCAAAAGAAAGTAGTACTCAGATATCCAAATAGAGTGACAGTTTCCTTTTAACTAACAAGCTCTCATGTTTGATATCTTGAGTGCTTGTGAAAGGATGGAATTTGTGCACAAGTCTGGGGTTTGTAACAGTAATGAAAAAAAATACACAAGTTAATGAAACCCAAAATTCTTTACCCATACGTGATGAAATTCTAGATATTTTTCCAAATGATTTATCAGAGCTGCCTTCAAAATGAGATTGAATTTAATATTGATTTGGTGTTACAAACGGAGCCTATGTCAGCTGCTTCATATAGAATGACATTAGATGAACTAAGACAACCTAGGGTGCAACTAGAAGATCTCCTTGACAAGGAATTTATTCAATCTAGTGTATTACTATGTCTTGCACTTGTGTTATTTTCTAAGAAACATAGTGGGTCCTTGAGGCTATGCATTGATTATTGGAAGTTGAATCGGGTTACATTAATAATTGGTATCGACTTCAAATAATTTTTGGACTATTTGATCAATTGAAAAAATCCCAAATTTTTTGAAGATTGGCTTACAATCAAATTACCACCAATTGAGATTTGGGAATTAAACATCCCAAAGACGGAATTTAGTACACAGTATGATCACCATAAGTTTTTTGTGTTACCATTTGGGGTTACCAATGCACCTTTCATTTTTATGGATATGATGAATCAAATTATTCAATCATACTAGGATCAATTTATTATAGTTTTTATGGATGATTTTTTGATATATTTAAAGACTCAATACGAGCATGAACAACATTGGTGACCAACTTTACAAACATTATGGGAGCATCAATTATATGTTAAATAGGAATTGTGAGTTTTGGACAACTAGTGCGAAATTTTTGGGTCATGTCATAATCAAAGAATGGTAATCTATTGATTCTTCCAAGGTTGATGTTGTATTGAGTTGGGTATTATAACACTTAAAGTCTCACAAGTGCAATTATCTGACCCATGACTTGGAATTAGCTACTATTATGTTTGCATTAAAAAATTATACCGTTTATACTTATATGGAAACAAATTTGAACTATATTAAGATGATAACAGCCTTAAATACCTCTTTATTCATGAGGAATTTTATTTTGGAGCTAGAGGATGATAAGGGGGTGGTTACTAGAGTTCCTAACCGTATTGTAATTTGGTTATTGAATTTTGTAGGTACCATTTTTAAAGAAGGATCCAGAATATATTATCTGTTGAGAGAGAAAAAGGTTATGATGGTGTTAGATCTTTGGAAACTAGAAATGAGAATTAAAGTTGTTGAGTGTTGGTGCTGAAGCAAGGGGTTTTAGACCAGGATGTCCAATCCATCGGTTTGTTTTAGTTATTAGTTTTTAATAAAGTTGTTTATAAGATTAACTCAAAACTTGTTGAGTTAACGATGGATTTTATTTGGGATTATATTCAACAAATTTTGAGGACGAAGTTTCTATAAGAAGGGAAGAATGTAACGACTCGAAAAATAATACGCATGCAAGTGTTAAAAAAATTAATATTATATTAAAATAAATAAATAAATAAATAAAATGAATAGTATTATAATGATAATAAAAAACTTATTGGAATAAAGATATATATATATATATATATATATGTATAGGAATCCTGAAGCTTCAACCTCCCAACTCTCTCGCCACTCTCTCCTTGCACTCTCCGTCTCTCTCTCTCTCTCTCTCTCTCTCTCTCTCTCTCTCTCTCTCTCTCTCTCTTCAATTTCTCTTTCTATCTCCGCCAAATTGAAAAGCGAACACCATTTTCTGGTCCCAGCTCCACTCCTGAACATTTTAACCGGAGTGGATTCGTGGTTGGGACGTTGTAAGCACCACTCCAGGGCTAAGGTAAGGGGAATCGATTATGTCAATTCACTTTTAAAAATTCCCGATTAAATTTGAGTATGTGAACTTAATTAGATTTATGTTAATTAAAATATGTCCGATTTAACTTGAGTATGTGAAATTAATTATATCTATGTTCAGATTTTATTTTAAAAATATTCTTGAGCTAAATTAAACTACAGGGATTTGATTATATCAGGTTTTTGGGAATATTTTGGAATTAAATTAAACTGTAGGGATTTGATTATATTCGATTTTTGGAATATCTTGGAAATAAATTAATCTGTAGGGATTTGAGTGTATCGGGTTTTCTTGGAATAAAATGGAATTAAATTAAATAGGTGAAATTAATCTTACCCTAGTATTCAGCAAAATATATATTTTCCCCAAGTAGTTAATTATAGTATGATTTATCTGTCAAATCGAGTGGCATGAGAACAGTTATTATTGTATGATTAAACATGATAGTTTTTATATAATTATGAAATGACAGTTCAGCTGGCTTTATGCCGAAGTCAGTACGAAATGAAAATTCAGCCAGCGTTATGCCGAGTTTAGTATGAAATGATAGTTCAGCCAGCTTTATGTCAAGTTCTGACACCTTTATGCCAAGTTATGAAATGACTGTTTTATACAGATATATGATATGACAAATTTTATACAGAATCATGAACATGTCAGGTTTTATACAGACTTATGAAAATGAGATCATGTTATAGTTTTATTATATAAATTGTATTATATGGTATCAAAACCCTGATAGACTAGTCATGATTCAGAGCACGGTACCGTAGCTAGTATTACATGTAGTGCAGCAATACTAATAGGAAAGTATAGGCGGATGACAATCGATTGCCCCTTGAAGTGATGTATTACATGAGTAGGTTACCTATTGGGTTTAGACTAGGTTGGGTGGGCAATAGTACTATAGACATAACAGTTTTGACATAGCCTGGTAGACTAGTTATGGCTAACTCCAGCCTTCGGGCCGCATAACCCAATCATGGGGCATTATACATGATAATATATGATAGTCCAATTAAAGGAAATTCTTCTATGTATATATGTAGATTTACGAAAGTAGAATTAATCATTCAGCTAAAAGTGTGTTTGAGTAGATAATGTGTATTTTAAATGTTAGAGGTGTGAGTTATGATATATACAGATGCCTTTTCAGTTAAAGTTAAATTAAAGGTTATATTTTGCTCATGTAAAACCTCATTTGCCACACACTGATAATAATCTATTTCATCTTATTAAGAAGTGTCTCGCCCCATCATTATCTAATACTTTTCAGATGTTATGAGGAGCAAGTAATCCGAGTAGCATAGTGGAAGCGTGGGTGGGATAGAAGGTCTTGTTTAGAATTGTTAATATTTTATTTGTGTTGTGATGAGTTCAAAGCTTTATTGCGATAACCATTATTTGATAAATTTAGATCTTTAATGTGATATTGGGATAATTTAGTACTCTAGTAATAGCATTTGAGGTCTTCTGCTGTTTTTATTAGTGATTATTACAATATGAAATATTCAGTTTATTACAGATGGTATCATAGAAATTTAAGCAAAATTTTCTGTGTTACTACATAAGCATACTTGAACGGTTAAAGGAGAACATCGTGATCATACTATGCAAGCTAGAGAAAATATTTCCACCAGCATTCTTCGATGTGATGGTCCTCATAGCCATCCATTTACCAAGGGAGTTCATAATTAGAGGATTGGTGCAATATCATTGGATGTATCCCATTGAGAGATAAATTATAAACTCCTTCTACAATGTTCATGTGATTTTCTCACTTTCTTCCTAGGTATAATGCTATGTAAAATGCACAAGTTCTTGTCCACTTTAAAGGGGTATATGCGCAATAAGGCACGATCGAAAGGTTCAATCATTGAGGCATACAATGACAGTGAATGCCTTGCATTTTGCTCAATGTATCTATATGATATTGACATAAGGTTCACTTGTTGACTCACTCGAAAAATGAGCAGTTCAGAAGCTATCCTAAGTATAGGAGTTATGTCATGTAATATTTAGCCCAAGGGCTAGATCGTCTCCTCAGGGAATGCGTTTTAATTTCAAATTTTACGTTCTTTCAATCGAAAATAAAGAGGTACTGAACTCAGTTCAGAGTCACGGTTTCAAGATTGTTGAGATTCTTTTGACAAATTAAACGACACGCAATTTAAAACCCTAGTCCTATCATGCACTTGAATTAAAGAGCAAAAATGGAAACCCCAGTCTACTCAATGAAACATCGAAACACGCGTTAACTAAATATGGTAACTTAAAACATGGAATTAAAACACGCAAAGGAAACTCAATCAGATTCAAACACACAAAAAAAAAAAACAAACAAACTTTTAATCAAATCACAACCTTAAGTTAGAACACAAACACAAACATAAACCTAATACTTGAACAAGAACGAAACATGAAAAATACGAACCTTGATAAAACAGACCCTAATTAAACTGAGCTTCGACAAAAAAAAAATAAATAAATCTTGGGAAAAACTTTGAAACAAAAACACTTTCTTCCTTTTTTTTATATTTTATTATTTTTTATTTATTTGAAATAAAACACAATTTAAATTAAAAGGACTATAAATAAAGAGCTACTAATTTAAATCTAATAGTAACTTGAACTAAGAGAAGGATAAAATAAAAAAAATAAAATCCCTTAAACAATTATTCAAATTCTAAAATTTCCAATAAACTGTAATAAATATAAAAACAAAACATATTCAATTGCAACAATGAAAAGGAAAAGGAGAGAGGGAGAGAGAGAGAGCAGAGGAGCTTCTGGGCATGGCTGGCCTAGTGTTTGCAGCGGTTGTGCTCTGCTAAGGTGGTTCTGCTGGAGTGCTAGCCGAGGACCTAGAGTTTCTACTGGTGGAGCTCCTGTGGTGTTGGCTCGGGTTGCTCTACTGGTGTGGGTGGTAACAGCTGCTATTTTGCTCAGATGGCTGATGAGTTGCTGTAGTGGAATGGCCGAGAAGCCTGCTGCTGTTGGGCTCGGATGGAAGCTGGCCAAGAAGGGAGTTGTAGAGGGAGATAGGGGGGAGGGAGAAGGAAAAGGGAAAAGAAAAGATGGTCTCAGGGAAGAGAAAACAATAATAGGAGAAAAACAAAAGAAAGGAGAAGAAGGGGAGAAGAAGAAGAGAAGGAGCAAGGGAAGAAGGGAAAGGAAAAGAGAGGACAGAGTCTGACTTGGGGCAGCGCCCAACAGGGAAGAGAAGGGAAAAATAAATAAATATAGGGGGGGAGGTAATGAAACCCTATGACCCGCACTGGATCCACGACCTGACCCAGCCATGCATGGCCGAGTCACATCAAGATTTACTTTTTAATATTTTTTCTCTTTTTTTTTTTCTTCATTTTTGTTCTTTGCGTTCACAGCCAAGTTTGACCTTCTTGAAGCCCGTTTTGCCGAAAACTCAAAACCCAGAAATTGTAGATAATCCTTTCCTCTTTCTCTATAGATTTGAATCGTCTCAATCGGAGCTCAGATGGAAAAGTTATGATGAATTACGAATAGGTGCTGGTTTTGGTTCTCAAGAATTTTTATGCGATAAAAAATTACCAAAAAATCATAAACAATAAACCTCAAAAATGATATGTACAGAACTTTATTAAAATATAGGATGTAATTGGACATTTTGTTAAAAATATAAGCCTAAATGCCCGGATTAAGTTGCCCAATTATGTAGTTTTGACGCGTAATCACACCCCCCTAACTAACATTTTGCTAGTCTCTAGCAAATGAAATGAATGAATTTTAGGGTAGTGCCCACAACTACAAACTCCAATGCTCATAAAATCAATGCACATGCTACACAAGCATACCGTTTCACATACAATAACATAACTGAATTTCACACAAGCTTGTTCATATCACATCTTAAGTAGGCTACAAGACCTAGGTTTTTATCTCTACACTAGGTGTCACCTCTAGGCTAGAAAATAAAAAACAAAGACTAGTGTACAAGGAATCATCCAAAAAAAAGAGAATTGAATTCTGTGAACTCTGATTTGATAATAATGCTCAAAAGGATGATAAATAGCTCAAGGATATCTCACAAGGTGTCTAGTTGCCACGGGTGTTCTCTTAATGCTCACAGGAAATCCTAAGTGCAATGAATCACGTGAATGTGTCAATTTAGTCCCGTGAGATGCCGTGTAAATACAAGAAATTATATAGTCAGATTAACACAAATGTACTACCAATCGATTCTTCATGGAGTCATAAGATCATATAAAGAGAAACTACGCATGATTGACTCAAGTGTGTCATTCTTTAGTTATACGCGAGTATGTGAAATGTATACGCAGTGCTAAGCATGGTATAATGCAATGTATTTCCTTAGTTCTCTATCTTTCTTTCTCTCTTTCTTTTTGTTTTTTTTTTTAATTTTTTTAATTTTTTTTATAATATAAAACCCGGTACGTGTACGTGCATAGTGTTACATGTGAATGCTCACCCCCCCCCCCCAAAAAAAACTAAAGTGGAACATTGTCCTCAATGTGAAAGTATAAGGGAAATAGAAAGGACTGTGCATGGGAAAAGTAAAGTGTACCTGAGTGACGGGGTAATGGAAAAGAAAGACTAAACTACAAGAAAATAGACCTGAAAAACTAACTAAAAATAAAATATAGTAAAATAAAAGGAAAAGAAGGGAAAGAAAAACATCACAATTGTTTGGCAGAGGCTCCGGGGGAATTTCGTCTGGTGGCCGCAAGTCTATAAATTGCACCAGCGGTTTTCCAAATTTGAGCCGCCACAGTGGATTAGCCTTCATACCTGCATGAAAATCAGCCTCAAATAAATTAATACTCGTTAAAATACCAAACAATATGTGTGCAAATCGACCCTCTTATGTTGACAAGAAAGGGTCTTTATTCAACATCGTGTCCAAGAAATTTGCTTCTTTACGAACAAACGTGTGATGGGAAGTTATTGAAGCAATTACCTATAGTTCTTCAGAAGCATTAACATTAAAGGTTTTACCTAGTTCCTTGAAAATTAGATTCTCACCAGACTGGTCACCCTTTTTATCGGGTGTACATATCATCTTATCACTGCACGGGTCTGTTTCCACATTAGGTTCATTAACCTCTGATTCAGGTAGGAGTGACAATTCCACGGTTTCCAAGTTCTGAGTATAAGGTACCACAAGTTGGTACTCCTTGTTGGTATCAGCCTCCTCATTAATTAACTGCTCCACTTTTATGCCCATTTCCTCTGATTTTTCTTTGAATTCATCTGTTTCAGCCGTAACTTCTAGTGCTAGGAGTACTAGTTGACTGGCGATTAGCATTTTAAGTTGGGGAACTTCTTTCTCACTTCTCGAAGTAGTGGCGGTCTCTGCTATCTCAAAAGAAACGTCATGTATTTGTTGGTGTGGATGTTGGTACTCTTAAGGACTAGGCTAAGGTTCCGAGGGCAATTCCTCTCCTTCTAAGATGTCCAACTGCATGCTCATCGCATTGATGGTATCCCGCTATTCATTTAAGTCCTACGTACACTGAGTGTACTGATTGATCAGAGTTTGCATGAGTTGTTGGAGCATATTCGCCATTTGTGTCATGCTATCCTCAAAAAGTTCTGACGGCGTACAGCTCTAAGGGATCTATTATGGCTGATATTGAGGTGGAGGATAATATGGATAATATGTTGGCTCATATGCTTCTCTATCACTAATTGTGCTGATAGGGTGTGCAGTCATGGGTGCTTGAGTGTATCGTGTGTTCCACTGTGGGACATTATCAACGAGGTAATCGAAGAACGATAATACCTGATCTAGATCCTTGCTAAAGAATTCTCCATTGCACATGGTATGGACAAAATACTTGC
Organism: Malania oleifera; assembly: GCF_029873635.1. Taxonomy (NCBI): domain Eukaryota; kingdom Viridiplantae; phylum Streptophyta; class Magnoliopsida; order Santalales; family Ximeniaceae; genus Malania; species Malania oleifera. The sequence continues at coordinate 30,533,068 of NC_080428.1, read as the reverse complement.
AATCAGGGGTAAGAGCAGTATAAAAATAATCAGCTAACCTCCATAAGTCAAACTCGTGATGTGGACAAGTACTTAGCAGATCCTTAAATCGCTCCCAGTAAGCCCAAAATGTCTTGTCATCTTGTTGCACAAAATTAAGAATCTTTTCCTGCAAAAATTGAGTATTCAGTGAGGAACAAAATGCATATAGAAATTCACGCTCCATATCAGACCAATTAGTAATCGAGTGAGGACTTAAGGACTGAAACCACATATGTGCCCTATCCTGCAAAGTAGCAATAAATAAGTTCAATCTAATAGATTCATCAGTTTTAGCATAAGGGAAAAACATATTGCTAGTAAATTCAAACTCTACTAAGTGCTGATAGGGGCACTCAGATTCTGTCCCGTAGAACTTAGGTAGCAATGACGTCCTCCCACGCTACATCATGAAATCAAGCTCTTCATTAGGCAAATCGATGGAAGAGGGTGCAGTGGCAAATTCAAACTGCAAAAAGTCCATCATCGTGCGCGGTGCAAGTGCAGCCATTTTTTCAAAACTCAATTTTTGTTTGTTTTTTTTTTCTGCTTTTTTTTTTTTCTTAAAAGTAATAAAAATGACGGGAAAAAAATGCTAATTTGAGACTAAGACTGACATTCCCCGGCAACGGTGCCAAAAACTTGACTCACTTGAAAAATAAGCAGCTCGGAAGTTATCCCAAGTACAGGACTTATCTCGTGTAATATTCAGCCCAAGGGCTAGATCGTCTCCTTAGGGAATGTCTTTTAATTTCAAATTTCACGTTCTTCCAATCGAAAATAAAAAGGTACTGAACTCAGTTCAGATTTAGGGTTTCGAGATTGTTGAGATTCTTTTGACAAATTAAACAACACGCAATTTAAAACCCTAGTCCTATCATGCACTTGAATTAAAGAGCGAAAATGGAAACCCTAGTCTATTCAAGGAAACACCGAAACACGCGTTAACTAAAGATGGTAAATTAAAACATGGAAATAAAACACGCAAAGGAAACTCAATCGGGTTCAAGCGCATAAAAAAAAAAAAAACTTTTAATCAAATCACAACCTTAAATTAGAACACAAACACAAACATAAACCTAATACTTGAACAATAACAAAACACGAAAAATACGAAACTTAATAAAACCGACACTAATTAAATTGAGCTTTGACAAAAAATAAAAAATAAATCTTGGGAAAAACATCAAAACAAAAACACTTTATTCCTTTTTTTTATATTTTTTTTCTTTATTTAAAATAAAACACAATTTAAATTAAAAGGACTATAAATAAAGAGCCACTAATTTAAATATAATAGTAACTTGAACTAAGAGAAGGATAAAATAAAAAAAAATAAACTTCAAAAATAAAATCCCTTAAACAATTATTCAAATTCTAAAATTTCCAATAAACTGTAATAAATATAAAAACAGAACATATTCAATTGCAACAATGAAAAGGAAAAGGAGAGAGAGAGAGAGAGAGAGAGAGAGGAGAGGAGAGAGAGAGAGAGAGAGAGAGAGAGAGAGAGAGAGAGAGAGAGAGAGAGAGAGAGAGAGAGAGCAGAGGAGCTTCTAGGCATGGATGGCCTGGTGGTTGCAGCGGTTGTGCTCTACTTGGGTGGTTTTGCTGGAGTGCTGGCCGAGAACCTGGAGTTTCTATTGGTGGAGCTCCTCTGGTGTTGGCTCGGGTTGCTCTACTGGTGTGGGTGGTAGCAGCTGTTATTCTACTTAGATGGCTGAGGAGTTGCTGCAGTGGAATAGCCAAGAGGCCTACTGCTCGAATGGAAGCTGGCCGAGAAGGGAGTTGTAGAGGGAGATAGGTTAAGAGGGAGAAGGAAAATGGGAAAGAAAAGATGGGCTCAGGGAAGAGAAAAAAATAACAGGAGAAAAAGAAAGGAAAGGAGAAGAAGGGGAGAAAAAGAAAAGGAGCAAGGGAAGAAGGGAAAGGAAAAAAAAGCAGAGAGTCTGGCTAGGGACAGCGCCCAATAGGGAAGAGAAGGGAAAAATAAATAAATATAATGGGGGAGGTAATGAAACCCTATGACCCATGCTGGATCCACAACCCGACTCGGTCATGTATGGCCGAGTCACATCAAGATTTATTTTTTATTATTTTTTTCTCTTTTTCTTTCTTCATTTTTGTTGTCTACGTTCACAGCCAAGTTTGGCCTTATTGGAGTCTGTTTCCCTCAAAACTAAAAAAAAGAAAATTGTATATAATCCTTTCCTCTTTCTCCATAAATTTTAATCTTCTTGATCAGAGCTTCGATGGTGAAGTTATGCATAAATTACAAATAGGTGCTGGTTTTGGTTCCCGGGATTTTTTTTGTGATAAAAAATTACCAAAAGTTCATAAATTATGCAATAAAACTCAAAAATGATAAATACTACACTTTATTAAAATATGGGACGTAATTGGACATTTAATTAAAAATATAAGTCCAAATGCTCGGGTTAAGATGCCCAATTACGTTGTTTTGACGCATAATCACTTGTGAGGAGCAAAATACTGACGTTCATGCTAATACTAAAGATAAAGAACCCAGGAGCTCTATATTTCGAGGAAATGATCGGATGTTTGGTGCACGAGTTTATGATTTCATTGATATGGATGACCTACAAAAGATACGTTTTTATGTCCTCAATAATCGTGATGAAATTATTCCATATATTGAGCACGTGGTTCTGAACTCCTTACTTTGCATTGTAGATATATATATATATATATATATATATATCTACTTAGTTGACATTAACATGTACAATTGTTGCGTATAGTAACAAATTTGTCAATTGGTTTGTGAGCCGTGTAAATAACAAATTTTATGTGAGTTAGAAGCAATGTACATTTTCAATATTAACGGTTTACTCATCTAGCACCTTTTTAATTAATAGATGAAAGTCATGTATTGTCAATAGCAAGTAAAGATTTGTATGTGTTGGCATGTGGCCTAGGTCAACGAGTTAACCGCTACAACGGTTGCATTGCCAATGACTTAGGATTCCGTATAAAGTCCCTCAAAATGCATAGAAGAACCCAAAATCGTGGGGTTGCGGTGCTAGGCATAAAAGAAGATAAGGAAGATGACTACTTTGGTGTCTTCAATGACATTATAGATCTTCAATATGGATCCAACTGACTCGTCCACATCTTCAAGTGTGCCTAGTGGGACATTAGCTATAAAAAGAGTGGGATAAACACGGATGCCTACTTTACTAGTGTCAATTTAGCAAAACAAGGTATCAAAATGACCCTGTTGTGCTAGCAACATAGGCAGAACAAGTGTTCTACCTTAAGGACTCAAAATTGAAGGGTGAATGGCATATGGCCTAAAAACTTCCTCCCCAAAGTTTGTATGATATTACAAAAGTCGCGGATGGGGAGAAGAGTGTCGGCGAGGATGCTTTCCAAGAAGATGAACCATCTGTCAGTGCAACAATGCAATCTTTCTTCAATGTTGCTGAGGAAGGAGCTGATCCTATACCATTTAATAGGGTTGGTGCCATGGCAGAACACATAGGTACTGCTGACATTAGAATTGAACCTTCTATACACGTTGACTTCATCGACAATGATGAAACTGATAGGGAAGATGAAACTATGGTTAAGTACTTTAGTGAGGAGGAAGACATACTAGAAAGTGAGGATGATACTGATATTGAGGATGTAATGGGGGTAAGCATGTTATGTTGTCACCATGTATCGGACATGTGTAAATAACAGAAAAAATATTTACTATGCATCCTTTTACTATCCAATCTTCTTATATTTACTTGTGTACCTTTTTGTAGACATGGCACTAGGAGATTGTCATTGCTTAGTTTAGTCTAGGCTCTCCACAACATCATACCACAACAATGATGGGTCATCCTTGTTAAAATTGGTGTATTCCCAAGACGGGGGGTGAATTGGAATTTTAAAACTTTTTCACCTAGGTTGATCTATGCAACAACGGTATGTACACAACCTAGGATCAATCTATGCAATTTCCAAACGCGTAGATAAATATACTGTGAAAATTAAGTTATACGCATCATTCACCCATAACATATACGTGCGGTAAATATAAAGTGCAGAAATATAAGCAAACACACGATATGTTATCGAGGTTCGGCCAACTGTGCCTACGTCCCCGCCTCAAGCTCGCAAGCTTGAGGATTCCACTAATAGCTCACTTAAAGGTGGAGCGGCACCGTTTACATCCAGGTCAAATTAACACAGGGCTGACCTCAACCTTAACCAGGTGAATTAGCGGGGCTGACCTCAACCTACACGCCTTAACAGGACAACACACCTAGCTTTCCTAACCGGGTCTAAGCCAATCCGGGACTATTCCAGGGCTAGTCTCCCTCTTCAGGCCCGTGCTTAGAAATACAACAGTATTTGAAATACAATCAAATGGTATAATGAATAAGCTTTCAAGTAAAGCGGATGTGTACCCAAATAAGCGCAATTACAAACACCACTGTATTATTCAATATGTAAGCTCAATGTGGTCTAAGATGCCAACTCTCAAATAGATTTACTATCATTGTAATCAGTGCGTGAGAGAGCAAACCTAAATGATCTTTGTATCACATGATATTTAATATAAATGCTCAAACAAAGACATTATCCAAACTTCATATATTTCAATCAACAAGTTTTCTCAATATATATATATATATGTATATGAAGCTCTAGCAACGTATAAGTTTGGTTTGCAAAAGGATATTCAATCTTTGTATTCAGCAAGGGATATATGAGTTAACGAATATTGCAACAAAGATTTTATCACACAAGAAAATATCTCATCAATTATTTTCAAGATAAAAATACAGTAGATATTTGAAAATGTTTTTGCAACCAAAATACAAATACCAACTTCTTAAGATATTGTAATGAAAATGCAATACTCAAAAGTTTTATATAAGTCTTCTTAGGAGAGACTTATTAACAAAGTCCCCTAAGAATACTTAAGGTCTAGCTCTGAAAATAAGTCAAACAATTTAAAGATAGGAGAGCAAACCAATCAATATAAACACTCAAAAATCAACTTACAAATGATGTAGGCAATACGGGAAGATAAGATTGAGTGTGTGGAGCTTGGAAATGAGTATTATAGGGTTTTGGTTTCTCAAAGAATTTTCCCTAATCAAAGTGGCTAATCTCCCGCTAATTTTCTCAAATGAACTCATATATATAAGCAAGGGAGAAAATATGACTGTTGGGGACCTATTGGGTATTATTAGAAAAGTTTAATGACGTTTAAGGCATTTTAACCCTGTTTAAAAAATATTAACTGCGGTAAAAAATCAGGGCAACCTGAGAGGTCCGGTCGACCAGAAATGGATCGGTCGACTAGGACTCAAAGGGCTCGGTCGACCAGGGGTATTTTGAACTGAGTGGTCGGTCGACCGAGGCAAGGCGATTTTTCAATTTTCCAAGGTTCGATCGATCGGGCCTTTTTGAACTGCATGGTTCGGTTAACCAGACCGCTGGGAATTCTCCCGAGGACCCTTCGGTCGACCAGGTAGTTGGAGTACAAAAGTGGTCGGTTGACCGGGAGGTCAAAATGTTGACTTTGAGGCAGTTTGGTCGACCGGCAAGAAATGAACTGTGAAGTTTGGTCGACTGGGCGTTGGTCAAACTGTTGACCCAGGACCGGTTCGGTTGACCAGGCCAAAGTGAACTGAGTTGGCCGGTCGACCGAAAGTGCACCAAGTGTGCATTTCGGTCCCGTATTGACCCAAACAAGTTTTATTCAAGTGCCTAATAAACATGTGTGAATATGTGTGTGTCCTAAGGTCACCTGGGGTCCAATTTGAAGACACTGAAAAAGTCCGGTGTCGGTCGACCTTCGATCGACTGAAGGTGCACCCTAAGGTCTTTCTAAGGTTCTATCTCATTCATGGTTTGGTTTGAGCTTACGTAGTAAATCATACATGTGATGTGTGTGAGCTTATTACAAACCAAATGCCCCTAATTACTATTACAGACCAATATAAATATATTACAATGAATATGATTTGGTCTTCAAGCTTCTCTTGCTTTGTGCACATCTTGATCTTATCATTCTTGATTCCTGCACAAAACCTCAAATGCTCATTAGATACAATGAGTATTTGTCATAATCAAAACCGGGCGTGACCAATAAGGTCAACAATCTCTCCCTTTTTTATGATGACAAATACGACAGGCAAAAATATAGGGTTAAGCGTAAGAAGGCTCCCCCTCACAATATGCATCTAATGTATTTAAATAAAACCATTAACCCATTATTTTTGCCTTTCCATCTCCCCCTTTTGGCAACAACAAAAAAGGTCATTCCATGGGTAATTAGTACAGTTATACATGAGAAATTTTTGGAAAGATTTAGAAAAATTTCGGCAGAGTGCCGTTTGTAATTCGGACTTTCCAAAAGATATCCTATATAAGTAGGACCTGTTTGAGTTTAAATTCCCTAACAATTTATCCACAACTACTCAAAAAGTTTAGTATAATCCAATTACAGCAAATAAAATATGAATTATGAACATGAATTTAGACAAGTTGTGCAATAAAGGTATAAAGTGTGCACACAATCAATATAACTGGTGATTCCGAGATTTAGATGACATAGCAAACATGATTAGACCAGAAATATACACAAACCATTTGACATTGAAACATATCACAAGACCCGTGGAGGATTTGCATTAAAGACACATGGCATACGATACCAAAAAGAAGGTTTGGGCATAAATATAGTCCAACAAGTTCACATGCACTTTCACATATTATCAATGAACCAGTTATATAACGCAACACCCTTAAGAGATTTCATGACATAAAATATTAATACATGGAAGGCAAAGTCATGAAGGCATGTAAGCACATTAGCAAGACATGCGACATATCCAATATGAGTTCAGTTCTTGCTTTCATAAATAGATGTATATATTCCCTTTAATATGTGCAAAAGGTACTGAGAAGTTGCTTGATGAAAAGGAGAACTTCAATTTTAAGATAATCAAGCAATATTTTTCTGGGTTGTCAATTATGCACATGCTAAATCATGATCAGAAAAATCATAACCATAATGATCCAGAAATTTAAGATTCACATGCATGATCATATGGCAAATCAAGTAACAATGACAACAAGAACATGTTTCAATTTTATGATTAAAGCATTCCATTTAAGCACAAGCCACACTTGATTAAAAGTAGACCCAATCGAAACATATTTTGTGAGCAAGACAAGATAGACATTTATTTTTAGATGCTCCCCCTAAATGTATGCAAATTATGAAACAATTACTTCACATGAATATATACATTTGGCACACACAAGTAATTGTTTTGATTATTTGGGCAAATGCCTACAGAAAATTCGGCAGCATGCCGGCTGTAAACAGGACATTTCCCAAATTTTACCTGCACAAAAACGTTCTCAAATAGACAGTATTATAGAAGTAGGGCACACGAGAACCTATCATCTACCAGCAGGCAATTCTCAACAACTACATTCACCATGCAGTTGGCATTCTATACTACTCATGCATTTTAATACCATACACAATTAACCACAAGAACGTGCAAGTCAAGAAACTGCAGATGTATATATATATATCATAAATAACCGGGGTAGTATGTCAATAACATCATGAGAGTACAAAATAAAGTGAAAGAGCTGTTTTTATTTAATACAGATCAGATGATATAAAATAAAACAAAAAGAATCAAGGCCATGCTATCTGATCTATGGACAACTCCAGAGTCTAGATCTCCCCTCCATCATCTCTTCCATCCTCTCCTCCATCACCACCATTAACGGCATCAAAATCGAAATCCATCGTCATTCGATCTCTCTCATCCTGCATCTCCTGAATGTGATCACTCAGCTCACTGAAGCCAGCTGTCATGGTCCGCTCCAAATCTGTAAGGCGGCTATCAGTGGAGATGGAGTGCTACTGGAACTCCTGTCGAAGTGTAGCGGATGACGATGCCAAGTCCTGCAAATCTAACTGGACTGATCCTCGAAACTATATGAACATGTCAGACAAGTCGGAGATAGCAGCCATGAGATCCACATTCGATGGCTGTGGAGGCTGTGGTGGCACCTATGGGGCCTCAACATGTGCTGCAGCTGCTCTAAAGGGTGCCCAAATGTTCCCTACGAGCTCGTACCCCATCAGTCTAAGGGTCACTCCAGAGAAGGTGTCCGTCGGTCGTCTCCTCTTCAGTGAAACCACATTCGTCCTCGTGACTCCAATACTCCTAAACAACTTGTTCAGGATTCCTCCATATGGCATGATCACTTGGTGGCCAATCGTCTTGGTCATCATCCACCGGATAATCAAACTCGGCAGGTCTAATTTCTTTCAGGCAAAAAGGCACCACATAATAAAACAATCTAAGAAGGAGACGTGCACTCTAGATCCCGCCTTGGGCAGGACATTGTATGTGATTAGATGGTGCACGACGCTAGCCTCTAAGCTGAACTGTCTGTACTGGGGAGGATGGATCTGGCTTGCAGTGCCAGGGTCAGACATGGTCAGGTTGGCGAATGTGGCTACGATAAATCCCTGATCAAGGATCCAGGAGTTACCCACCTCGGGGCACTCAAAATCGCCACAGCCAATGTCTAGGACGTCAGATATATATTGTGCGTCAAAGCGCACATCTGTCCTCAGAACACGAGAGAAATACCCGTTCTCATCATTGTCAAGGTTGGCATAGAACATCCTAATGAACATCGGGTAATGTGCCCCAGGCTGGTAGGAGATAAAGGATCTCCACCCCTGATACTCAAACATGTCTAAAATATTCTGAAAATACTGGCCCATAAATACTAAGTGGAGTATCTTACCAAGTATAGCCTCCTTGGGACGGAACTCCCGTATGTACCGCATCTTGCACCTATCTGAGAGAAAATACTCGTCCTCTGCGTGGGCAAGATCATGGGCTTCAATGTGAGCCATGGGAATGACGATGTAAGGCTAGGATAGTAGGAAGTGCAGTGAAGGAAGGGAATTCTCTCAAGATTTTTCGCGCAAATAAGCTGAAAATGAAGAAATCATACATATATATTGCAGCTTGGTTGACCAAGAGTAGATATGGTCGACCGACGCTTGAAATTCCCTAGGTACCAACACAGTTCGGTCGACCGAGACGAAAATGAACAGTGAGGGTCGGTCGACCGATAGGGTGCAGTGTTCTAAGTTTTGGTCGACCAGCGAGAAATCGATAGATTCGGTCGACCGGGGAGAATGTGCTCACTAGGGTTCGGTCGACCAAGGGGTCAAAGTCAACCTATCTTGTTCGACTGAGACACTTTATAACTGCAATGTTCGGTCGACTAAGCATAGTGGATTTTCCTAGTTTTTCCTGATTTTTTCAATCCAAAGTTCTTCCTAAGGTCCAGATTTGATGTGTAACAGTATAACCATGATTCTTAGGGATTCTTGGTGAAGAGATATCACTCAAATGAGGTGCGTACCGAGAATCGACTTATCGACCTATTTTAGGTACCGGGCACTACGGAGTATGCGGCTTTTCTTAACTTGTGCTCTATGGTGATCGGAGAGTATCCTATAGAGATGATGGCATAAAGGAGCAAGAATATGAACCAAAAGATGAGAAAAAAAAATCACCGAGTATGATTGTAGTTTGGTGATAACTCCCTATGGATGAGATATAAGACGAAACCCTAAAATTCAACTTTGTGCAATGGACAATTGCTGCTTAACTTTATGGTTTTCATGACGGCAGAGGTTAAGCAATTAGACCTAAATACTGGGCATAAATGCCATGTCCATTTGGAAGTGGATAAGGTTCTTAGTATAACAGGATAGCTTAGTAAGTGTGCATACTAAGAGTTTCGTTTTAATCAACAATCACTTCCTGATCCTACAATCGTCACAAGTCCTAAACCTAGGAACAAAGAAAGGATAGCAAGACTGCATTTTTAGTTTGACTTTGTTTTTCCCAAGTCCTACAGGGTTTGCTTCGCTGATTATCCATTTCATTTCCTTTTCTAGTCCTCTAGCACTTCTTAGTAAGTAATTAAACCACGTATGCCACATAGATTTACACAATAAGCAGGTATAGAATACACGTGAAGGATTGTGCTTATTCATTCCCTATTTCTTTAGTGAGACTAGACTATTGGTTCTATGTAAGCAACCCGAACCCCTTTTAAAATGAGTTCTCTCTTTAGATCCGAAGGGTTTATTATGATTATTCGTATCATTTTTAATCTCAAGAGCAATTTTTGAATAATCATCTGTTTCTTCATCCAAGCATGCAATATTCAATATCTTCTTAACCTTTTTCTTTTCCAGAATAGCATGAAAATTTTTCAGCCCCTTTAATTGTTTTGCGATTCTTTTGTTCTCATTCTTTAGACTTATTTCATACTTAGAGATTCTAACTAGAAACTTGTGCATTTTCAATAAAGTCTTTTCTAGTTCTTCATATGATAGCATGCTGTTAATATTCAAATCAGCACATGATTCACCAAGAGAATTATCACAACAGTTTTCATACGAATCATTGCATGCATGCTCAGTAGGGCTATCATGAAGTACAAGGGATGATTCTTTCCATAATATACTGCAACATTCAATATATGAATCATCACAAACATCATTATCAAAACTATTATGATATTCTATAGATGGTCCAGCATTTGATATGCCACAAAAACACACATATGATTCATCACAAGATTTTTCATAGTAAACATCGCATGAACCATTTTCAGCATTATTAGCAGATGACTTAGTATATGACCCAGTACAGCGTTCACCACAAATACCATCAAATGGGCTAGAGTGAGAATCATATACCTCATCGTTGATGTCTAGCTCATGAATTACCTTCTCTTAATCATTTAAGCTTGGAGCATCTGAAGGAGTTACCATCTCTGATTCCTGGGATTTTCCATATTTCTTTTCCCGTCCATCCCAAATTTCCTGTGCAGTTTGGTATGCCACAAACTCAACAAAGATATTAGAATCTAACGCTAGATGTAACATGTTCATGGCATTAGAACTAATCATATTAAAATCATTTTCATTTATTTGTGCACATCTTCCCTTGGCAGTCACAAGCCAGACCCTCCAGTCTACAGATTTCAAGAATATGGTCATTCTAACTCTCCACATGGTGTAGTCGACACCACAAAATACTGGAGGACTGGAAAGTGACTGTCCCTCAACGAATGGGGATACACCAATGTGAGCCATTGCGATCTTTTTACAAAAACGTTTAAGTCAAGTGCAACGAGGCTCTGATACCAATTGTTAAAATTGGTGTATTTCCAAGAGGGGGGTCAATTGGAATTTTAAAACTTTTTCACCTAGGTTGATCTATGCAACAACAGTATGTACACAACTTAGGATCAGTCTATGCAATTTCCAAACGCGTAGATAAATATATTGTGAAAATTAAGTTATACGCATCATTCACCCATAACATATACGTGCGGTAAATATAAAGTGCAGAAATATAAGCAAACACACGATATGTTATCGAGGTTCGGCCAACTGTGCCTACATCCCCGCCTCAAGCTCGCAAGCTTGAGGATTCCACTAATAGCTCACTTAAGGGTGGAGCGGCACCATTTACATCCAGGTCAAATTAACACAGGGTTGACCTCAACCTTAACCAGGTCAATTAGCGGGGCTGACCTCAACCTACACGCCTTAACAGGACAACGCACCTAGCTTTCCTAACCGGGTCTAAGCCAATCCGGGACTATTCCAGGGCTAGTCTCCCTCTTCAGGCCCGTGCTTGGAAATACAACAGTATTTGAAATACAATCAAATGGTACAATGAATAACCTTTCAAGTAAAGCGGATGTGTACCCAAATACGTGCAATTACAAACACCACGGTATTATTCAATATGTAAGCTTAATGTGGTCTAAGATGTCAACTCTCAAATAGATTTACTATCGTTGTAATTAGTGCATAAGAGTGCAAACCTAAATGATCTTTATATCACAGGATATTCAATCTAAGTGCTCAAACAAAGATATTATCCAAACTTCATATATTTCAATCAACAAGTTTTCTCAATATATATATATATATATATATATGTATATGAAGCTCTAGCAATGTATAAGTTTGGTTTGCAAAAGGATATTCAATCTTTGTATTCAGCAAAGGATATATGACTTAACAAATATTCCAACAAAGATTTTATCACACAAGCAAATATCTCATCAATTATTTTCAAGATAAAAATACAGTAGATATTTGAAAATGTTTTTGCAACCAAAATACAAATACCAACTTAAGATATTGCAATGAATATGCAATACTCAAAAGTTTTATATAAGTCTTCTTAGGAGAGACTTATTAACAAACTCCCCTAAGAATACTTAAGGTTTAGCTCTCAAAATAAGTCAAACAATTTAAAGATAGGAGAGCAAACCAATCAATATAAACACTCAAAAATCAACTTACAAATGATGTAGGCAATACGGGAAGGTAAGATTGAGTGTGTGGAGCTTGGAAATGAGTATTATAGGGTTTTGGTTTTTCAAAGAATTTTCCCTAATCAAAGTGGCTAATCTCCCGCTAATTTTCTCAAATGAACTCATATATATAGGCAAGGGAGAAAATATGACCATTGGGGACCTATTGGGTATTATTAGAAAAGTTTAACGACGTTTAAGGCATTTTAACCCTGTTTAAAAAATATTAACTGTGGTAAAAAATCAGGGCAATCCGAGAGGTCCGATCGACCAGAAATGGTTCGGTCGACCAGGACTCAAAGGGCTCGGTCGACTAGGGGTATTTTGAACTGAGTGGTTGGTCGACTAAGCCAAGGCGATTTTTTAATTTTCTGAGGTTCGGTCGACCGGGCCTTTTTGAATTGCATGGTTCAGTCGACCAGACCCCTGGGAATTCTCCCAAGGACCCTTCGGTCGACCAAGTAGTTGGAGTACAAAAGTGGTCGGTCGATCGGGAGGTCAAAATGTTGACTCTGAGGCGGTTTGGTCGACCGGCAAGAAATGAACTGTGAAGTTCGGTCGATCGAGCGTTGGTCAAACTGTTGACCCAGGGCCGGTTCGGTTGACCAGGCCAAAGTGAACTGAGTTGGCCAATCGATCGAAAGTGCACCAAGTGTGCATTTCGGTCCCGTATTGACCCAAACAAGTTTTATTCAAGTGCCTAATAAACATGTGTGAATATGTGTGTATCCTAAGGTCACTTGGGGTCCAATTTGAAGACACCGAAAAAGTTCGGTGTCGGTCGACCTTCGATCGACCGAAGGTGCACCCTAAGGTCTTTCTAAGGTCCTGTCTCATTCATGGTTTGGTTTGAGCTTACGTAGTAAATCATACATGTGATGTGTGTGAGCTTATTACAAACCAAATGCCCCTAATTACTATTATAGACCAATATAAATATATTACAATGAATATGATTTGGTCTTCAAGCTTCTCTTGCTTTGTGCACATCTTGATCTTATCATTCTTGATTCCTGCACAAAACCTCAAATGCTCATTAGATACAATGAGTATTTGTCATAATCAAAACCGGGCGTGACCAATAAGGTCAACAATCCTGGAGACCGATGGAGGACGTCAGTCCTGCAGCAATGTCTGAGCCCTCGGTACCCTCACCTGAGGTTGATCCATCAGCTAGGCATCAGACCCAAGGTGAGTTGCCCACCATAATGAGCAACGTTTGTAAGGTTACGAGTATTTAATTTAGAAAAATAGACTGATGGTCGTACACTTTGTCGCGGGGTCCCGGGAGCGCGTGTGCCCCGGGCGGCGAAATTAAAATCAACTTCAGATTTTCATGGAAAAACATGGAATGTCGGAGTCGCCACTAACCTTTAGTGCGGTTAGAACACATGATTACTACCCCGTTAGGGGTAGAATCGGTCTACAATACAAGAGTTGGGGTCAGGAGTTCGGTTACGCGAGGGGAAGGTATGAGCACCCCCTACGCGCCCGTTCTTAAGAACGGTACCTAATTAATTTAAAATTATCCCTAAGTTAATCTAATAAATCTTTACATTACTCCTTTTTATGAATTTATAAATACATAGGAAAATAAATAAATATATACATATATTCCCTCAGAGCTTAGGGTACGTGATGCCCAAAGGCTAATACCCCTTGCAATTAAATCATAAGGATAAAATCGAAAATAATTTACAAAAATAGCTCCCAGATTTATTTTCAAAATTTATAGATTTTTCATAAATAATTTAAAATATTTTCCAAAATTCTCTGGGAGATTTCAATACATGACAATAGGATAATAAATTGACAAATTAAGCTAACATATAATAAGCAATAAAATACCATACGCTATACATATTAAGATACTAAAAATACTAAATCAAATAGTACCAAATAATAATAATAATAATAATGTATAATGTAGAATAAAATACTAAAAATAACATCATACTGAAATATACTAATATTCTTAATATAAACGTATAACCTAAGAATACTAAATATAACAACATACTTAATATAGCAGTATACTCATATGAATCACATAACAATATAACGATATAAATACATATGTACAATAAAGGTAATTATAATTTACTTCTAATAGTGATAATAATAATAAGGATATGATGTATAACATAATAATTACCTTAATATTAACAAGCAATTAAAGATATGCACACTACACATATAGGTAAATCACTACCTAAGGAAGCAAATCAAATATGGAAACCAATGAGAAGCCAAGGAAGTAATGAAATTAAGGAGAAGATTTATTTCTAAAAATAATATACACCTATTCAATATGGTTACCAAAATTAATACACAACCCTAGATATACAAATATTACATATAAAATAAGTGCAAGAATAACCAAAACCCTAAATAGTGTAAAGAAACCTAGACATGCATAAAAACCTAAATAATATCTACACATGATATGATGACAATAAAAACCTTACTTTGATAATACATAATAGACACAATTTATATTTGAATTATAAAACAAATAATATAACAATAAGGGAAAAACCCTAAATATGAATATATTATTTACTAAATAAACATATAACAACAAGAAAAGGAAAACTTAGTCAATTAACCAGAATACTACTTATTTAACGTATACACAATTCAAAATTTAAAAATTGAAACCAAACCCCAAAAAAGGAAACCTACAAAAATAAGAGCAAACCAATTAATATTATTACTACAAAAAATTTAAACAAATATTGCCGCAATAAAATGAAACCTAAAACACAATATTTAAAATTTTAACACATACACAATAAAAGGTCTAGCTGTGAATATTAACTACATACTATGGCAAATAGGATATTAATATAAGCACCTATGGAGTCTTAAACTTTAAATATTAAAACAGATCAAAATAAGAAAAGAAACATAAAAATAAATAAGAAAACAGATAGCTGAATAAATAAATAAAAGGAAAATAAAATAACATAAAAATACACGTGCGTGTGTGTGCTGTGTATGTATGTGTGTGTGTTGGCAGGAAAGAGCTTACCGCCGGGGGACTGCTGGAACTGGTGAGGGTGGCCGGTTGCAGACGATGGTGCTGCTGTTGTGGTGGAGAAGGGCTCGGCTGTGTAGTAGAGGGTCTGGAGTGGTTGGCCGCTACAGTAGCTCGAGTCTGGTGTGCTGGCTGGAATGGTGCAGCGGTGGGTGCAGAGGGCTGGCACTGGAGATCCTGGAGGCTGGCCGTGAGTCTTGGATGCCGTGGAGATGCTGTGCCGGGGTTGGGTTGCTAGGTGTGGCTGAGCTTTGAGAGGGTGCAGGGGATTCGCTGCTGGGAGAGTTGCAGGGCTGCTGTGCTGCTGCTGCCGCCGGGTTGCCGGAGATGGAGATAATGATGAGAGGGCTGGGTCGTGAGGTGGTAGGCTGTGAATGGAGAAGATGGGGTTGGCCGAGGCTGACAGCTGGGTGAGCGTGAGCAGGAGGGTTGCCGGGGTTGTGCAGAGAGGGTGATGGGAGATGAAGGAGATGGAGAGAATTGAGAGATTTTTTTTTTTTGGTTTTGGCCTTCTGTGCCCTGTGTCTCCGCTCTTGGCTTCTCCGGCTATTTTTCTTTTGTGCAGCGCCCCCCCCCCCCACTTGTGCAGCGCCCCCTCTTGCCCTTATATAAAAAAAAAATTGAAAAACCCTAAAACCAAACTTCCCTTTTTTGATTTTCTTTTTTCTTTTTTTTTATTCTTTTATTCTTATGGTAATAATGAAAAAGGAAATAATATTAATAATAATAATCATAATAATATAAATATCAATAAGGTAATAATAATAATAATACTACCATATAGTAAATAATAATAAATAATTATAGTAAAAATAAAAATAATAAAGATAAAATAATAATAATAATAATGATAATAATAAATAAATAGTAGTGATAATAATAAATTACTTATAATGATATAGAAAAATAAAATAAAATAATAATAATAATAATATATCAAAAATAATAACAATAAAATAAATGGAAAATAATTATAGTAAAGTAAAAATAAAATAAAGATAATAAAAGTACTAGTAATAATAATAATAATAATAATAATGATAATAAAAATACTAGAAAAATAATAGTAGAGTACTAATAATATAGGAAAATAATAATAATAAAATAATAATAATAATAATAATAATAAAAATAATAATAATAAAATAAGAGGGGACCCAGTGTTCTATTTGGCTAGGGCAAAAATAGGGTGTCTACACACTTGCATGATCACGGTATTTTTTTTTAACTCTGTTCATTAAGGTGTAATCCCAAGAGGGGGGTGAATTGGGTATTTTAAAAAATTCTTTGAAACTTATTTACCAATCAATCCCTACTTCTATGTTTAACTAATTAATGGCTAGAATTTGATGTTGATTTGAATTACTAAATCAATGAATTCCCTTTTACCCAATTAAATGCGTGTAAAGTTATTCAACATACTCAAGCAAGTAGGAAATTGAAATGCGATGCGGAAAATAAAAAGGATAAGGGAAGAGAGAATGCAACCATGATTTTATGAGGTTCAGCCAACCCTGCCTACATCCTCGCCTTGAGCAACCCACTCAAGGATTCCACTATAATCCCTGCTCCTTAAATTGGGACGGAGCTTTCCTTACAATCCGCGTGCTTAAAAGAGGTACAAGCCCCTCCTAATCCACTGCTTACAAGAGATACAACTCCCTCCTCAACCCTGATTCACAAACTGAACCTTGAATACAATTTAATCTGCAAAACACTAAATGTTGCTTCTAACAAAGCTAGTGAGTACACTTCAAATTCCTAATACATTAACATATGATATAACTTGAAGCTCAAAAAGTATGAAATGATACAATCATTTATGTATGATATGCTTCAACACACAAAACCCTTTTCAACAAAAACTTCCATGTAATGATATATTTAAAACGCTTTGGAGAATATTAGGGTTCTTAGTTCACTTTTCCAAAATGCACAAACATCTAGTGTGAATTTATCAAAACCTTTATCTTGAATATTTTATCAATCTAAAAACATAAAACTTTCTTTCAAATAGTCACTCACAACCCAATCTTTGTAATATGCAAATATATATATATATATGTATATATACGATATGTATTCCAAAGATCAAACACTGAATATAAAGTTTCAGAAAATATCCTTTGATAATATATCAGTATAAACACTATGGATATTCAAACAAGTTGTTTTGCAATATGAAAAGTATCAAGTCTTTGAATAAAATAAACTCACTTGACTCAAAAAGATTTAATCAATGGCAACAGCTTTTCTCAAGTGATAATCTTATTATAAATGATTTTAATATATAAATATAAGCACTCTCAAGATCAAACTCTTTACACTTAATCAAAAATAGATTCTGTAATACCAAACTCTTTGAAGAATGAATATTAACCAGCAAATCAGTTTAAATGATGAAACTCTATGAAAATAACTCTCAACGAGAAGATTGATTTACCAAACCTCAATATTAGAATGAAAACAGGATGAGTAAATGAGTTCCCTTAGATATTCTGAGTTGATTTGCCCAAGCTTGATGTATGTAGGCTAGAGTACAGGCAATCGTGTATCAATATGCTCAACTTTTCAACTCTCTTTCAAATCAAAGTTCTCTTCTCTTCTCTTTCGTTTTTCTTGTGTACTAGGGTTTACATATTCAGTATATATAGTGTCTTACCCTTAGAATTGATCTCAACTATTGGATCAAAAGACATGTCGCATGTGTGCACAATAAAAATTAAATTTTTAATCTTTCCAGCAAGTTCAGATAACTGAGGTCAAGGACCCCGACGGCCGAAGTCACTTTTATCCTTCAAAAAAATAGCCTAGACACAGGGTCAAATGACCGAGGTCAAGGGTCAGACGATCGAAGTGTCGAGTTCAGACGACCAACGTCAAGGTTCAGTCATCTAAGGTGCTTCTGCCAGTTTCTATTTTTGATCCAAAAATCTTCGGACGACTGAACTTATTCTTCAAACATCTGAGGAAATTCTTCAATCAACCGAACTTAAAGTTCAGTCAACCAAAGTCCCCAATTTTTGCATATTTACTTTCCAATTCAAAAATTTGTTTTGCTTTCTTTCTTGGCTATTTTATTAAAACATTTTCCATGGTTTTTGACATTAATTCTAAGTCCATGAATGTCCTTTAATGATGTTCATGAAATGCGTGAGTCCTAAATTCATTCTAAGGTATACGTTGAGCCTCAAATTAAATCATATGAAAATGTAAGTACATGAGGTCTAAGTACCCATTCCCAATATATGCTTGAACTTTGCCGCTTGCATCTTGATTCTTGTACTCTTTGAGTTCCATGGATCTTGCCAAGATATGTGTGCTTTACTTTAAGGCTTCCATGACTCGTTATTCTTTCGTGCATTCTTAATATAAGTCATGTTCACAAATTCAATACACAGATCAAATATCAAATGATTTGTCATTATCAAAACCGGATTGGACTCATAGAGTCAACAATCTCCCCCATTTTGATGATGAGAAAGGCACTAGCAAAAATATATATAATGGGTTACACCAAATAAGGCTCCCCCTCAATTAATGCATCAAATATTCAATGAATGACAATATGCTAATGGTGTTTCAATAATTTTTGTTATTATACTTCTCCGTCTTTTGCACAATTAGTTTTGCCAACAGTTTTTGCTCCCAATATTTCTCCCCAACACAAAGTTTTAATTTTTTCTCCTTTTTCTCAAAATCTTTTATTTATGCTTTTTATCCTTATTTCTATTATTTTTTCTCCCAATTTTCTCCCCCTTTTGAAAGCAACAAAAAGGTGTAAAATAATAAAACATGAGTTGTCGTACCCTTATTTTCTTCTCCCCTTAGAAATCTTAAGGTTTTAAAATGTTCAACCATTAGGTAAAAAAAATTCTTTCTCATGCTTTTTGACATCAACTATCCCCCTTGCTAGCTTATTAATTCCAAAGATTACATGAGGATACGAAATGTTGATTAAATGTTATGACGAATTATTGATACCAATTGTGGATTAATGCAGTACTGAAATTTTGATTATGATACCAAGTGATTACATCGTAAGTGACGTTGCTCCCCTTGAATTATATCATCTAACATAATTCTAGGCAACCACACTTATCTTACCTCATAAAAGTTCTCCCCTGTTTTACATATTTAAGCTCATACACATTATAGATTATGCAGTTTTTTAAAAAATCTCTCCCACTTTAGTTCTCATCAGAAATTTACTATGGTATATATCTCTCTCCTTTTGGATCTTCAAACCACGTTGTGTTATAGATATTTGCTTTAAGTACATTCCCAAAAGAATTATAACCAGAAAGACTAACCATACAGATCCTAATTATATCAATGCATTTCAAAACAAGATTATGAGGTTAACTCAAGCAATTTTCGACAAAACAATATATTTTTCATTTTGCATATTCAATACAATCATCATAATTAAGTGCATGCTATAGAAATTTCACTGCACATCTAAGCACAAGACATATTGGTAAGCATAATAAGATAGGAGATCATTTCGAGATGCTTCCCCCTATGAATTTTAATACTTGTGTAGATGAAATGAAATGCTTATACTTATCGAAGATTTATGTCACTACTAGTGCAAAGCCAAATAAGCAGTCATTGTAAAAACATTTTGACCAACTATAGTGATACTATGATGCACATGTGTTTTTTATGCTCTTCTCTAGGAATGGAGCTCAGCTCCCCTAAATATTTTCAAGCATGCAACCAATTTAGTTCAGTATAAAACAAAATCATTTGGTTAACATGTTGTATCAAATATGCGCATAAGAATTTACACATACCTTTCATGATTTGATACCAGATGTAAACATAAATTATGATACTAAATGTGCTTATGCTTATGTTTTAGAGCCATAGAATTTTCAAATTAATTTGCTCCCCTTCAGTTTTGCACTTATCATACTTTTATGTCTTTTCCATGTAATCATTCTTCACTAGTTTAGTTGTGTGTTCTCAGATTTTGAATGATTTATACTTGACTTTACCAACTTTAGCTTAGAAAACCAAAAAGTTATAAACCATTTTACTTCAGAGTCATAAGCCTATACTACTTCTTTTCTTATGGATCTCAATGCACAGGTTTCCTAGTCATTTGCATTATCATATAGATTGAAACCTATAGCATATAGCTTAGCCATTTGACACATTCAAACTCTTCTAATAGATTTTACTTGAAGTTTGAGAGCTTGTGAAGTGAGATTTTGCAAATACTCTTAACAGTTTAATTATCATTAAGTTCGAAAGAATATTCATTGTGTCTGGACAATATTCAAAATATTTTCATGAGAGTGAATATATCCAACTACACAGGCCAAAGAGCAATTTGGAGAATATTAATTTTTGAATACTGCTCTTTAGGTGTTTCTAACTATCCGATTATTGGACGATACCTTATAAGTATGTCTTCAATTTTAAGCAAGGGTAATGGATGAGTCTTTACCAGATATGATCAGGGTATGGTAAAGATTTCTTATGGAGGATGTTGCTTAATCACATATCAAACTTAGGGATTTTTACGTTTTAAGCACAACGGGAATATTCATTAAAAATGTCTAGGTAACAATTTGATTCCCTTAGAGAATGCCCTGATTTGATTATAACAGGATATTTTTTTAATAAGCACTTGAAAGATGTAGAGTTTATGATTTATCTGGCTAGAATGATGACTAATTTAATCATTTGAAGCTCCAAGCATGAGTTTAGGATTAGATGATTTTTAATATATGATTTATTCTTAAAGCACAGTCTTATGCAATGGACATGATCTGCTTAACTTAGGATTTTAATATTTAAGCATGCATTAAGCAATAAGAATTATTTTTTAAACAACAATGCTTTTATCCATTTGGAAGTGGATTTATTCTTCAATGTTATGATTTATGTTACTCATTACAAAGATATTAGGTTCTTGATATTTTAACTAGTTAAGCCTTCAACCTTTGGTTTGAATACCTCAAGATTTGCATGTTATTCAATATTTTAACATTTTACCCAATCATTACTATATAAAGGCATTAGATACTTAGATTGGATGTCTTGCTTAAAGAATCATATTGACTTAACTTTCTTGTAGGATTCTTAGTGTAATACTAGTGTAGCAGATACACATACTAAGATTTACAATTTAAGCATATACTATTCCCAAGCCTATTAGTCATCATGACCCCCTTTTTATTTATGTGGCTGATTTCATTAAATTCTCAATCCTAAAATCTAAAAAGGAGTTTTTGGGGTGTGTTTGGTACTCATTTTTCTTTGACTCTCCAAACCTGTTTGTGCTTCACACCTTTTCTTTTAAATGGACAATCAAATTTAATGTGTCTTTTATTTTTACATAATACGTAGGTGATGTGAGCATACAGACCGGTGGAGGTACTAGCATAGAATTTTGACGCTTTAACAAAATACCCCATGTATAGGTTCTTTCTTCTTCTATTTTCAATTCCATTGTAACCTAAACATTCTTTGTCTAAGGTCATCTTTTGAGAACCTAAGAGCTTGTCAAAATTTTCTTTTCCCTTAGTAAATGTATGGATGATCTTAGCTTGATCCTCTATCTTTCTTTCTAGGTCTTGGAATTCTAGATTCTTTAAGCCTTTGCAAACAACTTGTAACTTTACCAATTCATCAGTCACTTTGTTTGCTTTGCATTAAAGTTCAGAGATTTTAAGATCTTTTGCATTAACACTCGAAATCTTGGATCTTTACTCTTTCAGCTCTTTTGCCATCATATCATTCTTGTTTTCTAGTGTTATGATTTTCATGTCCTTGTCTTTTTCAACACCAATTTTTGATTCTAAATCTTTTAGTGTTGTGTCATTCTTGGTTACTAATCTCTTAATTTCTAAATCCTTTTCAGTATTTTCTTTTTCCCAAGAAGTATGAGACTCTTGAAAATCTTCTAACTGTTTTGCTAAATCTTTATTTTCACTTTCCAACATTATTTTCTTTTTGGACATCTTTGTTAGCATCTTAAGAGCCTTAGCAAATCCCTTTTATAATTCCTCATATGATGGCATGTCATTATTATCAGATTTATCATAATATTCACTGCCAGAACTATCACAAGATGTATCACAGTCATTGCATGAAACATCTTGAGAATTTGAACGAGAAGTAAAGTGAGTAGAGTGTACCTCTTCATCAACTAATGCAACAAGGCCATAGTTTTCTACTACCTTATCATTTGAGTATGGATCTTCCCAAGTAGAAGACTTCTTTCCTTTGGTTTCTCCAAATATCCTATCGAGTTCTTCCCATGTCTCGTTAGCACTTTGACATGACTTGATTTCATGAAAAACATTAGTATCTAAACTAAGCATTAGAATGTTTATAGCACTGAAATTTATTTACATTAATTTCATGTCATTCTCATTCAACTCATATTCAGATTTATGGATTTCAACATTATCAATAGTTTTCATAGGAACTAGGTTTCCTTGATCAATTACTCTCCAAGTTCTCCAATCCATGGATTTTATAAAAATAGTCATCCTCATTTTCCACTCAGTGAAATTTTCACCATAAAACATTGGAGGTCTTGCAAAGATTTGTTCCACACAAATTGGGGATACAACAAAATAATCCATCATGATCCTTTTACAAATGAAATATTAAGTCTATGTACACCCACTTTGATACCAATTGTTGATTGAGGTGTAATCCCAAGAGGGGGGGGGGTGAATTGGGTATGTTAAAAAATTCTTTGAAACTTATTTACCAATAAATCCCTATTTTTTTGTTTAAATAATTAATAGTTGGAATTTGATGTTGATTTAAATTACTAAATCAATGAATTCCCTTTTACCCAAATAAATGCGTGTCAAGTTATTCAACATACACAAGCAAGTAGGAAATTGAAATACGATGCAGAAAATGAAAAGGTTAAGGGAAGAGAGAATGCAATCACGACTTTACGAGGTTTAGCCAACCCGACCTACGTCCTCGCCTTGAGCAACTCACTCAAGGATTCCACTATAATCCCTACTCCTTAAATTGGGACGGAGCTTCCCTTATAACCCTCTACTTACAAGAGAGACAACTCCCTCTTAATCCGCTACTTACAAGAGATACAGCTCTCTCCTCAACCCCGATTCACAAACCGAACCTTGAATACAATTTAATCTGCAAAAGACTCAATGTTGCTTCTAACAAAGCTAGTGAGTACACTTCAAATTCCTAATACATTAACATATGATATAACTTGAAGCTCAAAAAGTATGAAAGGATACAATCATTTATGTATGATATGCTTCAACACACAAAACCCTTTTCAACAAAAACTCCCATGTAATGATATATTTAAAACGCTTTGGAGAATATTAGGGTTCTTAGTTCACTTTTCCAAAATGCACAAACATCTAGTGTGAATTTATCAAAACCTTTATCTTGAATATTTTATCAATCTAAAAACATAAAACTTTCTTTCAAATAGTCACTCACAACCCAATCTTTGTAATATGCAAATATATATATACGATATGTATTCTAAAGATCAAACACTGAATATAGAGTTTTAGAAAATATCCTTTGATAATATAGTGGTATAGACACAATGGATATTCAAACAAGTCGTTTTGCAATATGAAAAGTATCAAGTCTTTGAATAAAAATAAATAAATAAAACTCACTTGACTCAAAAAGATTTAATCAATGACAACAACTTTTCTCAAGTGATAATCTTATCAAAAATTATTTTAATATATAAATATAAGCACACTCAAGATCAAACTCTTCACACTTAATCAAAAATAGATTTTGTAATACCAAACTCTTTGAAGAATGAATATCAATAAGCAAATCAGTTTAAATGATGAAACTCTATGAAAATAACTTTTAACGAGAAAATTTATTTACCAAACCTCAATATTAGAATGAAAACAAGATGAGTAAATGAGTTCCCTTAGATATTCTGAGTTGATTTGCCTAAGCTTGATGTATATAGGCTAGAGTGCAAGCAATCGTGTATCAATATGCTCAACTTTCTCAATTCTCTTTCCAATCGAAGTTCTCTTCTCTTCTCTTTTCATTTTTCACGTGTACTAGGGTTTAGATATTCAGTATATATAGTGTCTTACCCTTAGAATTGATCTCAACCATTGGATCAAAAGATATCTCGCATGTTTGCATAATAAAAATTAAATTTTTAATCTTTTTGGAAAGTTTAGATGACTGATGTCAAGGGCCCAGACAACCGAAGTCACTTTTATCCTTTGAAAAAATAGTCTGGACACAGGGTCATACGACCGAGGTGAAGGGTCAGACGACCAAAGTGTCGAGTTCAAACGACCGAGGTCAAGGTTCAGTCATCTAAGGTGCTTATGCCAGTTACTGTTTTTCATCCAAAAATCTTCAGATCACTAAACTTATTCTTCAGACGTCTGAGGAAATTGTTTTGTCAACCGAACTTAAAGTTCAGTCAGCCGAAGTCCCCAATTTTTGCATATTTACTTTCTAGTTCAAAAATCTATTTTGCTTTCTTTCTTGGCTATTTTATAAATACATTTTCTAGGGTTTTGACATTAATTGTAAGTCCATGAATGTCCCTTAATCATGTTCATGAAATGCATGAGTCCTAAATTCATTCTAATGTATATGTTGAGCCTCAAATTAAATCATATGAAAATGTAAGTACATGGGGTCTAAGTGCCCATTCCCAAGATATGCTTGAACTTTGCCGCTTGTATCTTGATTCTCATACTCTTCGAGTTCCATGGATCTTGCCAAGATATGTGTGCTTTACTTTAAGGCTTCCATGACTCGTTATTCTTCCGTGCATGCTTAATATAAGTCATGTTCACAAACTCATTGCATAGATCAAATACCAAGTGATTTGTCATTATCAAAACCAGATTGGACTCGTAGAGTTTGTTACTTAAAAACACCTGCAAAGGACTAGGCAGCGGATCTGGATCAACATTCCTCCAGGCTACACAGCCCGGCGTGATGATTGGTGCTCAGCCTAGACACAGAAGCTTGGCATTATATGCCAATAGTACACTCCAGTCACCTGCTTCACTTGGCCATGGGTGATAGAGGCTCAGTGCTTGGTTTTGTATGAGCGCATCTTGGTAAGTAACCCTAAACAATTTCTTTTACTTTTAATATAATGCACAATTAACTGTCTAATATTCTATGTGTATTTCATATCTAGGGACATCTTGATATGGACATTTTCACTGCTGAACATGTCAAAAAGGCAATGAATGTGTAGTTGTGCACTTGGTTCAAGAGCTATGGCATTAGATTGCGCAACCATTTTAGGAAGATGGGAGATCACGCTGAAGCACATCCATACGATAGGATCTCCTTGGAGGATTGGGAGGTGGCATGTCATCATTTGTGTGACCCTAGCTATCAGGTGATGTGTTTGTATTCTGAGAACTACTTTTTCGTATTGATGTGACTAATGAAAGTCATTGCATCTTTTTGGTAGGCTATTTGTGCAAAAAATTGATATGACGCATTGCCGTGGGTCAAAATTATTTATCAAACATCGAAAGGTAAGTTTTATAAAACTATCTGAGCATTACATGACAAGTGTTATTTATGTTTACACCTATTTAATTTAATATTAATGACATTTTATATGATAATGTAGTGTGATCCCATCATTTGCAAACTGGTTCTGATGCCGGATCTTTATCAGAGAACATAATCACAGGCAATTGGGAGAGTGGTACCAAGGTGTGGAGAGCAAACATATAAATCAAATATATTATTTAATTCATTATTTTAAACAAAACGTCAAAGATGTATTCTTATTTCTTCATTTTCAACATTTTCATGAATGAAAATACGAGAGGATGGTCGAGTTTAGGAATGCAACGATTCTAGAGGGGAGTCAACCAATAACGAATGATGAGATTTGCACTTAGGTTCTTGGAGAATGCGTGGGGGGCTCATTAAATGGTCTTGGCAGTGGATACATTGCCCCAATATCGTCATCTTCTTCGATTGCAGCATCTCTTGCTGAGCTTGACTGAGCACGTTGAATCACCAAGTCTCAAAGGGAGGAGATGGTTCTCTAGATGCAGATGATGGAAATGGAGAACCAGCAGTTGAAAGAAGCGATGATTGCTAATTACACGCCTAAATTGAGTAATTTAGTATTTAAAATCATACATTAATGATTTTATTTTTAATTAAATTCCTAATTATGCTCAATATATTAACATTGTGCTCTATTTATAATATTTGGGTTTTATAGAATAATTTATGAATTTTTGGTATTTTATTATTGCAGGTTAATTTATGGATATTAAAGCCAACATTACTTCGTAATCTAGGCATAATTCTCCCATCCGAGCTCCAATTGAGGTGATTAAAAATGCTGTGGAAAGTTGAGAAAATGCTCAACAACTTTTGTGTTTTAAGTTTTGAGAGCTACGGGTTTTAGGAAAGTCAAAATCGGGCTTGTGTGGTGGGAAACAAAAAAAAGACAATAGAAGAAACAAGAAAAGAAAAAAAAACATTCCTTTTGGGTTGATTTGACCCGGCCATGCACATAAGGTCGGGTCCTCTAAGTGCACTGGGTAGGACTTCAAAAAGGGGAGCAACTCTCTTTTCTCTTAATTCTTCTTGCCCCCCTATTCTCTCTTATTTACCTCTTCTCTCCCTCTCTTGGTCTTTTTTTTTTTTCCGCATTTCTCTATCTCTACCTCTCTTGGTTTTCCTTTATATCTCTCTCTTTTTCTCTTTTCTTTTCCTCTCTCTATTAGCCCTCTCCGTCTCTCCCTTTTCTCTGTATTCTCTTCCTCTTTTCTCTCCATTTTTTTTCTCAACTCTCATTCTCTCCCTCACCTCTCTTCCTCTTGTCTCCCTCTCGGTTTCCCTTCTTGTTGTCCAGTGCTACTGCTCTTGTTGCTTCCTGCCCCCTACTATGTTGTATGCTGGAAGATAACTCTTGCTATGTGCTGCTGGAGGCCAACCTGAGACCCTTGTTGTGTGCTGTTGGAGGCCAACCTGAGATCCCTGTGTGCTCTTGCAACTGCTGCCAACTAGAGAACCCACACGGCTAGCTCATCCTATTTCTCTCTCTCTCTCTCTCTCTCTCTTTTTCTCTTTTTCTTCTCTCTTTTCTCTCAACACTCTTTTCTTTCTTTAAGTTATTTCAAAAGTTTAATTTTTTTTAGTATTATTATTTCCAAATTGTGTTTTTTTTATTTCGTTACTGCATTAAAATAGTTGAAGCTTTTAAGATTGTTAGGGATTGTTAATTTAAGTTGTCTTTTTTGTATTTAAATATTGTTTTAGGATTCGAATAATTGTTTAGGTACTTTATTAATAAAGTTTGTGTTTTTTTTATTTCATTATTCAATAATCGTGTTAGACTTTAATTTTGCTTGGTCTAAATATAAAATCGGGTATTTTTATTTAGTGGAAGCTCATTTATATTATCAAGTTTAGTCATTTATTATTGTTGGAGTGAAATCTTGTTTGAGTTAATTACTAGTTTAATTATTTACTAGAATTTTATTATTGTTTAGTGCAGTTTAATTTTATTTAAATGAATGATTGCAGGGTCTTTCTTTCACTATTTTGGTATTAAGTCTGGTTTTTATTCAGTTATTTTGCGCATGTTTAATTTTTAGTTAGGGTTTAAATTTCATTGCAAAATCTCAAAAATCCCAGGAACTCGAATCTGAACTATGTTCAGTAAACCTTTTATTTCTTGTTTTCTTTTGGAATTACACTAAATTTGGAATTAGATTGCATTCCCTAAAGAGACGATCTGGCATTTGAGCTGATTATTACACGACTGAACTCCTATACTTGGGATAGCTTCTGAGCTGCTCGTTTTTAGAGTGAGTCAAGTTTTTGGTGTCGTTGCCATGGAATGTCAGGTTTAGTTTCAAACTAGTGTTTTCCTCGTTATTTTAATTTTTCTCATGAAAAAAGAAAAGAAAGAAAATGATGAGTTTTGAAGAAAAAATTGTTGCACCTGCACCACGCACGCTTATGGATTTTTTGCAACCCACACAAACCACACAACCATGTTGCATCATATTTCCTGAGAATGCATAGAACTTTAATATTAAGCCTGGAATGATATCAGTGATAGCTCAATTTTATGGGATGGAGTGTGAAAATTCGAATCAGCATTTAACTGATTTTGAGCTTGCATGTCTTATAGTCATATATAGGGATGCTACTAATCAGGCAATTAGATTGCATCTATTTCCTTTTTCATTGAAAGACAAGCCTAAGATGTGGTTTAATTCTCTTAGGCCTAATCCTATCTCTAGTTTGGCTGATATGCAAAATGAATTTATGTATAAATTTTTTTCCTTACAAAGAACTCAATTTTTACAAGAACATATCAGTCGGGAGTTGATGAGATATTTCATCAAAGCTAGGAAATATTTCGAGATCAAGTTAACATGTGTCCCCACTATGGATTTGAATCCTGGTGTCTGGTCAACTATTTCTACACTGCATTAACTCTTGAATCGAAACAATTCGTTCATACTATGTGTTCAGGATATTTCTTCGACAAGGAGCCTGATGAGGCATTGGATTTTTTGGATCACTTAGTTGACTATGCTCAGCAGTGGAACACTAGGATTGATAGAAGACCAATTGGAGCTCAACCATTGAGAGTAGTACATGGTGGAAAATGGTATACACTAAAAGATGACTTTTATGTTGAGACATGTGTAGCTAACCTTACTAGAAGATTGGATGCTATGGAGATGGAAAAGGAGAATAGTATAGAGCAAATTTGGAATCAACCTTCCTAGTCCTATGCACCTCCTTATCAGCCATCATATCATCAGGCTGCCTTTCAACATTAGTATTAGCCACAATAGATCTCGTAGAGCTATGCAACTTCAGCATTTCAATCTAATGCAGCACCTGCTCCACCGGAGAAGTCTCTTGACGATACTTTTTAGTAAGGTAGATTAATACGCAGACCATGAATGAATTGCGAGACACCATTAATGAGATAAGCATGTAGTTGAATATCATAGAAAAAGGGGAATTTTCAGTAGAACCTCAACCTAATCCTCAAGAATACCAGCACCAATAGAAATAAATACATAATATTTCTCTTGAGATAGTGGAGGACTTTACTACTTCTTGAAGTGGAAAAGAAGTTTCCCAACTTGAGATACTCATCGACAGGCCAACAGTTGGCCAGACACTTGAAGTTACAACTGAGATATATGAGGTCAAAGAAAAATTAGAGGAAGCGAGCTTAGAATTGAAGAAGTCAGTTAACGTGGAGACTAAGACCAGTAAGGAGTACCAACCTATGGTACCGTACCCTCAGAGATTGACAACCGTGGAACCATCACTCCCTACTGGAGTAAGGTGATGGGTACACCCGATAAAGAGGGTGAGCATATTGGTGAGAGTTTAATTTTCAAGGAACCAGGTAAAAATTTTAATATTGATGCTTCTGAAGAACCAAACGTAACTACTCTGACAACTTTGCCTCAAAGACCAATTCTTAAAGAAGTGAATTTCCTAGAAAATATATTGAATAAAGATCTTTTCTTGTTAAGACAAGGAAGGAAGTCTGCACATGTTTTGTATGGTACCTTAGATTGTATTGATTTATTTGAGGCTAACTTTTGTATAGGTAACAAGACAAATTCATTGTGGCGACTCAAATTTGGAGACTCGCTAATTCAAATTATATACCTTCACCCACTAGATAAAATTCCTCCAGAGCCTCCCCTAGAACGAGTGTGATGTTTTTCTTTCCTTTTTGTTGGCTTTTCAATTCGATCCCTGGTTTTGATAATGACAAACTGCAAGTTTCTTATGTGTGTGTCCAGTGTTTGAGCAGGCTTGATATGTTTGCGCACACATAAGGGAAAGTATGGTGGAAGCTAGAAGACCTTAAAACTCACATCAACTTGTGTTTTCCACAGAAGACGGAATAGCAAAAGAAGAAGACATTTTGTTTTAATTGTATATGCATTTTTGTTTCATTATTTGGTTTGTAATAATTTATGGTCTATAATAATAGTATCACTTGCATAATAGGTATTTATGCTCAACATGACCATAGACTAACCATAAGGAGCCACAGGACCTTAGGGATCACACTTCGGTCGACTGATGCCGAATTTTTGGGGATTAACTCTCAAAAAGACCTAGACTAACCTTAAGTCCTCCATGCATAGATAAATGAGTGCCCTATTAAAATTAAGTTAATCATCATAAGAATAAGGACAACTTTTTAGAGAGAAAAGGACCGAAATGCCCAAGGATGGCGTGTTCGGTGGACCGAACTAAGTTACATTGAGATTTTCAGTCGATTGAACCCGCACAAGGTCAACAAGTTGACCGCTCAGTCAACCGACCAAAAGTATATAGACAAGCCCTAGTCAACCGAATCTCTCTGGGTCAACAAGTTAACCACTTGGTCGACCGACCAAGAATATATGGGCAACGCCTTGGTCGACCAAACCCCCACGTGGGAAATGCCAACTTCCCGATTGATCGAACCTTCCAGTTCAAAAAGATCCGGTCGACCAAACAGCATGGATTTGGAAAATCTCCTTTGAACCCCTTTAGTACAGTCGACCATCCTTCTAGTTCAAAATTCTCCCGATCGACCGAGCCTAGACACTCAGTTAACTAAACCTTGAATATAGTCGACCAGACCTCTCGAGTTGGTGAAATTTTTACAGTAATAAATCAAGGTTAATTTGCTTTAAACATCCTTAAACATTTTTCAAAATACCTAATAGGTCCCCAATGGTCAAAATTTGAGGGATATATATAAATACCCCCTCATTTGCCTTGGTTAGAAAGAGATTAACAAAAGTCATTAACAAAAATCCTCTTAACTATTTTATACTCCTCTTGCTATATACTCAATATTTCAAACATATTTCTATACACTCTTTTACATATTTATTAGAAAATATCATTTTGAAAAAGAGTGTTTGTTTTTCTAAGTTCTCCTAACTTGCAAATCAATTACATGGTGTAGGAAGATTTGTTTGTGGTATTGTGCATCATTTCAAATCATTTTCTGGGCATTACTCTCACATGTTCATATATATTTGAAAAATATTTTTGAGATTTTTTCTTGATTGTTATTCTCACAATATTTCATATATAAATATTTGATTGGGAATAACTTGTTTTTAGCTTCCTAGTCTTTGCATTCAAATTGCAAGACTTGAGAGCTTGCATATTTTATTTGATAAATCTTTTGCAAGCTTAAACCCTAAGTATCTGTTGTGATATTTGATTAAATATTTGTGTGATACTTGATTAGGGTTTCTGAGGTAACCTTGAATATTCACTCGTTCAATATATTATCTTGAATTAAATTTTCAGGAACTCACTTGAGCATAAATCCTATCATGTATGAGTGCACATATTGATTGAGCATAGTGGTATATAGATGCTTAGTGTAAGACGCATTTTACTTGTAGGCAAATTATAGTGTGAATTTCTTGTATTCCAGGCGTGGGCCTGGAGAGGGAGACTAGCCCTAGTAAATAATCCTGGATTGGCTTAGACCCAGTTAGGAAAGCTAAGTGCACCATCCTAGTAAGGTGTAGGTTAAGGTCAGCATAGTTAATTGACATGGTTGTAAATGGTGCTGCTCCACCATTAAGTGACCATTAGTGGAATCCTTGGGCTTGCAAGTTAGAGGCGGGGACATAGGCACAGTTGGCTGAACCCTAATAACATATCGTGTCTATTTATATTTGTTCAATTTATATTCCTACACATGTATGTTGTAGTGTGAATTCCGCATATGATTTAATTTTCGTATGTTACATTTATCTACGCATTTGGTTTTATGTGTATATAGACTGACCCTAGGTTGAGTATTACTGTTGGATTAGCTAAATCTACGAATAAATTTTAAATACCCAATTCACCCCCCCTTTTGGGAATACACCAAAGTCAACACTTTCTTTTCATTTTGTTTTACCATGTTCTATTTTTATTTTTAGTTAATTTTTTGGGACATTTTTCCTTAGTTTCAATTTTTATTTTCCCTTACTTCTCCACCCAAGTACACTCTACTTCCCCTATGCTTTCACATTAAGAACAATGTTCCACTCTAGTTGGGGGAAATGAGAAATTACATTGAAAAAAAAATTAAAAATACAAAAATATGTTGAATATGGATGATTAGGCCATGATTACCACTAACTTATGCCCTTTACATACTTGCATATAACCTAGGAGTTACACAATTAAGTTGTATAGTGGGTTATTTATGTGTAGTTTCTCTTTATATGGCTAATCTAAGAATTGTAATTCTATGTAGGTTGACTAGTAGTTCATTTATGTTAATCTAGTTATATAAACTCTTGTACTTACATGGTTTCTTATGAGGCTAAAAATACACATTCACATGGCTTGTAGCACTTAGGGTTCCTTGTGAGCCCTGAGAAAGCACCCGTGACGACTATGGCACCTTGTGAGGTATTGTTGGGCCATTTATCATTCTTTTGAGTTTTTGACATAAGCTCAGAGTTCATGAAACTCAAATTTCCTTTTTCTTAATGGATACTCTTTGTACTCTAATCTCGATTTTTGACTTACTAGCCTAGAGGTGACATCTAGTGGGGAGATAGAAACCTAGGTCTTGTAGCCTACTCTAGATGTGAAGGTTAAGTCACCCCTAGAAATAGACTTAGTTCATGGACTACTATTCAAGCTTAATTCACATGGGTGGTATGAAGACATTAAAAGAAGTGTAATGATTGTCCAAATTTCCAGTGAAAGGAAAGAAACTAAAGAATGAGCAGAAGAAAAAAAAAACAAAAGAAATAGAAATGCACATGAATGAAATGAAAGATTAACAACTGCTCCACGTAAATATCACAAAAAGTTAGGGACACGACACATGTTCTCCACATATGAAGTCTCTTCAACTACCTAATGATTCATATGTATTCACACCTAGTTTGTGAATAAGTTGATCTAGAGTGGTTTTGGTTGGATATGGCGAGTAGGTGAGAAGATGCTAGGGCGAAGGACTTGTTACCTCACAAATAAGCTGGATCCTTTTCAGACTAGTCCACTCCATACATTTAGAATTTGTTCCTTACAATATGTGGGATGTTTTATTGTGACACTCCTCCTCTCATATGACGAGTGAACCCATCCTTTTTGAGTGTTTTTAAGAGTATACTAGTTAGGCTAAGTCAAAATGACCATTCTGTAGGTGTCCATTGGTATCCTGGGTGTAATAAGTCATACACGTTACACATACCTCGAGACTTCACCCATTTATAATCGAATTTATATGACTACATTAACTCTGAATTGTATTACTGGTTAACTTTATGTGAGTGTACTGTTCTTAACAGTTATATAATGATGAAACTTGCATGAATGACTCGCTTCGAAATTGCGCAAAATAAATGAGCTTGTGTGTAATTTGGTTATATTCCTATATGTGAAATGGTATGGTCATGTCACATGTGCATTCACTTCATATTCTTTGGAATTAGTATTTGTGGGTACTGCCCTAGACTTCATTCACGTTATTTGCTAAAGACTAGCAAAACGTTAGTTGCGGTTGTGATGACGGGCCTAAATTGCATAATTAGGTATTTAAAATCATACATTGATGATTTTATTTTTAATTAAATGCCTAATTATGCTCAATATTTTAACATTGCACTCTATTTATAATATTTGGGTTTTATTGAATAATTTATGAATTTTTGATAATTTATTATTGGAGGGGAATTTATGGATATTAAGGCCAACATTACTTCGTAATATGGGCAAAATTCTCATATTCGAGCTTCGATTGAGGTGATTCAAAATGATGTGGAAAGCTGAGAAAATGCTCAACAACTTTCGTGTTTTGATCTTTAAGAGTTATAGGCTTTAGTAAGATCATACTCGAGCTTGTGCGCTGGGAAACAAAAAAAAAAACATATACCTTTTGGGTTGATTTAACCTGGCCATTAACGTGAGGTCGGGTCCTCTTGGTGCACTGGGTAGGGCTTCAAGGAGCAACTCTCTTCTCTCTTAATTCTTCTCAACCCCCTCTTCTCTCCCTCTCTTGGTTTTATTTTTTTTCCCTCACTTCTCTATATCCACCTCTCTTCGATTTTCCTTTCTATCTCTCTCCTTTTCTCTTTTCTTTTCCTCTCTCTGTCAGCCCTCTATATCTCTCCCTTTTCTTTATATTCTCTTCCTCTCTTCTCTCCCTCTTTTTTTCTCAACTCTCATTGTCTCCCTCTCTTCTCTTCCTCTTGTCTTCCTCTTGGTTTCCCTTCTTATTGTCCAATGTTGTTGCTCTTATTGCTTCCTGCCCCCTGTTGTGTTGTGTGCTGGAGGAGAACACTTACTTTGTGCTACTGGAGGCCAACCTGAGACCCCTTCTGTGTGCTGCTGGAGGCCAACTCGAGATCCCTGTGTGCTCCTGCAACTACTGCCAACCAAAGAACCCACACGGCCAACTCTTCCCCTCTCTCTCTCTCTCTCTCTCTCCCTCCCTCCCTCCCTCTCTCTTCTCTCAACACTCTTTTCTTTCTTTCTTTAAGTTATTTCAAAAGTTTAAATTTTTTTTTAGTATTATTATTTCCAAATTGTGTTTTTTTATTTCTTTCTTGCATTAAAATAGTTGAAGCTTTTAAGTTTTTTGGGGATTGTTAATTTAATTTTTCTTTTTCTTATTTAAATATTGTTTTAAAATTTGAATAATTTTTTGGGTACTCTATTAATAAAGTTTGTGTTTTTTTATTTCATTATTCAGTAATCGTGCTAGACTTTATTTTTGCTTGGTCTAAATATAAAATCGAGTATTTTTATTTAGTGGAAGCTCATTCATAATATCAAGTTTAGTCTTTTATTATTATTGGAGCAGAATCTTGTTTGAGTTAATTATTAGTTTAATTATTTACTAGAGTTTTATTTATTATTTAGTGTAGTTTAATTTTATTTAAGTGAATGATTGCAAGGTCTTTCTTTTAGTATTCTGGCATTAAGTCTGGTTTTTATTCAGTTTTTTTGTGTGTGTTTAATTTTTAGTTAGGGTTTAAATTTCATTGCAAAATCTCAAAAATCCCAGGAACCCGAATCTGAACTATGTTTAGTAAACCTTTTGTTTCTTATTTTCTTTTGGAATTATACTAAATTTGGAATTAGATTACGTTCCCTAAGGAGATGATTTGGCCTTTGGGTTGATTATTACACGATTTAACTCTTATACTTGGGATAGCTTCCAAGCTACTCATTTTTATAGTGAGTCAGCCACCTGGAAAACTGAGATGGAAGCCATAAAGAACTGGAGAGCGCAGATGGAACAAATGATGCACCAATATCGTCAAGATGATTTGGGTGGCTCCTCCTCTCATTAGAAGGTATACTCAGTCTTAGTGTTAATTTTAGCTCGCATCCTTATTTTCTTGATCTAGCTTCTTTATTGTGTATGTGTTTGCATGTCTATATTTTTTTTGTTAAAGAAGTGTCAATGATGTGTTATTGGTTGCTTCAAAGTCTTAAGACTTGCACTCATTTTTTTGGTAGTGTTTTTATTTTTATGATTAAAAGAAAGAAAAAATAGAAATGATATGATTTACTTTCGCAATGTAGATTAAAATTTCATCTATGCAAAGAAGATATTGAACCATATGACCTGCAAAAAAAGTAAAAAAAGATGTAGTTTCAAGTGCCCAAAATGCGTGACATATGCATGTTTTTGTCACAAACCAACTACCACCACCATACCCATAAGTAAAATGACCCATTGGAATTAAACTTGCATTAAACGAGACAATGGTTCCCATGTTTGTACTGTATGACGTACAGAAAAAAAAAAAAAGTAAAAATCAAGGTTCAAGGTGCCCAAAACATGGAATATGCATGTTTTTGTTGCAAATTGACTATCGCCACCGTGCTCGTAAGTAAAATGAGCCATGAGAACTAAACATACGCTTAATGAGCAGATGGTTTCCATGTTTGAACCTAATGACCTACAAAAATAGTTCAAAATTGGGTTCAAGATGCCCAAAACATGAAATCTAAGTGTTTTTTGTCACAATCTGATTACAACAAAAATACTCGTAAGTAAAATGACTCGTAAGAAGTAAACTTGCATGAAATTAGCCAATGGTTCCAATGTTTGTACCATTTTACCTGCCAAACAAGCCAAAATCGGGGGGTGCCCAAAACATGGAATATGCATGTTTTCATCAGAAACCAACCATTGTCACTGTGCTTGTACGTAAAATGACTCGTCGGAACTAGTCATGCATCAAACAAGCCAACAGTTCCCAATTTTAAACCACATGACCTATAAAATAAGTAAAAAATGGGGTTTCGAGTTGCCCAAAACATGGAATATGCTTGTTCATGTCACAAATAACCTACCGCCACCATACTCGTAAGTAAAATAAGCAGTGGGAACTAGTCATGCATCAAACAAGCCATCGGTTCCCATGTTTGAACTGTAAGACCTAAAAACAAGTAAAAAATTGTTGTTTTAGATGCCTAATACATGAATTCTACATATTTTTGTCACAAACCAGGTACCCCCACCATACTCGTAAGTAAAATAACTTATGGGAACTAACCTGCATCAAACGAGCCAACGGTCCCCAAGTTTGAACTGCTGAATTGAAAAAAAACAAGTTAAAAATGGGTACACGTGCATGATCACGATATTGTTCTTCAACTCTTCTTTCACCATCGACCTCTGCAACATAGACGATGAGGTCAGGCTCTGGTATAGGGAAGAACATGACACTCAAAAATCATTTGTGGAGGACTGGGAAGCGGATCCGGCTTGACATTCCTCTAGGCTACATGGCCCCACGAATGATTGGTGCTTAGCTTAGACATAGGAGCTTGGCATTATATGTTGAGAGTATGCTCCAGTCACCTACTTCACCTGGCCATAGGTGACAAAGGCTCAACACTTGGTTCTGTACGAGCACATCTTGGTAAGTAACCCTAAATCATTTCTTTTACTTTTAATATACTACACAATTAACTTTGTAACGTTCCATGTGTATTTCACATACAGGAAGAGTTTGATATGGACATTTTCACCGCTGACCATGTTAAAAAGGCGGTGAACGTGTAGCTATGCGCTTGGTTCAAGTGCTATCACACTAGAATGCGCAACCATTTTAGGAAAATGGGAGACCAGGCTGAGGTACATCCATACGATAGGATCTCCCTAGAGGAT
Organism: Malania oleifera; assembly: GCF_029873635.1. NCBI lineage: Eukaryota > Viridiplantae > Streptophyta > Magnoliopsida > Santalales > Ximeniaceae > Malania > Malania oleifera. Next base: position 30,495,416 of record NC_080428.1, on the reverse strand, counting down.
TAGGAGGTGGTGTGTTGCCATTTCTGCTACCCTAGCTATCAGGTGATGTGCCTGTATTATTATAACTACATTTTCGTATTGATGTGACTAATGAAAATTCACTACATCTTTTTGGTAGGCTATCAATGCAAAAAATGCTACGAACCACGGCAAACTTGATTCGACGCATTGTGGTGAGTCAAAATTATTCATCAATCATCGAAAGGTAAGTGCTATAAAACTATCTAAGCATTACATGACAACTATTATTTATGTTTACACATGTTTAAATTAATATTAATGATGTTTTATATTATAATGTAGCGTGATCCCATCACTGGCGAACTGGAGCCGAGGTCGGATCTTTATCAAAGAACATATTATAGGCCATCAGGGGAGCAGTGCCAAGGTTCGGAGAGCAAACATGTAAGTCAAATATATTATTTAGTTCATTATTTTATTCAAAACGTCAAAGTTATATTCTTATTTCTTCATTTTGTACAAATTCATGACTAAAAATAGGCGTGGATGGTCAAGTTGATGAATGCACCAGTTCCAAAGGGGAGTCAGCCAATGACGAATGACAAGATCTGCACTTGGGTGCTTAGGGAACCCGCAAGGGGTTGGTTGAATGGTATTGGTAGTAGATACATCACCCCAACATTGTCATCTTTTTCGAGTGCAGCGTCTTGCACTAAGCTCAACCAAAGGCGTCAAGTCGGCGAGTCTCAAAGAGAGGAGATGGTTCTCTGGATGCAGATGATGGAAATGGAGAACCAGCAAGTGAAAGAAGATATGATTTTCTGGAAAGCGGAGATAGAAGCCATGAATTACTAGAGAGCGCAGATGGAACAAATGATGCGCCAATCTCGTCCAGATGATGCGGGTGGCTCCTCCTCTCATTAGAAGGTATACTCAGTCTTAGTGTTAATGTTAGCTGGCATCCTTAGTTTCTTGATCTGGCTTCTTAATTGTGTATGTGTTTGTGTCTATATTTTCTTGTTAGAGAAGTGCCATTGATGTGATATTGGTTGATTCAAACTCTTAAGACTTGCACTCATTTTTTTTGGTAGTGTTTTTATATTTATGATCAAAAGAAGAAAAAAATAGAAAGGATATGATTTACTTTTGCAATGTAATTTAAAGTTTCATCTACGCAAAGAAGATATGGAACCGTATGACCTACAAAACAGGTAAAAAAAATGCAGTTCCAAGTGCACAAAAAGTGTGACATATGCATGTTTTTGTCACAAACCAACTACAGCCACCACAATCATAAGTAAAGTGACCAATTGGAATTAAACCTGCATTAAATGAGCCAAAGGTTCTCATGTTTGTACCATATAACGTACAAGAAAAGTAAAACCCAGGGTTTTAGGTGCCCAAAACATGGAATATGTATGTTTTTGTCACAAATCAACTACCGCCACCATGCTCATAAGTAAAATGAGCTATGACAACTAAATATATGCTTAATGAGTAGATGGTTCCTATTTGGTCACAATTCTACTACTTGTAAAAATAGTCGTTAGTAAAATGACTCGTGAGAAGTAAACTTGCATGAAATGAGCTAATGGTACCATTTTACCTACCAAACAAGTCAAAATCTGGGTTCGAGGTGCCCAAAACATGGAATATGCATGTTTTCATCACAAACCAATGAACTTCACCATGCTTGTAAGTAAAATGACTCGTCAGAATTAGTCTTGCATCAAACAAGCCAACGGTTCTCAATTTTGAACCACATGACCTGCAAAATAAGTTTAAAATAGGGTTTCAAGGTACCCAAAACATGCAATATGCTTGTTCTTGTCACAAGAAACCTACTGCCACCATAGTTGTAAGTAAAATAAGCAGTGGGAACTAGTCATGAATCAAACAAGCCATCGGCTCCCATGTGTGAACCGTAGGACCTAGAAAAAAGTAAAAAACGGTGTTCTAGGTGCCCAATACATGAAATCTACATATTTTTGTCACAAACCAAGTACCACCACCATACTCGTAGGTAAAATAACTTGTTGGAACTAACCTGCATCAAATGAGCCAACGGTCTCCAAGTTTGAACCGTTGGACCAAAAAAAAAAAAGTTAAAAATGGGGTTCAAGGTGTTGAATATGTGTAATATTCTTGTTGTTGTCACAAACCAACTACCATCACCATGCTCGTATGTAAAATGACTCATGGGAACTGGTTGTTAACATTAGTGCAATCCCAAGAGGGGGCTAAATTGGAGATTTGAAAATTTTCCTCCTAGGTTAAACTAATCTAGCAATAGTATAATGCAACCTTGGAGCAGTCCAAGTATATATGAAATTGCAGATACGATATATTAAAAAATTTTCGTACATGCACCACAATTTCAGTATTTCTCAACTAGATACAATTTAGTGTCAATCAGATATGCAGTACATTCAGCAGGAAGATTAAATCAAGTACAAAGTAGAATATAATGTAGGAAACGTAGAAGTGCACCGAATATTATATCGGGGTTTGGCCAATCCTGCCTACATCCCCACCTTGGCACACCCACACAAGGATTACACAATAAGCTCACTTAATGGCTGGAGCAGCACATAAACAACCAGGTCAATTAGTACAAGATAGACCTCAACCTTTACATACAATCCTTACCAGGCTGGATTACCGCCCCCTAGGCCACGCCTAGAATACAACAGTATTTCTTAATACAAGCTGAGTACAGTGATTATGCTTCTAAATCAAGTAGATATATACGAAATGTAACCAATCAAACACACATCAAGAGTATAGGAAATTATAAGCTCTGTGATGTGATTTTTGTGCAAGCAACACTCAACAAGATATAATCACAAATATGCTCAAGAGTATATAAACAAGCTATTTCTTTGAAACGGTATCTCAATAATAAATGAGGGTTTCAAAGATGTTAATCAAATATTCAATTCAACTCAAAAGTATTTTCTTCAATGAAATAGACACAAAAGTTGTTTGAAAAATATTATAGATTGTAAAAAATATTTGCACACCAAAAATATAGCGATAGGAATCTTGCAATAACAATGCAAAGATCCACAAGCTAATGAGTTTTTCCCAACACTAGATTTATCAAATAAAATCTGTGGGATAACTCTTTGCTTAGCTCTCAAAAATCAACAAACAATCAAGCGCACTGTTGAGAGTATTAAGCAATCAATAATATAGCTATAGCACACTAAGAACTCTCACAAAGCTCAAATGATTCAAAGGAATGGGTGTATGAGAGTATTTTGAGTAGTATGGGAAAAAATGAGCTTTTGCGATTGAGAGGATTTTGCGCTAATGATTTTCTTAATCTTTTGCTAATCCCCACAAATGAGGCCCTATATATAGAAGTTGGCCAAATTACGACCATTGGGGACATAAGGGTCTTTATTAAAATTATTTTAAAACAAATCCGGAAAATTAACCTTATTTAATAAATTTTAACCTCGGTAACGAGTGGCTGAACCATGGTTCAGTCGCCCGAATAGACTCAGTAGAAAAGTCTCTTTTGGACATTCGAGTGCCCAAGTGTATGTTCGGTTGGCTGAACCAAGGCGAAATTCATTTTGTCCACGTTTCAGTCGCCCGGTCTCAAGTTCGGTTTATCGAACTTACGTATTCGATCGCTTGAGAGTAAAATGAATTGTAGGTTAAGGCACCCGAGGATGATGGAAAAGTACGTAGTACTGGTTCGGTTGACCAAGGACAATACGTTCATATTTGGTTTGGTCACCCGAAACCTAGTCAACCCATTGACTTCTCAGTCGTTCGGGCGCCAGAAGTGTTTTGAACACAATGGGTTTTGTTGCGCAACCTCTCACATTTTTTCCTATTAAGTCCATTTACACTTCAACTTATTCACCTGATATCATAAGTGATTATGGGGACTCTCTTGTGCATTTGAGTAGGGACCAAAGGTCTTTCTAAGGCCTAGCGCTTACAATTAGCCTACATGCAAGACACGCAGAGATTATCACAGACCTTTTCCTATATTTACTATTACAGACGAATTAAAAATGAATGCAAATATAATAGAAAAATAGGTCTTCATTCTTTCGATTCTTCAGACGTCATAAATGAAACTTGATCTTTATAGTCTGTATGGCTTGCTTAAGTTCCTACCAACAGTGCATACTAAGGATAAACCTATTCAAGAAGCTCAATGCACAAGTGAGAAACATTGGTTTTATCAAAATCAAAATAGGACGAGACTCATAGAGTCAACATTCTCCCCTTTTTTTATGATGACAAAATAACTTGAAAGAGTGGGCAAAGCCAAACAGACTCCCCCTAAGTATATGCATAGAATTTGAATTTTAAGTGCAGGCATTTGAATGAGGACAAACATACACAAATTATGCAATCAGTTTTGATTGTCAATTAAAGCTCAAATAGTATAAAGTGATAATATGAACTCAGCTACATTTAAATTTCCCAATTTTGCATTAGACACATCTCCCCCTTTTTGACATCAGCAAGAAGAGGCTAAGGTAGGAAAGTAAACACAAAACATTCAGATATACGATTCAATTTTGGAAAATTTTTTTAAAAAAAATTTTGGCAGCAAGCCGTTTGAAAGTAAAGCAACTCCCAAAAATAAATCAAAACTTGAATGATTACAAGAATAACTCTTTATCAATTCATGCAAGATATTCTTTAAAGGCCAAAACAATGCATGCTATGATTCAAATACATCCAACATTCATGATCAGTATGAAGCACACAACTCAATATATACATTAAGAGTATGAATGAAAATGCTAGAATTGTTAAGGAATTTTAGAGCCGGAAATTTGAAGTTAAGTTGCTCCCCTTAACAATTTGAAGATATGGCCAAAATGAGATGAACTACATATATTAGCCAAGAATAAATTGCTAAGCAGTATAAACAGTTATTTTTAGATTCCTTGGACCAACTATACTGAATGTATATATATATTTGTCCCCTGATTAGTATAGTCAACCCAAAAAGCCACAAGTGCATCATAAATAGATATTAAGGCGTACTATATAGCACATAACCAAGAACAATTCATATTTGAATATAAATCCATAAAAGTTGGATATTATGTTCAGGGTTACAGAAGAGCCTCAATATACAAGAAATAAATTTATAAAATGCATATGAGTCCTTTAAGCTCTTTCTATAAGGATGGAGCTCAATTCCCCTAACTACTTGATGATTACACAAGGATGAAATTTAATTTTCAATTATTTTTCACTCATCCCATCAAAAAGATTTTATCGTTTATTTTATCATAATCATCTTTAACACAAGGTTTTAGTTTGGAAAAATTTATGTCAAAATTTTGACAGCATGTCGTCTATAAATTGAACATTTCCCAAATTTTCATGCACCGAAACCTGATAGATTCAAGCAATCAATTCAAAATAATTGATTTTGAGCATGTGAGTTCCTAGTTTAACTATCAGGATGTAATACACATCAATTGCATCCACCATGCAGGAGGCATTCTAGACTAAGCATGCAATCAAGTAGCAATTATCAATTCATAAATATAATCTATCCATAAAAAATATAAATAGTTAAGAACAGAGGATAGAATTGAGTTCAACACAGTATTGTTATTCATTAAGGCATGTAAACTATGATTATGAGAGTATTTTAATTTAGTAGTCATGAAAGTGTAATGCTCCCCCTGAGCATTTAATCTTGGCTTATCATGCTTCGGCTTAAAGGACTAAAAAGTCACAATAAGTATTTCTTTAAATGAACTAAGCTACATTGCCTCTTTTCTTTATGAATCCTAACAAGTGAGAGGCATAAGTTCAAATGGCTTTGAATTTTAAGGTTCATGCATAGGTTTCTATAAATTTTGTTCTATCATCTAGATTGAAACCTATAGCAATCATTTTAGCCTTTAACCTTATTTTGATCATGTGAAGCTTTAAATGATTTGATTAAAGTTTGAGAGCTTGGAGGAAAAATTGTATACTCTTGAGGAATAAACTTCTATTGTGTTCACAAGAGTATATGAGGAAGCAGGACATTATGCATGATTAAATATGTCCTAACTAATTTGGTAAGGAGCATTTATGGGTATATGAATATTATAGACCAAAGCTCATGGGAGATTGGAAAGTATCCTTTAAATATGATCACTATTTTGAGCAAGGATACAACCAAGGAATAGGATGAAAACTTTACCAAATGTGATCGTGGTTTCTGAAATTTTCCTATGGAGAAGGAAGATATTTGTATGAATCAAAACTAGAGAATTTTACATTTAACACACAAGAGATTATTTCGATTGACTAGTAAAGCATGAATCCCTTAGTCAATGATTCTAATTTTGATTACGAGAAGGATGTCTATTAAAAAGCACCTGATGAATAAGTAGTTATGATCAACAATGCATAAATCTAGAAAGATGACTAAGAATTTTATTATGCTTTTAAAGCTCCAAGATAAGTTTAGGATTAGATGATACTTAATGTATTATTTATTTCCTAAAGCTCAGTCTTATGCAATGTGTTAGCTTTGGTGCAATCCTAAGAGTGGGGGTGAATTGGGTATTTAAAATTTATCGCCAAGGTTAAACCAGATAAGCAGTATTACTTAACCTAGGGTCTGTCTATGCAAATGTAAACCTAATCATTTACAATATAACATACAGGTGCAGTAAGTAAATTGCGAAAATGTAAAGAACACGCACGATATGTTATCGGGGCTCGGCCAACTGTGCCTATGTCCCCGCCTCTAGCTTACAAGTTAGAAGACTCCGCTAATAGCTCACTTAAGGGTGGAGCGGCATGGTTTACAACCAAGTCAAATTAACACAGGGCTGACCTCAACCTTAACCAAGTCAATTAGCGGGGCTGACCTCAACCTACACGCCTTAACAGGACGACGCACCTAGCTTTCCTAACCGGGTCTAAGCCAATCTGGGACTATTCCAGGGCTAGTCTCCCTCTTCAAGCCCGTGCCTAAAAATACAACAAATGTGTATAAAATTTGTACACGAAAATATGCTTCTAGAAAAGAAGATGTGTGCACCAATACAGCTCAATCAATAAAGCAAGCACGAATGATATGTAGATATGCTCAGTGCTCTAATGTGTGCTAAACACTCAATCAAGTATGATAATTAATCAAGTCTAGAGTGTGTATCTAAGCAGGATTTGAAACACAATATTCGAATATCACAAAATCAGATCAGGGTTTCATATATGATAAGCAAGATAGATCAAACAAACTCAATACGATATTTCAATGTCTAAAGCACAATGGAGTTGTTTGAAAGATTAGTTTTTCACAAAATGATTTTTGCACACAAATTCTAGGTTTGGGTATCTTGCAACAACAATGCAAGAACCACAACCCTCAAAGTCTTCCCACACAAGATTTATCAAATAAAATCTGTGGAAGAACTTTAGGCTATACTCTCAAATAAAATCAATCAAACTTTATACCAAAAGAGAGTATTAGCTAGAGAGATTACACCCTATAGCCTTATAGAAATACTCACAATGCTTAGAGAAATAAAGATTGAAGAGTATGTGAGTGTTTGCAAGAAGTTTTTGGCAAATATAGGGTTTTGAGAGTTAAGAGAGTTTTGCCCTAATCAAGTTTGCTAATCCTTGCTAATAATGATAAATGAATGAGTATATATAGGCAAGGAGGTATTTTTGATCGTTGGGGACCTATTGGGCATTATTAAGAAAGTTTTAAATCATTTTAAAATAATTAACTCTGTTTATCTTTAACTGTGGTAAAAATCAGGGCAACCCAAGAGGTCCGGTCGACCAAAAATGTTTCGGTCGACCAAGTCTCAAATGGTTTGGTCGACCAGGAAATATTGAACTAAGGGCACGGTGGACCAGGAGAGGGCGATTTCCTAATTTTTCGAGTTTCAATCGACCAGGCCATTTTGAACTGGCTGGTTCGGTCGACCAGACCGCCGGGAATTCTCTCGAGAACCCTCCGGTTGACTAGGTAGTTGTAGTACAAAAGTGGTCGATCGACCAGATGGTCAAACTTTTGACCCCAGGGGATTTCGGTCGACTAGGGCCTTTTGAACTACCTGGTTTGGTCGACCAAATGGTCAAAATGTTGACCAGAGAGGTTTCAGTGGACCAAGGCTTCTTGAACTATCTGATTCAGTTGACCAGATGGTCAAAATGTTGACCAGAGAGGTTCTGGTCGACCAGGGCTTTTTGAACTACCTGATTCGGTCGATCAGATGGTCAAAATGTTGACCAGAGAGGTTCTGGTCAACTAGGGCTTTTTGAACTACCTTGGCTGGTCGACCGAAAGTGCACCATATGTGCATTTCGGTCCCGTTTCAAAACATACAAGCCCTATTCAAGTGCCTAACAAACAAATGTGTAAATGTGTGCATCCTAAGATCACTTAGGGTCCAATTTTGAGGACACCAAAAAGGTCCGGTGTCGGTCGACCGGTGTTCCCTATGGTCTTTCTATGGTCCATGTAGGTACCTAAAGTCCAACTAAGGTCAATTTGAGCATACCTACCTATCATGCATAATGCAAATTATTACAAGCCATATAAGTGTACAGTCCATAATAAAATTACATTCTTGAATGAAGAAACTAAATAATAAATACAAATGTAGCACAAGATTCTTCATTCATCGGCACGAACACCGCATGCCATCATGATAAGTCTTTTAGTCTTAAAGCGCGCACAAGGTGAACCTGCATGCAATTCTCAGTACAACCATTAGTACCAAGAGTATTTGTCATAATCAAAATTGGGTGTCACCAATCGGGTCAACATTCTCCCCCTTTTTGATGATGACAAATACTTTATGCAAAAGTGGGTATAGCCAAGAAAGACTCCCCCTGACTTTATACATAAAGATAATTAAAGTAATGGGTAATTAAAGATTATGATTAAGCATTGTTTTACCCACTTTTGCCTTTTCTCCTCCTTTTGGCAACAGCAAAAAAGGTTAAGCAATAAAGCTCAAAGGCAAATGATGTCATTTAGATACAAAAGGTATATTGGGAGGAAAAAATTTTTTTTTAAAAAATTCGGCAGCATGCTGTTTGAAAATAGACCATTCCCAATCATAACTTTGTACCTAAGTGACCTGTGTTGAGTTTCAATCGAAAGTATATAGCACATATGACTCAACTAGTATAATATGATCAAGAGTTATAACTTTTAGCATCCAAAAATATAGTATAATCATATAATGCATAATGAATGACAAAGGATGACATATAACAATTTGATCACTCAAACTATATAACTGGTCATTTAAATGATTTAAATGACATGAAAACAAGGTTAGACCATAAACATACACAAATCCTTACGATTGAAACATATCATAAGACCCGTGGAAGATTAGAGTTAAGAACACACGACATATGACACCAAATAGAAGGTTTGAGTATAAAAACAGTCTAACTAGTTCACATGCATTTTTATGTAAAGTTACTGAACCAGTTATACGACTTTAAAACATGAATGTATATAATAGTAATAATGAGGCAAGAGAAAAAGTTTGAGTTTTGAAAAATAGTTCTTGCCATAAAGTATTATAATAAATACATATGTATATAAATATACACATATATCCCCCTTTAAATGTTTGCTCAAAATACTAGGGGGTTGCTTGCCAAAGATAATTTAAATATCATGTAAGCAAGCAACAAATTTTATAGTTTGTCAATAAAGCATAACTGAAAAATAACCAGAAAGGCCACAACCATGATGATCCTAAATATGTCAAACAATTTAAAGCAAGGATTGCATAGCAAACACAAACAGCATGTGGCAAAGCAACACATTTCAGAGTATGATTTTCAATAAGAACAATGCATTCAAGCACATGCCGCACATGATTTCAAAACAGATCTAAGCTAAAAGATTGGTGAGCATAATTTGATAGGCATTTCAATTTTAGATGTTGCCCCTATCAATTTGAATTATTGCTTAGATACTATAAATTACTTATACTTTACAAGGGATTGATTTCATTGAATATACCAAAGTGTAAGTGAGCACACAAACCATTCTTCGACAACTATACTGGATGTCTATTAACAACATTTATCTCAAATCAGTATAGTCATACCTATAAACAACAAGTGCATCGACAATCAATATTAAGGCATTCAATGCAACTCATGATCCAAAAACATTTCACATCCAAACATGAGACTTTACGTGCAGGATATAATGTTCAAGGATATTAGAAGAGCCTCAATATTTCAATAAACAATAGTGATGCATGTGGGACCTATAAGTTCTTTCTATAAGATAGGTGCTCAGCTCTCTAAGTGCTTGATGATTATGCAAGGATGAAATTTAATTTTCAATTAGTTTTCACTTATCCTTTCAAAAATGTTTTAATGTTAATTTTATCATAATCATCTTTAACATAAGGTTTTACATGGGAAGATCCTAGCAGAATTTTACAAATATGCCGTTTGTATATAGGACATTTTCCCATAAAAAAAAAAAAAAAAACTTATACTTGATAGTAGGTTGTTTTCAACAAATAAAACATATAAAGCAAGCAACAACCTATTATCCACATCTAGCATGCAAATAATATCACTGCATACGCCATGCAGGAGGCTTTCAACACAAACATGCTTTTTAGTAGTTCAATCAACAACTCATAAAAGAAATGAACTATCCAATAGATGATATGAACAGCAACTAACAATGGATAGTTATGATATTAATGCAGAGTTATTCTCACAAAGGCATACAAACATATAAGCATGAATAAAAATTGAGAGCATTTTAATGAATATAAATATGAAAGATGAATGCTCCCCCTTAATTATGCACTAATTCATTTTATGCCTTTTCTTATTTTTCAAGTTCTTTAGGCCAAGTGTATTAAGATTTTCAATGTTATATGCTTGGCTTTGGATGGATGAATAGGCTTAGAGGACCAAAAGGTCACAATGTATATGTCTTTGAATGAGCTAAGCCTATATTTTCCTCTTTTCTTATGGTTTACAATATGTGAGATGCTTAAGTTTAAATGACTTTTCATTTTAAGCTCCATGCATAGGTTTCTTTGAATTTTTGTTCTATCACCTAGATTGAAACCTATATCAATTAAATTAGCCATTTTAACTTAATTCATGAGGATGAAGCTCTTAAATGATTTTATATAAACTTTGAGAGCTTGGAAGATAATTGAATACTCTTAAAGATTAAACGTTTTATTTAAGTTTAATAGAGTATTCAAAAGTAGGACATTGTACAATATAAGCATTTTAAAGAATACGTCCTAACTTATTTTGGCAAAGAGCATTGTGGAGGATATGAATAACTAGGAACTAACACTCATTGGTGATTGGAATGTATCCTTTAGATATGATCATAACTTTAGACCAAGGATACGAACCAATGAGAAGGTGGATCTTTACCTGAAGTGATCGTGGTTGGTAAAGATTCCCTATGGAGGACATAAACCAAAATTAGAGGATTTATAATTTAAGCTCAAAGGGAATTTTTGATTTATTAGTGAAACTAGAATCCCTTAGTGATTGCCTCTAATTTTAATTGTAGAAGGATATCTTTTAATAAGCACCAGAAATATTTGGAGTTGATGATTAATAGTGCTTTAAGCCTAGAGTGATGACTAAACATTTTATTAGGCATTTAAGTTCAATGATGGGTTTAGGATTAAATGATATATAGTGTGAGATGGATTCCCTAAACCACAAGCTAGGTAATGGACAAAATGTATGCTTAACTTTAGATATTCATATTTACACATGAGTTAAGCAATTTGAAATTTTAATACAAGGCAAAAATGTCATGTCCATTTGGAAGTGGATTTTCATTCAAGTAGCCAATAATTTCATATTTCAACCAAGGAATGTATGCATTAAGTTCAGATTGGTTATAAGCTTGGATTTGCAAATTGGCTTGATTTTTCAAAATACTTAGTATGTAAGATTTTAAATAGTTGGCATATACTAAGATTTTACATTTTCAGTCCCGAACCATTTCCTAAGCCTTTAGAAGACACTACCCCCTATGGCTAATCCTAAATGCTAAGGATGAATTATGTGTTCATGTAATTCCTGTTTGAGCAAATTCTTCCTTGAATATCAAGGGGTTTTCTTTCTTAACAACCCATATCATTTTTCTACCTTTTATTCTCGATGGGTTAGGACTAGGTGGTACTTTGACTCTCCAGACTTGTTTGGGTTTCACACCTTTTCTTTTAAATGGGCAATCAAATTTTATGTGCCCCTTCTTTTTATATAGAATGCATGTGGTGTGAGTGTATGGACTAGAGGAGGTACTAGCATAGTGTTTTGATTCTTTTACAAAGTACCCCATGTATAGGTTCTTTCTTTTCTTATTTTCAATCCCATTATAACCTATACCTTCCTTATCTAAGGTCATCTTTTGTGCACCTAGCAATTTATCAAAGTTTTCCTTGCCTCTAGTGAATGTGTAAATGATCTTAGATTGATCTTCTATTTTCTTCTCTAGATCTTGAATTTTTGAGTTCTCCAAATTTTTGCAAGCATTTTGAAGTTTCAAAAGTTCTTTAGACATATTACTTGCTTTAGTTTCAAGATCTGCAATCAAGTGGTCTTTATTATCATCATTAGAAATTTTAGATTTCAAGATAGTCAAATCCTTTTCCAATGATTCATTCTTGCTTACTAATCTTTTAATTTTCAATTCAGTCTCTCTTTCAGCAAGAATTTTAGATTCACACTCTTTTATGCATGCATCATACTTGTTTTTCAGCATAGAGTATTTCTTATTTGATTTAACAAGTAACTTATGAGTCCTAACATATTCACATTGCAATTCCTCATAAGTTGGCATGCTTTCACTATCACTACTATCATATGATTCACAATCAAATGCATCATTCAATTTAGCACATGAATCATTTTCATAATTATCTACTAAAGTAGAAGGAACAGAGATAACCTCATTATCAATTAGGGCGACAAAGCACTGGTCACCTCCCTTAAGATCAGTAGAGCTTGAGTCACATGGAGAGATCACCTTGTTTTGCATGGGTGCACCATATCTCCTCTCAAGTTCATCCCAAGTCTGCTTAGCATTACTACACGCCATAACCTCACATAAAACATTAGAATCTAAAGCATGCAGTAAGGTATTCATGGCATCAAAATTTACCTGCACTAAGTTCCTATCAATATCATTCAATTCACATTTAGATTTAGGAACATCAAAACAATTAATGGATTTAATAGGCACACTATCACCTTCATCAATGACTTTGCAAAATCTCCAATTTAAAGCTTTCACATATACAGTCATTCTAAATTTCCATACAACATAGTTTTCACCGCAAAATATTGGTGGGCGTGTGACCAACCTTCCCTCACATGAAGGGGATGCACTACCATGAGCCATCATGATCTTTTACTAAATAATGTTCAAATCTAAGTTACGAGGCTCTGATACCAATTGTTAGCTTTGGTGTAATCCTAAGAGGGGGGGTGAATTGGGTATTTAAAATTTATCGCTTAGGTTAAACCAGATAAGCAGTATTACCTAACCTAGGGTCTGTCTATACAAATGTAAACCTAATCATTTACAATATAACATACAGGTGCAGTAAGTAAATTGCGGAAATGTAAAGAACACGCACGATATGTTATCGGGGTTCAGCCAACTGTGCCTATGTCCCCTCCTCCAGCTCACAAGTTAGAGGATTCCACTAATAGCTCACTTAAGGGTGGAGCGGCACCATTTACAACCAAGTCAAATTAACACAGGGCTGACCTCAACCTTAACCAGGTCAATTAGTGGGGCTGACCTCAACCTACACGCCTTAACAGGACGACGCACCTAGCTTTCCTAACCGAGTCTAAGCCAATCTGGGACTATTCCAGGGCTAGTCTCCCTCTTCAAGCCTATGCCTGGAAATACAACAAATGTGTATAAAATTTGTACACAGAAATATGCTTCTAGAAAAGCAGATGTGTGCACCAATACAGCTCAATCAATAAAGCAAGCACGAATGATATGTAGATATGCTCAATGCTCTAATGTGTGCTAAACACTCAATCAAGTATGATAATCAATCAAGATCTAGAGTATGTATCTAAGCAGGATTTGAAACACAATATTCAAATATCACAAAATCAGATCAGGGTTTCAAATATGATGAGCAAGATAGATCAAACAAACTCAATACGATATTTCAATGTCTAAAGCACAATGGAGTTGTTTGAAAAATTAGCTTTTCACAAAATAATTTTTGCACACAAATTCTAGGTTTGGGTATCTTGCAACAACAATGCAAGAACCACAACCCTCAAAGTCTTCCCACACAAGATTTATCAAATGAAATCCATGGAAGAACTTTAGGCTATACTCTCAAATAAAATCAATCAAACTTTATACCAAAAGAGAGTATTAGCTAGAGAGACTACACACTATAATCTTATAGAAATACTCACAATGCTTAAAGAAATAAAGATTGAAGAGTATGTGAGTGTTTGCAAGAAGTTTTTGGCTACTATAGGGTTTTGAGAGTTGAGAGACTTTTGCCCTAATCAAGTTTGCTAATCCTTGCTAATAATGATAAATGAATGGGTATATATAGGCAAGGAGGTATTTTTGACTGTTGGGGACCTATTGGGCATTATTAAGAAAGTTTTAAATCATTTTAAAATAATTAACCCTGATTAAAATATGTTTAACTGCGGTGAAAATCAGGGCAACTCGAGAGGTCTGGTCGACCAAAAATGTTTCGGTCAACCAAGTCTGAAATGGTTCGGTCGACCAGGAAATATTAAACTAAGGGCACAGTCGATCAGGAGAGGGCGATTTCCCAATTTTTTGAGTTTCGATCGACAAGGCCATTTTGAACTGGCTGGTTTGGTTGACCAGACCACTAGGAATTCTCCCGAGAACCCTCCGGTTGACCAAGTAGTTGTAGTACAAAAGTGGTCGGTCGACCAGATGGTCAAACTTTTGACCCCAGGGGGTTTCGGTGGACCAGGGCCTTTTGAACTACCTAGTTCGATCGACCAGATGGTCAAAATGTTGACCAGAGAGGTTTCAGTCAACCAGGGCTTCTTGAACTATCTGATTCGGTCGACCAGATGGTCAAAATGTTGACCAGAGAGGTTCTGGTCGACCAGGGCTTTTTGAACTACCTTGGCTGGTCAACCGAAAGTGCACCATGTGTGCATTTCGGTCCCGTTTCGAAACATACAAGCCCTATTCAAGTTCCTAACAAGCAAATGTGTAAATGTGTGTGTCCTAAGGTCACTTGAGGTCCAATTTTTAGGACACCAAAAAGGTCCGATGTTGGTCGACCGGTGTTCCCTAAGGTCTTTCTATGGTCTGTGTAGGTACCTAAAGTCCAACTAAGGTCAATTTGAGCATACCTACCTATCATGCATAATGCAAATTATTACAAACCATATGAGTGTACTGTCCATAATAAAATTACATTCCAGAATGAAGAAACTGAATAATAAATACAAATGCAGCACAAGATTCTTCATTTATCGGCACGAACACCGCACGCCATCATGATAAGTCTTTTAGTCTTAAAGCGTGCACAAGGTGAACCTGCATGCAATTCTTAGTACAACCATTAGTACCAAGAGTATTTTTCATAATCAAAACTAGGTGTGACCAATCGGGTCAACACAATGGACAGAGTATGCTTAACATTAGATTTTCATATTTAAGTATAAGTTAAGCATTTAAAACTAGATATAAGGCAAACATGCCATGTCCATTTGAAAGTGGATTTTTATTCGAGAAGCCAATAATTTATATTTCAACCAATGGATATGTGCATTAAGTTCAGATTGGTTAACAACATTGATTTGCAGATTGGCTTGATTCTCAAATAATCGCAGTGTACCAAAGGTGGAATGACAAATCATTTTAGGGACAAACTACTTCGTAGGACAATGGACATCATTCCCCCAAAGCCTAGAACATAAGAAAAGCATTTATGTAACTCCAATTGGAATTCGTTCCTCCTTAAGTTCTAATGAGTTTCCATTCTTTACAACCCATACCATTTTTCTATCTTTAAGCCTTGATGGGTTAGGACTGGGTGGTACTCTGACTCTCTAGACCAGTTTGGATTTCACACCATTACTATTAAACAAGAAATCAAATTTTATGTGCCCCTTCATTTTACATAAGATGCAAGTGGTGTGAGTGTATGGACTGGAGGAGGTACTAGTATAATGTTTAGATTCTCTTACAAAGTACCCAATGTATAGGATCTTCCTTTTCCTATTTTCAATCCCATTAAAACCTATACCTTCTTTATTTAAGGTCATCTTTTGTGAACCTAAGAGCTTATCAAAGTTTTCTTTATCTCTAGTGAATGTATGGATGATCTTAGACTGGTCTTCTATTTTCTTTTCTAGATCTTGAATTTTTAAGTTCTCTAGACCTTTGCAAACATTATGAAGTTTCATAAATTCTTTAGTTATATTGTTTGCTTTATTTACAAGATGAAGGATATGAAGATCCTTTTCATTTTCAATTGTAAGTTGGGATCTTACGTCTTTAAGCTCTTTTTGCAGCATAGCATTCTTATTTTCCAAATTCATGATTTTGAAATCCTTTTCCTTTATTGACAAGAATTTTTGATTCAAGTTCTTTCAATGATGTCTCATTCTTGTTTTTCAAAATAGTATAGCGTTTAAAAGTTTTAACAAGGGACTTATGAGTTTTAACATATTCAACTTGCAATTCCTCGTAAGTTAGCATGTTTTCACTATCAGAACTATCACATGACTCAAAATCAGACGCATCACAAGATTTATCACATGAATCATTGCATGGATTATTTGATAAAGCATAAGGAGAAAAATTTACCTCATCCTCGGTTAAAGCAATAAAGCACTGCTTTTCTCCTTCATGTCCTTTTGAGCTGGAGTCACATAGAGCTATAGACTTTTCATGCTTAGATGATCCATATCTCTTTTCAAGTTCCTCCCAGTTTTGACATGCCCTTACTTTATGAAAGATATTAGTATCTAAAGCATAAAATAGAATATTTTTGGCATCAAAATTTATTTGAATTAAACTCATATCATTATCATTCAGCTCTATTTCTAATTTGGGAATTTCAACATTATTGACACTCTTTATAGGCACGATATCCCCTTGACTAATGACTCTCCAAGTCCTCCAATTCGACGATTTTATAAAAATAGTCATTCTAAGTTTCCAATTAGAAAAATTTTCACCAGAAAACATTGGAGGGTTTGTAGAGAAACTACCCACACACGATTGCTATACACCAACACAAGTCATCATGATATTTAACAAAATAACATTTAAGTCTAAGTGATTATGCTCCGATACCAAATGCTAGCTTTGGTGCAATCCCAAGAGGGGGGTGAATTGAAGATTTAAAAAATTTCCTTGTTAAACTAATCTAGCAACAATATAATGCAACCTAGGAGCAGTCCAAGTATATATGAAATTGTAGATACGATATATTAAACAATTGTTAGTACATGCACCACAATTTAAGTATTTCTCAACCAGATACATTTTAGTGTCAATAAGATATATAGTATATTCAGCAGAGAAATTAAATCAAGCACAAAGCAGAATATAATGCAGAAAACGTAAAAGTGACACCAAATATGATATCGGGGTTTGGCCAATCCTGCCTACGTCCCCGCCTTGGCACACCCGCACAAGGATTACACTATAAGCTCACTTAACAGGTGAAGCGGCACCTAACAAAACAAGGTCAATTAGCATAGGACTGACCTCAACCTCTACATACAATCCTTATTGAGATGGATTACTGCCCCCTCGGGCCACACCTAGAATACAACAGTATTTCTTAATACAAACTAGGTACAGTGATTTTGCTTCTCAATCAAGCAGATATGTACCAAATGTAATCAATCAACCACACATCAACATTATAGGAAATTTTAAGCTCTGTGATGTGATTTTTGTGCAAGCAACACTCAACAAGATATAATCACAAATATGCTTAAGAGTGTATAAACAAGCTATTTCTTTTGAAATAAGATATTTAAATCTCAATAATAAATCGGGGTTTTAAAGATGTTAATCAAATATTCAAATCAACTCAAAAATATTTTCTTCAATGAAATAGGCACAAGAGTTGTTTGAAAAATATTATAGCTTATAAAATATATTTGCACACTAAAAATATAGCTATAAGAATCTTGTAATGACAATGCAAAGATCCACAAGCTAATGAGTTTTTCCCAACACTAAATTTATCAAATAAAATCTGTGGGATAACTCTTTGCTTAACTCTCAAAAATCAACAAACAATCAAGCACAATGTTGAGAGTATTAAGCAATCAATAATATAGTTGTAGCATACTAAGAACTCTCATAAAGCAAGGATGAATCAAAGGAACGAATGTATGAGAGTATTTTGAGTAGTATGGGCTAAAATGAGCTTTTGTGATTGAGATGATTTTAGCACAAATTATTTTCTTAATCTCTTGCCAGTCCACACAAATGAGGCCCTATATATAGAAGTTGGCCAAATTATGACTGTTGAGGACATAGAGGTCTTTATTAAAATTGTTATAAAATAAATCAGGAAAATTGATCCTGTTTAATAAATTTTAACCCAGATAAAAAATAAGCAACCTGAGAGCTTTCAGGTGGCTGAACCAAGGTTCGATCGCCCGAATTGACTCAGTAGAAAAAGTCTTTTTTGAACGTTTGGGTGCCCACGTGTATGTTCAGTTGGCTGAACCAAGGTGAAAATCATTCTGTTGCGTTTCGATCACCCGGTCATAAGTTTGGTACATATTTGTCTTCTAAGCGTAAAATGAACTGTAGGTTGGGTGCCTAGGGATGATAGAAACGTACATAGTAATGGTTCAATTGATCGAGGACAGTACATTCATATTTGGTTCGGTCGCCCAAAACCAAGTCAGCCCGCTGACTTCTCAGTCGTTCGCGTGCTCGAATTGTTTTGAACACAATGGGTTCGGTCGCCTGACCTCTCACATTTTTTCCTATTAAGTCCATTTACACTTCAACTTATTGCCCTGATGTTATAAGTGATTATGGGGACTGTCTTGTGCATTTGTGTAGGGACCTAAGGTCTTTCTAAGGTCTTGAGCTTACAATTAGCCTACATGCATAACATGCAGAGATTATTACAGACCTTTTTCTATGTTTACTATTACTAACCAATTCAAAATGAATGCAAACACAATAGAAAAATAGGTCTTCATTCTTTCGATTCTTCAGATGCCATAATCTTCATAGTTCGTATGGCTTGCTTAAGTTCCTACCAACAGTACATGCTAAGGATAAACCTATTCAAGAAGCTCAGTGCACAGGTGAGAAATATTTGTTTTTTCATAATCAAAGCGGGATTAGACTCATAGATTCAACACTAGTCCTTCATCAAACGAGCACACAGTTCCCAAGTTTGAAGCACATGACCTTCAAAACAAGTAAAAATAGAGTTTAAGGTGCCAAAAATGTGGAATATGCTTGTTCATGTCACGAACCAACAACCGCTACCATGCTCGTATGTAAAATGATCCATGGTAAATGCTCTTGCATCAAACAAGTAAGTGGTTCACAAGTTTGAACCGTAGGACCTAAAAAAACAAGTCAAAAATGGGGTTTCAGGTGCCTAAAATGTGAAATATGCATGTTTTTTTTTTTCACATACAACCTAACGCCACCATACTCGTAAGTAAAATGACCTATGGGAAATAACCTGTGTCAAATGAACTAATAGTACCCATGTTTGAACCATATGACTTGTGAAAAACAACTCAAGAATGGGGTTCAAGATGCCCAAAACATGGAATACACATGTTTTTGCCACAAATCAACTACCGCCATCATGCTCGTAAGTAAAATGACCTGTGGGAATTAAACTTGCGTCCATTTGCCAACAATTCCCACGTTTGTATCGTATGACCTACAAAACAAGTCAAAATGGGTTTAAGGTGCCCAAAATGTGGAATATGCATGCTTTCGTCATAAGCCAACTATCACCACCTTTCTCATAAGTAAAACGATCCATGGGAACTAGTCATATGTCAAATGAGCCAATGGTTCCTAAGTTTGAACCATATGACCCACAAACACAAGTAAAAAATGTTGTTTTTGGTGCTATCCCAAGAGGGAGGTGAATTGGAGATTGTAAAATTCATAGGTCAAATCAAGATGCAATCAGTAATACACAACCTAGGATCAATCTAAACTATTATAAATCTTGCTGATATATAAACGAGCAGATAATTTAAACAACTAGAGCAATTCCAGTATTTATCAAATTCTCTTAAACCAGTATATAAAAACAAATGCAGGGATATCAACAAGAATGTATAAACATGCACAACAGGAATGTAAAAAGTATAGGGAAAGAAAAAAAAATGCATATTTTACGAGGTTTGGCTCACCATCCTACATGCTTGCCCCAAGCAAACTCGCTTAAGGATTTCACTAAATGCTCACTCAATTAGGTGGAGCGATGCTGTTACAACCTCTCCATATAAGGCAGAGACTCCCTAGTGCACTTATCGGGCAAAGCCAAACCATTTACAAGCCGCTCCTTACAAGATAGAGCACCTCCTAGCTTAATTTCTGAACTAAGTCAAACCAATACAAAGATGTAAATGATTTTGTATACAACCAAATTGCTTCTTCAAAATAAGCTATTGTGTATAAGGTAAAGCTCAATGCACTATCGTATGATGGGAGTTTAAGCTCAATAGAGTTTATATGTTATCTCTCAAAAATGTCTTTATAAAATAATAAGAGAGATGATGATAAATATGATCTTTGATTCAAATATATAAAATTTGCTAAGTGTATTTCAAAGTTCTTAAAAACTCAAGTAATATCTCCAAAAAATATTTTTCGGCAATAAAGTGCAGGAGATGTTGGAGATTAGCTTGTAAAAGTATTTTTGCAATAAACACCAAACAAGCTTTCGAATCTTGCAATGAGTATGCAAAGATTCACAAGCTGTAAAAGAGTTTTCCCAAAAAGTATTTATCAATCAAATAATATGGGAAGAACTCAAGCTTACTCTCTAAAAAATGATTTTAAAAAATGAGTGAATGAATGGAAGTATAAGCTTTGAAATGAATGTAAAATGGCCACAAGAATAAGTATTCAATCAATCTTCAAGTTGTAAAATATTTTCAAATAAAGAGAATGAATTAATGCTCTCTTTCTAGAATGATTTAGGAAAAGGAAATGAGAAAGAGAATCAAATAAGCTTGAATATGTGAGAGTATGAATGATAAAGCACAAAGATATTTTCATAGAATTTCTAGGTAATCAAGGATCTAATCAAGCTTTGGAATGGGCTATATATAGAGCACCCAAAAAATATTAACATTAGGAACACGCTCGTCATTTTAGATAAGTTTAATTAAAAAATTAATGACGTTTAGTGCTAAAATATTTTCCTGACTCGAGAGGTTTGGTCGACCAAGGAAGCCACCGGTTGGCTAACCCTAACAAAAACTCAACCTTCCCAAGAGGGTCAGTTAGCTGGGTGAAGCACCGGTTGATTGGCCCTTGTATATTTTTCAGATATTTGTAAAGATCAGTAGGCAGAGTAAGGTGCCGAACAACTGAGCCAAAAGAAATTTCCAAACCTTCGTAGGTTTGGTCAGACAAGGCTCAATTTAGCTCATTAAGGCCGGTCGGCTAGGTATTTTAAGATCAATCAATAGCTATGGTGGGTTGGCTCGACATTATAGTTCATTTTTGGGCCTGTCAGTTGAGCTTCGATAAAATTACAATTTGGTTCTCAAGGCATGGTAAGTCGATTGAGCTTATTTGAACATAAAGGGTATGGTCGACCAAGGTTAGTCAAAGCCTAAGTTTTTGCCCTGATTTTCACCATAAAATTTTCAAACCATATGTGCATGAGTATGATATTTTGAGTGAAGGGTTTTCCATGAAAAATTTTTGAGCCTAGCATCAGTCTATGGTATTGTGTTTGAGCTTTCAATCCCATCATGCATGATATGCATTGTTACAGACCAAATTTAAATGCAATTACAATTCAAAGTGTAATATCTTCAATCTTTGCTCTTTTATTCTGCCATGCTGCAAGTCGTGAGCTTTCAGTTCTTCATGGCTTCCATTTGTACCTCGACTCATTGTGCCTTTTAAAGGAATTATCTGTTCAAACATTAGATGCACAAATGAGATACTTTTGGATTTTTCATAATCAAAATGGGATAGGACTCATAAAGTCAACAATATCCTCATTTTTTATGATGACAAATACAAAAACAAAAATGGGTACAGCCTTAAAAGGCTTCCCCTAAGAATATGTATAAAATAAATTCTAGAATAGTTCAAGCATATCCATGATAAAAGATATATTAAAAACAATATGCATTTCAATTTTTCATTGAAGCTTAGCTACTAAGAGTAAAGAACAGATACACAGGAGAGTACAATATGAAAAATTATGCTCAGTTAATTCTCCCCTGCAATTAGTTTTTTTCCCAAATTTACCCATTTTTGCTAAAATACTTCTCTCCTTTTTGGCATCAGCAAAAGGGCCGAGGTAAACAAAAATGTGGATTTAGATAAACCTTAAGTGGAGAAACATGACTTTTTTTTTAAAAGAATAACATTTTGTGCACAAAATAGTATTGTATTCATTAATTTTGCAACAACTTTGTAGATGACATTCGATACAAGCATGCAGACAATTCAGTATAGTCCAACGCAGTTCATGCTATAAGTAAATTACATCAAATATCCATAAAAGAGTATAAACATGCAGTTCATCATGGATGGCAATTGCATTCCTCACAAAACTTGTGAGAAAGTTAAATTTTCAGAGCCATAGTATTTATAAGTTAAGTTGCTCCCCCTCAGTTCTAGGCAACTTCTCTAGTGTGCATAAGCCTAATTCACATCTAATATGTATAAATTTTTCCTCCTAAAAAGATTTCATGAATATATCGGCCCATTGTTCATTAGTGCACACGAATTCAAGTGCCACGTCCCCCTTTTGCACATGGTCACAAATGAAATGATATCTAATTTCTATGTGCTTACTTCATGAGTGTGAGATGGGGTTCTTTGAGATATTTATCACACTAGTATTATTGCATTTTATGGGAACTATTTCATAGTGCAATCCATAGTTCATGAGTTGTTGCTTCAAATAAAGTGTTTGAGCACAACAACTCCCAACCGCTATATATTCAGCCTCGGCTGTGGACAGAGCAGCTAAGTTCTATTTCTTGGAAAAACAAAAAACTAAAGATTGTCCTAGATAATAGTACATGCCACTCATGCTCTTCCAATATACTTTGCTATCGGCAAAGTCTGCATTAGAATAGCTAACAATCCCAAATGTAGTATACTTAGGATACCATAAACCTAATTCACTAGTCCCAATAAGGTATCTAAGTATTCTTTTGACTGCTAATAGGTGTGATTCTTTTGATGCAGCCTGAAATCTCAAACACATGCATAAGCTAAACATAATATCAAGTATGCTCGCAGTCAGGTAAAAAAGGATACCAATCATGCCATGGTAAAGCTTAACATATACCGGTATGCCTTGCTCACCTTTATCAAGCTTAGTGGAAGAACTCATAGGTGTTTCTAATATTTTTCCATCTTCCATATTAAATTTCTTAAGCAAATCTCTAACATATATTAAGATTGGCATATAATTGTTCCATGTTTGACTTGTTTTATCTGAAGTCCTAAGAAGAGATTACGTTCACTCATCATGCTCATTTCGAATTCATTTTGCATGCATTTAGAAAACTCATTACACAACTTCTCGTTTGTTGCTCCAAATATGATGCCATCAACATAAATTTTTACTAGGAGCATATGATCATTTTAAGCCTTTTATAAAGAGTGTTGTGTCTATCTTCCCTCTAGTAAACTCATTATCTAGTAGAAAACCACTAAGTGTCTCATACCAAGCTCTAGGAGCTTGCTTCAATCCATACAAGGCTTTAGTTAATCAATAAATATGATTAGGAAACTTGTGGTTTTCGAACCCTGAAGGTTGTTCTACATATACCTCCTCGTTTATATAGCCATTTAGAAAAGCGCTTTTAACATCTATCTGAAATAATTTGAAGTTCTTAAAAGCAACATATGCTAATAACATGCGAATGGATTCCATCCTAGCTACCGGAGCATATGTTTCCTCAAAATCTATACCTTCCTCCTCTTTATACCCATGGGCTACTAGTCTAGTTTTGTTTCTAATTATAATCCCATTTTCATCTTTCTTGTTCTTATAGACCCATTTAGTTCCAATGACTGTATGATCATCATGTCTAGGAACTAGGGTCCAGACCTTGTTCCTCTCAAATTGATTAAGTTCTTCTTGCATAGACATTACCCATGAATGATCCTCAATGGCCTCATTGACATTCTTAGGCTCTTCTTGAGACAAGAATGCAAAGTGGCTACACAAGTTTCTAAGGGATGATCGGGTAGCTACACCTAGAGAGGGTTCACCTATTATTTGATCTTTGGGGTGACTCTTCACAAATTTCCACTCTCTAGGTAGTTTATGCACCTCACTCTCTAACTGATTATCCTTAGCAGGTGATCCTTCAATTTTTGTACTCTTTTCAGCATTATTTTCAATGGATAATTTTTTTTAATCCTTTTTTTATTTCAATGTCATTCTAATTAGTCCTTTTAGAGAAGAGATTGGACTCATCAAGTACTATATGGATGGACTCTATAACAATCAATGTTCTTTTATTAAACACCTTGTAGCCTTTACTATCAAGTGAATAACCTAGAAAGGTTCCCTCATCGGATTTTGCATTGAACTTACCTAGGTGATTATTATCTCTAAGAACAAAACATTTACACCCAAAGACATGGAAATAGGAAATATTAGGTCTATGGCCATTCCACAATTCTTAGGGGGCTTTGTTGATAGTGGGCCTGATCAAAACTCTGTTCATTATGTAGCAAGCAGTGCTCACTACTTTGGTCCAAAAATATTTGCGTAATTTATGTTCATTGAGCATTGTTCAACCCATTTCTTGTAAAGACCTATTCTTTCACTCAACTACACCATTCTGTTGTGGAGTCTTAGGTGCTGAGAAGTTATGGGAAATACCATGAAAATCACAAAATTCTTCCATATCCCTATTCTTAAATTCTCCTCCTCCATCACTCTTGATATGTGAAATTTTATACCCTTTATCATTATGGATTTTTATACATAATCTAGAAAGATTTTCACATGCTTCATCTTTATGTGCTAGGAATAATACCTATGTGAATCTAGAATAGTCATCAACAATTACAAAGGCATATGACTTTCCTCCTAGACTCTGAATCTGATTAGGACCAAATAAATCTAAATGCAACATCTGAAGTGGCCTAGTGGTAAAGATGACTTTCTTCTTTTTAAAACTGGATTTAGTTTTTTTACCTACTTGACATGCATCACATATTTTATCTTTCTTGAATTGAGTTTTAGGTAAACCTTTAACTAATCAATTTTTAACCAATTTTGACAATAAATCAATGCTAGCATGCCCTAGTCTCCTATGTCACAGCCAACTAACCTCATTTATAGCAGAAAAACATTTCACATGTTGAGAGGCTAAGTTATCAAAACTAGTAGTATAAACATTTTCATGGCGTTCAGCAATAAATAAATTTTTTCTTTTAGAAACATTCTCTACTAGGCATTTGTCATGTTCAAAGGAGACCCTATAACCTCTATCACAAAGCTGACTTATACTCAACATATTATGCTTCAATCCATTAACAAGTAAAACTTTATCAATTACGAGAGAGGGTTCCTTTCCAACCTTACCTACCCTGATGATATTGCCTTTTGCATTGTCCCCGAAGGTCACGAGTCCTCCATCCTTTGGTGTGATGGGTGCAAACTTGGCCTTATCACCTATCATATGTCTTGAGTAACCGCTATCCATGTACCATTTGTCCTTGGTGGAAGACAATCTCAAGCACACCCACAATAAAAAATCAACTAATTTTGGTACCCAAATTGTCTTAGGTCCATAAGAATTAGTGCTTGATATTCCCTTTACTTTCCATACCTTCTTAATTCTAACATCCCTATTATTAAAGGGACAGTAAAATTTTATGTGCCCTATCATTTTGCATTTATAACATGTGGTATGCCTATAGGAGTCTTTGGATGGGATAAATGATTTTGATTCTTTTACAAAATATCCTAAGTAAAGATTTTTCTATCTCCTATTTTCTTTTCCATTAAAACCAAGGCCTCTTTTACCAAGTGAACTTCTTTGGGCCCCAAGGAGTTTCCAAAAATTATTTTGGCCCTCCGTGAATTTAAAAATAATTTTGGAGTTATCTTCCAATTTTCTTTCAGGACAAACAATTTTCAACTCCTTTTATTTTAATAGGAAAGAATGAGATTCCTTCTGTTTTTCAAAAAAATTTGACAAATCTTTATATTTGTTTTTCAAATCATCATTCTTCTTTGTCCTTTTTTCAAGCAATTTAAAAACATGAATATACTCAATTTGCAATTCTTTATAAGTAGGCATGCTGTCAACATCAAAATCATCACTAGAATAATAGGACGATAAAGAACAAGATGAATGTACCTCATGGTCACTGTGTGCCATTAAACATAGGTTCGCGACTTCAGTGACGCTGGAGTCGGTGTCTAAACCACTGATACCGTGTCTATCCTAGGATGTGCTGACTTTCATTGCCTTCTTCTTTTTTTTTCGAGTCCTTTTTCAACTAAGGGAATTTTGGTCTAATATGGCCGATTTCATTACAGGTTTAACAAATGAGAGGAGCTAATTTTTTCTTTATTTTTCTTGACTCTCCTTTTTCAGATTTAGACCTCCGAAACTTTCTGGATGATCTCCCGTTCTTCTCAAAGAACTTTCTAAACTTTACTCAGCATTTCCATATCCTTGTCGGACTCCTTATCACTATCTTCACTGAAGCTGCTGGTAGATACTTTAAGAGCAATCACTTTCTTTGCTTTGTTGTGCTCGCTCATCCTCTCATTTACTACCATTTTGTACGTGATGAGCGATCCAATAAGCTCATCCAAAGTCATTGCCTTTAGGTTTTTCCCCTCAACTATGGTAGTGGCTTTTGCCTCCTAGATTGGCAGCATACCCCAAAGTATTTTCTTGATCATTTCATATGTGGGGTAAGTCTTACCAAGAGCATGCAATAAGTTA
Organism: Malania oleifera; assembly: GCF_029873635.1. NCBI lineage: Eukaryota > Viridiplantae > Streptophyta > Magnoliopsida > Santalales > Ximeniaceae > Malania > Malania oleifera. Next base: position 30,468,278 of record NC_080428.1, on the reverse strand, counting down.
GTGATATGTGTGAATCGAGTGTACATGCTTTGTATGGATTCATTGAAAGTCATCCTAAGTGCCTCATACCTAAGTGCCTCATATTCACTAGTTAACTTGTTAATTCTACTATACTTTACGTAGTGCCCTCATACGTAACCTCTAGTTTTTCCCATATTTCTTTAGTAGAGGTGCATGCCATTACTCTATTAAATTCATTAACCTCTAGAGAACATTACAATGCATTCATGGCAATAGCATTTATAGTAACTCCTTTCATATCATCATATGTATATTCATATTGAGTCTTAAGTACACCCTTTTCATCTACGGTTTTCATTGGGACAAAATCTCTTTCGGAGACAAACCTCCACACTTTCCAATAGATATTTTGAAGAAAAATGTGCATCCTTTTTTTCTAAAAAGTGTAACTAACACCACATAAAATTGGATGATTGTCCCTCGCCAAAAGGGGTTACACCAATATGAGTCATTTTGATCTTTTACAAAAATGTTTTAAGTCTATGCAACGAGACTCTGATACCAAATATTATTTTTGGTGTAATCCCAAGAGGTGGGTTAATTGGAGATTTTAAAATTCCTAGGTCAAATCAAAACGCAATTAGTAATACACAACATAGGGTCAATCTAGACAATTACAAATCCTGTAGATATATGAACAAGCAAATAATTCAAACAACTAGAGCAATTCCGGTATTTCCCAAATTCTCTCAAATTAGTATTTAAAAACAAATGCAGGGATATCAACAATAATGTATAAACATTGCACAAGAGGAATATAAAAGGTATAGGGAAAGAATAAAAAAACACAGATTTTACGAGGTTTGGCACACTGGCCTACGTCCTCGCCCCAAGTAAACCCATTTAAGAATTTCACTAAATGCTCACTTAACCATGGCAGAGCGACACCGTTACAACCTCTCCTTACAGGGTGAAGACTCCCTAGTTTACTTATCGAGAAGAACCAAACCATTTACAAACCGCTCCTTAGAGGATAGAGCACCTCCTACCTTAATTCCCAAACTGAGCCAAAGCAATACAAAGATGTAAATGATTTTGTGTACAACCAAATTGCTTCTTCAAAATAAGCTAGTGTGTACAAAGTAAAGCTCAATGCACTCTTGTATGATGGGAGTTTAAGTTCAATAGAGTTTATATGTTATCTCTCAAAAATTTCTTTATAAAATAATGAGAGAGATGATGATAAATATGATCTTTAATTCAAATATTTAAAATTTGCCAAGTGTATTTCAAAGTGCTTAAAAACTCAAGTAATATCTCCAAAAACTATTTTTCAATAATAAAGTGTAGGAGATGTTGGAGATTAGCTTGTAAAAGTATTTTTGCAATAAACTCCAAACAAGCTTTCGAATCTTGCAACGAGTATGCAAAGATTCACAAGTTGTAAAAGAGTTTTCCCAAAAAGTATTTATCGATCAAATAATATGGGAAGAACTCAAGCTTACTCTCTAAAAAATGGTTTCAAAAAATGATGAATGAATGAGAGTATAAGCTTTGAAATGAATGTAAAATGCCCACAAGAATAAGTATTCAATCAATGTTCAAGTTGTAAAATATTTGCAAATGAAGAGAATGAATTAATGCTCTCTTTCTAGAATGATTTAGCAAATGGAAATGAGAAAGAGAATCAAATAAGCTTGAATATGTGAGAGTATGAATGATAGAGCACAAAGATATTTTTAGAGAATTTCTTAGTTAATCAAGGGTCTAATCAAGCTTTGGAATGGACAATATATAAAGCACCCAAAAAATATAACCGTTAAGTACATGCTCGTCATTTTAGAAAAATTTAATTAAAAATTAATGACATTTAGCACTAAAATTTTTTCCTGACCCGAGATCGATTGGGGAAGCCACCAGTCGGCTGACCCTAAGAAAAACTCAACCTTCACGAGAGGGTCGGTCGGCTGGGTGAAGCATTGGTCTGCTAGCCCTTATATATTTTTCAAATATTTGCAAATATCGGTCGGCTGAGCCAAAGGCAATTTCCAAACCTTCGTAGGTTCTGTTGGCTAGGGCTTAATTTAGTTCATTAAGGCCAATCGGCTGGGGATTTTAAGATCAACCAAGAATTATGGTCGGTCGGCTGAGTATTGAAGTTCATTTTTGGGCTAGTCGACTGAGCCTCGATAAAATTATAATTTGGCCCTTATGCATCGTCGGTCGACATAGCTTATTTGAACGTGAAGGGTTTGGTCGACCGAGGTCAGTCAAAGCCTAAGTTTTTTTGCCCTAACTTTGGCCCTGAAATTTTCAAACCCTATGTGTGTATGACATTTTAAATGAAGGGTTTTTCATGAAAAATTTTGGAACCTAAGGTTAGCCTATGGTATTGTGTTTGAGCTTTCAATCCCATCATGTATGATATGCATTATTACAAACCAAATTTTTTTGCAATTACAATTCAAAATGGGATATCTTTAATCTTTGCTTTCTTATTCTACCATGATGCAAGTCAAGTGATGTGAGCTTTCAGTTGTTCATGGCTTCCATTTGTACCTCTACTCATCGTGTCTTCTAAAGAAATTATCTATTCAAGCACTAGATGCACAAGTGAGATACTTTTGAATTTTTCATAATCAAAACGGGATAAAACTCATAAATTCAACAAAAAATGTGGTTCCATGTGAAAAATGTGAAATATGCATGTTTTTGTTACAAACCAACTTCCGCCACTATATTTATAAGTAAAATGACCCATAAGAACTAAAACTGCATCAAATGAGCTAAGGGTTCCCAAGATTGAGTCATATGACGTACAAAAAAGTAAAATTGGGATTCAAGGTGCCCAAAATGTGAAATATAAATAACTTGTCACAAGCCAAATGTCGCCACTATAATTATAGATAAAATGACCCATGGGAAGTAAACCTACGTCGAGTGAGCTAACAGTTCCCAAGTTTGAACTATATGACCTACAAAACAAGTAAAAAAGTGGGGTTCAAGGAGCCCAAAACGTAGAATATGCTTGTTCTTGTCACAAACAACCTACCGCCACCATGCTCATAAGCATATTGACCCATACGAATTAGTCCTCCATCAAATGAGCCAATGGTTCCCATGTTTGAACCAGATGACCTACAAAACAAGTCAAAAATAGGGTTCCAGCTACCAAAAACATGAAATATGCATGTTTTTGTTACAAACCAACTACAACCACTGTACTCATAAGTAAAATAACCTGCACAAGCTGAGCCTACATCAAACAAGCTAATGGTTTGCAAGTTTGAACCATATGGCCTGAAAACCAAGTCAAAAATGGGGTTTAAGGTGCCTAAAACATGTACTATGATTATTATTGTCATAAACCAACTAATGCCATTGTATTCATAAGTAAAATGATACATGGGAACTAAACATGCATCAAATGGTTTGAAAGTTCCCATGTTTGAACCATATAACCTACAAAACAAGTCAAATTTGGGGTTCAAGGTGCCTAAAGCATGGAATATAGATGTTTTTGCCACAACCCAACTACCACAATCTTGATCGTAAGTAAAATTACCCATGGGAACTAGTCCTGCACCAAATCAAGCAGCAGTACACAAGTTTAAACCACAGGACCTAAAAACAAGTCAAAAATGGGGTTCGAGGTGCCCAAAATGTGAAACATGCATATTTTTTACACAAAATAAGTGCCACCACCATACTCATAAGAAAAAAGACCCATGGGAACTAAACTGGCCTCAAATGATGCAATGGTTCCAAAATTTGAACCATATAACCTATAAGACAAGTCCGAAATGGGCATACGAGGTCCAAACTAAGTTGGGTCAGTCCTAACACGTCTGTAACATCGAATTGGATGTTTCAGATCTAACGGTACCCAAAAACTACTCCCCAAGAGCTTTTTCCCCCACTTAGAAGCAAAGTTATAATACAAACATACTTAGTAAACTTTGTTCATTTTAAGCACTCAGGTGTCCAAGTCGAGCATTCAAGGTCCAAACTGAGTGTGGTTAGTCTCGAAACGTCCATCACATTGATCTGGATGTGTTGAATCTGACAGTTCCCAAAAACTCCTACCCGGGAGCTTTTTCCCCACTTAGAAGTAAAGTTATAATACAAACATAGTAACCTTAATTCACGGTTCTGCACCCATGTGTCCAATTCAGGCATATGAGGTCCAAACTGAATGCAGTCAGTCCCAACATATCCATCACATTGAATTGGACTTGCCAAAGCTAATTGTGCCTAAAAACATTTCCCCATAAACTTTTTCCCTACTTAGAAGTAAAGTTAGAATACAAACAAACTTAGTAATTAAATTAAGTTCATTTTAAAGCCCTTAGCTTACAATTCAGTCATACGAGGTTTGAGCCAAGTGGGGTGAATTTTGACTGATCAAACTTAGTTAATTACAATTGTATCATTTTTTTACACTATGTCTAAATGTCTGATCATTTTGATATCAAATCATTTTTATTTATAGTATATACATATATGTTCAAACATTGTATACTAATTTCTTGTATAATTATTATTTTGTAGGGTTTGTGGGTATCACAATAATATGACGGTGATAGGCACTACCATCGGGTAAGATGTGCGCAACTTTAATTTTGACTTTTCCTGTATTCTTTGTTATCTAAACAAAATTTTTTTTTAATTTCAAATTGTATTTGTATATATGTATTTGAATTTTGAATAATTTGTATTTAAATTTTGAATAATTTATGAATGTTTTAGTGATTTTGGTTTAATTTTATGTATGCTAAAATGTAATTACAGGTTTTTATAGGAATTTTAAAAAAAAATTTAATTATTTCAAATTATTAGCGACCATTTGCAAAACCGTTACTAATAATAGCAAGATGTAGTATTAGTGACGATTTTTGAACCGTCACTAATAGACTAAAATCGTCACAATAGAATCAACATTTTTTGGGCTTAAATTTGTCACTAAAGGACAAACATTAGTAATGGTTTTATAACAATTACTAATAGTATAATATTAGTGACATCTTTAATAACTGTCACTAAAAGCATAACATTAGTGACGGTTTATTGACTGTCACTAATAGCATCATATTAGTGACGATTGTCGGCCCTAGTGTGCGTCTAGAGGGGGGGTGAATAGACGTTTTTTGCGGACAATAAGGGTTGCTACAAAATAAAAACTTTCGCTAGCAACAAGTGAAAAATATCACAATAAATGATAGAGCAAATAATCACAATAAATAAAAGGATGAGGGAGAGGGAAGCTCAACACAATGATTTAACGTGGTTTGGCTCCAAGGCTACGTTTGTACCTTAGCACCAAACCAAAGATTCTGAAATCCACTATGCAATCCCCTTCAAGGTGGAGAAGCCCTTACAACAGGGGTACAAAACCCAACTTCTCACCAAGAGCTTCAACCCTAGGTGTTCACCAAGAACTACCTCAACGAATGCTTACCAAAAGTCTTCAAAATTCACAAATAATAATAAATGGAAATATTAAAATATGATGCTCCTTCTTGAGTTGAAGATACAAGTTTAAACCTCATACTACTCTCTTCTACAAGTGATATGTAAACAAGAGATGATGAGCAAAAAAGCTGAGAGCAAAATTTGAAACCCTAATATGAATGCTCAATTGATGTTCTCAATAACCAAAATGCTTAATCAAATCTTGAATGAATGCAAAAGTCCTATATTTATGGCCAAAGATACGAACATGTCATTGGCTAGCCATTGGGCATTAATGGAGAAGAGACAATGTAAAGACCTAGTGAATTATAGCAATTAATTAATAAAAGAAAGGAGAGGAAAAAGAATTTTTAAGGGGGTACATAACAAGATCTCGTCGACGAAATGGCTTATAGGGATCATCGAAGGGGACATGTGTCTCGTCGATGAGGAATTACCGAGAGGGCTATTTGAGGGCCTGAAATTCATCGATGATGAATAAGTGTTCATCGACGAACTCTCTACTTGGCCTTGTCGACGAAGGAAGATGTATAAATAGCTCAATCTCGGTTCTTCGGCGAGAAAACCTGCATGCAATCCTTTTTTCTCCCTCTCAATTTCATCTCCCACCCCTTTTCTTTAAGTTTTTGGGCTGGTTCTTCGCTGGTTCGACGATCCAAAGCTGTCACACTACTCCTGAGAAGATTCTCTCCATATCTGCTGGAGTGGATCATTGATTAGGCCTACTTAGGCACCATCCCAAAATTTGGGTAAGTTAGTTAATTTCAGTTTTATTAGGCTATTGGTGTTGCTTGACTGAGAAGAATATGTTAGGGAAGATAATACCAAAGTTTTGTTAGGAAAATATCAATTTCAGTCTGTTGAGCTGGGAACCACACAGGTGTAATTTTGGAGTAATTTGTAGGCTTTTCCATTAGTCAGTTAAGGGGATAAACTAAGTCATCTTTCTTATAAAAATATATTTATTATTATTTTACAGCATTTAATTTCAGGTAAAAATGTATATTGTAGAATTATATTGGAAATAATGTTGTTGATCACAAATATGATTTTCATGTATAATATCAAAAATATGATTTTAGAACATATCTTATGTTCTGAATATTACCCCTTTTGTGTGGCATAAGTAACAGTTACCATGGAAATTATGATGATAAAATATTTTGTTTTCCTAAAATATTCATGTATTACCTGTTTTTTGGAAAAACTCTATAACAGTACAGGAACTTTGTTCTAAATATTATGTTAAACAGTACAGATACTTCATGATTCAGTATGCTAATATGTCAGCATAAGGGCCAAGAGTTTTAAATGATACGCTATACCAGCATAAGGACCATGATTACAAGATACAAAATGCCGGCATAAAGGCCGTGAATTTTATATGATATGTTATGCAAGGTTTTATGAAAATTTTAACATGATAGATATTATTATGAAATAGTCATGTATCATTATTTGGAAATATTCTATATGTTATCAGAACCCGGATGGCTTGGTTTAGGCTTTCACGAAGCACGATATCATAGCAATATGAACACAATCAGGTATATGTTAGTGCTACCACTTGTCGTAAGGGGCACTAGGAGATCGGAAGTTGATATGGTTTTATGGTAGTACAGGTGTCTGGACCAGGAGGGGCAGTCCCATCATACTTATAGACTTATGTTGATCTAGCGTGGTCGGCTAGCCATTGCTAGGTCCCGCCTTTGGGCTGCACAACCTAGTTATGTGGGGGTAAGACATGACACCAACTAGCTATCCATCAAGGATGTTATTTCATGTACAGTAATATGAGATGATTTTTATGTATAGAATTCAGTATGTTATATACCATGTTATGAGAAATTATGTTTTCCCCAGATATGATACAGACAATTTCATCAAATATGATTTATGTACTAATATGTACAACATGAAAATACTCATGTTGCCACACACTGATATTAGTTTATTTACCTTACTGAGAGGTGTCTGACCCCAGCTATATAAACATTTTAGGAGCCCCATATAGAAGAGCGGATAAAGCTCTGAAGCGTTAGAGTTTGACTGTTCTACCCTATCTAAAGGGTAAGTTATTTTTCTAGGGTCTGACGGATTTTAGGGTGGCAACCCTAGGGCACTTTTTGGATATTTTCGGATTTGTGTACGTATATGATAGTTGTGGCAAAACTTTGGTATTGTGTTGGATGGATGATTTGATATGTATATGATTTTACGTTTCCCGCTGCTTAGGTATCAATGTTGTATTTCAGGTATATCCCTAGTACCCATGGGTCCAGGTTGATTATGTTTTATCAAGTTTATTATGTTTTTTAAAAAACAATTATGGTAAAATAAGAAGGCCATTACAGACAAGGAAAAAACTAGCCCTTGTCATGCATTTATTGCTGTCAGCTCGAGTACATTCATCGACGAGTCCATGGACTAGTCGACAAGTCACACACATGCAACCGTCGACAAATGCCCTGCTATCATCGATGAGTCTTCACTGCACGTCTCAGGTAGGTCTCAGTATCTCTTCGTCGACGATTCCCCTGTATTCATGGATGAGTATTCATTGCAAGTCTCATACATGTCTTGATATCTCTTCATCATCGATTCCCCTATATTCCTCAACGAGTCCCTTGAGTATCCTAATCAACGAATCCCCTGTATTTGTCAGTGAGTCCATTTGTTTTGCAATTTAAAAGGAGACCTAAATGAACTAGGACAGGTTCAAATGACATGTGTACTTCCAATTATGTTCCAACCTTGTCCAAGTGAGTTTTTACCTTATGTAAGATGTCTCGTTGATTAAACTCTCATTTGGACATCTTATGCAATGTGTGACTTGGTATGCATATGTTAACTCAGTTAATGTTCTAACCTAATATGAACTAAATGCATATGCAATTTTCTCAGCTCTTTGCAGGATATTCTTGTACACATCATACGCACAAGAGTTACAACATAAATCCTACTTTACACACAACCTAAGAAGCATGTATAGAATGCAGGCTTTCGTAAATGCTCCGATTGGTTGTGCTATAGGTGTGACATGTATGTGCCCTGGTTTTGACCCTTTGCTCATTGCTTCTTTGATAAACATCTAATCCTTATGCTTGCTTTAGTATTGTCTTATTTATCAGTGCTGAACTTGAGGAAAAAATATTAACTAACCTAAGAACCACTAATGGGTTGTTATCATCAAAACAAGCCAGAATGAAGAACCTTAGCCACTAGGGCTAACATTCTCCCCCTTTTTGATGATGGCAAACCATTTGGTTTTCTTTTGAAAACAATTCTCAAAAATTCTCCCCCTCAAAATATGCATACATGTTTAAAAGATTTGAACAATTCCTCCCCCTTAATGTATGCACTATATTTCCATCATATATTTTATCTTAGAGAATTCAAACGAAATTTTGGAACTATGCTGTTTGTAAATAGAGTATTTTTCCATAAGAATTTTGTATACTATCCTGACTCAATTAAGCATTTCAATATACACACCATTCCATCTAATATAAGCAATTCAGTGTGTCCAACTACAAACTATTTAGTATGTTCAACCACAAACAGTTCAGTATGTTCACCCAAACAAGAAAATTTCAAAGTGGTCCCGTATGACATACAAATCAAAAATTTGTTCTTACATAGTAATTAAAAACAAGAGCATGTGCAAATAAGAAAGTGTTAGCTAGCTAACAACAAGAGTTATTTCAAAAAAAAGGTTTGTTCTCCCATCTTAACTTTATTCCAACACATCCTAACTTTCTTCAAAAACATGGCTTTCAACCACAATCTAACACCTAACACATCAAACTTTCTCCCCCTTTGCCATTGTCAATAAGAGGGTCCTACTGTTGGTGACGCATATAGTCAAGGATGGCGGCGATAGTAGCATCAATGGAATCAAAATGAGCCTAATTTCTTTGCTCCATTTGTTCCATGGCCAACTGAATCCCATCTGGGTGCTCTATGACTGGATCAACTGGTTGTTCCTCAGCTGCTATGTCCTCTTCTATAGCGGCTTCCATTTCATCTACCGATTCCCTACCCAGCTCTTCAGGTTTCATCCAGGTGTTGGTATGTTCATCCTTCTCAAAGTGCCTATAATGAAGAGTAGCGTCTATGTAGAAATTATCCTCAGTGGGTACCACACTAGGTATGCCGGCTTAAATAATATTAAAATCATCACAAAATTTGGTGAGCATCTGACCATACGGTGAACACCCTCTTTGCCTTTTTAAGTTTTCTTCCATATGCTAAATAATTATCGTTGGCAAGTAGATTCCCTTCACATTCCACAATAAAAACATAGAGAATATATCTCCCAAAGATACCCAGTCTCACCCGCCCTTTCGTGGTGAGAGATTATACGTAATGATATGGTGTAGCACCCTTAATTCAATTGTTAAGTCTTTGGATTTGGGTTTTGCCACTTATGGGATGTCAGGGTTTCTAGTAATTAGTTTTAATTCCTCATGGGGATTAAACCAATCGTGGCTCGTATGCCATATTGCCTTAGGAAGGCTTTGGATAGGGTAAAAGTAACATGACGAGATTTTAGAAAAGAGTTAATCAGTTAATCGAATGGTATTTCCTCTCACAATAGAGTACGCTGCACAACCTTGAGCAGATGGAAAAAAATTAGCATAAAATTCATGAACTAAATCATGTAAACAAGCTCATACAGAGAGAACAAAGTATCCCACCCAACAGCTTGGAATTTTTCTAACAAAGTGAGGAAATTTTCTTCAAGAAGCTTTATAGGAACTATCTTACCATGAACAATAGTTCGCGTTGAGATGTCGTTTCTATAGTAGAATGCAACTTCTGAGGACACAAATCTCCTGCTTATATATTCAGCCCTTTTTTGTGGTTGCTCATAGTTAGGGTTCGAGAAGAACCCTCGCCCATCTCAGGTTGTTGGGAGGAGTCAACGACTCTTTTCTTGGAGCGTGGAGCCATGGAATCTTTAATATCTTAAGGATTGAGGGGATGAGATAGATCAAGCACAGAGATATTGGAGGAGAGGAGTTAGGGCTTGAAGGAGGGGTTAGGGTTTGAAAAATGACAGATCTAGTGCGCTGGAATTTTAAGTGCCTCGAAAGGATTCGTTGATGAATATCATTCTCTCGTCGATGAGTTACCCTTTCATTATCGTCGACGTGTGTTATTTTATTGTCAACGAGTGGCTCTTTAGTTTTCATTAATGAGAGCCTCTGGCTCGTCGACGAGTGCAGTTAAAACTACCTTGGCATTCAGTTGTAGGCCACTTTAGAACAAAATGATTTGAGTGTTTTGATCATAAGTCCTTTGGAGTGCACATCCCCAACTCATGTCTAATTTTACTAAATCTTTCTTCATTCAAGGGTTTAGTCAAAATATTGGCTAATTGATTTTTGGTACTTACGTATACTAATTCAACATCCCCCTTTTGTACGTGGTCTCCAATAAAATTGTACCGGATTTCAATGTGCTTAGTTCTAAAGTGCAGGCACAGACTTTTTGAGATGTTGATGGTACTAGTATTGTCACAATGGAACAGTGTACCCTTTATCAAAATTTTGAAGTCTTTGAGTTGTATCTTCATATATAATGCTTGAGCACAACAACTACCGACTGCTATGTATTCAACCTCGGTGGTTGAAAGGGCAACATAGGTTTGTTTCTTACAAAACCATGATACAAGAGAGTGTCCAAGGAAGGGACACGTTCCACTAGTACTTTTTCTATCAATTTTTCACCCCCTATAGTCGGCATCTAAATAGCAAGTGAGATCAAATGGAGCATTCTTAGGGTAAAAGAGCCCTAAGTCATGTGTTCCTGCTAGGTACCTATATATTCTCTCGACGGATAAGATGTGACTCTTTGGGACATGATTGGAATCTAACACACAAGCAAACACTAAACATAATGTATGGTCTGCTAGAAGTGAGGTACAGTAAACTACCGATCATCCCTCGATCTATGTAATTTTTGGTCAATAATCTTCCCTTTTTCATCATTGTCAAGCTTTGTTGTTATGCTCATAGGGGCTGCTTTGCTTTTTCCTATTTCAAGTACAAATTTCTTGAGCATGTCCTTTACGTATTTAGCTTGATTAATGAATATACCATTTTTCAATTGTTTAATTTGCAAGCCAAGGAAGAAGGTTAATTCGCCCATCATACTCATCTCAAATGTCTCCTGCATAATCAGGGCAAATGTTTTACACATAATTTCATTCATAGCACCAAAAATGATATCATCTATGTAAATTTGTATAACTAGCATCTCATTTTCCTTATGTTTCAAAAATAAAGTAGTATCAAACTATTTTCCAGTGAAGCCATCTTCTAAGAGAAATTTGCTTAAACATTCATACAAATCTCTTGGTGCTTGCTTAAGTCCATAAAGGGCTTGAGAGTTTAAATACATGTTCGGGATCAATATAACTCTTGAAACTTGGGGGTTGTCTAACATATTCTTCTTCATTAATATATCCATTTATAAATGCACTTTTGGCATCCATTTGAAATAATTTGAAAATTTTGAAGCAGGCAAAGGTAAGTAGCATCCTAATGACTTCAAGTCTTGCTACAGGGGCATATGTTTCACCATAGTCAATTTCTTCTTGTTGGTTATACCCTTGTGCAATAAGTCTTGCTTTATTTCTCACAATGTTACCATCTTCGTCTTTCTTATTCCTAAACACCCATTTTGTGCCTATTATCGTTGTGTTCTTGGGTTTTGGAACCAATTCCCATACTTTGTTTCTTTCAAATTGGTCAAGTTCTTCTTGCATGGCGATGATCCAATTTTCGTCATTCTCAACCTCCTCAAAGTTTTAAGGCTCCATTTGCGACACGAAGGCTATATGATTACATTCACTTCTTAAGTGAGAGCTAGTACTAACTCCTTGGGATGGATTGCCTATGATGAGATCACTTGGGTGATTCTTAATGAATTTCCAAGCTCTTGGGAGTTCCTGATTTTCTTCTTCAGGTTTCATAGACTCTTCTTGAGGTGGTGACTCTTAATGATCATTTTTAATTTCATGGGAATTTTCATTTTGTTCATCATTTATCTTAAGTTGCTCAAGTTCCCTTTTAACTATCATGGTAGTCACTTGATCATCCAAGTCAATTGCTAATTTGGGTGCATATGGGCTAGTTTCATGAAAAACAAAATGTGTTAACTCTTGAACAGTTTGGGTCTTTTATTAAACACTCTATAAGCTTTACTATTCATTGCATATCCTAGAAAAATTCCTTCATCGGATTTTGAGTCAAATTTTGCTTAGTGGTCTCTATCATTTAGAATAAAGCATTTGCATCCAAAAACCTTAAAGTATGAGATGTTTGGTTTTCTACCCTTCCATATTTCATATGGGTTTTGCCTACATTGGATCTAATAATCACATGGTGAATAACATAGCAAGTTGTACTAATGGCTTCAGCCCAAAAATACTTCGGAAGTTTGAATTCATTTAGCATTGTTCTACCCATTTCTTGGAGTGTTCGGTTCTTTCTTCCAACTACTCCATTCTATTGTGGGGTTTTAGGTGCGAAGAAGTTGTGAAAGTAACCATTTTCATTGCAAAAGTATTCTAATTCTTTTCTTATGAATTATGTTTCCTAATCACTCCTAATCTGAACAATTGACATTCCTTTTTCATTTTTAACTTTTCCACAACATGGAATAAAAGCATTCCAAGTATCACTTTTGCTAGCTTTACTATAATCCCAAGAGGGGCGGGTGAATTGGTATTTTCAAATTTTATACCCTAAGTCAATCCACTAACAGCAGTATTACGCAAGCCTAAGGTCAATCTAGTGCAGATAAAGTAAATCAATATAAATATACAACAGAAATTAAACTGCACAATTAATTTAGCTAAGCATGCACAATAAAGCAGTAAATAGAGATGAGACCCAAAAATGTTATAGAGGTTCAAGCACAAGGATTACCACTATAAGTTCACTTAACAGGTGGAGCAGCACCTAAACAATCAGGTCAATTAGCACATGTTGACCCTATGGGTTATACCTTGTTTTGATTATGACAAATACTCTAGTATTTAATGGTTTGATGAGTTTGTGTGTATGACCAATCGAACGTGTCATATGGTACACGCACATGGCATATAAAGTGAAGACCTGAAGACCCTGAAGATCATATTTTATTTCATTATTATTCGGGTCTATAATATTTAAATAGGAATATGGTCTGTAATAATTAATGTCTTACCAGCATGGTAGGATCAAGAAGCTCAAGACCATAGATGGACCCTAGGGAACACCCTTCGGTCGACCGACACCATATTTTTTTGGTGTCTTGAAAAAGACTTAGAAATGACCTTAGGACACTCACTCACGCATACATATGATTGACTATTTGATTTGGGTAATTGAATGCTTGAAACAAGACCGAAATGCACAAAATGTGCACACTCGGTCGACTGGCCTTACTTGTAGTAAAGTGCCCGATCGATTGAACCAGTGCTGGGTCAACAAGTTAACCATGGCCCGATCGACCAAACTTCCCAATTCATTACCTACTGGTTGACCGAACCTTGACTGGGTCAACAATTTGACCATAGCCCGGTCAGTTGAACTTATATAGTTTATTTATACCCAGTCGACCGAACCCCCTAGGGAGTCAACTTTTTGACCACCTGGTCAACTGAGCCCAAAATGTACTCCAACGCTCTGGTCGACCAAGGGCCCTCGGGAGATGTCCTAACTACCTGGTCAGCTGAACTTTTCTAGTTCAAATACTACCAATCAACCGAACCGCACTAATTGAAAAAATCGACCGAACCACGGTAATTTTGCCCTCGACACATGTGTCTGGTCGACTGAGTCCCCAGTTCATTTTTGTCCTGGTCGACCGAACCATATGAACTTGGGTCGACCGAAAATGTTTCTGGTCGACCGAAGCGAGGGTTGGACTTAATTTTTACTGTGGTTAATATTTTTAAATGGGATTAACTTGGTTAAAATATATTAAAACTTTCCTAATAATTCCATATGTGTCCTTAATAGTTATATTTTAGGGGTTGTCTATATAAACCCCCTCACTTGGAATAATTAGTATGAGATTAGCAAATATAATTAACCAATATCCTCTCAATCTCAAAAAGTCTATATTTCATATTCAAGCTTTAAACTCCCACTCTTACTCATTCATATTGCAAATACCTCTCTGTAAGAGTATTCTTGTGCTTATCTCACCAAGCTTAAACTCTCTCTTGGTTGTTCTATTTGAGATTTATATTTCATAGAGAGTAAGCTGCAAGTTCTCCTAGGGGGCTTCGTAAATAAGCCTTCCGTAAGAAAATTTCTTTGGGCTTCTGAGTTTTGCATTCTTTTTGTAATACTCAAGAGTTCATATTGTGTTTTGTTTGCAAAAATATTATACATCATTTTCAAAAATATCTCTTGTGCGTATCTTTGAGAAATCTATTTTGAGATATTTTCTTAAGTGCTAAAAGATATTTGTTGCTACACCTTTTGATTGAGATTATCTTTTTATTACAAAGATCAAATAAATATTTTGCAAAGCATTTTTAAATATCTCTTGTGGTTTATATTGAGAAATATTATTTGTTGAGATATTTGAAGTTTGCTTGTGATCTTTGTTGGTGCATTGTGATTGAAATATTATTTTAACACAAAGATCCTATCATTTACACTTTCACACACTGCTTGTTATATTTTCATAAATATTTGAGAGTAAACACTTAGACTACACCAAGCTTATCAAATCCTATTTCTGGGTAGTGTATTAATTACATTGTACTTAGTGGTACCTAATCAGCTTAGTGTAAGAAGAATTTCCTTGTACACAAAGTTATATATACATCCATTGTATTTCTAGGCATGGGCCTGAAGAGGGAGACTAGCCCTATGGAATAGTCCCAAATTGGCTTAGACCCAGTTAGGAAAGCTAGGTGTGTCATCCTGTTAAGGCATATTAGTTGAGGTCAGCCCCTTGAATTGACCTAGTTGTATTAGGTGCCGCTCCACCCGTTTAAGTGAGCATTATAGTGGTAATCCTTGTGCTAGTGTGGCCAAGGTGGGGACGTAGGCACTGTTGGCCAAACCTCGATAACATAGCATGCTTGTTCATTTACATTTCCGCAATTTAATTACTGCACGTGTATGTTATATTGTGAATGATTGAGTTTACAATTGCATTGATAGACCCTAGGTTAAGTAATACGGTTTATCTCGTTCAACCTAGGCTATAATTTTTAAATACCCAAGTCACCCCCCCCCTCTTGGGATTGCACCGTTTCTAATAGCACAAGGCTGACCTCAACCTTTACATACAATCCTTACTGGGCTGGATTACCGCCCCCTCAATCCACGCGTGGAATACAACAAATTTCACAAGAAAATTTGCATACAACCAATATTTTTCTCAACTAAGCATTATATAATCAATACACTACTGAATGATATAACAAAATAAGTTCAATGTAGTCTTAGTGTCTACTCTCAAAGATTTATGCAAATATTGCAATCAGTACGTGAGAGTGTAAGTGATAGGATCTTTGTGTCAAAATAATAGTCTTAATCACAATGCAGCAACAAAGATCACAAACACGCTTCAAATATCTCAACAAATATTTTTCTCAAAATAAACCACAAGAGATATTCAAAAATGATTTGTAAAAAAAATTTTAATCTTTGTGTCAAGAAGATGATATTAATCAAAAGATATAGCAACAAAGATCTTCAGCACTCAAGAAAATATTTCAAAATGTATTTATCAAAGATAAGCACACGAGATATTTTGAAAATGATTTGTAGAATATTTTTAGCAACCAAAACACAATGTTAACTCCTTGAGTATTGCAATGACAACGCAAAACCCAAAAGTGCAATGAAATATTCCTAAGGAAGACTTATTAATAAAGTCTCCTAGAAACACTTAGGGCTTACTCTCAAGATAAATAAATTTCAATCAACACCAAACAAGTGAGAGTGTAAACCTAATGATAAGAACACTCAAGCACACTTACAAAGTGATTTTAGCAATAAGAGTGAGTAAGAATGAGTGTAGGATGCTTGAAAATGAGGGTAGGAATTTTTGAGTTTCAAAGGATTTTTTTCAATTAAGTTTGCTAATTAGTTCCTAATTTTTGCAAATGAGGGGGTATATATAGAATTCCCCAGAATTATAATTGTTCAGGACATATTGGTCATTTTAGAAAAGGTTTAAGTGAGTTTAATAAAAATAACAACGTTTTTAACCTTGGTAAAATTTGCCAACTCGAGAGCACTGATCGACCGTACTTAAGGTTCGGTTGACCGAGTGTCTAAGTTCAATCAACTAGGAGTATTTTGAACTAGAAAGATGGTCGACCAAGTGAAAGGCGATTTTCTAAATCCGTTCAGTTCGGTCAACCAGATCATTTTGAACTAGGAGGTTCGGTCGAGCAAGCGGTTAGAAATTCCCACGTAGGGGTTCGGTCGACCAGGGCATTACCTATATGTTTCTCGTCGGTTGACCAAGGGGTCAACATGCTGACCCAAAAGGAGGTTTGGTCGACCAAACGTCCCTATGTATCAAGGTTCGGTCAACTGAACATGCCAAATTGGGCATTTTCGGTCCTTTTCTCTTTAAAAAGCTGACCTTATTCACATGATAATTAACTTATTTTAATAGGGCACTCTTTTATGCATGCATGGGGGACCTAAGGTCATTCTAGGTCTTTTTTAGCTTATTTATCTACTCATGCATATAATGCTTTTGATTATTACAGACCATTTCCTATTTACTATTACAGACCCAAATAAGAAATGAATTGAAATACAAAATAATATAGTCTTCAGAGTCTTCAAGCTCTACTTCATGTGCCATCAATTTGATTTGCTAATTATATACCTTCACATAAACTAGATACCCATCAAATACTTGAGTATTTGTCATTATCAAAACCCGGTGTGACCTATGAAGTCAACATTATCCCCCTTTTTTATGATGAAAAATACACCATGAAAAAAGTGGGTATATCCTTGAAATGTTCCCCCTAGCAATATACACAATGCAAAAAAAAAAAAAAAAAAAAAATTCAATGCAAATAATTTTTAAAGGACTAAGTACTACTACCCAATTTTTGTCTCTCATCTCTATCTCCCCCTTTTGACAACAACAAAACAAACTATGAAATAAATAGCCATAGGTATTGGGTATGATACATTAATACACGAGATAAGTTTGGGAAATTTTTACAATTTCGGTAGCATGCCACTTGAAAATAAGACATTTTCTCAAAAATACCTGTATGAAAATGACCAAATTTGAGTTTTAAGATTAACAGTTTATCCACAACTACTTAACCCAAATAGTTCCACTATGATCAAGACGTAAAACATAAATACAATCATCATTATGTAGTAGATATGAGAATTATACATTGCAAAACACAAATAGATTCTTAAAATCTAAACCAATGAAAGATACCAATTGTTAAATATCTAGGAAGCATCTCTACTATGCATTAGACCTAGTTCACACCTAATTTATATGAACCTATCTTCTAGAAGTGGTTTAGTAAGAATGTCAGCCCATTGTTCATTTGTGCACACAAACTCAAGTGCCACATCACCTTTCTACACATGATCATGAAGGAAATGATGCTTAATCTGAACGTGTTTTGTTCGTGAATGTGAGATAGGTTTCTTAGAGATGTTTATTGCACTAGTATTATCACATTTGATTGGTACAACATCATAGTGCAATCCAAAATCCATAAGTTGTTGTTTCATATAAAGAGTTTGAGCACAACAACTTCTAGCCACAATATATTATGTTTGGGTTGTGCATAAGGCAGCTGAGTTTTGTTTCTTGAAAACCAAGAAATGATAGATTATCCTAAATAGTGACAAGTGTCGCTAGTGCTTTTCTTATCGACCTTACTACCGGCAAAGTCAGCATCAGTATAACTAACAATCTCAAAAGTAGTATGCTTAGGATACCATAATCCCGACTCTATGGTTCCAACTAGATACCCAAGGATTTGTTTAACTGGTAATAGATGAGATACCTTAGGAGCAGCCTGAAACCTAGCACACATGCACACACTAAATATAATATCAAGCCTACTAGTAGTAAGATATAGAAGACTCCGAATTATGCCACGATACAATTTCACATTAACAGGGATTCCTTACTCATCCTTATCAAGTTTGATGGAAGAGCTCATAGGAGTACCAAAAGTTGTACTATCTTCCATATTAAATTTCTTTAGCAAGTCCCTAACATATTTAGATTGGCATATGAAAGTTCCATTTTTAGCTTGTTTAATTTGCAGCCCTAGAAAGAAATTGAGTTCACCCGTCATGCTTATTTCAAATTTACTCTGCATGCATTTGGCAAACTCATTACATAGCTCATCATTAGTTGCTCAAAAAATGATATCATCAACATAAATTTGAACTAGGAGCATATCATCATTTTTGGATTTGATGAAGAGGGTAGTGTCAATCTTGCCATGGGTTAACCCATTTTCTAGTAGAAAACCACTAAACCTCTCATACCAAGCTCTAGAAGATTGCTTCAATCCATACAAGACTTTAGACAATCGGTATACATGATTTGGATATTTATGATTTTCAAAACCGGGTGGTTGTTCTACATACACTTCTTCATTAATATAGCCATTGAGAAAGACACTTTTAACATCCATTTGAAACAATTTAAAGTTTTTAAAAGTGGCATAAAAAAGTAGCATACAAACTAAGATTTCATCAAAATCAATTCCCTCTTCCTAATTATAACCCTAGGCAACTATAGACTTATTCCTAGTTACTACCCCATTCTCATCTTTCTTATTTCTATATACCTATTTGGTTCCTATAATTGTATGATCATTAGGCCTAGAAACTAGGGTCCACACTTTGCTTCTTTCAAATTGATTAAGTTCTTCTTGCATGGACATCACCGAAAACTTATCTTCCATTGTTTCTTTAATATTTTTAGGTTCTTCTTGAGACAAGAAAGCAGAATGACTCACTAGGTTTTTCAAGGAAGATCTTGTGGCTATGCCACAGGAAGGTTCACCTATGATTTGATCTATAGAATGGTTCCTAATAAATTTTCAATCCCTAGGCAACTCTTGAATTTCATTGTCATTGTTATTATCTTCAGATGATTTATCATTAATTTCTGAATTCTCACTTGCATTGTTTTCAATGGATAACTTGTCTAAGCATTTTCTAATACCAATTTCATCTTCATCGTCTTTCTTGGAGAATGGATTTGATTCATCAAATACAATATGGATAGATACAATGATAGTTAAGGTTCTTTTATTGAAAACTCTATATGCTTTACTATTAAGAGAATAACCTAGGAAAATGCCTTCATCAAATTTAGAATCAAATTTTCCTAGAAGCTCATTATCCCTAAGCACAAAGCATTTACAACCAAAAACATGAAAATAAGAAATATTAGGTCTATGGTTGTTCCACAATTCATAAAGGGGTTTTATTTAGCGAAGGTTTAATCAACACCCTATTCGTGACATAACATGCAGTATTTATGGCCTCAACCCAAAAATATTTAGGTAGTTTATGCTCATTCAACATGGTCCTACCCATTTCTTGCAATGACCTATTCTTTCTTTCTACCATACCATTTTGTTGAGGGGTCTTAGGTGTAAAAAAGTTGTGTGATATACCCTCTAGGTCACAATAATCTTCTATGCCTTCATTTTTAAATTCTGTGCCTCTGTCACTTCTCATATGAGTTATCTTATAGCCTTTTTGATTTTAAATTCTCCCACAAAGCGTATTAAACTGTTCATATGATTCATCTTTATGTGAGAGAAATAGCCCATGTAAACCTAGAATAGTCATCAACAATGACAAAAGCATATGATTTTCCACCAAAACTTTGCACAAAATTAGGACCAAACAAATCCAAGTGAAGCATTTCAAGTGGTCTAGTGGTAGATATAAATTTCTTTTTCCTAAAGCTGGATTTTGTTTGCTTACCCATTTGACATGCATCATAGATTTTATCTTTCACAAATGGTGTTTTAGGCAAGCCTTTCACTAAATATTTTCTTACTAGTTTTGACAACAAGTCCATGCTATCGTGTCCTAACTATGCCATAACCAACTAGCTTCATTTATTGCAGAAAAACAAGTTACTTGTTGTGAAGTTGAATTATCAAAAGTAGTAGCATATACATTTTTATGGCGATCTGCAGTGAAAAGAATATTATGATCTTATTTGCTTTCAACTAGGCATTTATCATTTTCAAATGAAACCTTATATCCTTTATCACACAATTGACTAATGCTCAACAAATTATGCTTCAAGCCATCAACTAATAAAACATTGTCAATAATCAGGGAAGGATCTTTACCAACCTTACCTATGTTGATGATGCGTCCCTTTGCGTTGTCTCCAAATGTCACACACCCTCCATCCTTGGGAGTGATTGAAGCGAATTTTGCCTTGTCTCCAGTCATGTGCCGTAAGCACCCTCTATCCAGGTACCACTTGTCCTTGGAGGAGGGCGATCTCAAACATACTTGCGAGATGGACTAAGTGACTGACGATGATCCCCAAATTCTAGTGGGCCCACGGGGGTTAGTGATAGGATCACCTTTAACTACCCACATTTTTAGATTTTTACATGTCTATTTATAAGTGGGCAATCAAATTGAATATGACCGATTTGCTTGCATTTGAAACATTTCATTCTACACATAGGATCTTTAGGTGGGATTTTAGATTTTGATTCACGTGTGAAATATCCTAAGTAAAGATTAGGTCATCTAACATTCTCAACGCCATTAAAACCAAGACATTTTTTACTAAGAGAGTTTCTTTGGGCTCCAAGTAGTTTTTCAAAATTTCGTTGTCCCTCAGTGAATTTAAAAACAAATTTGGATCTATCCTCTAATTTTCTTTCAAACTCATCAATTTTCAAATCTTTTTCTTTAAGAATCAAAGCATGAGAATTTTTTTCCATTTCAAATAATTTTGACCAATTCTTGCATTTCTTTTTCAAAACATCATTCTCCTTGGTCATTTTATTCAACAACTTAGACACACGAATATTCAAATTACAATTCTCTAAAAGTAGGCATGCTATCAAATTCATAATCATCACAAGAATAATATGAAGATAAAGATCAAGAAGACGATACCTCATCATCATGTGTTATCAAGCACAATTTAGCAACCTCTGAGTCACTGCTACTTAGTTTATCCTATGAAGTGCCTGCTTTCATGGCTTTCTTCTTTTTCCTAACATCCTTTTTCAGTAGTGGGCAATCCTTTTTGATGCGCCTAACCTTGTTGCAATTGTAGCACATGGGAGCATTCAATTTTTCTTTTCTTTTACTAGACTCTCCCTTCTCAGATACAGAATCCCTAAAATTTATGTATGGCCTACTACTCTTCCTGAAGAACTTGCTAAATTTTCTAGTTAGCATGGCCACATCATCTCCAGAATCAAGTTCGTTGCACTCACTAGATGAATTAGTAGATGTTTTTAGTGCAATTACTTTTCTCAACCTATTATGTTCATTAAGTCTCTCATTTATAGCTAATTCATAGGTGATCAGTGAACCTATAAACTCATCTAATGTCATGGCCTTAAGGTCTCTACCCTCATAAATGGCCAAAGCCTTAGCTTCCCAAATAGAAGGTAAGCCTCTAAGGAATTTCCTAATCATCTCATATGTAGGATAGGTCTTACCTAATGCATACAGTGAATTAATGATGTGTGTGAATCTAGTGTACATGCTTTGAATGGACTCACCAGTGTTCATCCTAAATGCTTCCTACTCACTAGTTAACATATCAATCATACTATCTTTTACATCTCTAGTACCCTCATATATGACTTCTAACTTATCTCATATCTCCTTAACAAATGAACATGCCATAACTCTATTGAATTCATTTACATCAATACCATAATATAAAATATTCGTAGCAATGGCATTCAAACTAACAACTTTCATATCATCATCATCATATTCTTCCTCAGTTTTCATAGGAACATAGTTACCCCTAAAGACAACTCTCCACACCTTCCAATCAGTGTTCTGAAGATAGATGTGCATCCTCTGTTTCCATAAGGTGTAATTAACACCACTGAAAACTAGAGGGCGTGTGGAACCCCTCAAAGAAAGGGGTCACTGTGCTATAAGCCATCTTAGATAATTTGCAAATTAACTATTAAGTCTATGCTACGTGGCTCTAATACCAATTGTTAGCTTTATCATATTCCTAAGAGGGTGGTGAATTGGTATTTTCAAATTTTATCCCTAGGTCAATCCACTAATAATAGTATTAAGCAAGTTTAAGGTCAATCTAGTGCAAATAAAGTAAATCAATATAAATATACAGCGAAAATTAAATTGCACAATTAATTTAGCTAAGCATACACAATAAAGCAGTAAATAGAGATGACACCCAGAAATGTTATTGAGGTTCGGCAAACTGCCTACATCCTCCCCTTGGCTAACAAACACAAGGATTACCACTATAAGCTCACTTAACAGGTGAAGCGACACCTAAACAATCAGGTCAATTAGCATAGGGCTGATCTCAACCTTTACATATAATCCTTGCCAGGTTGGATTACCGTCCCCTCAGGCCATGCCTGGAATACAACAAATTTCACAATAAAATTTGCTTTCAATCAATATGCTTCTCAACTAAGCAGATTATGTACCAATGTAATCAATACACTACTGAATGATATGATAAGATAAGCTCAATGTAGTCTTAGTGCCTACTCTTAAAGATTTATGCAAATATTGCAATCAGTACGTGAGAGTGTAAGTGATAGGACCTTTGTGTCAAAATAATAGTCTCAATCACAGTGCAACAACAAAGATCACAAGCACACTTCAAATATCTTAACAAATATTTTTCTCAAAATAAACAACAAGAAATATTCCAAAATGATTTGTAATTTTTTTTTTTAATATTTGTGCCAAGATGATGATATCAATCAAAAGATATAGTAACAAAGATCTTCAGCACTCAAGCAAATATCTCAAAATGTATTTCTCAAAGATGAGCACACGAGATATTTTGAAAATGATTTGTAGAATATTTTTAGCAACCAAAACACAATGTGAACTCCTTGAGTATTGCAATGACAATGCAAAACTCAAAAACTCAATAAAGTATTCCTAAGGAAGACTTATTAATAAAGTCTCCTAGAAACACATAGGGCTTACTCTCAAGATAAATAAATTTCAATCAACATTAAACAAGTGAGAGTATAAGTCTAATGATAAGAACACTCAAGCACACTTACAAAGTGATTTTATCAATAAGAGTGAGTAAGAATGAGTGCAAGATGCTTGAAAATGAGAGAAGGAATTTTTGAGTTTCAGAGGATTTTTGATGATTAAGTTTGCTAATTAGTTCCTAATTTTCGCAAATGAGGGGGTATATATAGAATTCCCCTAAATTATAACCGTTCAGGACATATTCGTCATTCTATAAAAATTTTAAGTGAGGTTAATAAAAATAACAACACTTTTAACCTCTATAAAATTTGCCAACTCGAGAGCACTGGTCAACCGTACTTAAGGTTTGGTTGACCGAGTGTCCTAGTTCGGTCGACTAGGAGTATTTTGAACTAGAAATATGGTCGACCAAATGGAAGACGATTTTCCAAATTCACGCAGTTCGGTCAACCAGGTCATTTAGAACTAGGAGGTTCGGTTGACCAGGCGGTTAGAAATCCCACGTAGGGGTTTGATCGACCAGGGTGTTGCCT
This sequence comes from Malania oleifera, assembly GCF_029873635.1. NCBI lineage: Eukaryota > Viridiplantae > Streptophyta > Magnoliopsida > Santalales > Ximeniaceae > Malania > Malania oleifera. The sequence goes on along the minus strand of NC_080428.1, from coordinate 30,444,097 downwards.
ATATATTTATGGTCAGTCTACCAAGGGGTCAACATGTTGACCCAAGGAGGTTCGGTCGACTGAACTTCCCTATGTATCAAGGTTTGGTCGACTGAACATGCCAAATTGGGCATTTTCGGTCCTTGTCTCTTTAATAAGCTAACCCTATTCACATAATGATTAACTTATTTTATTAGGGCACTCTTTTATGCATGCATGGGAGACCTAAGGTCTGTCTAGGGCTTTTTGAGCTAATCTATCTAATTATGCATGTAATGCATTTGATTATTACAAACCATTTCCTATTTATTATTACAAACCCAAATAAGAAATGAATTGAAATTCAATATATTATAGTCTTCAGGGTCTTCAAGCTCTACTTCATGTGCCATCAATTTGATTTTCTAATTATATACCTGCACATAAACTAGATAGCCATCAAATACTTGAGTATTTGTTATTATCAAAATTGGGTGTGACTTATGAGGTCAACAACTTTTGTTTGCCAGAAAAATAACCCAAGAAAATCTTGAGAAATCATCGACAATAACAAACCCATACAATTTTTTGCTTTTTCTTGCAACATCATTTGGGCCAAAAAGATCAAGATGTATTAATTCCAAAGGTCTAGATGTAAAAATCATTTTCTTAGTTTTAAAAGATGATTTACTTTGTTTTCCATATTGGCAGGCATCACATACTTTTTCTTTAATATAGTTGGCCTTAGGTAGGCCATTCACAAGTTCTTTAAAGGATAATCTATGCAAAAGATCCATGCTAGCGTGACCTAACATCCCATGCCATAGCCAACTAGTTTCACTTGTTACAACCAAACATCTAACATCACAAGAATCAATATCATCAAATTCAATGGTGTAGACGTTTGATTCACATTTGCCTACCAAGATAGTGTTTCCATTTAAGTAAGTTAATTGGCATTGTGTGGATTAAAATAAAACATTTATTCCATCATTGCATAGCTAACTTACACTCAACAAGTTATACTTAAGTGTATATACAAGTGCAACATTATCAATAGATAGCAATAAATTACCTATTTTACCTTTGCCGATGATTCTTCCTTTGGTGTTGTCTCTAAACGTCACAAGCCCTTCTTTCTTGTGGGAAAGAGAAGTAAATTGGCTGGCATCTCCCGTCATGTTCCTTGAACATCTGCTTTCAAGGACCCACTTGTTCTTCATCGAAGAGGTCTTCAAGCAAACATGCAAATAGAATTAGGTGATTTGTTTTGGTACCCAATTTTCCTTGGGTCCTCTAGGGTTAGTGCTTTTTATCACCCATACGTATTTCTTTCCTTTTCCTCTATTTCTTCTAAAAGGAAAAGTGAAGCGTATATGACCCTTTCTTTCACAGTATAAGCAAGTTTTATTAGCATGCAAAGGGTTTGGTTTGGGTGCTGGATTTTTTCTTGGTAGTGAGTTTCTTTCAATGCATAGATTAGTAAAACCAATAGATTTAGACGATGAGAAACTATAACCTAAACTTTCTTTGAAAATCCCAAATTTTTGAGCCCCAAGTAATTTTTCAAAATTCTCCTTTCCATTGGTGAACTTGTAGATGGTCTTACTTTGGTCCTCTATTTTCCTTTTCAAAGACAAGTTTTCCTCAACACTTTCATCAATTTTATTTTTCAAATTTTCAAATTTCTTTTGGAAAAACTCATGATCTAATCGTAAACTTTCATCAAGATTTTCAATTTTTTATTTCAAAGACGCATTTTCTTTTTTAAAGCAGAACAAAGACATACCTTTTTTTTTTCTTACATTTTGAGTGTGCTTCTTCAAGATGTTTATTTTTTCCTTTCGATTGCAATTAATTCATTATAAAGTTTCCTACAAGTATCTTCTAACTCATCATATGAAGGAGAGTATTCGTCATCGGAATTTACCTCATCTAGCTCATCCACCATAAAGCAAAAATTTGCAACTTCTTCTTCATTTTCTCCGTCAGTAGAAAGTCCATCGAGCTTATCCCACTCAGTTGTGTTAATGACCTTATTTTTCTTTTTATCCCTTTGTTGATTATTGCCTTTGTTTTTGAATAGGGGACATTTAGTCATTCGGTGTCCATGCTTCTTGTAATTGTAGCACTTCATGCTTGATTCTCCCTTATTCTTTTGCTTACCAACCTTCTTGTTTAGCAAGAAATTTCTGATTCTCCTAGCAATGAGAGCTATTTCTTCATTATTGTTGCTCTCTTCTTCTTCTATAAACTCCTTCTTGCTTGCTGTCTTTAACGCCATGTCAGTGGTTTTTTTTGGCTTTTCTACTTCAGTTGTAGCATTCTTCTTCTTGATCTCATAAGTCATAAAAGACCTAATGAGCTTATCAAGAGTGACCTTAGATAGGTCCTTTGCTTCTTCAATTTCCATAGACTTTGCACGCCATGATTGCAGTAATGAACGAAGAACTTTTAGCACATTGTCTTCCATAAAGTATTACGTACTATGTGCTTTCAAGCCATTTCTTATATGTGTAAAACGTGCAAACATGGAAGAGATTGAGTCACCTTCTTCCATTTTAAACATTTTATATTCTTTAACCAACATATAGATTTTTGACTTTTTAACTTGAGATGTACCTTCATACGTTACCTGGAGCTTTTCCCACATTTCCTTTGCGGTGTTGCATCCACAAATGCGGTAGTACTCTTCATCACTCACAGCACAATAGAGAAAATTTTTTGTTTTGAAATTTAGTTGCGTCAACCTTGAGCCAGCGTCCAACAACTTCTTGATTGGTATGAGCTTACCTTCATCATCTTTGAATACGTAATCTCCTTTGGTGTCACATTCCACATTTTCAGGTTGTATGATTGGATGAATATTGTCATTCATTCTTTCCATGCTAGGCAGTTGCTTCCGCTTAACTTTGGTGGACGGTCAATGGATTGTCCTTGGGCAAACATGTCCGCCATTTGATCTTTGTGCTCTAGATGTTACTCCAAAGGTCTAGCGACTCGCTCTGATATCACTTTTAGCCCTAGTGTGTGTCTAGAGGGGGTGAATAGACATTTTTCTCAAATAATAAGGATTGCTACAAAATAAAAAATTTGGCAAGCAACAAGTGAAAAATATCACAATAAATGATAGAGCATATAATCACAATAAATAAAAGGATGAGGGAGAGAAAAGCTCAACACAATGATTTAATGTGTTTTGGTTCCAAGCGTACGTCCATGCCTTAGCACCAAGCCTAGGATTCTCAAATCCACTATGCAGTCCCCTTCAAGGCGAAGAAGCCTTTACAACACGGGTACAAAACCTAGCTACTCACCAAGAGCTTCAACCCTCAGTGTTCACCAAGAACTACCTCAACGAATGCTTACCAAAAGCTTTCAAGATTCACAAACAATAATAAATGGAAAGATTACAATATGATGCTTCGTCTTGAGCTAAAGAAACAAGTTTAAACCTCACACTACTCTCTTCTACAAGTGACATTTAAATACGAGACGAGGAGCAAGAGAGCTGAGAGCAAAATGTGAAACCCTAATACGAATGCTCAACTAATGTTCTCAACAACCAAAATGCTTAATCAAATCTTCAATGAATGCAAAAGGTCTATATTTATGGCCAAAGAGATGAACATGTCGATGGCTAGCGATAGGGCAATAATGGACAAGAGACAAGGTAAAACCTAGCCGCTATCGTGCATTTACTACTGTCAACTCGAGTACATTCGTCGACGAGTCCATGGACTAGTTGACAAGTCACACACATCCAACCGTTAATGAATGCCCTACTATCATCGATGAGTCTTCACTATACATTTTAGGTAGGTCTCGATATCTCTTCGTCGACGATTCCCCTTGTATTCATCAACAAGTCTTCAAGTCACACACATGCAACCGTCAATGAATGCCCTACTATCATCGACGAGTCTTCACTGCACATTTTAGGTAGGTATCGATATCTCTTCGTTGACGATTCCCCTTGTATTCATTGACAAGTCTTCACTACAGGTCTCAGACAGGTCTTGGTATCTCTTCGTCAACAATTCCCCTGTATTCGTTGACGAGTCCCTTAAGTGTACTAGTCAAAGAATCCCCCATATTTATCGACAAGTCCCTTCATTTTACTACATAAAGAGAGACCTAAATGAACTAGGAAATGTTTAAATGACATGTGTACTTCCAATTATGTTCCAACCTTGTCCAAGTGAGTTTTTACCTTATGTAAGATGTCTTGTTAATAAAACTCTCATTTGGACATCTTAAGCAATGTGTGACCTGGTATGCATGTGTTAACTCAGTTAATGTTCTAACCTAATATGAACTAAATGCATATGCAATTTTCTCAGCTCTTTGCAGGATATTCTTATACACAGCATTCGCACAAGAGTTACAACATAAATCCTACTTTACACACAACCCAAGAAGCATGTATAGAATGCAGGCTCTCGTAAATGCTCTGATTGGTTGTGCTTTTGGCGTGACATGTATGTGCCTTGGTTATGACCCTTTGCTCATTGCTTCTTTGATAAACATCTAATCCTTATGCTTGCCTTACTACTCTTTTGTTTATCTGTGCTAAACTTGAGGAAAAAATATTAGCTTACCTAAGAACCACTAATGGATTGTTATCATCAAAACAAGCCAGAATAAAGAACCTTAGCCACTAGGGCTAACAACGATTATTAAAACCTTCACTAATATTTGGATTTAATGATGAATTTGAGTCGAGAATATGTATAATTTATAATGATAGTCATAGGCTATTAGTGACGGTTTTTTTCCATCATTAATACTCCACTATTAGTGACAGTTTGTATAATTCATCACTAATAAGTATTTATCGCCGCAGATATAGTGACTAATTTAAAACTGTCACTGATACTGATCGAACCATGACTAATACTACTAGTGATGGTGTTTTGATTAAAATCGTCACTAATAACCTTATTTTTTGTGGAGCTTGAACCAACACATAAACATATTTAATCAAATCATAAGTGATTTAATGTGCGTTGATGTGAAATTTGAAGAGAATGATAATGCGTTGATGCTACTGAATTCCTTGCAAGTGACTCACACATATGAGAACCTGGTTACCACTCTCACATGGAGGAAAGAGACCCTAAATTTGGAAGAAGTGACAAGGGCGTTGTTGGGGTTTCATCAAAGGATGAAAGTCTATGATGAAAGTTCACATGGAGAAGGACTTGTGGTGAAAGGTAACCATGATCATGGGAGAGAAAAATTCAAAAATGGATCAAGTCAAAAATTCTGAACTCAATCTAAGAAGAAAAAAGATATTCGGTGTTATAAGTGCGGTAAAAAGAGGCACATTAAATCGGAGTGTCCGGATTGGAAGAAAAGAAAAGCTGAAAATCATGAAGGGACTTCAAAATTAGCAAATGTAGTTCAAGAAGAAAATTTAGTTTGTAGTGATGGTGATGTACTTTAAGTTTCGTCAGGGTTGGATTGCCTCATGGACTCATGGTTTCTAGACTCGGCATGTTCTTACTATATGACTCCAAACAAGGAGTGGTTCAGCACTTATAGGTTGGTAAATTTAGGTTCAATTCATGGATAATGATGTCTTATGAAAAATCATTGGCATAGGAATTGTTAGAATTAAAATGTTTGATGGTGCTGTAAGAACCTTGAGTAATATAAGACACATAACAAACCTACGGAAGAGCCTCATTTCACTTGGAACTTTGGATTGTAATGGATTCAATTACAAGTACGAAAGTGAGATTATGAAGGTGTGCAAAGGTAATATGACAATGATGAAAGGAAAAGAGTTAGATGGAAACATTTATACACTGTAAGGAACTATTGCTGTAAGTGGAGGTGCAGCTATAGATTCTGAATTTGATGAAACCATTTTGTGGCATATGCAGCTTGGGTATGGAGGAAAACATGGTATGAAAGAACTTCACGAGAGAAAACTCTTGAAAGGTATGAAAACTTGTAAGGTGACTTTTTGCAAGTTTTGTGTTCTTGGGAAACAAAATATGGCACAATTTAAACAAGCTATTCACAAAACGGAAGGTATTCTTGATTATATACATCCTGATGTTTGGGGGCCGATTAGAGTAGCATCACGAGGACATGTTTGCTTTATGAGTTTTGTTAACGACTACTCACAGAAAATCTGGGTCCATTTCATGCGGCATAAGTGTGATACGTTTGCCAAGTTTAAGTTGTGGAAAGTTGAAGTGGAAAACTAGACTTGGAGGAGAATCAAATGTCTCAGGTTATACAATGGGACCGAGTATGCTAATTCTAGGTTCATATAGTTTTATGAGTAGCAAGGTATTACAAAACATTTCATTGTTTGTCAAACACCTCAGCAAAATGGTGTGGCTAAAACGATAAATCGAACTCTAGTTGAAAGAGCTAGGTGTCTCGAGCTTAATGCAAGGCTATAGAAGAACTTCTAGGGCAAGGCATTTAGTATGACTTGTTTCTTGGTAAACCAATCACTAAGGGCATCACTAAAGGGGAAAGTGGTAGAGGAGGTTCGGGTGGGACATGCGGTAGACTATTCTGGATTGAAGTTATTTGGTTGTCTTGCCTATGTTAACATGTCTAGTGGAGGAGAGATCAAAGTCTGATGCAAATTCTAGATGCTGCATCTTTTTGGTATATCAAAAGGATGTGAAGGGGTTCAAGCTGTGGGATCCAATGGCAAACAAGGTGATGATTAGTAGGGATGTAGTTTTCAATGAGAATGTTATGGTGAAGCGTATTGAAGAATTTGATGAAGTGAAACAGGAGTTAGAAAACTAGAGTAGAGATGAACATGTTGTGCAGGTGGAGTTAGAAACTCATGGCAATGATAATGATCTTGGTCCTCTAGTTGCAAGGGATTCTAACTCGAGAAACTAGAAAGTCAACAATATTCCTTTACAGAGATCCAGGTGTACTATTAGACCATCGCCAAGGTATGAGTTTGAAGAGTTAGTATCTTATGCTTTCATTAGTAGTTGCAATGATCCAACTAATTTTCAAGAGGTAGTGCACAACTAGGACAAAAGTAGGTGGATGAGTGTTATGATTGACAAAATGGAATCACTGCATAAGAATCAAACTTGAGAGTTGGTGAATCTTCCAAATAGAAAGAGGGCAATAGGTTACAAATGGGTATATTGGAGGAATGAGAGAAATTCAATGCATGGTTAGTGGCAAGGGGGTACTTATAGAAAAAGGGAATAGACTATGATGAAATCTTTTCACCCGTGGCCCGACACACTTCCATCATGGTAGTGTTAGGGTTAGTAGTTTATTATGATCTACATTTGGAACAAATGGATGTGAAGACGACATTTCTCCATGGTGACTTGGATGAACATATTTATATGGTACAGCCGGAGGGATTTAGTGAAGCAGGGCATGAACACTTAGTTTGCAAGTTGAAGAAATCTTTTTACTGATTGAAACAATCTTCAAGACAATGGTACAAAAGATTTGATTCTTATATAATCAAGATAGGTTACAAAAGATGTGAGTATGACTGTTGCGTATATGTGAAAAAGTTTTATGATGGTTATCTTATTTTCTTATTATTGTATGTTAATGACATTTTAATAGCTGCAAAAGATTTAACTGAAATAAATCAGTTAAAGGATTTGTTGCATAAAGAGTTTGACAAAAAGGATCTTGATCCAACGAGTTTAGGAGGAAAAAAAATGATAAATAGGTTGCAACTACCATTTTTTAAATTTCAAATCACTTTTTAATAAATATATATATTTAGAAAGGAGAAAAATAAATTTTGTTAACTCACGGACATTGAGATATTATTGAGAAAAAAATAAATATATTACTTTTTAAAAGAAATTTAACTTTTATTTATTAAAATTTTTATAATAAAAGGATAAAATAAATATGTTATATATTTTTTAAAAGATAAGTATCCATTTATAACTCATTTATTAATTGGATAAGTTTGAGTAACTGATATTCAACCATTTATAATAGATCCAACTGAATCCAACCAATTTAAATCCTACCATTTATGATGTGACCCAAATCTGGCTCATTGACTGTTGTTGCCATCCTAGCCAAACCTCAAAGTTGCCCAACAGCATAACCTCTTTAATGCACATCAATGGGAATTAATTTCAGGAGTAATGGATACTCGCTCATTACACAAGCATTATTTTACTCTTTGAAATTTTATCTTTAGACTTTTAAATTATAACTTACCAAAAAAAAAAAAAAAGCTAGTCTGACATGGAAGATAAATCATCTCTCACATTAATTCAAAATAACTTTTTGATGAGAAAAACAAAAAAAGCAACAAAAAAATAAGCAACTAAAACTTTTGATCAAGGAGTGATTTATTTTATTTTATTTTTAAAAATATACATATAAAATATTTTTTGTTGTAATTTTTTTTTTATCAATTAAGCTGATACTGGGCTTGAGTTATATGTCCCTACTTCTACTCGTAGAAATCAAATTCAAAGTTTTAACCATTTGGAACGAACTCATTACATCACTTACGACTAAAACTTAGTAATTTAGGAATCTCCTCATAAAAGATCTATCCTAAATCTCTTTCCAATTCTTTATTTGCCATTATAGCTAGACTGCATCCTAGCAAATATTAAATTATATAATATTATTATATAGGTAGACTTTATGATCAAGTTATTACTTCATACAAAAACTTGATATAAATACTATTTTATGATAAAGTATTATTACTCTAATATAATCATTATTTTATTGTAAATTATTATTTATAATAAATCATAAACAGCAATATTGTATTGTATTATATAAAATAAAAATAATTAATAATTATAAAATACTTAATAGAATGTGTAGTTTAGAATATTAAAGTAACAAAATATGGTAACAACAAAAAATATGATAAAATAGTATATGCAAACCTTAATAAAGTAATAAAATAATGGAGATGATGTATTTGGGAATGTTTGGGTTACGTTATAGAAGTTTGTGAACTTAATATTAGAGGTTTTATTGAATTTAATTTTTTTTTAACTGAGAGAAAAACATATAAAATGGAAGATGAATTATTTCTTTTTGCATAGCCTAAGGGAGCATTTGGTAAAATGAAGTGTTAAGTGTTAAACGGTGAATTCAAATCTTATTTTGTAAATCAATTTCGAATTGAACATGAAGTGATAACTGAATTTAAAATCCGAATTAATTTAACTATTTGGTATCTAAAATCTGAATATGTGTTGTTGTTTTTTTTTTTAATTTTAGCCTTCTCAAAACTTAAGAGTATAAATGTTTGAAAAAATTAATGAGCAATTACATAAATAAAAATTTTAATTTAACATAAATAATACTTCATAAATAAAAATTTTAATTTAACATAAATAATACTTTCTTATCATATATTAATTAATAATTAAAATAAAAATAATATGATTTATTATTTTATAAAATTAAAATGTATTATTTTGATTTTAATCGCTTAGATATTGAGATTTTTGTCATTTTCATTTTTTACAAGGGATACAATGGAAAAGAAACCTCTAATTTTAAATCAAACATGTTCTATCAAAGGAATTTTAAGAAAATTCAAAGTTGACACCAAACGCACTAATGTCTAACCAGTTCACTTATTTAGTGACCTAGTTCAAACATAGTCTTTGTTCAAAGATCATTTAGATCAAACAAACGCTTGATAAGTCTAAAGTAAACTTTGTTAGCTTTAGTGTATTCCTAAGAGGGGGGGTGAATTAGAAATTTTAAACTTCTTCTTAGGTTTAACTAGACATTTGCAGTATTTCACAACTTAGGATCTATTTACCCAAATATGCAGATAAGTATAATATGCGGAATTTAAATCATGCGTATCATTTACACTATAACATACACATGCGGTAAATATAAAGTGCGAAAATATAAACAGACACACTATATGTTATCGGAGTTCGGCCAATACTGCCTACGTCCCCGCCTGTAACTTGCAAACCTGATGATTCCACTAATGCTCACTTAACAGGTGGAGCGACACTGATTACAACCAGGTCAATTCACGGGGTTGACCTCAACCAACATGCCTTACCAGGATAGCGCACCTAACTTTCCTAACCGGGTCTAAGCTAGTTCGAGACTATTCAACAGGGCTATTCTCCCTCTTCAAGCCCACGCCTGGAATACAAATATTCAATATAAAGTTGCATACAAACAAATGTTTCTTACATAAGCTGATATGTACCACTACGCACAATATCTAATCAATGCACCTCAAGCATGTATGAACTATAAGCTCGGTGCTCTACGTGTGCAATCAATACTCAGAATAATGACTTTATCTAATCAAGCACATGAGTGTATTACAAATTAATCTTTGAAACTAAGCAAAGTTTATCAAATCTCAATATCATATTATAGTGTTCTAAAGATGCTAGCAATAATATTCAAATGAACTCAAAAGTAATCTCTCAAATGTATTTAGCACAAGTGTTGTTTGAAATCTAACTTTGTAAAATATTTTGCACACACAAAACAAATAAAGTTTTACAAAATCTTGTAATGACAATGCTAAGATCTTCAAGCTAGTGAGTTTTTCCCAACACAAGATTCATCAAGTAAAATCTGTGGGATAACTCTTTGCTTAACTCCCCAAAAGCAATATCAAATAAACAACCAAACAAATGGGAATATGAGCAAACTATAACAATCAATAACACAATATAACACTCTCACAAGGATAGGATGTATCAAGGGAATGAAGGTTTGAGAGTATATGGTAGTATTATAGGCAAAATAGGATTTTGAGATTGAGAGTATATTTCATTAATAATATGGCTAATCTCCCTTTAATTTTTCAAATGAGCCCCTATATATAGAGAATGACAAAATTATAACCGCTCATGTAGGGTATTCTTAAAATTATTTTAAAATGGTTTAGGAGAATTAACCCTATTTAATTAAATTTAACCCCAGTAAAAAACAATTTAAACCCCGACATTTGAGTGCCCGATATGAGGTTCGGGTGTCCGAATAGATTCAATCAAAAATTCAATTTTTAAAGGTTCGGGTGCCTGAAATCAAGGTCGGTTAGCTGAACCGAAGTCAGTAGCATTCTGTCCGAGGTTCAGGTGCTGGAAGCAAAGTTCAGTTTACCGAATTGAGAGATTCGGTCACCCGAGGCCTGTTTTGAATAGAAAAGTTCAGCAGCCTAAGTTGGTAAAAAGTAACCTTCTAAGGGTTCGGTCGCCCGAGGGCGATACATTCATTTTTGGTTCGGTAGCTCGAACCCAATTCAAACTGCTGACTTTCCAGCAGTTCGGGCGCCCGAGGAGTTTTGAACTCCCAAGGTTCGGTCACCTGACCTTTCACATATTTGCCTATTATGTTCAATTTAATTTCAATTTGATCCCCTAATTGAGCAAGTGATTATTGAGACTCTCTTACGTGCAAGTCCTAAGACTTAGGGTCTTTCTAAGGCCTTTTTAAGTACGCCAAAAAACCTAACATCGGTCGACCGAAGGGTGATCCCTAAAGTCTTTCTATGGTCTGTGTAGGTACCTAAAGTCCAACTAGGGTCTTTGAGCTTGTAGTTCCTACATGCATGATATGCATTAAATATTACAGACCTTTTTCCTATTTACTATTACATACCTAAATTGAATGATAATATAAATTACAACATTCACTAATCTTCATGGTCTTCAAGCTTCAAGCTTTCATATGCCATCAGTGTATCTACTAATATAAATCTGCACATGAATTAGATAACCATTAAATACTTGAGTATTTGTCATTATCAAAATCGGGATATGACCCATAAGGTCAACAAACTTTCAATCTTCCAAAAAAAGAAAATAATAATTATAACAATGTTAATATTAAATTAAATAAAATTGACATAAATGACTAATTAGGTTGATCTCTCTACCTTTCTTCCTTTTTTTTTTTTTCCCGTTAATTCAATGTCTAAATTGAGCTCAAACAATACAATGAGAGGCAGGAGGTAGTTCATCAATCTCCAATCTCATGATCCAAATTCAAATTCAAAATCTTCAAAATAAAAGTTATAAATTTTGACAGTTAAAATGCCTTCTAAGATATAGACTAATTTGTATCTTTATCTCTGCATATAGAGAGTGTAATAACACAATTTTAATATTGGCCAATACTTATAGATTTATCTCTTTTATAACCTTGGTCCTCAAAACTCTTTTATGTCCAATCTTAATCTTGCTTATCTCCTTCAAAATAGTAGAGAATAAAAATTATTTCATATTACCATGTAACTTATACATTATGCAGCTCAAATATTGTACTTAACATTTAAATATAAGAAAATGTTAATTTTTCTCTTCTAATAGACCTCATAAATGATTGAGAAAATTATTATCTTTTAATTTAAGTAAAAGGGCAATACAGGCCCCCACGAGCATGGTTCGATGGAAAGATATCAGTGCGTAAGAAAGAGCATTGGGGGTTTAATTCTATGTAAATACACTCACGGAGTCAGCGTTACTTGTGGATAGTGAGAATTTATTTTGTGAGTCAGCGGGGACCGTAGATGGTAAGAGTTCGCTCTGTGAGCCAGCGGAGACCGTGGATGGTGAGAGTTTTCTATGAGCCAGTAAGAATCGAGGATGGTAATGGAGGGGGGTCGGGTTGGCCGAAAGCCCAACTGATGCACGAAAGTGGTGTCCACATTCCGGACTTTACCTGATCAACGAGACCTAAGGAAAGGACGCTGATCCATAGGTTTAGTGCCACACTAGGGAGTCTGAAGGGTTTGTTGATGATTGGAGTTCCTATGTAATAAAAATAAAAATAAATAAATAAAAGGGCAATACAGGCTTAGGGAAAACGAATCCATTTCGTTATATCATTTATATCATATATGATACAAATTTTTCTTATCATCTAAATATTTAAAAGAAAGTAAATTTGATAAATAATTAAAAAATTGTTTTGTAGTAGACTAAACAGTAGCGTGATAATTATTCTATTTTTAGTTAAAAAAAACCCGAAAAGATGAAACCACTTGCGGAGTTGCGGGCCTTAAGCCCTCCTTCCCTCGACAGTATATAAACACCACGCTCCTCCTGGCACCCCAAATATGCAAGGTCACCTAGCCTTCTTTATGGTTACTACTACTCACTAACTCCCCTTGCCTCCGTTGCTCTCCCTGCAATATTCCCGATCATTTCCGAAACAAATCATACGCACCTCTTTCCCATTCCCAGTGAAGCTATAATCTAACCTACCTCCTTTTATTAATTTCTCTGTATTTGCAACAACTTAACATGGTAGTCTTGTCGCATACTTCATTAGAAAGTTATCCTTTCGTCCAAACATGCAAATCCGACTGCGCTTTCCCTTCGATACCGGAAATAGACCTTACCAACCCTCACGCAGGTTCACATGTAGTGAAGGCCTGCGAGGCCTATGGATTCTTCAAGGTTATTAACCACGGAGTCTCCATGGACCTTATCGCTCCGCTCGAATCCCAGGCATTAAAGTTCTTCAGCTTGCCCCAGTCTGAGAAAGAAAACGCCGGACCCGCCGACCCTTTTGGGTACGGCAGCAAGAGAATTGGAGCCAACGGCGATGTGGGTTGGGTCGAGTATCTGTTTTTCAGTGCCAATCATGAACTCACTCCCCACAAACCCATCGCCATTTTGGATGAAAACCCACAAATTCTCGAGTACATATATATATATATACACACAAACATCTGTTTTCTTTTATTAATTTCTTTCTGTCTTTCTCTTTAATTATGTTTCTCCCTCTGTTTAATTCTCTGATTCCCTGTTTCATTGCACAGTTTGAGAGAGAAGAGACTTAATATATGGGAAATAATTTACTCTTTCTTACTGCTTTTCTTTTTCTTTTCTTTTTTTTGGCTTTTTTTTTTTTATGGATTAATATATAGGAATGCTGTGAATGAGTACGTATCAGCTGTGAAGGCAATGGCCTGTCATCTTCTGGAACTAATTGCGGATGGGCTTGAGATTGAACCGAGGGACGTGTTCAGTAGACTGTTGAAGGATGAGAAGAGCGATTCCCTTTTCAGGATGAACCATTATCCGCCATGCCCAGAGCTTCAGGCGCTGAGTCTGAGTGGTCTAAATTTGGTTGGGTTTGGGGAACACACAGACCCACAGCTAATATCTGTCGCAAGATCTAACAACACCACTGGACTGCAAATCTCACTCAGCGATGGCACTTGGGTCTCTGTACCACCCGACCAAACCTCCTTCTTCATCAATGTTGGGGATTCCCTGCAGGTACAGTACTACTTGAGACTCTTCCCCAATTCTTTTGCCCAGAAACAAATAAATAAATATACCCATCGACTGTACAGTTCAATTGAATAAATAAGTCCCCCATCAGTCGTTTGAACCCTCTGTTCATCGGTCACATGCTAAGGCCTATCTATTCTTTTTTTTCTGAAATTCTTTATTAATGGGTTTGCTCTCTCTCTCTCTCTCTCTCTCTCTCTCTCTCTCTCTCCTTTTTTTAACTTGGGTGAAAATACCCATGAAATTCTCACTACTTTCGTGTTAATTTGCCATGTTCTTTTCATGGATACTTTATTTTATTTTTTTTGTTCTGATTCTTTTATAACAAAAAAAATATGCTTATATACTGATACGGGAAGGTTGAGACTCATGTTGATATACATATGTATTGCAGGTGATGACCAATAACAGGTTCAAGAGCGTGAAGCACAGAGTTTTCGCTGACAGCACCAACACTAGGGTTTCAATGATATACTTTGGAGGCCCTCCACCGCATGAGAAAATCGCATCCCTGCCCTCGCTCCTTAAGGAAGGTGAAGAAAGCATGTACAACGAGTTCACATGGTCTGAGTACAAGGAGGCTGCGTTCAGGACGAGGTTGGGTGATAACAGGCTCGGTCCATTTGAGAAGAAAGCTGCTGCAGAAGGCCACTGAGGCAGAGAAACTCTTAATCCCCCTTCTTTAGTTTATATATATAATGTAGTAAAATAGGTCTGTGTCCAACCTGTAACATTGTTAATAATGTTGACTCTACTAGCACGGGAGAAAACAAATGGTTTTCTTTTTTGGGGTTTGCCTTTTCGCGGTATGGGGCCGCTTGTATGTGACAACTACCTACTTTGTAATATATGTACATATATATATATATATATATATATGTATATGTATATATATATATATATATATATATATATATATATATGTATATATATTTGTGTCAGTGTGATGAACACAGTTTCTAAAGCTTGGTAAAATGGCTTTGCAAAATGAGCTTCAATGAATAATTGTGAAGTTTTTGAAAAGTTGTTCATTTTTACTATGAATATTTAATTTTTTTGTTAGCAACGAGGGCAACATCAAGAATTTGTATTCCTGAGACAAAAGTCACCTCATTATCAGAAATAATCAATGGGAGCACCGTTTTTAGTCAATTGGATATAACTTTAGCCTAAATTTTGTAGAAAATACCCACTAGACTAATAGGTTTAAAATCTTTAATGTTCTCTGCTCCACCTTATTTTGGGATGACAAAAATAAAAGTGGCATTTAGCCTTTTCTCAAACTTCTCATTTGAGGGAAATTCATGAAAGGTTAAGATAAAATCATTTTTCAAGAAAATCCAACAATTTTGAACAAAACAAGTAGTGAAACCGTCTGGACCAGCGATTTGTCCCCATTCATCATGGTCACAACATTCCAAATTTTTTCTTCAGAGAAGGGCCACTCCAACTCATTTCTACAATGCAGAGGCATTAATAATGATGGAGAATTTCCTCCGGAAGCCCCTCTCGCGTTCAAAATTGCGCAATCTGTATGACTTTTTCTCCAAACTAACTTTGTATCCTTACCATCTTTTTCTCCTAATTTATTTCTTGAAAGCACATGTTGTCCGGCTTCCAATCTTCCATCTTTTGCTTTTTTTCCTTCTTATGTTGGCTGAATTGTTTAATCCCCTATCATTTATTGAGTTAATTTTGGCTATTATGAGATTTCCATAGTTGCATCCATGGACTCAATTTGTTCCCAATTTATGTAATTTTTCGGCAATATTTCAATGCAGTCTTCTTATCTATCCCCGACCTTTTTTTTTTTTTTCTTCCACGACCTTCTCCTAGCTTTTGTCTGTGCTTATTTTAATCCCGAAAAATCCACAATTTAGCCTTAATTTCATTTGTTTGGAAGTCTTGTTTGTTTGCAGGGTGATGGTGGTTTTCGGATTGGGAAGAGTTCTCTTTGTATTTTCTTTGTTGTGGGAGGTAGTTTTATCCTTGCCTTTTTATGTAGTCTTGTTCGGAGACTCCAAGCATCTTGCTTGATTTCTCCTTTGATAATGATATTACCTTTTCAAAAAAAAAATTTATTTGCATTTTTTTCTTGAAAAAAAATATTTTCTTGTGAGTTTATATGTGTGATTTGTAACTTAAGTGAGAGAAAGTAAAAATACCTGATAGATGTGTTGAAAATTTCTTTTTTTAAAAGAATTTCCATGTTGGCATTGCATGGAAAGAATGGGATCATCTAACCAACTTTGATACTCTTCTTGGTATATCAAAATATAAATAAATAAATAAATAAATCATATGAAAAAAGCCAGTCTCACTTTGACATAGAAAAAGATTATTTCTTGTGGGACTTATTGATCACATACCAGGTGATGTCGTGATATGCTACTTCAATCGTGATGACATGAGCTCTCTCTCTCTCTCTCTCTCTCTAAAATTCTCTTCTCTAACCTTGTCGGTCATTTCTCAACAATATTCCCTTGGCATCTGTCATCACATAGAAATTTGGTCGAAAAATTTTGAATTCCCTTTGAGAAAGATTCATGCTATTCATCATCGTATGCTAGCTCAATCATGACATCATTAGGCAACAAGAGAAACTAGGGCACAAGGGCCCATAAGCCCCCTCTCTTGCTCCCATGTGGGCCTACGCCAACATCCTTAGAATTCTAATTTCTATGAGAAATCCATGATATAAATTACATACCCATGGCATCATTTGTGCACATGGTAGCAAGATAGAGCAAGGCATAAGGACCTACAGTCCACATACGTTCATTAGTAGGGCAGGGCTCTCTTTCACATCACGCATGCTAATTTAAGCTAATTTGCTGAGCGCACATCGTTTGCACCCATCTTTGAGCAATTCCTATTTAGACTGCACAGGAGACTCTCTTCTTGTTTGTTAGGAAGAGACCGTTCTACTTTATCTTTCTCCCAAGCCCACTCTCTTCATATTTACTTTATTCCATATGGACCAAAGATGTCACAGACCTATGATCATCAATATTTTTTCCCTTAAAAATGAAGTTTGACCTTTTAATTTGTATTTGAAGAGAAATATTGAAACCTCTCTTCTTTCTTTAAGTCTCAACCCCATCTCTTTGGTGCCAATAGAATCCTTGTAATCAAGGTCATGAACAAAACTCCCATGGATGCTCGGCTCATTGTCATCTCTTGAACCACTATACTAAAAGAGATAACCTTGCTTGATGCTTTTACTTGGTTAGAAAAAGCTTGATAAGGCAAGAATGCTTCACATATACCAATTAATATATTAATTACTTAATCAAACTTGATTTGTTGACACTTGAGTGAACCTACCCAATCGAGAATTTTTATTTTTATGAATCGATTCCCATAATCAATAGTATGATTGTTTGATAGGTTAGAATTTTAGGCTTCAATTAATTAATTTTTTCCCAATATAATCTAGAAGTTGACACTAGGTTAGAGTTACACAATGGGAGGTAATTTACATGTTACTCATTATTCCTACATATCCCCTCTTGGGATTTAAACATTATACCTCCAATAGAAATGTCTCAAACTTTAACCTAGGTTGACTAATCAATTTACATCACAATTTATTTCATATAAGATGTAATACATGCACATAAAAGTTCTTACTAGGGCTTTTTTTGCAACAATACTCCATAAATTAAGTTGGTTTATAATAATTTTGAGCAAGTTGTATGACCTTGAAAGAATATCATGTGATAATAACTCAGAGGAATAGAAAAAATGGTGCAAGGGTCGACATCCTCATTTCAAGTTCTTAATAATACTAGCACAAACTAGGTATTTGAAGCAAAGATTTTATACAATTTTGTAATTATAGTGAACTATAGATATTTCTCTCAAATAAATTACCATTTCCTACAACCTAAAAATATTTGTAATCCAAAACATTAAAATTATATGTTATATACCTAACGAAATGAGTTGAGAATGAGATAAAAATTAGAGTTATTTTAAGCAAAGATGACCAAACATGGTCTAAAATTAATTCGTGGGAAGGAAAATAGAAACAACTATTTTTCAAGTTTATTGTGTTAGTGTTTATCTTTATATATATTATTTCATGTTGATTATTAGAATAAAATCAAGCGAGGTGTATGATAATGTGCTCTAAAATATTATCATATTCTTTTTTTTTTCTCTATAAATTCTTATATTTTCATACAATAAGTACTCTATTTATCTTCTACTTTGTTGATAGATTAGATTGGTCAATGACTTAGCAATTTAGATTAGATTCACTCCTTCGAGTGCATGCATAATACTACATTTTCCAGTCATTATATGCTAAACCTCGCCAACGCTGAGAGAAGGTCTGCATGAAAAAGGGTTGAAGCATAAAGTCATTATATGAGCTTCGATAATACCTTATATGTTACGACCAAATTTTTCCACCATTTTTTTAATAAAAAAAATAATTAAACCCCTGTCAAATAAAAAAACTCAGATGCCGTATATCAAGACAACTCGACCCGAAGTGGGATACTAGGTAATCCTTCTATCACATACAAATATACCTAACAATGGAAGTCAATATTTACATACCATCTTGAATACAAATAACCAGAGCTCAATACATCCATACACATCCCCAAAAATCCATAACATACTCTAGGGAATCATACATCCCTAACTCAAAATACTTACCCTTACTGCCAGGGTACTAGCTTTTTTCTATCTCGGTGCTCTATTAACTCATCAGTCCTGATTCCTTGAAAAGTTTAAATTTCTGGGTGAGACACCTCTCAATAAGACAGAATAAATTATTCACAGTGTGTGGCAGTATGAGTTTAGTTATATCATAATACACTCATTTAAATGATTATATCATCTGAGAAAATATACAGATATGTACTCATATTCATATAGATATAAAACATAATTTCATAAGCTTTAATATCATTTCTCATACTCATAATCATAAGCTATCATTTCTCATACTCATATACATATACTTTCATTTCTTAAATCATATTCATATACTTTCTTAGCTCAACTTTAAATTCATACTCTTTCATTTCTCATATTCATCTTCACATTCTAGCCCATGGGTTTCTTCCAATATATTGCACAACATGTCTGTAACCCATGGTTGCTTTTCGTAATCTAGCTCATGAGTTGCCGCCAGTATAAAATCTACTACGTGTCCGTAACTCATGGCTGCTCATTATCATGTCTGCAATGAGTAACCATCCTGAGGATAATCTAATATCATCCTCATGCGTCCCCCCATGACCAGGTTGTGCGGCCCGAAGGCTGGACCTAACCGTAGTTGCCTTATCGAGTTAGATCAAAATAGGGAACGTATCTGTAGTACGAATGGCCTACCCAACCTTGGTCCAAACTCCAAGGGGCAACACAACCCTTCATGAGCCCATTTGACTGTTTCACCACACTTCGCACCAGACTTTTGGTTGCACTATCACCATGCTAGCAACAATATCGTGCTCTCTATCTAACTATGGTCCATCAAGGTTCTGATTTTCACATTTCCATATTCACATTTCATTATGTTTGTACATCTCATCATATCAGTAATATTCACATCATTTCAGTATTATTCACATCGTTTTTGTATTATTTCCATCATATCTGTACACGTTTCGTCTCATTTTAGTATATAGCCCATTTCAATATTTTCTTTACAAAACATCTCTGTACAAACATATCTTTATATCACGTATATAATCCTTTCGGTAAAACATATCTGTATAAAACATTTTATCATTTTCCTAGTGAAACATATCTGTATTCTCATTTTATCATTTCTCAGTAAAATACTCATCAATATATTATTTTTCATCATTACTCAGTAAAATACACATCTATATATAACAATACTGGGTTCCTCATATTTCCACACCTGAGTAAAATATTTCTATACTTATAAAATAATATCATTTCTTAGTAAAAAACTCATAACTCAATTTCTAACACATTCCCAGTGTAAATTTATTATTTCATATTCCTCATGCCACACAATTTTTCATCTGATATTCATAGTATAATAACCATAGAGAATATATCATATTTTCATTTTCACATATTTACTCAACCAATAATTTTCAAAAATATCTATTATAATTTATTCCCCCTACCTGCCTTACTGAGAGGTGTGCTAAAACCCGAAATCCACGCTCGTGGCATTTGGAGTTCAAAACCTTGAAATTCACATTTTTCCTAGTTCAATCAATTCAACCCTAGAATATT
Source organism: Malania oleifera (assembly GCF_029873635.1). NCBI lineage: Eukaryota > Viridiplantae > Streptophyta > Magnoliopsida > Santalales > Ximeniaceae > Malania > Malania oleifera. Next base: position 30,423,653 of record NC_080428.1, on the reverse strand, counting down.
TATCATTTAATATATTTCCTAGGCCCAAATACTCCAAATAACCAATTAAACTCTAAAATATCTTACTTACCCCAGTTTTGGAGTGGTGCCCAAGAACCCCAAATCAACAATTTGCTCTGATTAAGTTGTAGAGAATCGTCCCTAGATCCTCGTGGTGGTTCCTGATCATTGGATTATGTAAAACTGAGCTGAAATTGAAGAGAGAAGGGGACTGGGCCATAACCTAGAGAGAGAAAGTGAGGAAGAGAAATTTTCTCACTACAAAATGATTCTAAGCCTTTTTATAAACAACTATCCACGTGTACTCATCGACGAGTACATAAGATTCGTCAACGAGTCAATGAAGAACACTCGTTGACGAGAGAAGTGGGTTCATTGAGGATCCTTGAATACTCTGAAATTCCCTAGCTTCTTTTCTTTCCCTTCCTTTACTTTTTCCCTTTTCCTTGTTTTCTCATAAATTAAAATTTTTGGGTCCCTATATTCTCCTCTCCTTACAAAAATTCGTCCTCAAAATTTGCTATTTATCACATTTCCAACCTTAAGGAAAAATGCCAGAACTTTTATTAATTACCCTTACTTATGGCGGAGGAATACCGTGGTTACAAGGGAGGGTTTTGGGAGATTACAACCATACACATAAAAATAAAGCTCTCCAAAAACCATTCATTACCTAAAACCAAAAACAGTCTCTATCCAGCCCTACACTATACAAGTCAGAATACATACATTGTCATTTACTTTTATTCTTACTAGTTCAGCTTTGAACGATCTAATATACCTAGAGCTCAGCTTACCCTTCCTCCCAAACCTCATAACCCCTTTCATTGGTACCACTTTTAGAAACACATGATTCCCTGCATCAAACTCCAACTCTCGCGCGGTGAGTATCTACATAACTTTTTTGCCGATTTTGTGCTGTCTTGATTCTGTCTCTAATAAGTTTGACTTTATCATGAGTCTATTGCACCAGCTTTGGCCCCAAAATATGTTTTCCCCCAATCTCATCCGAGTATAATGGCGATCAGCACCTCCTATCATATAATGCCTCATATGGTGCCATCTCAGACTACAAAAAATCAAGGTATTAGTGAAGGATCAAATCCGTCACTAATACTTATAAATTCGTCACTAATAGTATTAATGGAAAATTTATGAGTATTAGTGATGGTTTTAAAATAATTGTTATATCTACTGTTATTACTAACCTTTAGTGAGGAATTAAAAATTTCATTTCTAATAATGAAGTATTAGTGACGGATATAACCACTGCTAAAACCCTAATACCGTCACTATAAATTCTAGATCGGCTCAGCTCAAATTCGTCACTAATAGTAGGGTACTAGTGACGAATTCGAATCCTTCACTAATACCCTCTTATGATTCCTAACTTTCACTCATCCTTTCAAAAATATTTTAACATTTATTTTATCATAATTATCATAGTACATGGTTTTCTTTTTGGGAAAAATTTTAACGAAATTTCGGCAGCATGCCATCTATAAATTGGACATTTTCCCATAAAACCTGTACCTGATAGGTTCAAATAAGTCATTTATAATTCAGTTCAAGGCACACGAGAACCTATATCCACTACCAGCATACACATCAACTGCATCCACCATACATGAGATATTCTAGATTACCATGCAATCTGGTAGCAATCCAAAAATCACAATATATAATCTATCCATTAAATTAAGAATATAAATAGCAGAGAACAGTGGATAGTATTGAGTTCAATATAGTATTGTTATTCATCTAGGCATATGGACATGAATGTTATGAGATCCATAAGTTCAGTACACATCCTTATTAAAATAAGGATTTCAATACTTAACACATGTTGTCTCATAAGGTGCACGAACACACTCTTTATTCAAAACAATATGCATGAACACACTCTTAATTCTAGTCAATTTATTCATCTAAAGTGACTATCACATAACATTCAAATAACATACATTTACACTTTTTCTTTCCAAATATAGCAGTGTTATCCCAACTAAGTGTACATTTTATCTCAAACAAGTGCCAAATTCTAGCTTTCCTAACCACTGCTTAATGCAGAAATTCCAACAAGTAAAGCTATCATCCGTACAAGATGAATATCTATCATATGAGAATTTTCCAACTAAACAGGATATACAACTATGATAACAATAAAAAAAAAAAAAAAACATGTACGCATTATGCAACCATATCAAGTAATTAGAGATAACAACATCCAAAACCAGGATGGATCCATAAGAAGAATGCATTTAGAAGGAGGACACATCCAAAACAAAGAAGCATTCAAAAGGAAGCCGCATCCAAAATAAAGATGCATCCACAAGGAGGATGCATCCAAAAAGAGGTTGAATCCGTAGAGAGGATGCATAGGCACATCCACAAGGAGGATGCTTTCACAAGGATGATGTATTTAAAAAGTGCAACACTGATGGAGCTTTCTAAAACAACCAAGATCAAAAAATAATATTATTCGATGAAAAAAAATAATAATTATAAACTTGAATTGAAAATATATGCGTCATGTCATTAAATTGGTGAAATTGTAATTCAATATGGGCAAGGTGTTTAATGAGTAAAGCAATTTCAAAGACCCCAAAACCTAAAACAGGCATTTATTTATTGTCAAAAGTCTTAATGTTTTTTTGAAACAAAGAATCTTGTAAAATCAAGTTTATTTTTTTTGAAACACTGAAAATTTTCATCTAATTCAAGCTATCATTTTCAAAGAAATTCTTTGAATATGTTAAATTTACATATACATTATTGAAGCAATGCCAAAAAAAAAAAAAAAACAGCTCAGTGTCCAAATAAAACAGCTGAGAATCAAATTACGTTTTACATACCTTCTAATGAGAGGAGCCACTTGCATCATCTGGTCGAGATTAGTACATCATTTGCTCGAGCTGCACTTGCCTATTCATCATGTCTTGCAGCTGGACTTGAAAGGTGGACACAGTGTCTTTCAATTGCTAGTTCTCCATTTCCACTATCTACATCCGTCGAGCCATCTCCTCCGCACGAGACTCAATGTCTCGATGCGCTCATTTCATGTTTGCACGAGCTGCTGCACCCATGGATGATGATGCTGTTGGGGCGATGTATCCACTTCCAAGACCTTTCACCCAACCCCCCGCTCGTTCCCCAAGCACTTGGGAAGTTATCTGGAAATCTGTCATTTGCTGACTCCCCTCTAAAACAGGTGCATCCCTCAGCTCGGCCATCTGTGCCTAATTTTAGTCATGGAAATGATAAAAAAGAATAAGTAAGAATACAACTTTGATGTTTTGAATCAAGTAATAAACTAAATATTTTGTTTCACTTACATGGTTTCCCTACGCACCCTCGCACCACTCCCCTGATCGTCGTTGGTGTGTTCTCTAATAAAGATCCGATAGCAGCTCCTCTGCACCATTATCGGGATCACGCTACATTATCATATAAGACATCATTAGTATTATGTCATGTAATGGTCAAATAGTTTTATATATAGTAATTACCTATCGATGATTTACGAAAAACCTCGATCCACTACAATGCGTCGTAGGGAGTTTGTTACGGTTCGCAGTATTTGTTTCACATATGGCCTACAAGGAAGATGTAATAATAGTTTATTAGCGACATTAATGTGAAAAATTAGTGATTATAATACAAACAAATCACCTGATAGCGTGGATCACGGAAATGGCGACACACCATCTCCCAACCCTCTTAGGATATCTTATCATATGGTCGCGCTTCTTCTTGATCTCCCATCGCTCGAAAATGCTCACACATTTTTGAGTGATAGCTCTTAAATTTATTGTACAATTGGATGTCAACCGCCCTTTTCACATGGTCATCCTTGAAGATGTCCATATCGAACTCCTCTTGCATAGGTAATACAATTAGAATGTTAGACAGTTGTTAATTGGCTATATATTAAAAGTAAAATAAAAAATAAATAAAAAAGGGTTTGAGATTACTTACCAAAATGCGCATGTAAGGAACCATGCGCTGCTCCTGAGTCACCTACGGCCAACTAAAGGCTGTAACTGGAGCATACTGTCGACATATAATGCCGAGCTCCTGGGTCTATGAGGTGCACCAATCGTTAAGCAGGGTGGTGTAGCCTGGAGGAATGTCGATCCGAATCAGCTGCTTTGTCCTCTCCAGGTGCTTCTTCAGCGACATGTTCTTCATTGCACCACAGCCTGACCTGACCGTGGATGTAGATGTTGAAAGCATAGTTAAATTAAGAACAACATTATAATTATACACATAAATAACTGACATCAATAGTTGAAATGTAAATATATTAATCGTATCCTTACCAACACTGCTCATCATGGTCGGCAACTCACCTTGCGTAAAAGAACCATCTATGGTATCCATGTCTGTCTGAGGTGCCGATGGCTCAGACAATGGTGCCGCCGCATCAGGATCAACGGGCTCTACCAGTCTCGAGGATGTTGGATCATCCTCATGCGATGTAGTCGAGTGCCTCGAAGGAAGTCGGCCACGTCGACCTCCTGGTGCCATATCTGCAAATTATTAAAAGGGTAAATATAAGAAGTATGAATATTAGATGGATGCATAATGCATAAATTTTTAGTTATTTACATATGTCAGATATATAGTGACAAACATAACATCCTTACCCCCCCTATACGTTCTTAATATTGGTATCATCCTCACTTTCTAAAGTGTCTTCCTCTTCACTATAGTACTTGACCCCTATTTCATCTTCCCCATCAGTTTCCTCATTGTTGATGAAGTGAATGTCTACAGAAGGTTTAATTGTAATGTCAGAAGTCCCTACGTGTTTTGCCAATACACCATCCCTATTCAATGGTATAGGATCGGCTCCTTCTTCGACAACATTGAAAGCAAATTGCGCTGCTGTACTGACAAATGACTCATCTTCTTGGAATGCAGCCTCACTGGAACTATTCTCCCCATCTGTAGCTTCTGTAACATCATACAAATTTCGGGGAGGAATCTTTTGGGCCACTTGCCATTCACCATTCAATTTGGTGTCTTTGAGGTAAAACACTTGTTCTTCCTGCATCGCTAGCACAAAAGGGTCATTTTGATACCAAGTCTTACTAAAATTGACACTAGTAAAGTAGGCATCTGTGTTTATCCCAGTTTTTTTTATTCCCAATGTCCCACCAGGTACACTTGAATAGGTGGACGAGTCTGTTGGCTCCATAGCTAAGCTCTATAGTGTCGTCCAACACACCAAAGTAGTCAATTTCTTCATCTCCTTCTATGCCTAGCACCGGAACCCCACAATTTTGCGTTCTTCTATGCAGTTTGAGGGACTTTGTATGAAATCGTAACCCATTGACAATGCAACCACTATAGCGGTTAACTCGTTGATCGGGGCCACATGCCAATGCATACAAATCTTTACTTGCCATTGGTTCCTTATTGTAATACATTACTTTCATCTATTAAATAAATAGTAGTTTAGAAGAATGAACCGTCAATAGTGAAAACATACATTGCTTCTTCATCCACAAGGAGTATTTGTTACTTACACGACTCCTAAACCAAATGATAAATTCCTTCTTATGTCTTTCGTTAACATTCCGTTCATTTTGGGCCATAAGTTCAACTTTATGTTCGCTATATGCAATAGTAGTACATGTTAATGTCAACTAAGTATATAAATATGCATATGTAAATACAATGCAAAGTAAGGAGTTTGGAACCACGTACTCGATATATGGAATAGTTTCATTACAATTATTGAGGATGTAAAAATGAGCCTTTTGTAGGTCGTCCATATCAATGAAATCATAAACTCAGGCACCGAGAGGCCAAATATTTTCTCGAAATATAGAGATCCTTGGTTCTTCATCTTCGACATTAATAGCATGAACGTCTCACTCCTCACGAATGAACCTTGTGTCAATATCGTGTAGATACATTAAGAAAAATGCAAGACATTCACTATCAATGTATGCCTCAATGATTGAACCTTTCGACCGTACCTTATTGCGCACATATCCCTTCAAAGTGGACAAGAACATGTGCATTTTACATAACATTATAGACTTGTAGACACAAAAAAGAAATAAATAAATAAAAACAAGGAAATCACGTGACCATTATACAAGGACCTTATAATTTACCTCTTAATAGAATACATCCAACAATATTGAACTGGTCCTCCAATTATGGCCTCCCTTGGTAAATGGATGACTAGGTGGACCGTCACATTGAACAATGCTAGAGGAAATATTTTCTCCATCTTGCATATATGATCACGATGTCATCCTCTAACCGTTCAAGTATGTTTATGCTCAATTTTTTGGAGCACAATTATCGAAAAAAATCCCCAGCTCAATTAGCACCGAGCAAACATCTTCAATCAAGTGTCCACGAAGGAAAACGGGTAGAACCCGTTATAGAAGGACGTGGCAGTCATGACTTTTCATTCCTAGCATCTTCCCTTCCTTTGTGTTTGTGCATCGAGCTATGTTTGATGCATATCCATCAGGGAACTTCACTGATTTCACCATTCGAAGAATTTATTCTTCTCATCCTTTGAAAATGTTTAAAAAATTGATGGCATGAAAATTTTGTCCCCATCACGAAACAGGTGCAACTTAGGCCGTATTCCTATATATTCCATATTTCAACAAGCATTTGTGGTGTCCTTTGTCTTCCCATTTATATCCAGCAATGTACCAATGACATTCTCACAAATGTTCTTTTCGATGTGCATGACATCCAAGTTGTGGCGTAGTGGAAGATCTTTCCAGTATGGCAACTCGAAGAAGATACTTCTCTTTGTCCAATTTAACTCCCACTCAGCGCGTTTTTTTTTCTACTGGTCGGTGGTTTCCCAAATTTCACATCTTTGATCAACCTTAGTTGGTTTAATATCTCTTTCCCACTTAGTCGCTTTGGCTGCAACCTTCGTTCAGGTTTTCCATTAAAGCTTCTAACGCCATGTAATGACCCAAAGAATAATGGTATTTAAATAATAATAGAGAAAGAGAAAAATAGAAACAGTAACATAAGGAGGCAGTAGACTTCGCGTTCGTCGATGGTGTGGCAGTATAGGTTCATCGACGAAGGCGTGCTTCATCGATGAGAAGATACCAAGAGGATGCTTTGGATGACTCTGAATTTTTTTGACGAAGGGGAAAGTTTGTCGACGAATTGCCTCTTGACCTCGTCAATGTGGTGACATGGCTTATCGATGAAGCCTATAGTATAAATAGTCCAAACCTCAGCTTTTTACGTAGAAAATCAGAAAAATCCTCCCTCTCTCTCCTCTTTGCCATTTCTCTCTCCTCTCTCTTTGATTTCAGCTCCGAAGTTCGTCGGATCGATGATCTGAGGCCACCACGACGCTCCTAAGAAGTTCTCTCCAAGTCTGTTGGAGTGGATCATTGGTGGGACCGAGTTGAAATTCATCCCTGGGTTTAAGGTAAGGCTTTTTATGCAAAATTTGGTCTTTCCGTAGTTATAAGAAAGGTTATTCACAGAGAAATATTGGAGTTTAGTTTTAGGAGTTGACGTTTTTAAGGCGTTGAATGGAGAACCCTGCAAGTGCAGGACCAGTAGATTTCAGGGGGGGTTTCTTCTCAGAAATTAGGTAAGGGAATAAACTAAAGCAGTTATTTTCTACGCAAATTATATTATTATTTATCAGCAAATTTATTTTCAGAAAGCATGTATAATGTATATGAGAAGATTGGTAAAAATGCATATTTAGGAAAATACTATTATTATGTTAAAAATTTATATATATTAGTATGAAATGCCAGAAAATATGATTTTAGAATGGATGTATGTTTTATACAGCAATGTGTGGCATGACTATTAGTATGCTTTCAAAAATTACGCAATAATGCAGTACATTATGGTTTCTAAATACATGATAAATGAATTATTTATTCAGAATGATATGTATGAAATATTTGGCACAAGGCCATGATTGATAGCCGATGCAAGGCCGTGTTTTACGTATGATTTTGGCGTAAGGCCATATTTATGAATGTTCGGCACAAGGCCGCATATATGAAAGAAACTGGTGCAAGGCCATATATATGTATGTTATTTCAAAAAATGCTATCAATTTATTTATGTTAGACAAGTATATTATCATGTATTATATGTTATCAAAACCCGGATGATAGTTCAGTTCAGTTACAAGAGCACGGTACCGTAGCTATACAGATCAAATTATTATGTTCAAACTCGTGCTAACTGCCCCAAAAGGGGGTGGGAGATGGATAGTCGATGTAATTTTTAGTGTAGTGTTGTGGATATCACCTGAAAGTCTGGACCAAGGTGTGGCGGGCCCATTGTACTTATAGATATTTTTGACTCAGTAGTGGTCGGCCAACCATTGTCGGTTCTCGCCTTCGGGCTGCACAACCCGTCATGGGGGGTAATACATCACATTAGCTAGCTATACATCCTGAGTAAATTTAAGTATTATCAGTTATATCAGACATTTCATGATCAGTATAAATTATTAGAAATTATGAAAGTTATGATTATTCAGTATGTTGTGATGAATGTTTTCAGGTATACGAAATTTACTATGAATGTATAATTATATCAAATATTCATGTTGCCACACAACTGTATTTAGTTTATTTTCCCTTACTGAGAAGTGTCTCACCCCCCCCCCCTCCCGAACATTAAAAAATTTTCAAGAAACCCAGAAAGACTGGCGGATCGAGGCCGTCGTTGAGTTAGTTGTGTTACCCTGCTAGGAGGGTAAGTTTTGTTCTAGGAATAGGAGATGTACGTTATGGGTTCCTAGATTTGTATTTATTTTTGTATTTTGGGAGATTGTATATAAAAAATAGTGTTTTGGATTATATTTGACTCTGGTATTATATATTTTGTGGTTATGAGAATGCGATTTATATTTACTACTGCTTAGGTTTCCACTGTGAATGTCAGATGTGTCATTGTTACCCATGAGTTTGGGTTGACTTTATTATTAAATATGTTTTTATTATATGATAAGATAAGAAGGTCGTTACATGCCACGAGTCCTCAAAGGATGTCCAGTTCATAGAAAACGATGATGACACATAAAGCATAACTTGCGGCCATGCTTCAAGGATAAGGACCTAGCATCCTTATTACATACTGGGTATGCTAAGTAACCTTTTGTGCTCCAACCTGACAGGTTGCCGTAAGTGGGGAAATCATTAATTTTCCACAAGACTGAAGCATGCATCTGAAATGTTGTCCCAATTTCCACATCGAATGTTTCCACTCCTTTTTCCCATAGTTCTTTCAACTCGTCAATTAACGGACGCAGGTAAACATCAATATCATTACCAGATGCCCTCGGTCTGGGAATAAGCAGAGACATATAAATGAAAGGTTCTTTTATACATCACCATGGCGGCATATTGTATGACATCATCATAACTGGTCACACGCTATAAGGGTTGTTCATGTTACCAAAAGGATTGAACCTATCTAAAGCAAGGCCAAGTCTGATGTTGCAAGGATCACTAGCAAACCACAAATGCATTTTATCAAAATCGGCCCAAGTTTTGGAGTCCGCTGGATGGCTAAGGGTGTTTCCATCTTGAAGACGTTTCTTTTGATGCCATCTCATATTTGTAGCAATCTTTTTGCACATATACAATCGTTGCAGTCGCGAGATTAATGGACAATATCGTAAAACTTGTTTGGTGATATTTTTACCCTTCTTTTAATTAGTTGTATACCTTAGTTCACCACATTCTGGGCACTCGTTCGCATTTTCATGTTCACCATAAAAGAGTTCACAATCATACCTACACGCATGTATTAAAGTATAATCGAGACCCAATTCACGCATGTATGTCTTCGCCTTATAAAAAGACTTGGGAAGTGTTTCACCATCAGGAAGTGCCGCCTTAATGAGGCTTAAATGCATGTTGAATGCAATCTGAGATAACCCATGCATTGTCCTTGCATAAAGCAACTTTCAGAAACTCTAATTTTGAGAACTTTTTATAGTTTAGATATAGGGGCACCCATGCATCCCTCATGAGATTAGCAAATGGTTTATCGAGTTAATTCAACGTACTAGGATCACAAGGTATGATACCCATTGAAGTAGATTCATCACCAGTACACGACACACCAACATCACCCGTTTCCATTGCAATCCCCCTTTGCAAGTCACCTAACATTTCAATTACCCCTTCCAAACAGGTATCACCACCTACTATATTTGCCCCCTCATCTTAATTGTTATCATCATCGCTCTGAACTGCGTAATCTTCACTGTGGAACACCCATGTTGTGTACTTTTTCTCCATTCCAAAGTCTAATAATTGTGAATGGACCAAATCAATGTGTTTGAATGTTATGTTCTGGCATTTCTTGCAAGGACACCTTATTCTACTAGCTTTTTCTGCACGAGGACATGCGAACTCTATGAAATTATGTACCCCTTTTACGTATTCTGGAAAAAACTTACCCCAAGCATTCATCCAACTCTTATCCATGTTCATTAATTACCCTATAACATGTTCAAGTAAATGGTGTTATTATTCTGGTTCTCATAATGTTTATAACGCATGCATCATGAATCCTATAATCAACCATCATACTCTAAAGGGTACGGATCCTATCCCATTCAGGAATGTTGCATTTACATTGTGAACAATCACTCAAATTCCTTCGTCATAGTCGTTATAAATTTTGGCAGCATCTTCCCATGTCTCTCCAAGTACACGAGATGGGGGAAGTGAACATGTTGCTAGTTTTCCATCACTAACAAATTGTCACGACACCCCACTATGCACCCAGATAACACAAGTAGAGATGCACTCGAAATATATAATGACAGTTGACAAAGTGTGAACGATGACAACAATGTAAATACAACTTCCTGAACTGTCCACATTGGACAATCCAAGAATGGTTGAAATACAAACATTACTAATCGTAAGTGAAACAAATAATTAACATGTTCAAGTGATTATTAGTCAACATAGTATGACTAATAATCAATTGAAATATAACAATTGATTTGTCTCACATGTACTATTAGGTATGAATATATAGTAACTATTCTTGGACGGGTCTAAGCTTCAATGAATACATGAAATGACATTAATTAATTTGACATTTTACTTCATATGGCATTTAGTTCTTGATCTTTCACTGTACACTTAAGATTGTTGTTCTTAGCCAAGTCTTTTTTATTTTCAATTATAAGCCTAAGATCACCTCTTTTCTTACAAATTTTAACACGTGAGAGGCGCGAGTTAGAATGATTTTAAGTTTTAACTGATCATGCATACATTCCTTTGTACATAGTTTTATTATGGAAAAACTTATACGAAAATTCAGCAGCATGTCATCTGTAAATTGAACATATCCAAAAAAATTCTTACACAAAAGCTTGATAGATTCAAGCAAACAAATCACAATAATACGCATCATGTAGATACCAGCCAGTTTGAGCATGGGAGAACCTAAAGCCACTACCAGCATGCAATTCACAATGTATTGCATCAGTCCAACACAAGCATGTATTTCAGTAGTTCAATTACAATGAAGATTAAATTAAAAGAGGTGATCAATAGGAAGTCAATGGTTCCCCCTATACACAAAGTCAAGGCATAGTGATTCATTTCATTGTGCCATAATTCCTTTTCTAAACACTCTTTAATATTAGAGAATGCTATCTAGTCTTAGCCACTAATGGAGTAAATGATGGGCTAAAGATTTTTGTTTTGACATGGTGTAGAACATAGCCCGTTGACACTATCATCTAATGCCTGTTTAACTTGTATGACTGAATGTCTATTGATAGTAAATATGTGTTATACATATATGTATATAGAGGCTCACTCTTTACATGTCTTGTTGAGAAGAAAATTCTTTGTGGAATGATGAGAGGGGATGCCCAAATATAATTTTAAAAGACATCAGAGGAGTTCACCTATTCTAGTTTGGGGTATACATTTTATCTAAAATTTGTAATATCTTTGCATTTATTTTATTTTATTGAAAGAAGTAGATTTTTTTAATCTAAATCTTGACCTATTTAAAATCAAATTTAAATAGATTTTCATTTTAAGTTTAAATTTTAACACACCCAAAATAAATTTTATAAATGTAATTTTATCTAACAAATTTTGGTTGAATATATTTTCCTTTAGGAGTGTTTTGTATTTCTTTTAAGATATTGGAATATTTTTACTACAAAATGATCTATACATGTATATATTTATATGTAATGTTAGCTTAATTATTTTTTAACCAAACGGTAATTTTTTCTTTTAGTTCAAACAAACTTTTAGACATTTTTAAAATAATTGTATCTAATTTTTGTTGAATTTACTTTATATTATAATATAAATTTACATCATTTTTTAATAATATTTGGTCTTACTTTCAAAAGATAGGATGAGGATAAATCCTGTAAACAATGCTGATAGTGTCGCTACTGCTGGTAACGGTACTACCACAGCAACTAGAATGAAGGCTGATTGTGGCATGTGTAGGGGAGGATTCTTTTACTTCTCGGTTCTGCTTTATGTTTATAGAAGATTAGCTAGTGTATGAAAAATTTTGTTTCAATTGATTCTTATTTTGGTTAATTAATTGGATAAAAGACATTGATCTACCTTGGAGGCTTAAAATATTTTAGGAACCACCTGAGATTTTTAGAATTTCATAGACCTCGCCTGAGGTTTTCTAAAAGGATACAAACCTCCCATAAATCTTTTGACGACTGCAAGTATCCCAAAAACGTTTTTAGTTCATTCCTCTTCTTATCCGCTTCCAACACTCAAACTTTTGATTCCTTGTATTTGTTTTTGTTTTCTTCTATTTGAGGTTGTGTGCGTGTGTTTCCCCCCCCCCCCTCCCGTTTTTTTCCTCGTAGCCCGCATATATTCTATCCTCTATAAATAAAATTTTCTTCTTCAATAAAAAAATATTCTTAATACTTTTTTCCTTATTTTACACGTAGATTGATTTTAACTATGATAAAAATTATTAGCATTAAATAATTAGTGTGTGGGATTATGGGATCAAAAACACATGTGTGTGTTTTATTTGACAAATTCTTTAATGCAAAAAATGAACCATGGTTGTGGCATATGCGTTATGCAATGTCTGGGATGAACCTGATGATCGCAACTATTATGCCACTGCTTTTTAAAAATCATAAGTGCAACATACGAACACAAATTGCATAGTTCAAGAAAGTTTTAGGAAATTTTATTTGTTTTATGGTTAATCAAATTGGACATAAATTTTCAAAATATTTTTTCGTCCCAAACAATTATGCAAACAAAATAATTATATTACTAAACAATTCAGGAGCACTTCTTTACACTCATAAAAGCTTTTTCCTACATTCTTTTCTTTCCTAAGATTTATAGGATGATTGTCCCATCTTTAGCGATGAAAGTCCTCAAGTCTCTAACATTGTAAAGAGTAATTTCCTATTAAAATTTTTAACTAAAAATTTAAATTTATCCTTATAATTATTCATAGCTATTTATAATTATTTTAAAATGCCTAATTTTTAACTATTTTCTTTATATATTTTTTAATATTTAAAAAATAAAAAATTATGAAACACGTACACATGGTAGCCCACGATTGCTACTTTTGACGATTTTTCAACGAGAAAGCAGGAAAAACTAATTTGCCCTTAAAAATAATAGTGATGAAAATTTCTATACATAAATTTATATCATAAAAAATATAAGATATTTACGTCTATATTTTATATTTCAAACAAAATAAAAATTTGCACAAATAATTTTGAATATTTTTTATTTTAACTTATAAACTTAATTATGACAATATATTATTAAATTTTCTTTTAACAGTTTAAATTTATTTATTAAGATTATACAAATATATCATCCAAAATTATATATTCACCACAAACATGAGAAATTTCAAATCCTTGATAAATAAAGGAATTTCGAGAAATATATATAATTATAAGAAAAATAAAAAAATCAAAAGAGAATGATGTATATCCTCAGATCTCAACTGGGAAACTTAAAAATCGCCCAAATCTAATAATAATAAAAAAAAACCATACCCGACTTGGGAGAGGGCAGCCGGAGGCGGTGTTGGGAGGCAGAGGACTCAACAGCGACTCAGTGGGTAGCAGCGGCGGCGGCTGTAGCTCCAAGGGCTCAGCCAGCTGGGCCACTTGGGCTAGGAAGGTGTAGGTGATGATGTGCTTGAAGAAGAAAGGAGGGAGGAGGAAATAAGGGTGGAGGGAAAGGAGGGGGATCGGGAGATGAGTGGAGGAGTAGGAAAGAGATAAGGGAAGGGAGGGAAGAGAAGGAAGATTGAGGCAAAATTAATAAAAGAACAAGTAGTGACAAATCCATAACCGTCACTACTAGTGGGGCAATAGTGACGAATAAATAAATTCATCACTAATACTCTAGAACAAAAATTCATATTTTTTTTTAGAAGGCAGTAAGTATTAGTGACGGTTCTCAAATCCATCACTAATTAAATTCGTCACTAATACTCTGAAACAAAAATATTAAAATTTTTTTTAAATACGGGAAGTATTAGTGACGGTTCTTAAATCCATCACTAATAATGGGCAATAGTAACGAATATATAAATTCATCATTAATACTTTGAAACAAAAATATTGAGATTATTTTTAAGTACGGGAAGTATTAGTGACGGTTCTCAAATCTGTCACTAATATTGGGCCAATAGTGACGAATATATAAATTCGTCACTAATACTCTGAATCAAAAATATTGGGATTATTTTTCAATACGGGAAGTTTTAGTAACGGTTCTCAAATTCGTCACTAATACTGAGGCAATAGTAATGAATATATAAATTCGTCACTAATACTTTGAAACAAAAATATTGGGATTATTTTTCAATAAGGAAAGTATTAATGATAGTTCTCAAATCCATCACTAATAATGAGTAAATAGTGATGAATAAATAAATTCGTCACTAATACTCTAAAACAATAACTTTTTATTTATTTTTAAATACGTGAAGTATTAGTGACGGTTTTCAAATCCGTCACTAATACTGGGGCAATAGTGACGAATATATAAATTCGTCAATAATACTTTGAAACAAAAATATTGGGATTATTTTTTCAATACGGGAACTATTAGTGACGAGTCTCAAATTCGTCGCTAATAATTAGTAAATAGTGATGAATAAATAAATTCGTCACTAATACAGTAAAACAAAGATTTTTTTATTTATTTTTAAATACGGGAAGTATTAGTGAGGGCTCTCAAATCCGTCACTAATATTGGGTAATAGTGACGAATATATAAATTTGTCACTAATACTCAGAAAAAAAAAATTATTTATTTTTAAAATAATAGTAGTGATGGTAACTTATTCGTCACTAATAAATATCTTTTAGTGACAGATCTTGTTCATCGCTAATACTGTACAAATCATCGCAAATATTTTTTCGGGATAATTTATGCACGAATAACTATTTCCCGCAATTTTTTTTGATTTTTAGTGACGATATTATTAGTGACATATTCAATTTCGTCACTAATAATTTCGTATTAGTGACGGTTCTCAATTCCGTCACTAATACCCTCATTTAGTGACAAAACTGTATCTATCACTGATAATTTTGTCACTAAAAATCAATTTTTTTTGTAGTGTCAATGCTGGTCTAATAGCTGTTATTGTAAGCAAATTCAACTAATGACAAGAACTGTATCCAGCTACCCCTGAAATCCAGCACACAAGCTCGTAACATAACCTCTAGTATCTGTATAGTCCTCTCTATCTGTCCATCTATCTAAGGATGAAATGTTATGCTGAACGTCAACTGAGAACCCATGACTCTTTGCAAACTCCTCCAAAAGTCAGTGAACCGTGGGTTTCGGTCCGATACTATAGACACTGGCATACCATGCAGTCTTGCTATCTCTTGAATATACAGCTCAGCCAGTCTACTCACGGAGTAGTTAACTCTGATGTGAAGGAAATTGGAAGTCTTTGTCAAGTGGTCTACAACTACCCAGATGGCATCCTATTCATGCAATGTTGGCGGTAATCCTCTGACAAAATCCATCGATATATGTTCCCACTTCCACTCGGGGATATCGAGTGGCTGTAATAATTCCATTGGACTCTGATGCTTAGCTTTCACCTACTTGCATGTCAAACACTGCTCTACATACTCTGCTATCTCTTTCTTCATATTGCTCCACCAAAATGATTCCTGAAGATCCATATACAATTTAGTGCTTCCCGAGTGCATAGTATAAAGGGATCAATGCGCTTTCTCCAAGATAATCCTCTTAATCTTAGGGTCGATAGGTACACCTAGCCTAGTGTAGCACCTTAAGGTTCCATCATCTGAGATACTGAACTCTGCCCCCTGTCCATTCTGCGCTTTATCCATAATCTTTACTAACTATGCATCACTCATCTTAGCAGTTTTAATACTTTCCTGCAAGGTGGATTGTAATACTAGATTGGCAATAAATGTCTAGTGATCATCCTCTACTAGCTCCACACCAATACTTTATAAACCCATTTGAATCGGATGCTGAGTCACCACTGCAGATACTGATGAACCCATTAATCTCCAGCTCAAAGCATCAGCTACCATGTTAACCTTTCCTGGGTGGTAACTGATGGTACAATCGTAATCTTTAATCAACTCTGACCACCTCCTTTGCCTCATGTTTAATTCTTTCTGTGTGGAGAAGTATTTTAGACTCATGATTGGTGAAAATCTCACATCTACCCCCATATAAATAGTGTCTCCAAATTTTAAGCACGTAGACCATCGCTGCTAACTCTAGATCATAGGTAGGGTAATTCTTCTCATATTCTTTTAACTGCCGAAAGGCACATGCTACAACTCTCCCTTGCTGCATCAGAACACATCCGAGCTCTTTGTGTGATGCATCACTATAAATTACGAAACCCTCTTCTCCTAAATGAATCGTTAACATTGGTGTCGTGCTAAGTCGCTGCTTCAACTCCTAAAAACTCTGTTCGCATTCATCAGACCACTCAAACTTCACACCTTTCCTGGTCAATCTAGTCAATGGACTTGATAGTTTAGAGAAGCCCTCAACAAATTTGTGGTAGTATCCGGCCAATCCCAAGAAACTTTTGATTTCCTGCATATTTTTTAGTCTTTTCCAATCCATTACCACCTTAATCTTGCTTGAATCCACTAAAATGGCACCCTAGCCTAGATACCACGTGTCCGAGGAAGGTAACTTGATTTAGCCAGAACTCACACTTCTTGAATTTCACATACATCTTTCTTTCTCTCAGCACCTAAAGAACTATTCTTAGATGTTTATTGTGCTCCTTTGGGCTCTTTGAATACACTAGTATGTCGTTAATAAACACCACCATGAACTGGTCCAAATATTGGTGGAAAACCCTGTTCATCAGATCCATAAACATTGCAAGAGCATTTGTTAGTTTGAACGACATAACCAAGATCTCATAATGGCCATACCGCATCCTGAATGTTGTCTTCAAAACATCTTTTGCTCTAACCTTTACCTAATGGTACCCAGATCGTAGATCTATCTTAGAGAATATCTGTGTCCCTTGTAACTGGTCAAACAAATCATCAATGTGGGGAAGCAGATATTTATTTTTTATGGTCACTTTATTAATTTCTTTGTAATCGATGCACATTCTCATCGACCCATCCTTCTTCCTTACAAACAATACTAGCGCTCCCCAGGGCGACACATTGGGCCAAATAAACTCCTTATCCAACAAATCCTGTAGCTGTTCCTTCAACTCTTTTAATTCCTCTTATGCCATTTAGTACGACATTTTAGAAATTAGCACTGTCCTCGGAACTAGATCAATAGCAAATTCTACCTCACAATCAAGAGGTAGTCTTGACAGATCCTTGGGAATACATCAAGAAAATCCCTCACTACCGGGATATCCTTTAACCTCAAATCCACTTCTGATACTTCCTTCACATAGGCCAAATATCCCTGACAACTCTCCAACAACAATCTTGTTGGCCTTACAAGGCTTGAAACCTTGTTATCTTGTTTTGATGCTAACAAACAAGTGAAATTTAATATATTTGTGTGAGTAATGATATTTCAGGGCTCATATATGAGAAAGCAAAGGTCAAAGTGCTCAAGAGGATCAAATGAAGCTTAAAAGAGTCAAAGCATGGATTTAAAGATGATATATTAAACCTTGAAGAATATGAAGAAATGAATGAGTTGTTGAAAGCCAATGAATATTAAAAGATCCAAAGAAAGGCAAAGTGATAAAGCTCAAAAAAATATGAAAGCTTGAAGAAAAGATGGAAGTTTGAAGAAACAAAACATGAAGACTCAAGAATGAGAAAAGTTTTACAAGTTTTCATGTAAGTACTTTTAATGTTTAAAATATCGTTTGAAATATTTTGAAGCTCTTAGGTTAACTTAGACCTAGATACTTTTTAAAATACTTGGAAAATATTTTTAAGGCTAAAAATTATTTTAAAAGGGTTAGAACCATTTTTGGAGTAAAAAACACCAAAAAGGGCATTTCTATTTGCTGTTAGTTTTTATACAGTCACATTAAGGTGCATTTTTCACTATCAAAACCTCATTATGTTGAAAAGTGGTCAACACGAAAGTTGTAGGATTTTATCTTAGCTTTCATTTGACACCAAGAACACCTAATTTGGAGTTGTAAAAAAAAGTAATAGCCAAAACATTGAAGCGGGGTCACTGCTGACAGAAGAACAAGACAGAATAGGCAAAGAGTTACAGCAGCAAGTTCAAACGACTGAACTTGCAACTTCAGTCGACTGAACCTGCGACATCAGATGAGTGAACCCTGATTTCAGTCAACTGACCCTATATCCTGTTGTATTTTTTTTTAAGGGGTTAAGAAACTTCAGTCGACTGACTTAGACACTTTAGATGACTGAACATTGTTCAACGGGAAAATTTTTCAAGTTCTAATATTTTAAAGTATAGCCGTTTGAGCTCCAAACTTTCTAAAATCTTGGGAAACTCTCAAAGGAAACTTTTGCAACACGGAAACAAGTTTGAAAGCCTATAAATATATGTTTTTGCAAATCAAAATACATCCAAGAATTGAAAAATCTACTTGTAAAGCTAAAAGTATTCTTGTTCTTCAAAAGCTCTCTTGCTCACTCATTGAAAAATTCTTTTGCTGAGAATTATGAAGTGCTAATCCTTCCTCCTCTGAATTTCTACTACTAATCCTTATCTAAGAAGGATATTGGTGAATTCTACACTTGAGCTTCATTGTATTTCATATTGATATTTTACATTCAAAGTATATAGTGCTGAAATTGTACTAACTTGCTCTTTGAGAGAGTATACTTGTACGCAGATCTTATCTTGTGTTTCTTATAGTTCTTTGACGTTCCAAGGGTTGTTTGGATCGTTGGCTAAGCAAGGGGACATTGCCTAGAGAGGCGGACTCTAGCCTATGTAAGAAGTGACCGAACGAGGGAATATCGTTTGGAGAAGGCGGGCTCTAGCCTTAACCAAGGAGTGTTGTAATCGGCGTTGTTCCACCCGTCAACGGAACTGAACTAGTGAATCCTTTGGTGGTTTTCCAAAGGCGAGGACATAGGTTGGGTATAAGCCAAACCTCGTAAAAATCTCCGTCTCATTCTCTCTTTCCCTTACTCTTTATTTTCAGCATATTTAAATTGTATGGATGGTTTAAAATTTGGGAATCATATAAACTACATATATTTGGAAAATAAAAAAAACTTAAGGTTTAATTTTTGATTTGGGTTGCGATAATCGAAAGGGAGTACGTTGGTTACACCATATCTTGCGGAAACCTTACGGGTGTACGTTACTTGGTTAACATCCCAAAGATAAATTTACGAAGAGTTTATTTGAGTTCTAAATATTTGGAAAGAGTGATTTGATTCATCTATACAGGGCTTTACATCAGCAAGCATAAATTCTCATTTACTACAGGACTTGGTTCAAATTTGGCAAATATAAACAAACAACCATCTTGAGTTGTTATATTACCAAAGTGCTGAATACTTTATATCTTGGTTTGGTTGTTTGTTGTTTAACTTGTACTTGGCAAATAAATTGATTGTTTGGCATGAAGATATTGTTTAATTGATTGGTTGTTTAATTGTGTTATTGATTGGATAAAGGAACTAAGTTCTCGATTGATTAAAGAATTAAACAAACAAGTCAAGAATTGGTTAAAAGAAATAAAGGAAGTTTAAGGTATCTCAAAAGGAATTAAAAGAAAATTTTAAAAGCCAATTCACCCCCGTCTTGGGAAGCTATTCCTAATTTCAAATCTCATTGCCTGAATGGCGGATAACATCTGTGGTGGGGTGTACACACATGACCCCACAAAGTTGTACTCCTTTCTTCTTGGAGGTTATAATATTATCTCTCTTTGATAGTAGACAATATTGGCGTAGTGGGCAGCTAGCCAGTCCATCCCCAAAATAATCTCAAAACCATGCATATCTAAAACTACCAAGTTAGCTGGTAAAAACCTCCCCTTAATACAGAATGGATAGTTCTTTAGTGCATTCCTACATAACACTACAGTCCCAGTCGGTGTAACCACTAAAAAACTAACACCTAATTGCTAAGTTTCTATCTCACAAAATTTAATAAGCTCTCGGGCAATAAAAGAGTGAGTTGCCCCTGAATCAAATAAGGCACTAGCTTTATATGATAGAATTGGAATAATACCTGTCACTACATCTCCAGCCACCTCAGCATCTCCTGGTGTTAGCGCATAGACTCGTTCTGGGGAGATATTCCTCTGCTGACCACCTCGGGGTTCCTGGTGAACTCCTCGGTATGGTCTAGGAGTAGGTGTAATAACTGGAAATGCTTGGTAGTCTTTCGCCACATGGCTAAGTTGATAGCATTAGTAACATATCATCTCTCTAACCTCACACTCTCCTGGGTGTGTCTTATAGCATCTGAGATAGAGAGGGGGCATTGGTATGCCCTGTACTGCTCGATCTCCCACCCCCTGTCTCTAACCTCCTCTGTTATCCTACCTCATCCAAGGTCTCTAGCTGGAACCTGCCTGAAAATCGGGAGGCATAGGCCTCTTTCTTTGGCTCTGTGCTCCAGCACCTTTCTGTAAGCTGGTCTCAATCACTGTAACTTTATTTACCAGTTCTGAAAAGGTCTGGACCTAAATGCCCACTACCTGCTCATATAAACCATGTCTCAGACCCTCCTTAAATTTCCTCACCTTCTTCTCCTCATCTGGCACCAAGTATGGTGCAAAGCGGTATAACTTGATAAATCTGGCGGCATATTGTTGTACCATTATGTGTCCCTGAGTCAACTGCAAAAACTCTGTTGCCTTTGCATTTCAAATAGCGATGGGGAAATACTGATAGAAAAATAACTCCCTAAAGCAGCTCTAGGTCATCGCTATAGGGTCAGGTCTCTACTCCTTTAGTAATCTCACTGATCTCCACCAACGTTTTGCCTCTCCTATCAACTTGAATGTAGCAAAGGAAACTTTATGCTCCTCAGTACAAGGGAGCATTGCCAACATTTTCTCTATATCATGGACCCAGTTCTCAACCACGAATAGGTCGGTCCCTCCAGAGAACGACAGTGATCTCATGTGTGTGAACTGCTCAATCGTGCAACTTCGCTCCCCTAAATCCCTGGCCATCTCTACCATCACCTGCTGGGTGACACTACGTAAGGACCTACCTCATCATCTCCAGCATGTGCACTACTACTTCCAGGATCCATCTTGAAAAATTGTACAAAATGATCTTAGAACTCTATCATCATAACACCACTAATACACTCAACAACTTGGACTCATAAAATATTCTTCTATAATCATTCATCTTAACATCCTTAATCCCAATTTAAGATTCAGTCCTACAACTTAGAAACAAGAACCGGCGATAGTTTACTATGGTTTTCCTAAAGTTGTCACCCCAGGAAAATCACAAAAGCAACCATGGAACTCATGCTTCCAGGCTGCAAGATAGAACCCTAAACTTCAATTTTATCCTCCACAATGTCTAACTTATATCTTAGTCTACCCGTCCTATACTCTCATCAAAATCCATTCCTATACTCTGGTATTGTATTTCATTGTTTACTATAGTCTGCAAAACCTAGCAACATAGGTTCTGATACCAAACTGTGACGACTCTATTTTTACACCATTTTTTAATAAATAATAATAATTAAACATCTGTCAAATAATAAAACTCAGATTCCATATATCAAGACAACCCGACCCGAAGTGGGATATCCGGTAATCCATCTATAACATACAAATATACCAAACAGCAGAAGTCAATATTTACATACCATCCCGAATACAAATAACCAGAGCTCTATACATCCATACACATCCCCAAAAATACATAACATACTCTATCTCGGAACTCTGTCAATTTGATGATCTTGATTCCCTGAAAAGTTTAAATTTTTGAGTGAGACACCTCTCAATAAGATGGAATAAATTATTCACGGTGTGTGGCAGTATGAGTTTAGTTATATCATAATACACTCATTTAAATGATTATATCATCTGAGAAAATATAAAGATATGTACTCATATATATATATATATATATATATATAAATATAAAACATAATTTCATAAGCTTCAATATCAATTCTCATACTCATAATCATAAGCTATCATTTCTCATAATTATATACATATACTTTCATTTCTCAAATCATATTCATATACTTTCTTACCTCATCTTTAAAATCATACTCTTTCATTTCTCATATTCATTTTCACACTCTAGCCCATGGGTTTCCTCCAGTATATTGCACAACATGTCTGTAACCCATGGCTGCTCATTCCTCATTTTCATAATCTAGCTCATGAGTTGCCGCCAGTTTAAAATCCACTACGTGTCTGTAACTCATGACTGCTCATTATTGTTTCTGTAATGAGTAACCATTTTGAGGATAATCCAATCTCATCGTCATGTATCCTCCCATGATCGGGTTGTGTGGCCCAAAGGCTGGACCTAACCGCGCCTGGCCTACCTGGTTAGATCAAAATGAGGAACGTGTCTATAGTACGAATGACCTACCAAATCCTAGTCCGGACTCCAAGGAGCCACACAACCATTCACAGGTCCATTCCGCTGTTTCGCCATACTCTGCACCAGACGTGTGGTTGCACTATCACCATGCAAGCAATGGTACCATGCTCTCCGTATAACTATGGTCCATCAGGGTTCTCATTTTCACATTTCCATAATCACATTTCATTATGTTTGTACATCTCATCATATAAGTAATATTCTCATAATTTCAATATTATTCACATCATTTTTGTATCATTTCCATCATATATGTACACATTTAGTCTCATTTCAATATATATCTCATTTCAATATTTTTGTACAAAACATCTTTGTACAAACATATCTTTATATCATGTATATAATCCTTTCGGTAAAACATATTTGTATAAAACATTTTATCATTTTCCCAGTGAAACATATTTGTATTCTAATTTTATCATTTCTTAGTAAAATACTCATCAGTATATTACTTTTCGTCATTACTCTGTAAAATACACATCTATATATAACAATATTGGGTTCTTCATATTTCCACATTTGAGTAAAAAATTTCGATACTTAAAATATCATTTCTCTGTACAAAACTCATAACTCAATTTCTAATACATTCATAGTATAAATTTATTATTTCATATTCCTCAGGCCACACAATTTTTCATCTGATATTCATAGTACAATAACTATATCATGTTTTCATTTTCACATATTTACTCAACCAATAATTTTAAAAAATATCTGTTATAATTTATTCTTTTTACCTGACTTACTAAGAGGTCTGTTAAAAACCCTAAATCCACGCCCGCAGCGTTTGGAGCTCAAAACCCTGAAATTTATTTTTTCCATAGTCTAGTCAACTCAACCCCAGAATATTTATCATGTAATACATTTCCTAGACCCAAATACTCCAAATAACGAATTAAACCCTAAAATATCTTACTTACCCTGATTTTGGAGTGGTGCCCAGGAACCCCAAATCGACAATTTGCTCCAATTAAGTTGTAGAGAATCGTACCTAGATCCTTGTGATGGTTCTTGATCGTTGAATCTGGTAAAAACTAAGCCAAAAACTAAGAGAGAAGGGGACTAGGCCGTAACCTAGAGAGAGAAAGTGAGGGAGAGAAATTTTCTTGCTGAAAAATTTTTCTAAGCCTTTATATAGACAACTGTCTACGTGCACTCGTCGATGAGTACATGAGATTCGTCAACGAGTCAATAAAGAACACTCGTTGACGAGAGAAGCAGGTTCGTCGAGGATCCTTAAATGCACTGAAATTCCTTGGCTCTTGGGACCTCCTCGTTAATGAGCGCAAGGCGCTCGTTGACGAGTCTTTACTGCTTTTCCCTGCAAATTTTCTTTCCATTCTTTTTTTTTTTTTTCCTTTTTCCTTGTTTTCTCATAAAATAATTTTTTTTGGTCCCTACATGATATAATAATCTAGATGTTGGGAGCCATACATATGCTGAGGAAAAACCTAATGTGGAAAAATGTTTGAAAATGGGATCCATTACATATGCCGAGGCAAGATCAGCATGAAAAAACTAGAAGCTAGGAGCCATTGCATGCGCTTCGATAAGACCTTGTATAAAAATTTGGAAGTCAGAAGCCATTACATATGCTAGAGCAAGACCTAATGTGCAAGAGTATATGAAAATGGGAGCTATGGCATGCATTGAGGCAAAACCCATATGAAAAAAGTAGAAGCTAGGAGCCATTACATGCACTGGTGCAAGACCTAGTATAAAAATGCCAAAGATAGGATGTATTACCTACACTAAGGCAAAACTTGATGTGCAAAAAGTGTGTGGGAATGGGAGGCATTATATATGCTAGGTCAACGCCCATATGAAAAAACTTGAAGTTAGGTTTAATTACATGCACTTGGGCTATACTTGGTATAAAAATATGGAAGTTGAGAGCAATTACATGCACTAAGCCAAAACTCAATGTGCAAAAGTGTATAGAAATGGGTGCCATTGCACACGCTATGGTAAGACCAACATGAAAAACCTAGAAGCAAGGGGCCATTATGTGAGCTTCGCTAGAATTGGTTTAAATATCTAGAAGTCAAGAGCCATTACATGCATTGAGGCAAGATCCAAATTGGAAAATTTTGTGGAAATAGGAGTCATTACATGTTTTAAGGTGAGACTCGTGTGAAAAAATTGGAAGCTGGAGCTGCTACATGTGGTTGGGAAAGACTTGGTGTAAAAATGTGGAAACCAAAAACCAGTACATTCACTTGGGCAAAACCTGGTATAAAAATTTGGAAGTCGGTATCCATTACATACGCTAGGTCAAGACCTGTGGTGCACAAGTGTGTGGAAACGAGAGCCAAGAATTTAAGATCCTAGGTAAGATCTGTTCAGGATCATGGGATCCTTTGCTATTGTCCTATAGGAATGGTTATTGCATAAAATATACTTCAAAGTTGTTGTGATTTGATTCCCACCAATAAGCACCCGTTCAAATACCAATTGTTGTGACAAACAACTAGATCCTGAACCCACCTGCTGATGTTCGCGGGTGCGCAGTGGAAGAACACTCGCACACACTCATGAATAAAAAAAAATAACTATGCAAGCACTTGATGATGAACTATACGAACCTATCAATCACTCAACAATAAGAATCAATGAAAGTCATAATCAAAAGACACAAGAATTTACATGGTTCGAAAATTTGCCAATGTCCACAAGAGCAGCAACTATTTTCACTATCCATGAAGCTTACACAAAGATTAATCCCAACTAGGGCTACATAATAAATTTTATATAATGATCAAATGCATGCAGAAGACCTATAGTTAATCTAAAACACTTCTGTAGTGATCCCCCTAGAGGAAATCCCTCTCATTAGCCCAATTTACTGATCTCGGTTTTGAAAATTTGTTACTTGCGCCGATTAAAATCGTCAACGATTTGGAGCAAAAAGAAACACCCTGCAGCTACTACCTGAAATCATTGATGCTTACATCCCAAATTGTCGATGGTTTGCCCTCCATAACTTCACTTTGCGTCTCTCTCTTGGTCCCTCATTTCACATTGTTTTCCCTTGTACATGCATTCCACTTAGAATATGAGCCACATCCCCAACAATCTCCACCTTGGTGAATATTCATCACTCAGGAGAAATCTGAAAGCATAATCCCCCACTACTCCACCTCAACTAGTAGATTGGAACCTGCCTCCCCTCTCACACTTGGAGACCTAAGCCAAGTCCAAGCCATGCTTGAACTTGACTATGGTTATAGGAACTCCACTTAGCTGAACACCGAGCTCCTTGAACAATCCATTGAACCTCAATGCTACCTTGGTAGCCTCAGCCTTTGTCAAGAACTCTACTTCAGTTGTAACCAGCACACCCTAAAACTGTACCTTAGACTCCCAATAATTAGGCCTTCCTATAACATACTCCACTATAAGCCTTTTGTCTTCCAAGTCCCCTATGTAGCCTCCATATGCAAACATCACCACTGAAAGAACCCTCTATTGCCCGCTGAAGTACCCAACTACACTGGCGTAGGAAACCTTTGACATGACCCAAACATCACTGTCCGTCCTCCAGTACTAAGCAGTAGACTATTTACATAGATTCTCCAATGGTGTATCGATAATCAATTTAACATTAACCATTCAAAACCTTATCTTTGTATATTAAGCTATGGAAAGTACAAAATCAAATGCAAAGATTAAGTAAATTCTTAATAGGTTAGACATCATCAAAAAGGGGGAGATTATTAGCCTTATTGGCTACACAATCATGATTAATGTGTTTTGATGATATTAACCTATATGTTGTTTCTAGTGTTTCCTATCTTTGCATATCTTGTTTAGTACAAGTACAAGTGACTAATACATGAAGTATTGGATCAAAGGAAAAGATCAGACCGATGGTAGGCTTGCCAAGGCTTGGGTCATTAACTACCAAAAATAATATTCATAAACCTAACTTGATCCCAAGTTCAGTAGAAAGTGTGGAAGTCGGATTTCAATCCATAGGGAGTAAATCGTGCAGTTATAAACCTTTTCTCAATTATTCTATTATTGCCTTGTGTAAAAGAAAATGAAAAAGATTATATTTTGCAATTAGTGTGCTAACAACTACTTGGAAAGCAGATAAAAGATAAGTTAACTCTACTCCAACAAAGCTATGCTTAGATATGAATTAGACTCAAGACATCATGCCTTTGATTACGCTCGACAAGCTATGCACATAAGTACTAACCTGAGAATCTTAGACCTCATTTGAGGGCACATGGTAACAAGGGTGCACCAACCGTCTAAAGCACAGTCGGGAACCGAAGTATACCCTATCTTAATGGTCACATGAGCACCTCCATGGTATCTGTGGCCAACTACTTCTATTCGGTGGAGACTATAGTAGCGCTTATCCTATCATGCAAGACTTCGTCATAATCAAACTAGTAAATCAAAGCATGTAAAGGAAAGTAGGAAAAATGGTTTCTTATCGCAAATGGATTCATTTGTCACTAATGATTAGAAATACAAAAGAGAACCACGACAGGAATGTAAATAAAAGCAAATAAATCTATCTTAGGGTTGGTTCTCAATGGCATTTTAGGTCAGTCACTAACCCAAAATTGGCCAAAGATGAATCCAGAGCTCATGTTCGTAGAAAATATTTATGGGCACTGTGGTTTACAAGGTTTAATTTATAGCAAATCTTGTGCAGAAGATCATTGCTGTCAAACAAGTCGCTCCCATACTTCCCTTGATTGCGTCTTGGTCGAGACTCACGGGAAATCAGGGATATGAATCTTTAGCATCTTTGACTTAGTCGCTCCATAGGGTCTTGCTAGTCAAGTTGATGGTCGAGACTTGTAGTATCTCAAGCTTCAAGAAATCTCAAGAACTCGACATAGTCGCCCCTTATGGTCTCTCTGGTTGAAGACTTCATCGATACTCTCGGTAGTTCTGGCTTCCAATATGTTTCAGCATCTTGACGTGGTTTCCCTTTTGAATTACTTGGTTGAAGACTTGGTCGAACCTTGCAGCAAATCTTCTTTAGTCTGAATCTTGGGATTTGCAAATGACTTGGTCACCCTTTATGTTGCTAGTCGCACCACTTGGTCAAGCATATAGCCTTCTTTTCCTTTGATGATCCGAAGCTTCAGTAGCTTGGATGAACATCTTATTTGAACTTTGTGGAATCCAAATTCTCCTTTAGCTTTTCATATACCTAACTCCTTGGTTTTAACCTGTTTTTCCTGAAAAGATCAAAAAACCTTGAATAGCTCCGAACAATAATAACAATGGGTAAATACACAATAAAGTAAGGATAAAGAAAGGTAGATGAGGGTCTAAAATCATGCATTTTAGGGACTCATCAACTGAGTAGACATCGAGTAGGAAAGATCAAAAGGACACTCACCCGAAAAGGACTCAAGAGCACCAAAGGAAGTTTAATGTAGAAATATATGTAATGGGGAGTGTTTGAGGTAGTATATTTTGTAACTCTTGCGGTTTTAATTTCTGAACAAAAATTGAGCAAAATGCACATGCATACTAGGACACAAGAGTATTAGGATTTCACTAAAGTCACAAACTCAACATTCATAGTTTTTAAAGATAACACAAAGTTTTTTTCAAAAGCATCTTATACTCAAATATGTTTTCTAAACGGAGAAGTTTTCAAACATCTTGGTATTATGAATATTTGCATACTTGGTCCCGGTTGAGTCAAAGCAAGTTTTATGTCTTTAAGCCTTATGAAAGTCAAGTATATTTTTATAGGACATACTATAGCATATAAGATATCAAAATAAGCTTTCAATTTTGTTTTCATAAACAAGATGTCTTATATTCTAGAAGAAACTCTATTTGGACAAGTATTAATCATCACTGGCCTTAATACCTTTCATATACTTTTGTCCAAGATTGGTCTAAATTATTTAAAGGCTTTTTGGCATGTAAAAAAAAGGCAATTTTTGACTAATAGGGTGTTTTCTTTGACTAATAAAACCAGTAGTCTAATTGAGTTTCTACCTAGGCCAATCGTCGACGAATGGCATTGAATTGTCAACGAATGATAGGGACTTATTGACGAATGATTTTGACTCGTCAACGAATTTTTCTAGTAGCCAAATCGAGTTTTTAGCCTAGGTAACTTGTCAACGAAAAGGCATGATTTGTCGACGACTCGGGGTGACTCATCGACAATTTGGGTAAACTCATCGATGATTAACATCGAGAACAAAACACCAACAACTAGAAAACAACTACTTTTCAAGCAAATCGTTTGGGATTTTCTCTCAACGGTTAGATAATGGCTATCTTGGCTTTTGGCTATAAATACAAGTTCTTAGACTTGTTTAGGAATGATATTGGTGATTTTTCAAGTTCATAGTGAAAAATATTTTTGAATACAAAACCTAGGCACTTTGCATCTTTGTTCATATTCACAAGTGCTTAATATCTCTTGCTCTCTAATCTTGTGTGATTCATTCCTTGAGAGAATAGTGTGAGGATTGTATTGTATTTAATATTAGCTTATTTGAGGAACATTGTTTTGTATACACATCTTATTGTAAAAGGTTCTTTGTGAACTGTTTGGTGAAGGTTCTTTGTGAGCTAAATTTGCAAGGCTTCTTGGTGAACCTTGCGGCTCTCTGTGAGAAGTAGGGATTTTTTCTTGAGTTGTAAGGCTTTGTTTCCAATGAAGGATTTCCTTAGTAGATTGTGGAATTCTTGAGTTGGTCTCAAGGCATGGACGTAGGCTTGGTGTCGAACCAAGTTAAAATACTGGTGTTAAGCTTTCTCTCCCTTTACTCCTTTGTTTATATCTTGTGCATGATTTTATATTATATATTGTGATATAATTGCTTGCAATCTTACCAAGAGTTTTATTTTATAGAGAAAGCCCAAAATACACAAAAGAGTCCATTCACCCCCCTCTAGAATCTACACCTGGACCGACATGTCCAAAATAAAATAAAATAAAATATTCATTACAAACCCATAATAAATTTGTACTATAGAAAGAAAGACAAGTTATCTCTTACCTTATTTCCTTTCCCATATTTTTCATAATTTTCAAGATGATTATTAGGTGATATTTCTTTGTGATGGCATGGAATACAAAGAATGCATGAGTATTTTGCTACATTAGCATACAAAAATACACATGGGGCATTATTCTTGGTATGTATAAACTAAAGAGATGAAGTGATTGATATGCCATCCTAGGAATGTGACAAGCTCCAAACGCTTGTGTTGTTTCTTCTTTAATTCTCTGGTCAATTTTCTTGCCTACCTACATGTATATGCACTCTACAAGTAATCCACATGTTAAGTTTCTTTCTTCTTCTTGGCAAAGAAGTGAGTCAAAGAGGATTTAGAGATATTAATATTTGGGATTGAAAGAAGGCAAACAAGTTGCTTGACTCAAACCATTTGCATATACTTCGAGTGCAATATATCAACAACCATGTTTACCATATGTAGCCTTCTCACCATCACATCATTAAATGCACATTGAAAATACAAATAATTTTAAAAAAGATATCATCATGTATTTCAAGACCTTTTTATCTAGGCACTATCTCATGCAACACAAGTGGGTGGATCCCATTTCTAGGTTGACGTAGGACTGGACCCCAATTGTGTCTACTTGGTTTAATGTTTGAGATACAATGTCTTAAGAAATTCATTATTTTTATTATTTTTTTTTAAATCACAAAACTTGAGGTTAATCCTTTCATAATTTCGTTCACGAAAATATTGAAATTCATGGGCCTATGACATTGTTGGCGCACATAGCAAGTGACAAGTGTTTGAAGTAATACAGGCCCTACTTGTAATTTCTTTCCTTCATATCTTGCTATATGGGCCCATGATTGCCGTAGGTCCATGACTTCTAGCATAGATCTTCGTTCATTAGTTTTGAGAGAGTCAAGAAGTAGGTGAAGGATGAACATGATGGTCTAGGGCCTCTAGTCTGAGAGAGCCTCATAGCCATGAGACCATGCACCCCCCCCCCCTCTCACCCCATATAAATTTTTATAAAAAAAAACAAAAAATCTAATCAGCTATAAAAAATCACTACAAGCAGCACTCAAATGACATCCCTTCTTTTTGGAGAAATGAATAGCAAGCAGTAAGTGACACATGAAGGGGTTGATCCCCCTTATAGTTTTTCTAGTTGTTAATTGTATCATTTTAATTCAATTATATATAATAACCTTTTTTTATCAATTATAATTTTTATTTCTCATAAAAAGTACCCTTATGTGCATATTTGAAAATCTATTACTAACCAAGTGCTCTCCTCCCCCCCCCCCCTAGCTACTCATTTCCCTCCTCGTATGATTATGTTTAGAATATTTTCTTAGTCTTGGTAGTCATGCGCATATTAACCTTTTGCATTAAGTAATATATAGTGTGAAATCAACTTTAAAAATATACACATATATAGTAGTCTTTCCAACACTTAACTTTTGATAAATATATAAATTTTAATTTCTTAATTTATAACTATCACAATTATTTTTTCTAACACACCTAGTGGACAACTCAAGGTTGTTTTATTGTACTCGTATGATAATGATTTTGGAGTTTCACTTAAAATATTCATTTAAATTATTATAATTAATTTTCTACTATTTTAGGGATAGAGTCTTAATTAGTATGAAGAGGATTACATACTAAACTACTTATAAAAGCACAAAGACTAGAGGGGCATGCACATGATCCCTGTGGACTAGTCGGTTGTCGAAAGGACCTCAGACATCATCATTTTAAAGGGGGGGGGGAAAAAAAAAGCTAAAATATAGTAGTCCTAGGTGAGAAAAATAAAAATCCCAAACTTACCCCCATTTATAAATAATAAAAAAAATTGAAATCGTGTTCATGTCCCAAATCCTATAACACAACTACCCATATTTTCTTCTTCCTTCGGCCATTCATGACTCTCTTGGCTCTCATCCCTAGGGGTTGCTTGGACAATCCTAATATTTTTATAAATTAGTTTTTTAAAACACCACAATTATTCAAGAGCTCACAAAATTGTTGGGGGATTTTGAAATGGTGTCGGGCAAAGTTGCCTTTCATGAGAAATCCTCCACTAGCAATTCAAGAAAGACTAAGATTTTCAAGAATTTGATCCTCATATGATTTCATCACTTAAACTAAGTTGATGAATTTCAACAATTTCAAGTGCCCATGCAGAGATTTGTTGAGAATGAGCTACTTCAAGGTCAACCTCTAGGGTTCAAAACTACATCAAGAAATGATGAGTTCTGCGTAGCATTCTTCATGTCCCAACCATTAAAGATAAAAAAACTAGATTTCTCAGTCTAGAGTTAGAGTAACAATTTTAAATAGAGTTAGAGTAACAATTTCAAACATATTTCTAAGAATAAAATCTCCCCAATCCATTGCAAATGAGTGTTTGAAAGGTAAGAATAGAAAAATAAAAAAAAGGGACCCATTAGCTCCCTCGCAATGCCTCATTTGTGGATTTTTCCCAACACACGATTCCTCTCCCTAGTTTTTATTATTCATTCGAAATCTAGCAACCCAATCAATTCCTTAGGCAATCAATTTATCATTATTGTTAAGCAATACCAATTACCAACTCAAGAAGGCTAGCTCCAATAGTAGAACTCAATTTAAGGTTAAAACATAATTTTGTAATATCCAAAAAATCAACCTAGTTGTGTTGATTGGTCTCAATCAAATGTCTTCAATACACCTACACACACACACACACACACACACACACACACACACACACACACATATATATATATATATAATCATTAATTCAATGCTGATTTCAGATCATTGCAAACCATATATATAATCATTATTTCAATGCTGATTTCAGATCATTGCAAACCAATTTTGTATTCTTCTCCTACTTTACTGCACAATTGGTATCCTTAAAACTACTTAAATTTATCTTAATATCTTAATTTTTGTTAATTGTAATGTAGACTTGATTTTATTATCTATTGTATTTACTTTGGTTCATCTTTATTAATTTGCTTATTGTTAATGTTAATTATTAAATTCTGAATCTCATCACCCTAAAGAAAGCCATATGGGGAAGATCACTGCTTATGATCGAAGATCATTATGTAAAACTCAAGCCTTAGGAACATAGA
The DNA here is from genome assembly GCF_029873635.1 of Malania oleifera. NCBI lineage: Eukaryota > Viridiplantae > Streptophyta > Magnoliopsida > Santalales > Ximeniaceae > Malania > Malania oleifera. The sequence continues at coordinate 30,390,485 of NC_080428.1, read as the reverse complement.
GGATTAGAGTTCTTAACTATTACAGCTAGGGGGTAGAATTTTAGTAGAACATTATTCTTTCATCTCAAAGCCATAGCTCGGTTGTGCTCTTACATTAAGGAATTAAACCAAGAAGAAGGAAGAAAATGGAAAGGATCCTAATAAAAGATTTTGGGGAATAGTAGATACTTATGTTTTTTGATCAAGAAGAAAGGGGATTCACTACTATGATTAACAGAGGAAGTTAGGGATGGGAAGATATACTTTTTGGATCTCAGCATCAATAAGAATGAGATGGAGCAGCTTGCTCTCTCAATGAAAAAGATTGCCTTAGGAATCAAGGCTGAAAAATAAGAAACAAAAAATACAAAGCAGTAGTTGGGGAAATCGAAGATGGTAGAACAAGGCTATACCTTCACTCAAGTAGCCAAAAGCCCATGATTTTTTGTAGGAGGTACCAACACAATCAAATTTCTTGACACAAGCATTTTTATTAAATAAGATTTGCAGGGGGTTGCAAAGAGGAAGGGATTCCTATAGTGACCCAGAGAAATTATTATAATTAAATAATAAAGAGGGAGGTTTGCGTTCGTTGACGACGCGACATATTGGGCTCGTCGATGAGTGTGCTCCTCGTCGACAAGAAAATACCAAGAGGCGGTTTTGGGTAATTCTAAATTTCATTGACGAGGCAAGAGTTCATTGATGAGTTGTCTTGATGACCTCGTCGATGAGGTGACGTGGCTCGTTGACAAAGGCCAGTGTATAAATAGGTAAAAACCTCATTTTTGGCCAGAATTTCAGCATAGATTCTTCCTTCTCTCTCCTCTTCGGTTTTCTTTCCTTCTCTCTCAATTTCTGGGTTTGTATGCTGTTGAATTGATGATCTAAAGCCACCATAACACTCCCGAGGAAGTTCTTTGCATATCTGCTGGAGTGGATCATCGGTGGGTCGAGTTCAGAATTCATCCTAAATTCAGGGTAAGGCTTTCTACTCAATATTTGACTTCCTGATAGTTGTAGAAAACGTAGTGCACGTAGAAATACTGAAGTTTAGTTCTAGAAAATATTATTTTCAGGGTGTTGAAGAGGGAACCTTACAGGTGTAGGACTGTTTTCTTAGGAGCTTTTTAGGAATCAGGTAAGGGGATAAACTAAGCTAGATGCTTTATGAAAAATAAGTATAAAATTTTTAAAATTTGATTTCAGGGAAATATATATATAATTATGCGTTATGTTTGGAAATACTGTTGAAACTGATGAGATATTCTGAATTTATAAAAAACCCATTTTGTGTGGCATGAGTATAATTTATGATAAAATACTACTTTCTGGGAATATGATACGGATATGGATTTTTATAATAAAACCGGAGTACAGGCTAAGAATTTTTACATATTTTTTTGGCGTATGGGCCGTGTTATGGATATGTTTTGCTAACGTACAGGCCGAGCTATGGATATGTTTTTCCAGCGTATGAGCCGTGCTATGGATATGATTTGCTGGCGTATGAGCAGAGCTATGTTAAAATACAAAATGTCGGCGTACAAGCTGATAATTTTCATGATGTATATAAATATGCAAATTGATGTGACGATATTGATTTGAAAATTAATAGCATGAAATATCCATGTATCACAGTTTGATTATATATTATATGTTATCAGAATCTGGTTGACTTGGTTTAGGCCAGCACTTGCATGGTACCGCTGCTATGTATTCATGTTTATCATGATATTGTGTTAACGCTGCTATACGGAGCAGCGTGAGGATGGATAGTCGATGTGGTTTTAAGAAGTGTGAGCGCCCCTGGTGTACGGGCTAGGTTTGGCAGACCGATCGGACTTACAGACTGTACTTTTGACTTGGCAGTGGTCGGCCAACCATTGTCAAGTCCCGCCTTCGGGCCACACAACCCAGTCATGTGGGGGTAATACATGACAATAGCCAGCTAACCTACAAAGGTTGTTTTTGTATTATTATTATGATATGAGATGAATTAAGCATGTAGATATCCAGTATGTCCTATTATGCTTTGATTAAATATGTTTTTACTATAAATGATTAATACAGTTATTGAATATGTTTACGTATATGATTCTATGTATAACACAGAATTACTCATGTTGTCACACACTAGTATTAGTTTATTTCCCTTACTGAGAGGTGTCTCACCCTGAATTACATGAAATTTTTAGGAGCCCCTAATAGGAGAGCAGATCTAGCTTTGCTGGGATAGATTCAGCTGACCTGCCCTTTTCGAAGTGTAAGTATTTGGTTAGGGCCAGATGGTTTTGGCGAGAAGTGGCTCTAGAATTCTTTTGGGATGTATATATAAACACAATGGATGTAGTAACCCTAATATTGAAATGAATGGTGTTATGTTTATGATATTAAGATTTTATTTTTCTTGCTGCTTAGGCTTCCTATTGTGTTTCTGGTATGTCCCTGATACCCACGGGGTTCAGGCTGATTATGACCTACTGGATTTGATATGTTGATATTGTACTTTATTATTTAAAAGGAAAAAAAATGTGGAAATTATGCAGGTCATTACAGTTTGGTATCAGAGCCTATGTTGCTAGGTTCTGTAGACTTTAGAATGCAGCGGAAATGATACTAGAGTATAGGAAATGATTTATGGTTTTGTTCTATAGTCTAGAGGCAGGACTTCCATGGTGGTTTCTGTGTTTTTCCTAGGGTGACGATCTCTAGAAAACCATAGTAAACTATTGTTGGGTTATGTTCCTAGAATGTAGGACTAGGGCTAGGAATAAATTGAGGATGTTAAGATAAGAGGTTAGATTTGGCGGGTGAATTGTAGGGATAGGATTACTGAGTTGCATTTATTGTTTTCAGGATGAATCCAGGAGGAGGTAGTGCCCATGCGAGTGGTAGTGATGGGCCAGGGCCCTCAGGTATAGGTGGGACTGACTCTGACGCAGTATTACATAGCATGGCTCAATAGGTTATGGCTGAGATCGTTAGGAGCTCTAAAGAGCAGGGTGGTCCATCTACAGGCTATGGGTGTACCATAGAGAAGTTTACGAAGATGATTCCTCTGGCATTTTCAATAGGGGTCGATCTTGCAACCACTGAGAATTGGATGCAGGAGATCGAGAAAGTCTTGGTCGTGTTACAATGTACGGAGGAAAAGAGGGTCCTCTTTGCCACCTATAGAGATATGAGAGGCCGAGAGATGGTGAACTGCTTTGAGGCTTCTGGAGCAGTAGAGGACTATGCCGATACCCATGACTTGGGATCAATTTAAGGAATTATTTTTTGATAGATATTTTCCAGCTACTACTAGAGAGGCTAAAGTGGAAAAGTTTCTAAGTCTGAAGTAAGGATAGTTATCAGTCTAGCAGTATGCACTGCATTTTATAGAGCTTTCTCGCTTCTCTCCGTATATCGTGTCAGATGAGGTGAAGAAAGGGAGGTAGTTTGAAAGAGTCTTGAGGCGGAATATATTCAAACAGGTGGTAGTGATATTGATCTAGGATTTTTCTGAGCTAGTCGATAGAGCAGCCTTGGCAAAGGTTGGTGGGCATTTGGATGCAGAAGAGCAAGGACAGAGAAAGAGATCTGCATCTTTGGGCTACCAGCAGGATCCTAGACAAAATTAGTGAAGAAGAGGAAACCATGGCAAAGGATTGAGGCAGGAGACTGGAGGACGCGAGGTTCAGGCAGTACAAGGTCCTCCTATCTATTAGACTTGTGGGAGGAGACACTGGGGAGAGTGTCGAGCAGGGGAAGTTATCTACTACCACTATGGTAGGCAGGGTCATATGGTCCGAGATTGCCCTACACCACCAGATGCAGCTCTTGCTCTTAGACCATACAAGAGAGGTTATCAGGCACCATAGGGGGGCCGGTAGAGGAATACAGCTCCAGTTAGAGTGTTCGCTCGGACGCCGGGTGATGTTGAGACAGTCGACGACGTGGTGATAGGTATGATTAGTATGCTTTCTTTTAAATTTATTGCATTATTTGATTCAGGAGCTACACACTCGTTTGTGTGTTCGGAGTGCACTAGAATTTATGAGGTAGCAACACAGTTATTAGATACTATACTGTTGGTATCTACACCGACTGAGTCAGCAGTGAGATGTAGTAGAGTGCTCTGGGGTTGTTTAGTTGATATTCAGGGGAAAAACTTGTCTGTCGATTTAATAGTACTGGATATGCACGGGTTCGATGTGATCTTCGGCATGGATTGACTAGCAGCTAATTTTTCCAACATAGAGTGCCATTAACGAGAAGTGATATTCAGACCTATGGAAAGGGTAGAATTCAAGTTTGTAGGGTCGTGAGTGTAATCCCTACCTCAACTAGTTTTAGCTATTCAGGCCAAAAGACTACTATTGAGTGGTTGTTAGGGGTTTGTGGTAGTTGTGAAGGAGATGTTAGGGAATGAATTGAAACTTTCTAGCACGCTTGTAGTAAAAGAGTTTACAGATGCTTTTCAAGATGAATTATGAGCCTTGCCACTTGATCGCAAGGTAGATTTTCCTATTGATCTACTTCTAGGTACAACACTGATTTCTAAAGTACCTTACCGAATGGCGCCAACAGAATTGGAAAAATTGAAGAATCAGCTACAAGATTTGCTTGATAAGGGCTTTATACGACCCAGTGTATCTCTGTGGGGAGCTCTAGTTCTATTTGTGAAAAAGAAAGACGGGTCTGTGAGGATGTATATAGATTATAAAGAGAGTAATAAAGGGATGATCAAGAACAAATATCCTCTACCCCGTATAGATGATTTGTTTGACCAGCACTAAGGTACACAGGTGTATTCGAAGATTGACCTCAAATCTAGCTATCGTCATGTAAAAGTGAAGAGTGGTCAGGGGGAGGAATTCAGTGTTGTAGATGATGGACCTTTGCGGTTCCGTTCCAGATTATGCGTTCCTGCCGATATTGAGATCAGGAAGACTATTTTAGAGGAGGCTCACATATCTTTGTACACAGTTCATCCGGGTATTATGAAAATGTATAGGGATCTGCGAGAGTCGTACTAGTGGGGTGGTATGAAGAAAGAGATTGCTGAACAAGTAAAAGTTGAGCACTAAAGGTCGGCAGGGCAGCTGCAGCCATTATTTATCCTAGAGTGGAAGTGGGATCATATATCTATGGATTTTGTGTCAAGACTACCGATGGCGTTACACAGTTAGAATGCCATTGGGGTGATTGTTAACCATTTGACGAAGACTGCCCACTTTTTACCTATCAAGATCAGCTACTCCCTCAACAGGTTGGCAGAGATTTACATTCAGGAAATGGTTCATTCACATAGGGTGCTAGTATCTATTGTGTCAGATCAAGTCCCGCGTTTCACGTCACTTTTTTGGAAGAGTTTGCAGGAAGCACTAAAGTCTTAGTTATCGTTTAGCACGATATTCCATCCTCAGTCAGATGGACATACTGAGAGGATGATACAGATATTAGAGGATTTGCTCCGAGCGTGCATATTAGATTTTGGGGGTAGTTGGACTTAGTTCATGCCATTAGTAGAGTTTATGTATAATAACAGTTATCATACCAGCATTGGCATGACACCGTTTGAAGCATTGTATGGTTAGAGATGTTGTTCTCCTTTATTCTGGGATGAGATGGGTGAGTGGTGTGTTGTGGGGCCAAAGCTAGTACAACAAGCGTGTGATAAAGTTTGACTTATCAGAGACTGAATCAGTGCAGCTCAGAGGCAACAGAAAAGTTACACTAATACCCGCCGTAGGAAACTAGAGTTTGACATTGGTGATTATGTATTTCTGAAGATAGCTCCGTTGAAAGGGGTTATGAGATTCGTGAGGAAAGGTAAACATAGCCCTAGGTTTATCGGTCCATTTGAGATCCTAGAGAAAGTGGGGCCGATGGCCTATAGGCTAGCTTTGCCACCCGTGTTATCCAGAAGTCACGACGTATTCCATGTATCTATGTTAAGGAAATACGTTTCAGACCCTTCTCATATTTTCAGTTACGGTGAATTAGAATTCAGTGATCACTTGTGTATGAGGAGGTGCTAGTACAAATTCAGAATAAGAAAGTGCAGGAATTATGTAACAAGAAGATTCCTTTGGTAAAGGTTTTGTGAAGGAATCATATAATGGAAGAAGCTTCTTGGGAGTCTGAGGAGCAGATGAAGCAGAAATATCCACAGCCATTCTAAGAGATTTGACAAGTAAAATGTAAATAATTAGGTAATATTTCTTTTGCAGGTATATGTAATAGTTTATATAGTAGGTGATATTTTAGTTTTGGGAGAATTTTATTTTGTTTATGTAATCTCCCAAAACTCGGAATGTAACCATGGTATTCCTCCCCCATAAGTGAGGGTAAGTAGTAAGATAAGTAGACCCTTTTTCTTTTAAGGGATGATGCGTTACACAAATAGTAAATTTTGAGGATGAAATTTTATAAGGAGGGGAGAATGTAGTGATCCGGAGAAATTATAATAATTAAATAATAAAGAGGGAGGTTCACGTTTGTCGACGACGCGACATAGTGTGCTCGTTGACAAGTGTGCTCCTTGTCGACGAGGTGACGTGGCTCGTCGACGAAGGCCAGAGTATAAATGGGTAAAAACCTCATTTTTGGCTGGAAGTTCAACGCAGATACTTCCTTCTCTCTCCTCTTCGGTTCTCCTTCCTTCTCTCTCAATTTCTAGGTTCGTCTGCTGCCAAATTGACAATCCGAAGCCACCACCACACTTTTGAGGAAGTTCTCTGCATATTTGTTGGAGTGGATCATCGGTAGGTCAAGTTCGGAATTCATCTCAGATTCAAGGTAAAGCTTTCTACTCAATATTTGACTTCCAGACAGTTGTAGAAAGTGAAGTGCACGTAGAAATATTGAAGTTTAGTTCTAGGAAATATCATTTTTAGAGTGTTGAACAGAGAACCCTACAGGTGCAGGATTGTTTTCTTAGGGGCTCTTCAAGAATTAGGTAAGAGGATAAACTAAGCTAGATGCTTTATGAAAAATAAGTATAACCTTTATAGAATTTGATTTCAGGGAAAATAAGCTAGGCTAGCTCTTGCACGGTACCACTACTATGGTTTTACGAAGTGTGAGTGCCCCTGGTGTACAGACCAGGTCTGATAGACCCATTGGACTTACAGACTATACTTTTGACTTGGCAGTGATTGGCCAACCATTGATAGGTCCAGCGTTCGGCCCACACAACCCAGTCATGTAGGGGTAATACATGACAACAGTCAGCTAACCTACTAGGGTTGTTTTCATATTATTATTATGATTTGAGATGAATTATGCTTGTAGAAATTTAGTATGTTCTGCTATGCTATGATTAAATATGTTTTTCCCAAAAGTGATTAATACAATTACTGAATATGTTTACGTGTATGATTCTATGTATAATACAGAATTACTCTTGTTGCCACTCACTAGTATTAGTTTATTTCCCTTACTGAGAGGTGTCTCACCCCGAATTACATGAAATTTTCAGGATCCCCTGATAAAAGAGCTGATAAAGCTCCGCTGGGATAGATTCAGCTGACCTGCCCTTTTTGAAGGGTACGTATTTTGTTAGGGCCAGATGGTTTTGGTGAGAAGTGGCTCTAGAATTCATTTGGGATGTATATATAAACACAATGGATGTTGTAACTCTGGTACTGAAATAAATGGTGTTATATTTATGATATTAAGATTTTATGTTTCTTGTTGCTTCGACTTCCGTATTGTGTTTCTGGTATGTCCCTGGTACCCACGGGGTTCAGGTTGATTATGACCTACTGGATTTGATATGTTGATATTGTACTTTATTATTTAAAAGGAAAAAACTATGTGGAAATTGAGCAGGTTTTATGATGAAGTTAATATTAGCGCATGTTGGAGTATATGGATCATATTGAGTGGGATACATGCTCAAGGAAAGCAAGATGAAGCAAGAACAAGAAAGCTGAGCTGCAAGAAGAAATCTTCGATAGTTGGGTTGATCATTTGCTCTCACAATATAACTATCGACAATATTATTTGCCACTGTTTACGGGATTTGAATCGAGAAGATTAGTAGATTGGGGATTTTAAAGGATTTTCCTTTAGGGATTACCACATGAGTACTATAGATAATTTCTAAGCCTTCTGTACGTATAGGGTTAACATATAAACATTATTTTGTAACCTTTATATGATATGATTGTGAAAATCAACCGTTTGCTCCTATGGACATAGTTACATTGACGAACCACGTAAATTCTTGTGTCATGTATTTTTATTGATTTCTGTTATTATCTTTATGATTGATTGTTTTCGTATTGTTCATCATTGATTGCTGCATTGCACATTTCAATTAAATTTGTGTTTCTTCTGTGCTTGGTGTATACTTTGCACAAAATATTGGTATCAGAGCTATTGGTTGTAATGGCTAGGATTTCTTCTATGAAATTTGATGTTGTTAAGTTTGATGGAATGAGAAATTTTAGACTTTGGTAGAGGAGGGTTAAGGACTTGTTAGTGTAGCATGTGAGGAATGATGTGATCCCAAGAGAGGGGGGGGGGGGTGAATTGAGTTTTAAAAAATATTTGGCTAATTTAAACTTTGCACTGATTTACCACAAATTATATCCCATTAAAAATATAAATGTGTATGTAAAATGTTTAAGCTATGAGTGCAAACATACTCGTGTGGAGCATATCTCATTTAATTTAAATGTGTGCACAAAAAATAATCATAACCATAAGTGAACAAGCATACACATACGAAATTTAAAGTGCAGTAATTAAATGAGATAGAGAGAGAGACACACAGATTTTTTTATCGAGGTTTGGTCAATATTGCTTGCGTCCCCAACTTGGGAATTACCCCCAAGTATTCCACTAACTTGCTCATTTAACCGGGCAAGGCAGAAGCTGTTTACATTCTCCTTACGGGGTGGAGATTCTTCAGCTCAAACTACAAGGCTGAGCCACAACCTGTACTTCTTGCGGGGCAGAGTCTCCCTAGCTCAATTACGGGGCTGAGTCACAATCGGTTCTCCATACGAGGTGGAGATACCTCGGTTCACTTTTAGGACGGAACCAAGTCGTACACACTTTACAGGATAAGGTGCCTCCTAGCTCACCTAACCGGGTTCAGGCCAAATCGAGACTCCTTTACGGGGCAAAGTCTCCCCAACTCAATTTATAGGCTGAGCCAAACTGGTACATAAAACAATTTCTACACACAAAAATGCTTTAGAAAATAAGCAGAGATGTTCATAATGAAAGCTCTAAAATGTACTCTCATATGAAATGATTTATGCTCTAGAGAGTAAGGGTGTTTTCAAAATAATTTTTGCAATCTTTGAAGGAGAACAATAAAATGTTGGAGAACATAGGGTTTTCATTATTAAGAAAAAATTTGTAAAAACGAATATATATGATCTTTGATGTTAAGTGAAATATGCAATAAAAGTTTCAAAGATCTAATATAAAATAAATATTTTCTCTAACAAATATTTGCAATAAAAGTGCTTGGAGAAGTTAGGATTTATGTTCAGAAATGTTTTTTTTTTAATAAATACAATATGAGCTTTTGAATCTTGCAATAGATGTGCAAAGATTCACAAGCTACAAAAGGTTTCCCCAAAAATATTTATCAAGAAAATATTTGGGATAAACCTTTAAACTTACTCTTAAAAATGTTTTTTTTTTTTTTTTAAATAAGGAGTGAGTGAGAGTAAATGCATTTGAATAAATGCTCACTTCCAAAGGATTTTTTTCAAATGAATAGAAAGGAAAGAGAGTAGGAAAGTGTGTAAACATTTTACTTCAACAAAATATTCTTGCAATAATAAGAGTTTGGGGGTAAAAAGAGTTTGGGGGAACTTTGATTCAAAAAATAGTTCAAATAAATTTGAGAGAAAATTTGACAAATCAAAGTTACTAATTAAGCTTATGGAATGGGTATTTATAGATTTCTCAAAAATATAACCCTTTGGGGACATGCTCAGTATTTTTCAATTTGTTTAATCAAAAAATTAATTTTGATTAGCACCGGAATGTTGAAAAGTTCGGGAGGTTTGGTCGACCGTTGGTAACGTTGGTTGGCTTACCCAAACCAAAATTTGAATTTTCAAAGTGGGCTCAATTAGCTAAGGAAGGGACCGGTCGGTTGGCCTAGGTGATTTTTCAACCTTCCTTACTTCGGTCGACTAGCCTCAATTACCAGTCAGCCGAGTGAACAGTGTCAGACGGCTGAGCCTTCATTGAACTAGTTGGTTGGTTAGCTGAGCCTTTTACTTTGGTCAATTTCTTAGGTTAGTCGATAGGGCATTTTAGTTCATTTTGGTGCCGGTCGGCCAAGCTTGACCAAAATTACAATTTTACCCTTAGGGCATGTTCGGTCGGCTGAAGTATTTTAAACGTGAGAGGGTCGGTTGACCAAGGACAGTTAAAACCAAATTTTTTATTCGATTTTAGTTTTTATGAAAATGATTTTTCATTAAGGTGTTGGGTGCCCTAAGGTTGGTCTATGACCATTCTGAGCTTAGCATCATATCATGCAGGATATGCATTATTACAGACCAAATATATAAAAACTAAATGCATTACAAAGAAAACAAATGTCTTCTTCTTTTGCTCTTTTGTCCTCCATGGAATATGCCAAATGATATATTCTTTAAGTCCCTTCTGACTTCCATCTTCAGTGTCCTTATGTGTGTGATAAAATGTAAACATGCTCAAGCACTAAATACACATATAAGATACTTGTTCTTTGTTAGCGTCAAAACAGGGATTAAAATTAAAAAGTCAACAATCTCCCATTTTTTTATGATGGCAAACACATAAGAGCAAAATTGATTAAGCCTGAAAAGGCTCCCCCAAATAATATGCATAAATGAAAAATAAGCAATGAAGCTCAAGCATATTCAAGAAAAAAGACATTACTATTTAATCATGGATTTAGTTTTAACATTGAAGCACATATACAACTTAGATATTTGCCCCTAAATTATTTGTTCCTATATTTTTCCCTCACATAAAAATTTTAGCATTTTGCTCATAAATCTCTCCCCCTTTTGGCATTAGTAAAAAGGGCTAAACTATTGGAATTAGTGTATTCCCAAGAGAAGGGGGGGGGGTGAATTGGGCATTTAAATTTTTTTCCTAGATTCAGTTTTAATCAAAATTCAGTAAAACATAACCTAGGGTCTTTCTATGCAATTCCAAAACCCAACACAATATAACTGAGCAGATATTAAAATCAGATATAGCAGGCTCAGTATTTCCCAATCATTCATAATATTTAAAACATGCACCCATTCATAAAAAATTTAACTATAAGCCCACATGTGCAGGAATTTAAGTGTAGAAATTAAAAAGGTATAAGGAAGAGAGTGACATAGTATATGTTATCGGGGTTCAGCAACTATGCCTATGTCCCCGCCTCAAGCTCACAAGTAAAAGGATTCCACTAAAGCTCACTTCACGGGTGGAGCAACATCGATTACAATCACCTCTCCATACTGGGCAAGGGAATACCCTAGGTCACATTCACAAGGCTGACCATAACCTTCACAACTACACCTTATGGTGCAACAGGTCCTCCTAACTGGGTCTAAACTATCTGGTACACGTTACAGGCCAGTGTAATCCTCTTTTGAAGATCACACATTAAAAATACAACGATAACAATTTATTTTTTTACAAATACAATGCTTCTACAACAAGCAGATGATGTATAACATTCAAGCACAAAATGCACTCACGTGTGATAAGAATTAATGCTCAATAGAGTATTTTAAATATTTTTGTCAAAGGTATATTCATCAAGTAATGTGAGAGATGATAATGAGGATAATCATTGTTTCAAATAAGTTAAGATCAATAAAATTTTCTCAAAGATTCAAACCTTAAATAATGTTGTCCCCACAAATATTAATTTTCTACAATGGACAACAAGAGACAATAAATATTAGCCTCACAAAGATACTTTTCAAAAACCACAAAATCAAACTCTTACCTCTTGCAAAGATTTAAAGCTAAGGTTGGTTTTTCCAAGAAATGTATATAAGAGAAATATTTTGGGAAACACTCAATGCCAACTCTCAAAAGATTTTATCAAAAATAGATGAGTATGTGAGAGTATAAGCCTTTGAAGAATATGATAATGAGCCCACAACAATGGAAATTAATCACCCTTCAAGTTGCAATGAATTTGCAAATGAAGAGGATAAGCAAGTAGAACTCTTTGCCTTGTAAAATGATTTTGCAAAGAAAAATATGAGAGAGTATAAGTGTATGCTTGATTTTGAAAAATATGCAATGAAGACACAAAGAATTTTAGAGAAAATGTATGGCTAATCTTATTGCTAATTTCTCGCTAATTAGGGCAAATGAAGGGGTATTTATAAGTTTCCCAAAAATTGTTAGCGTTGGGGACACATCCGGTATTTTGGAAAAGATTAATTAAAAATTAACCCTTGTTTTGTGCGGTAAAATCTTGCAAACCCGAGAGGTTCGGTCACTTGGAGCTATGGGCCAGTCGCCCGAACAGACACTGTTATTTTGAAAGATCTTGAGGGTTCGGTTGACCGATCATAGCGTCAGTCAGCTAAGGTGAGGCAATCTAAACCCCTTTTTAGGTTCGGTAGGCCGAGCTTTGACATCGATTACCCGAATGGTCTATTTCGGTTGACCGTGCAAATTTCACCCTTCACCCTTAAAGGCCGGTCTACCGAGGTAAATGAGTCTGTCAGGTATTATGCTTTGGGCGCCCTAGGGAGACGTGTGTTGATTAGGAAGATTGCTCAAGCCCCTTAAAAAATCATTAATAAAAACTTCGGTCGGTAGAAGCAATTTGAACGCTTAAGGTTTGGTCAACCAGAGCTCTTTTAAAGTGCATGATTTGCCTTGTTTTTATCCTTGAACTTATTCAACTGTGTGTGAATAAGTCATAGCATTTTAGTTGAAGGGAATTTGGATCCTATGGTTAGTCTATGGCCCTTGAGCATACAATCCTTATCATGCATGAGTTGCAATTATTACAAACCAGAAAACCAAATGCAATTACAATAAAATTGACTATCTTCTTCTTTCTTCTTTTTCTCATCTATCACCCTTAGAAAACGCCACACAATATAAGGTTTAAGATCCATATTGTCTTCCATTTTCCTATCCATTATGTGTGATATGAAATATGAACCTATTTACATGCTAAATATACAAATAAGTAGCTTGTGCTTTGTCCGCATCAAAACAGAGATCAGACTCAAAAAGTCTACAATCTCCCCCTTTTTGATGATGACAAACACATTTGAGCAAAATGGGTTCCGCTTTAAAAGGCTCCCCTTAATATTATGAATAGCTTAAGAAATATTAAATACAATTTAGGCATATCAAGGAAAGAAGACAATTCAAGTAGATTGCATTTTGATTTAGCAAATAGTCACAAGTGTAACGCCCCAAACCTTTAAACCTGGGTCCAATGCGTTATACTTGATAATTCATATTTCATAACATACGTAGCGGAAAACATAAACATAATCTCCATATAATATAAAAGCCATAACCAATAATACCATTGTTTACTAATTCTAACTATAATCCATAATAAACCATCCATCACCTGCATTTCCATAGATTAATACATCCCTAAAATATTTTAGTATTTTCATAACCATTCATCCCTCAACATCCTTGGACATAAAACGACATAAAACATAAAACATAAACATTCCCAAAAATATTATCAACATATACCCTTTCTTTTATAGTCCTAAAAAATGATCAAATACCCTCGAGCTCCTAAGCCCGATCCCGAGGATGTCCTGAAAAAAAAACATTCATATTCAAGTGAGACACATCTCAGTATAGGAAGAAACATGCATATTAAAATAGTGTGTGGCCAACATGAGGTATATAGATATCATTTTAATAAATTTGCAAATCATTAACATAACTCTGAAATCATTTTCTAAACCTAATCAAACACATTTAGAGATTTAGCACATGAGATTACCCAAGGATAGGGGTGATTAACCGCCCATACAAGTAACACCTCTCTACTTTGATACTTAGGCAACCCTAGGGTCGTTGTTGAAGCATACCAGGGCACTCACCTTACTCAGGAAGCCCTCAAGTATTAAACTAATCTCCTACTCATAGAGTTCAACAATGATTTACTAGCAAAGGCCTTAAGGATAGGGAAATCTACCCGCCCATACAAGTAAATTCCCTCTGCCCTAGTACGTTATGCAGCTACTACCACATCTGAAGTTATTAGTGCACTCGTCTTACTCAGCAAGCCCTCAGGTAAAGAGTACGCCCCGCTCAATCATAACATGTTCTACATACATAAATACTTCTAATATCATAATACGTTACTCTTTCTATCATTATTCAATCATTCACATCCATTCATGTTCATAGCTTAACATTGTATTGCATTTCACTTTAAGTGACTCTTTTTCATTTGTATCATTCATGTTTCACATTTCATTTCATTGCATTGTCATTTCATTGCATAACATTTTCATTTCATTCATTTGTACTACAGCTGGTTTTTAGCCATCATCAGTTAGTCCACATAGAAATGCGTTAAAATCTGCTATAATTAGTCCTCATAGAAATGCGCTAGAATCTGCTAACGTGGTTGTCTTTCAGCTATCTTACATTTACATGGTTGCATTTAACATACAAAAGCAACATAGCCCTTGTTTATTCATAATACTTTACTTGCTTAGCCTGCATCTTATACATTTAACATATATTTGCACAAAATATCATGCCACACAATTTAGCAATAAAATCCATATATATATTCCTGTAAAATAGGTCAACCCACATTTAACATTTATATGCTAAAAATATATTTTATTTCTTACATTAGTTCCTCAGAAAATTCCTTCTCACTTTCATTCATTTACTTTCACATATGCATAGCTATATAAGCATTCCTAAGCTCAGAAAACATGGCGTTACATGGTTGGCATTTTAAATTTACATAAAAACATATGTACATAAATAACACATAATCCATTTTTTTTTTTCGTAAAAGCCTGATTTAATATATAAATTTCCCCTTTACCTGACTTCAAACTACGCTGGCAGGATCCTCGAACCGATACCTACAGTGTTCACCTGGTCCCTAAGTCCAAAAATCCTAACTTAATTAAAATAAATTTTAATTAACTCAAATCTTAAGGAAAACACTTATTTACTATTTCCTAGGCTCCATACAACATTATACATTAAGGAAATCCCAAAATACCTCACTTACCCTAATTTTATGATGTTTCCCAAACCCCTCAACCCAACGATAAGCTCCTACAGCCTTACAGAGAATGATCCCACGAACCTCGTGGTGGTTCCGGATCATCAAATCAGGACAAATTCGGCCCAAAATTGAAGAGAGAAGGCTAAGAGACTATTTTAGAGAGAGAGAGAGAGAGAGTTTGTGAGTTTTACACTGAAAATGAAGAACAGCCTATTTATAGGCAAGGTTTCGTCGATGAGACACGTGGATTCATCGATGAAGCACTATAGAGACTTCATTGACGAGATTCCTTCGTCGAAGAGTAACAAACTTCATCGACGAGCTTAGAAGGACACTCATTGACAAATACAAGACATTCGTCGACGAGACCTGCTTTTTTCTCTAAAAATCCTTCCTTTCTTCCCCTTATTATCCATTAATCAATTTCATTTATTATATTTTCCATTTACTTTAATTTTTGGGTCATTACAACAAGCACTCATGCATTTTGCTAAAAACACCTCTCCCCCTTTTGGCAATGAAGATTTTTATCATTTTCTTGTAAAATTCTCCCCCTTTTGTCATCAGCAAAAGGGTTAGTCTAAGTAAAAATATACCATTTAAACACTTAGCAAAGAGAACTCCCCCTAAAAGATTTAAGATTAAAAGATATAGCTTAGAATAACTCCTCCCTTTTGATTTAAAAATTTTGGCCATAGCAATTGAGCATGCAAAAGTATAAATTTCATCACACCAAAGATTTTATAATAGATTTAATGGCATATATCATGAAATCTTTAGCACACAAATAAGGAAAAAAATAATTCTCATGTAAAATCATTTCTTGCCAAGAAAAATATATGTATATAAAGATTTATATAAATATATATCCCCCTTTTGACATTATCAAGAAGTACATGGGGGTGATGCTTGCAAAAAAAAAATTTTAATTCAACACAAGCAAGCAACATTATTTTAGTTAAACATTTAAGAAAAAATCATAATATACCCAGAATAAACAACCACCTAAATCCCAAAGATATCATAAAATTGAAACACATGGAACCGATGGCAAGACAAAAGAACCTGTAGCTAAGCAATTTCATTTCATTTAAAATATTGAATAAAAACATCATAATGAAGCACATGAGCCACAGTAAATTCAAAGCAGATCTAAGCTAGACATGTTGGAGAGCCCAACAAGATGGAAATTTAATTTCAAGAACTCCCCCTATTAATGTGAATACATGCTTAGATGGAACGAAGTGCATATACTTATTAAAGGTTAATTTCATTGAATGTTCTAAGCAGTATAAACAATCATTCTAAAACTTTCAACACAACTATACTAAATATTTATCAACTATGTTTATCCTTGATCAATATAGTCATTCCTACATAGCACACTTGCATCAGAAGTAGATATTAAGGCATAACTATACTGCTCATAACCGAGAACAATCCATATTGAAAACTAAGGTGTAGTCCCAAGAGGAAGGGTGAATTGGGTTAATAAAATTTTCTTTTAAACATTTTATGAATTCTTAACCTATTTTAATTCTTTTAATGAATTCTTAATTTCTTGTTGATTTATCCAATACACAAAAAAAATACTTAAGTCTTTATTCAATTCTCAAAAATAATATTCAATCCACAACCATTCACCAACAAAGTAACCAATTGATCAACCAAACTTTAAACCATGCAACTACAATATACTCAATCAATCAAATATTCAATCAAGAAAGATTTATTGCAACTCTCAACTTTTGTTAACTGCCCTGTGTATATAAATTTTATTTAAGCCCTGTAGTAATGAAATTTGTTTCTTCAATGGAAACCACAACTCAAATTCCAGACAACTCAGAAAAACTCTTAGTTAATTTGTCTTTGGGTGTTAACCAATCAACGTACTCCCTTTAAGGTTTTTGAAAAGTTTTGATCAACCCATGTACTCCCTTTTGGTTTCTCCAATCCTAAAACCAAATTAAACTTAAGTTTATTTAATTTCCAAATTATGCAGTATTTATGATTAAGAAATTAAATCATCCACACAGTTTATATGTTTGTTGGAAATTAAAGAGAGTAAGGGAAAGAGAGTGACACCGGGTTTTTTACGAGGTTTGGCTTATCCCCAACCTATGTCCTCACCTTAGGCAAACTACCTAAGGATTAACTAAACCAGTTCTTTTCCGGGCGGAACAAAATCGTTACACACTTCTTTAGTAGGCTAGAGTAATCACCTATCCAAGAGATACCCCACGCTTGGGCACTCCTTCAATAGGCTGGAGTAGTCACCTCTCCAAGTGATACCCCTTACTTGGTCAATGATCCAACAACCTAGAATCATCCAAGAACTACAAGAAATATGAAATAAATGCTGCATACAAGAAAACTCTCCAATAGAGCATATTAGTACAAATTCAAAACTATATGCTTCAAATTAATACAATATGAAATTGAAATTGAAGCTCAAGGAGTTTTATCACCGGTTAATTCTTTCAATGAGTGAAAGATTTAGAATTTAAGCGCACAATCAATGATTGAGAGTCAGCAATTCTCAGTGGAATTCGTAAGCAATATGTGAGCAAGAGATCCTTTAAAAGATAAGAGCAATTTAGAAAGTTTGAGAGCCAAAATTGATGCTTGGTGGATAAAATCAATGATCTTGAGGCTATATATAGACTTGAGAAAAGGAATTTACTTGATCGCCACCAGAAATCAAATTTTAAAAACTTTTCTGTCATAAAAATTTGAATTTTATCTCATGGTAGTAGCCTATCACTTTAGGTTAGGCGCCTGTGATTTTGAAACCCAGTTTAATTGAAAGTCAGAAGAGTGGCCGTCGCTTGGCAAAACACAGTCAGGCTTCTCAGTTTACCTCGTCAGGCTTCTGCCAAGGTCTAGTTAGTTGCCTGATGACCTTCTGTCTATCCGTCTTAAAAACCATTAAATATGTCAGCCTACTGAGGGTATTCAGGAAGATTTTTGTCTAGTTCAAAATATTGTTTTTAAGATTTCTTTGCAAAAACTCTTTTAGCTTCTCAAAATTTGAAAATTTGTTTTGTTCACTTAAAAAAAATATTTTCCAAGACTAAAAATTAGGTCTCTAGGTCTCTTATATTTAATGAGCTTCAAACAATCTCATATTGGTGTATACTTGAACTACTTACATAAAGACTTCTTATGACTTTGACATTCTAAGTGCTCGAGTCTTCTTGCTTGTTTTTCTTTGAGCTCTCTTGCTTTTCTTTTCTTTGGTTCTCTTGCTTGTCTTCAAGCTTTGATATATCATCCTTAAATCCATGCTTTAAGCTCCATATGATCATCTTTCTTTGAAATATAAGCTTTCATGAATCCTTCTGAACACTTGACCTTACTTTCTCATAGTTGAGTCTTGAAATGTCATCACTTAAATATGTTAAGTTCCACTTCTACCCCTTTTGATATATATATATATATATATATATACTTATCATGTTCAATTTTTAATATCATGCTCATACTCAATTTTGACCCAAATACTTCTCCCCCTTTTGACATCAATCAAAAAGAGTAAGATAAACAAGAAAAAAGTATAATTACTAAGGGCTATGAGCAACCATAAGAAAAAGTATAGATCTTTGTGAAGGTTCATATTAGCTCAAAATTCATCATGCTTAAAATTTGCTCAAAATTTTCTTTAATAGTCATGCATATTTCATATTTGTAATTCATATCGCATGTGTATTGTAACATCTTTAAATTCACAAACAAGTATATGTCGCACATAATTCATATTAGCTAAATATACTTTAAAAGTCATATTTGTCATTCGTAATTCATGATACCAATTGAAAATTTCATTAATTCATGATAGCAATTGAAAATTTCAATAATTCATTATACAAATTGAAAATTAGGGAGACAAATTAATACAAGCAATAAGTCATATCACTCCCCCTAAATTTAATACATTCATATTTGATACCAATTATGCTTTTAAGTTTATCATCCCATGCTTCAAATATTTATTCATATCATGTATGTGCTCATGAATACTAATACCAATATCATGTCAATATCATTAATATCCAAACATGCTCATGGATATAAGTATTCTATCATACTCAAATACCAATTGAAATATTCATGGATACCAATATACTTCAAAAACACCAATGCTAATGTCACATCATGCAAGAGATATATATCATATCAAGATTTCATTTTTCATTATCATGCACAATAACTTCATGCTCAAATTTTCAATATATAGTGAGCCATAAAACATCAATATAAGTCAAGTCAAGTCATACGCATGCCTTTGGTAATTTTAGCATTTTAGCATAGAAGTATATCAGCATATCATTATCATGTGCATTGTGCTACAATATTGCTCAAATTGTTCTCATTCTTAAATATTTCTCTTTTTGTTCAAAAACTTTTTATTAATCCAAATATTCATGCAATAAGCTTGATTTTTGCTTTATATTTTCTTTCATATGGATTCCCAATATTCATATTTTTTTTCAAAACTTAATGCTTTCTAATTTAAGCCTTGTATGATTCATTCATTAATTGAGGCCATCAATTTCATTAGTTTCAATAAGATAAGCATTCATAAGCTTGAAATTTTTTATTTTTATTCTCTATTTCAATTTTATTCAATATCCTTGTATGATTTTTCATAGATTTGATATCAATTGAAATTGAAGGATTTAGTCATAGTATTTCATCTTGGTACCCACACTTTCTTGGCTACCGATGGTTTTGTTGGCCTAACTGGGCTTTTCAATCTTGTTTTCATGATAACAAAATGAAAGATGCTTTAACATGTGGTGTTGAGTGATTTGATTTCAGATATAGGTAAAATGACACTTACGGTTGATAAGCTGAAGATCAATGTCAGTCTAATGGAAGCTTCCCAGAATATTGAAGCAATGAATGACAAATGAAAAAGTTAAAGGCCAAGCAAATCTTAAAGTCAAAAGTGAACCTCGAGAGGCTGAAGAACATAGTGATTAAGGAGACCATGATTAGAAGGATTTGTAAGTACTTCAAAGTCAATGCTATTTAGATATGTGAAGCTTCTTAAGAATCAAAGACCCATAGATCATTATTTGAAAAACTCTTAAAAATGTTTTTAAAATGTTCCAATTAATTTTTTCAAGTAAACTAGAGTTTTAAAGACTGTCAAAATTGAGAATTTTTGAATTGTGTGAAGATTGACAAAATTAAGAATCTTTGAATTTCAAACATGCTGGAAGATTGTCAAAATTAAGAATAATTGAATTTCAAACTTGCAAGAAGATTGTCAAATTTGAGAATTTTTTAAAACTTACGGGAAGATTGTCAAAATTGAGAATTTTTTAGTTGCAGCAAGATTGTCAAAATTAAGAATCTTTGAATTTCAAACTTGCGGGGAGAATATTAAAATTGAGATTTTTTGACTTTTGGGAAGATTGTCAAAATTAAAAATCTTTGAATTTCAAACTTGTCGGAAATTTTTCAAAATTAATTTTATAATTTAATATATTTTTTGAAAAGTTACCTAAATGGAAGATTTTCAAAATTAATTCTATAATTTAATATTTTTTGAAAAATTTACCTAAATGGAAGATTTTCTAAATTAATTCTATAATTTAATACTTTTTAAAAAGTTACCTAAATGCTTCATGTTAAATGAGGAAACTTTTCTTTGAAAAAGTCTTTAAATACCTCCTTTGAGCAATGAAAAAATACACAAGCAAAAGTAGCAAAAAGATCAAATGAGCAATACGCCGAAGTTATATATGATCCCTGCACTAAAATTATCCTAAAAGTTTTTGTGTGCTTACATCATTTTGCTAGAGAAAAACTATATGATATTGGTGGATTGACAAACAAGAGATCGGCTCCGAATTGCATTGAAATTTTTTTTTAAGAACCATTGGTGACTTCTAAACCTTTAAAGCTTCACATTTTCTATTTAGCTTTGGTTTTTGAAGTATGATTTAGTATTTGATTTGCACAACCTGCTCTGAATTGTGAGAGTGTTTTTGTACACAGATTTATTTCTTTCATCTTGATCTTTGACGGTTCAAAGGTTTGTTGGATCGTTGGATCAAGCACAAGTTGTTTCTTGGACAGGTTTCTCTTCCTAAAAAGGAGCGTAATTGTTGTAAGGTTTTTTGTTTCACCCGAAAGGAACAAGGTATAGTGAATTCCTTAGGTGGTTTACTTAAGGCGAGGACGTAGGCTGGGGTAAGCCAAACCTCATAAAAGTGGTAGTGTCACACTTTTTTCCTTACTCTCTTTTACATTTCAGCAACGATATAATCTGTGTGGACGTTTTAATATTTTTAATCATAAAGTAACGCATGTTGGAAATTAAGTAAACCCAAAGTCTAATTTTTTTTTGGGCTTGTAGAAACTGAAAGGGAGTATGTTGGTTAGTCGATCTTTTGCGGAAACCGAAAGGAAGTATGTTTATTGGTTAACATCCCAAAACCTATTAGATGAAGGTTTATTTAAATTCTAATATTAAAAAGGTTCTTGGATGTTATTTTAATATTCAAATTCAAAAGCCAACTACAAAAACTTCACATTCATATACAGGGTCGCTAAATATTCCAAATTAATTTCTTGGTGTATGGTTGTTTTGCTTGAATAGTTGATTGTGGTTGTTGCAATTGTGGATTAATTAGAAGAAATAGGAGTTTGTGTGGATTTCCTGGTTAACAAGAATACAAGAAAGCCTTAAAATATTGTAAAAAGGAACAAAAAGGATCAAAGGAATTTTTAAAAGACCTAATTCACCCCCCTTTTGGGACTACACCTTAGGTTTCAATTGGTATCAAAGCTCGGTTATAGAAAAACCTAACAAGTAGCTATATAAAGATCAAAATGGAACAAATAGGAGTAGCTTCCTTTGGTGAGGGTCAATCCTCAACTCGGCCACCCATGTTTTGTGGATTAAATTACACCTTTTAGAAGCAATGAATGAGAATCTACCTTCAAACAATGGATTGGAAGGCATGAAATGTTGTCACAAATAGAAACTTAATCCCAACTAAACTAGTTGATGGAAAAGAAGTACCGAAAGAAGATAAAGAACTAAACGACTCAGATTACAAAATGTTGCAAATTAACTCAAATGCAATAAATTCCTTATACTGTGCACTTGATGCAAATGAATTCAATAGAGTAATGGCGTGTAAAACCGCTAAAGAGATTTGGGAAAAATTGGAAGTAACCTATGAAGGCACGGTAGATGTTAGGGAAAGTAGAATCGATATGTTAACCAGTGAATACAAAACTTTTAGGATGAACTCCGATGAAAGCATAACAAGCATGTACACTAGG
The DNA here is from genome assembly GCF_029873635.1 of Malania oleifera. Taxonomy (NCBI): domain Eukaryota; kingdom Viridiplantae; phylum Streptophyta; class Magnoliopsida; order Santalales; family Ximeniaceae; genus Malania; species Malania oleifera. The sequence continues at coordinate 30,367,978 of NC_080428.1, read as the reverse complement.
TTCACACATATCGTAAACTCACTAAGCGCCTTAAGAAAAAATTATTCTACCCATGAGATGATCCGTAAAATTCTAAGAGCACTTCCACCTATTTGGGAACCAAAAGCCACAACCATTACGGAAGGGAGAAATCTTAAAACAACTACCTTAGATGAACTCATAGGATCTCTTCTAACCTATGAAATAATGTTGAAGGAAAGAAGCACTAAAAACAAAAATAAGAAGTCTATAGCCCTAAAAGTTTTAAAAGAATATTCAAGTGAGGAAGATAATGAATCTAGTGAATTAGAAGATGAGGAATTAGCTCTCATGCTTGGAAAATTATTAAGAAGAAACAAAAAATTCGCTAGAAAATTTAATGGATCAAAAGCTGAAAAAGGAGAAAGTAATAAAAAAGAATACAAAAACAAAAATGATCCTCCCACTTGCTATCATTGTAAAAAGGTCGGGCACATCAAACCAGAATGCCCACAACTCAAGAAGGAAAAGAAGAAAAACAAGCCTGCAATGAAGGCAACTTGGGACTAGTTCGAGTGAATTGGAAAGTGAGTCAAGTGATCGAGAAGTAGCAAACATGTGCTTCATGGAGCATAACGAAGAGGTAAACTCTTATTATTCTCTCTCAGAAGATACGTGTAATGAATCTTGTAGTAATTTGTGTGAAATTATGCCCTTTTACAAAGAACTTCAAGATGAATTACTCTTTCTACATAACAAGTTTATTAAAGTCTCAAAGAGGAGCACAAGCTTGAAACAACAAAACAAAGCACTTAGAAATCAACTTGAATCCGCAAAACTTGTTGAAGAAGAAAAAGACTTAAAGATTGAAGAACTTGAGAGGAAAGTAGATAACTTGTCTACAAAATTAGCTAAGTCTCAAGTAAATGAAGATAGTAAAAAAGTGCAAGAAATAAATGATCTCGAAAACCAAATTCAAGAGAAAGAAAAAGTCATCTACAACTTTACCAAAAGTAAAGATAATTTCGAAAAGATGGTAGGATAACAAAGGATGGCAAACAACAAAGAAGGAATTGGTTATAAGGGATCACCAAACAAAAGAAAGAAAAACTTGTTTATGTGATATTTTGTAAATCAATCTAAATATTATGCAAGCACTTCATCAACGAATATTTATGAGCACACCACTTGCTACATGTGCAAAAATAAAGGACACATAATGTTTAATTGTCCACTTCTGAAAAAGTATATCAAAGTAAAAAATGAGGGGAAGATAAATGCTAAAACTAAGAAAAATTTAAAGAAAGTTAAGAAGGTTCAGGTTCCAAAAGTAACAACTTAAATCCTTTCTTGTAGGTTTGCTTTAGGACCACTCTGTCTAAGGATAAATGGTACTTGGACAGCGGATGTTCAAGGCATATGATGGGAGATAAATCTAAGTTTACCTCTCTTACTTAAAAGGATGGAGGATTTGTAACCTTCGATGACAATGCAAAAGGCAAGATCATCGGAATTGGTAAAATAGGTAAATACACTTCACTTACTATAGATGATGTCTTGTTAGTAGATGGTCTAAAGCATAATTTACTAAGCATTAGTCAACTTAGCGACAAAAGATTTGAAATAATGTTTAAAGAGAGACAAATGCATAATTCAAGATTCTAAGGATCAAAAGACACTATTCACTGCACTTAGAATGAACAATGTATATTACATAAACCTTGATAGCTTGATCTCTCAAGACATAACTTGCTTAGTAGCCTTGAGCGAAAATAGTTGGCTTTGGCATAGGAGGTTAGGACATGCAAGCATGGATCTTATATCCAAGCTCTCTAAAAAGAATTTAGTTAAAGGCTTGCCTAACACAAAATTTGTCAAAGATAAAGTGTGTGATGCTTGTCAATTAGGAAAAAAAATCAAGAAAAGTTTCAAAAAGAAGAAATGTATATTAACTAGTAGACCCCTAGATCTCATACAATTAGCCTTGTTTGGTCCTACTAGAACCCAAAGTTTAGGAGGAAAACAATACGCCTTCGTAATCTTTGATGATTACTCAAGATACACATAAGTGTTGTTCCTAGCTAACAAAGAAGATGCTTGCAACTCATTAATCACTTTATGTAAGAAGCTTCAAAATGAGAAAGGGTATAATGTCTCAAATATTAGAAGTGATCAAGGAAGAGAATTTAAGAATCAAGATGTTGAAAAATTTTGTAATGAACATAGCATAAATCATAACTTTTTAGCACCTAGAACCCCACAACAAAATGGAGTTGTGGAAAGGAAAAATAGAACCCTCCAAGGTGTAAATACAACTAGCTATATAATTAATAGGGTTTCCATTAGATCAAACCTAAACAAGACACCCTATGAATTGTGGAAAGGAAGAAGGCCTAACAAAAATTACTTTAATGTCTTTGGATGTAAGTGTTTCATCCTAAATAACAAAGACAAATTAGGAAAATATGATGCTAAATCGGATGAAGGCATTTTTTAGGATACTCTACAAATAGTAAAGCCTATAGAGTCTACAACAAAAGAACACTCACCATAGTTGAATCATTTCACGTAGACTTTGATGAATCTAACCTTTTTTCAAAACCAGTCAAAAATGAAGAAAAAGATGATATGTTCAAAAAGGAGGATGAGATAGAAATCAAGGAAGAAAAGGAAATAAATGAAGAAAAGTCAAAATATGAGTTTTTGAACCACACGTCTCGGTCGACCGAGTTGTTGGGAATTCTCTCGAGGCGCTTCGGTCGACCGAGTTGTTGGAGTACAAAAGTGGTCGGTCGACCGGGGGGTCAAATAGTTGACTCCCAGGTGGTTCGGTCGACCGAGGTCAAATGACCTGTAAGGGGTCGGTCAACCGGGACCGGGTCAAATAGTTGACCTGGACCGGTTTCGGTCGACCGGGCCAATTTGAACTGTTTGGCTCGGTCGACCGAAAGTGCACCAAGTGTGCATTTCGGTCCCGAATTGACCCAACTCAATCAATTTTAAGTGCCTAATAAACATATGTGCATATGTGTGTGTCCTAAGGCCACTTGGGGTCCAATTTTGAAGACACCGAAAAAGTCCGGTGTTGGTCAACCTTTGGTCGCCCGAAGGTACACTCTAAGGTCTTTCTATGGTTCGGTTTGAGCTTACAAAGCAAATCATTCATGTGATGTGTGTGAGCTTATTACAAACCGAAAAACCCTAATTACTATTACAGACAATTTCACTGGAAAATATTTCAATTAAGAGTTTATGAAACTGTCTTCAAGCCTTTCTTGCTTTGTGCACATCTTGATCTTGTCATTCTTGATTCCTGCACAAAAACTCAATTGCCCATTAGATACAATGAGTATTTGTCATAATCAAAACCGGGCGTGACACGTAAGGTCAACACTATCCCAAAATGAACCTAAAGATGTTGAAGAAGCCCTTAAGGATGAATCTTGGATAGTTGCAATGCAAGAAGAATTAAACTAATTTGAAAGAAGCCAAGTATGGAAATTAGTACCCAAACCGAAAAATCATTCGATCATAGGAACTAAATGGGTATTTAGAAATAAAAATGATGAAAATGGTATAATCACTAGAAACAAAGTTAGACTTGTAGCAAAGGGGTACAATTAAGAAGAAGGTATAGACTATGATGAAACCTTTGCCCCTATAGCTAGAATGGAAGCTATTAGAATATTGTTAGCCTATGCTTCCTACAAAGAATTTAAGTTATACCAAATGGATGTCAAAAGTGCATTCTTGAATGGGTATATTAATGAAGAGGTATATGTTGAACAACCCCCCTGGTTTTAAGGATATTGAAATCCTAACCATGTATTTAGACTAACTAAGGCTTTGTATGGACTAAAACAGGCCCCTAGGCTTGGTAGGAAAGACTTAGTGGATTTCTAATTGAGGAGGAATTTTCAAGAGGAAAAATAGATAGTAACTTGTTCATTAAAAATAAGGAAGAAGACTTACTTTTATTTCAAATCTACGTAGATGATATAATATTTGGTGCTATAAATGAACATCTATGAAGAATTTGCAAAATGTATGCAAGAAGAATTTGAAATGAGCATGATGGGGGAATTAAATATTTTCTTGGACTGCAAATTAAACAAGCAAAGAATGGGACTTTTATAAGTCAATCTAAATACATAAAAGAAATGACACAAAAATTTGGTATGGAAAATAGTAAACCCATAGGCACACCTATGAGTACCACCATTAGCCTAGACAAAGATGAAAAGGGAAAATTCGTAGACACAAAGCACTATAGAGGTATGATTGGAAGTCTATTATATCTAATAGCCAGTAGACCCGATATAATGTTTAGTGTGTGTATGTGTGCATGTTTTCAATAAGCACCTAAGGAATCACACCAAATAGCTATTAAAAGAATCCTAAGATTTAATAGGCACTATGGACTTAGGACTATGGTACCCTAAAGACACCGGTTTTAAAATGATCAGTTATTCAGATGCGGACTATGCCGGTTATAAGATAGATAGAAAAAGCACAAGTGGCATATGCCACTTCTTAGGAAGATCTTTAATTTCTTGGTTTTCTAAGAAACAAAATTGTGTGGCTTTGTCAACTAATGAGGCCGAATATGTAGCAGCTGGTAGTTGTCATGCAAAAACCTTTTACATAAAACAACAATTAAGAGATTTCAATTTGAAATACACAACTGTACCAATTAAGTGTGATAATACGAGTGTGATTAACATATCTAAAAATCCTATTTCACACTTAAGAACAAAGCACATTTACATAAGACACCACTTCCTAAGAGATCATGTTCAAAAAGAAGACATCATTCTAGAATTCATCAATACAAATGATCAATGGGTTGATATTTTTACTAAACCACTCTCAGAAGATAGATTTATAACCATTAGAATAGAGCTTGGTCTACTACATAGTAGAGAAACAAACTAAAGGATAAGGTTTAAAGAAAAATCTACAATCAGCCAACTGACTCTAAGGTCAGTCGACTAACTGAAGTGTTTTTCTTTTGGAACAGAGGCCATTCAGCCAACTGACCCTGAGGTCAGCCGATTGACTAAGGTACATTGCCTTGAACCCGAGAGCAGTCAGCCAACTGACACTGAGGTTAGCCGACTAACTGATAGAGCAACCTTAGGCTTGTTTAAAGTTGTCAGTCAACTGACCTAGGGTTTGTCTCTTTGTGTGATCTAAGCTTTTTTTGTCATGTACTTTGATGTGTTGTATAATACAACACTTAGCTTGGATTGCCTTCTTTGTTGCTTGAAAAATAGGCTCATGATATGTGATATGCAACATGCTACATGTGGATGTTTGAAAAATTGATATCTTGAAATTGCTATTTTGAAAATCTGAGCATAAATTTATTAAGTATGAAACATGATTTTTTAAATGTCTTGACCATGCATGCTTATGATCACATGAATAAATGAGAAATTGGCATCTATGAGAAGTGCATGATAAAACTTCAACAAGAATATCTAAGAAGTATATTGGTATCCATGAATAGATCACTTGATTTTTTAGCAATACAACATAATTATGAGCATTGGTAATATTGTCATGATATTGGTATTTGAATGATGTATTATGCATGAAAAATGTAATCTTTTAAAGTATTTTTTTAGAAATATGAATGTTGGGCACCATATGCATGATTGAAAATTCAAAGATGTCACAACACATATGAAATAAGAATACCCAATATGAAATATGATATTAAATCTTGGCATGATTGAGAAGTGTGTGATCACATGTTCATTTGAATGTTTACCCTTTTTGATTGATGTTAAAAAGGGGAGTAGTATTTGAGCAAAAAATTTGGCATGATTGAGAGCATGATATTGAATTTTGAGCATGTTGAGCATGATAGTGAAAAATCATATTTGAACATGTTGAGCATGATAAGAATGAAAAATTGAGTAATGAGCATTATTGGTCTTGAATCTACAAATTGTTAAAATAATGCTTATTATAAGGGGGAATAGAATAATGCTAGTTGTAAGGGGGAGATTTTTTTTACGCTTATTTATTTTTTTTGCTCCTCATTTGTCATCATCAAAAAATGGAAGATTGTTGGCCTAACTGGTGCCTTTCAATCTTGTTTTGATGATAACAAAATGAAGGATGCTTTAACATGTGGTTTTGAGTGATTTGATTTCAGATCTAGGTAAAAGGACACTTACGGTTGATAAGCTGAATATCAATGTCATTCTAGTGGAAGCTCCTCAGAATATTGAAGCAATGAATGACAAATGAAGAAGTTAGAAACCAAGCAAATCTTAAAGTCAAAAGCGAACCTCGAGAGGCTAAAGGAGGCTGAACGACTTAGTGATTAAGGAAACCATGATTAGAAGGATTGTTGTAAGTACTTCCAAGTCAATGCTATTTAGATATGTGAAGCTCCTTAAGAATCAAAGACCCATAGATCATTATTTGAAAAACTCTTAAAAATGTTTTTAAAATGTTCCAATTAAGTTTTTCAAGTAAACTAAAGTTTTAAAGTTTGTCAAAAATGAGAATTTTTTACTTGTGGGAAGATTGTCAAAATTAAGAATCTTTGAATTTCAAACCTGCGCGAAGATTGTTAAAAGTAAGAATGTTTGAATTTCAAACTTGCAGGAAGATTGTCAAAATTGAGAATTTTTGACTTGCGGGAAGATTGTCAAAATTGAGAATTTTTGAATTTCAAACTTGCAAGGAGATTGTCAAAATTGAGAATTTTTGACTTGCAGGAAGATTGTCAATATTAAAAATCTTTGAATTTCAAACTTGTCGAAAAATTTCCAAAATTATTTTTATAATTTAATTTTTTTTTTTTGAAAAGTTACCTAAATGGAATATTTTCAAAATTAATTCTAGAATTTATATTTTTTTGAAAAATTTACCTAAATGGAAGATTTTCAAAATTAATTTTATAATTTAATACTTTTTGAAAAATTACTTAAACGCTTCATGATAAATGAGGAAACTCTTCTTTGAAAAAGTCTATGAATACCTCATTTGAGAAATGAAAAAATAAAAAAGCAAAAGTAGCAAAAAGATCAAACGAGCAATACGTCGAAGTTATATATGATCCTTGCACTGAAATTCTCCTAAAAGTTTTTGTGTCCTGACATCATTTTGCTAGAGAAAAACTATACGATATTGGTGGATTGACAAACAAGAGATTGGTTCCAAGTTGCATTCAATTTTTTTTTAAGAACCATTGGTGACTTCTAAACCTTTAAAGCTTCACATTTTCTATTTAGCTTTGGTTTTTTAAGTATGATTTAGCATTTAATTTGTACTACCTGCTCTGAATTGTGAGAGTATTTTTGTACGCAGATCTATTTCTTTCATCTTGATCTTTGACGGTTCAAAGGTTTGTTGGATCGTTGGACCAAGTAGAAGTTGTTGCTTGAAGAGGTTTCTCTTCCTAAAAAAGGGGGTAATTGTTGTAAGGTTTTTTGTTCCACTCGGAAGGAACAAGGTATAGTGAATTCCTTAGGTGGTTGACCTAAGGTGAGGACGTAGGCCGGGGTAAGCCGAACCTCGTAAAAGTGGTGGTGTCACTCTTTTTCCCTTACTCTCTTTTACATTTCAGCAACGATATAATCTGTGTGGATGTTTTAATATTTTTAATCATAAAGTAATGCATATTGGAAAATAAGTAAACCCAAAGTCTAATTTGTTTTTGAGCTTGCAGAAATTAAAAGGGAGTACGTTGGTTAATCGATCTTTTGTGGAAACCGAAAAGAAGTACGTTGATTAGTTAACATCCCAAAACCTATTAGGTGAAGGTTTATTTAAATTTTGATATTAAAAAGGTGCTTGGATGTCATTTTAATATTCAAATTCAAAAGCCAACTACAGAAACTTCACATTCGTATACAGGGTCGCTAAATATTCCAAATTAATTTCTTGGTGTATGGTTGTTTTGGTTGAATAGTTGATTGATTGATTTTGGTTGTTGCAACTGTGGATTAATTAGAGGAAATAGGAGTTTGTGTGGATTTCCTGGCTAACAAGAATACAAGAAAGCCTTAAAATATTGTAAAAAGGAACAAAAAGGATCTAAGGAATTTTTAAAAGACCCAATTCACCCCCCTATTGGGACTACACCTTAGGTTTCATGTTTAATAAGGGATGTCTCTTTTACTTTCCATATTTGTTTAGTTTTCACACCCTTTCCTTTTAATGGTCATTCAAACTTGGTATGTCTCTTCATTTTACATAGGTAGCATGTGGTGTGAGTGTAAGCATATGAAGAGATGCTAGCATATTCTTTAGAAACTTTTGTAAAATATCCCATGTAAAGATTCTTTTTCTTTGTATTCTCAATTCCATTGAATACCTTTTATATTCAATGACATTCTTTATGAGCCAATCATTTTTTCAAAATTTAATTTTCCTTTTGTGAAATTGTAAATGATTTTGGCTTGATCCTCAATCTCTTTCTTAAGATCATAAATTTTTGAATTTTGTATACTTTTACCCTTTTCTTGATTTTGAGATATTTTTCTGATTTTATTTTCTAATTCAGAAATATATTGATCTTTCTCATTTTCCATAGAGGATTGAGATCTTAAGTCTTCTAATTCCTTCATTAACTTTTTATTCTTGCTTTCTAATCTCTTAATTTTCAAATCTTTTTCTTTTCAAGCAAGATTTTTAGACTTTAATTCATTCATCACAACTTCATTCTTATTTTCTATTTTCTTGATTTTTGAATTTTTTCTCTTTCAGCAAGTTTAAGGGATTCTAACTCCTTTATTATAGCTTCATTCTTATTTTTTAATGAAGTATATTATTTAGTTACTTTGACTAGAATCTTATGAACCTTGAATAATTCATTTTGTAACTCTTCATAAGATGACATGCTCTTATCATTGGTTTCATTAGATGAATCACTAGTATATTCATTAACCGATTTGGATGAAGATCTTTGTTCTTCATCATCATCCCATGCCATAAAGCAAGCAACCTCTTGGTCACTTGATTCATTATTAGAACTACTTGTACTCATATTGTCCCAAGTAGTGGCTTTCGTTACCTTTTTATTTATCTTTTTAGAGTCCTTCATAAGGAGTGGACAATCTGGTTTTATGTGTCCATCTTTCTTGTAATTATAACATGTGGGGATTTTATTCTTTGTTTCTTTCTTCTTGGTTTCTTCCCCATCTGAACTTGAGTTTTGGATTTTCCTTTTGAATTTATTTTTTCTTCTTAGTATTCTTGCAAGTTTCTTGGATATGAATGCTAGTTCGTCTTCATTCATTTCATCTTCATCTTCATCACAAGAGTTTTTGTTTAAAGCTTTAAAAGCAATTGATTCTTGGGCTTTAGATTTTCCACTTCTTTTATTCATAGACATTTCATATGTAAGAAGAGATCCTATGAGTTCATATAAGGAGGTGTTTTTCAAATTTCTTCCTTCAGTTATTGCAGTAGCCTTAGGTTCCCAAATCGGTGGAAGTCCTCTAAGGATTTTTCAAATAATCTCATAGGTTGAGTATGTTTTTCTTAAAGCATTGAGGGAGTTTATAATATGTGTGAGCCTTGTATACATGTTCGTAATTGATTCATCTGGGTTCATATTGAAGGCTTCATACTCGCTTGTGAGCATGTCTATTCTACTATCTCTAACATCTATAGTACCTTCATAAGTAACTTCTAATTTGTCCCAAATCTCTTTTTCTATTTTACATGCCATGACCCTATTAAATTCACAATATAATGCATTCATGGCACTAGAATTCACTTGCAACATTTTATGATCTGAATCATTCATCTCTTTTTCATCTTTAGGGATTTCTTTGCCATCTACGATTTTAGTAGGAATTAAGTCACCATGTGTGACAACCTTCCAAGCCTTTCAATCCATTGTTTGAAGATAAATTATCATCCTTTGATTCCAAAATGTATAATTTAAAGCACAAAATATGGGTGGCCTAGTTGATGATTGACCCTCTCCAAAGGGAGTTACCCCTATACGCGCCATCTAGATCTTTATATAACTACTTGTTAGGATTTGTTATAACCCCTCTCTGATACCAATTAAAAACTAAGGTGTAGTCCTAAGAGGGAGGGTGAATTGGGTTATTAAAATTTTCTCTTAAACCTTTTATGAGTTCTTAACCTCTTTTAATTCTTTTAATGAATTCTTGGCTTCTTGTTTATTTATCCAATACACAACAAATACTTAAGTCTTTATTCAATTCTCAAAAATAATAGTCAATCCACAACCATTCACAGACTAAGTAACCAATTGATCAACGAAACTTTAAACCATTCAACTACAATATATTCAATCAAGAAAGCTTTATAGCAATTCTTAGCTTTTGTTAATAGCCCTATGTATATAAATTTGATTTAAGCCCTGTAGTAATGAAATTTGTTTCTTCAATGCAAACCACAACTCAAATTCCCAGCAACTTAGAATTTAAATAAACCCTTAGTTAATTTGTCTTTGGGTGTTAACCAATCAACACACACACTTTGAGGTTTTTGCAAATTATTGATCAACCAACATACTCCTTTTCGGTTTCTGAAATTTCAAACAAAATTAAAATTAAGTTTGTTTAATTTCCAAATTATGCAGTATTTATGATTAAGAAATTAAATCATCCACACAGTTTATATGTTTGTTGGAAATTAAAGAGAGTAAGGAAAAGAGAGTGACACCGGGTTTCTTATGAGGTTTGGCTTATCCTTAGCCTACATCCTTGCTTTAGGCAAACCACCTAAGGATTCACTAAACCAATTCTTTTCCGGGAAGAACAAAACCATTACACACTCCTTCAGTAGGCTAGAGTAATCACCTCTCCAAGCGATACCCCACGCTTGGGCACTCCTTCAATAGGCTAGAGTAGTTGCCTCTCCAAGCGATACCCCACACTTGGTTAACGATCTAACAACCTGAAATCATCCAAGAACTACAAGAAATACAAAATAAGCGATGTATACAAGAACACTCTCCAACAGAGCATATTAGTACAAATTCAAAACTATATACTTCTAAGTAATACAATATGAAATTGAAATTGAAGCTCAAGGAGTTTTATCACCAGTTAATTTTTTCAATGAGTGAAAGATTCAAATTTTGAGCACACAATCAGTGATTGAGAGTTAGCAATTCTCAATGGAATTCATGAGTAATATGTGAGCAAGAGATCCTTTGAAGATATAAGCAATTTAGAAAGTTTGAGAGCTGAAATTGATGCTTGGTGGATAAAATCAATGATCTTTAGGCTATTTATAGACTTTAGAAAGGGAATTTACTTGATGCCGAAGTTTACTTGGAGTAGTGCCCAAGTTCTAGATAAGTTTGAGTCACAAGCAATCAAATTTTAAAAACTTTCCCGTTATAAAAATTTGACTTTTACCACGTGGCAGTAGCCAGTCATTTTAGGTCAGCGTCTGTCACTTTGAAACCTAGTTTAATTTTAAAGTCAAAAGGGTTGCTGTTGCCTGGAAAAACACAGTCAGGCTTCTCTGTTTACCTCGTCAGGCTTCTATCAAGGTCTGGTCAGTTGCCTGACGACCTTTTGTCTGTCCATCTTAAAAACCATTAAATATGTCAGCCTATTGAGGGTATTCCGTTAGGCTTTTGTCTCTAGTTCAAAATACCGTTTTAAATTTTCTTTGCAAAAACTCTTTTTTCTTCTCAAAATTTGAAATTTTGTTTTTATTTACTTAAAAAAAATATTTTCCAAGATTAAAAGTTAGGTCTCTAGGTCTCTTATATTTAATGAGCTTCAAACAATCTCATATTGGTGTATATTTGAAGTACTTACATAAGGACTTCTTATAACTTTGACATTCTAAGTGCTTGAGTCTTGATGCTTGTTTTTCTTTGAGCTCTCTTGCTTTGCTTTTCTTTGGTTCTCTTGCTTGTCTTCAAGCTTTGATATATCATCCTTGAATCCATGCTTTAAGCTTCATATGATCATCCTTATTTGAAATATAAGCTTTCATGAATCCTTCTAAACACTTGACCTTACTTTCTCATAGTGGAGTCCTGAAACGTCATCACTTAATCAAATATGTTAAGTTCCACTTGTTTGTTAGCATCAAAACCGGATGTTAAGCCTTGTAAAGCCAACACATATTTATTTATAGACCTTTGTGAATAGAATTTGTTGTTCTAGGTTTTTGGAAATGCCTCAATATTCAAAAAGCGAAGTGATGCTTGTGAGTCATTTATGCTTTTTCTATAGGAATGGAGCTCAGCTTATTTGAATGTGTGATGATTATGTAAGGATGAAATTTAATATTTATTTGATTTTCCCCCATCCTTTAAATATATTTTAACATTCATTTCATCATAATCATCTTTGTACATGGTTTTATTTTGGGAAAAGTTTACAAAATTTCGTCAATATGCCGTTTTTAAATTGGACATTTTCCTATAAAACCTATACATGAGAGATTCAAGCAAGCAATTTATAATGATATCATGCAGATTCCATTCAGTTCAAGCATATGAGAACCTATACTCACTACCAGCGTGCAATACACAAGATACCGCATCAGCGATGCAGTTGACATTCCATACAAGCGTGCATTTCAGTAGTTCAAATAGTAGATTATGCCAAAATATAACCCATATATTAAAAAGATATGAGCATTAAGCAAAAATGGATAATTTGAGTTCAGTGCAATGGTGATAATTAACTATCCATCAAGTAAATTTAATCATTCATCACAACATGGATAGTATGCTGCAATGTTATTCATAAAGGCATATAAACAAAGATTATGATTATGAGAGCTTTTCAATTTATGACCATGAAAGATAGATGCTCCCCCTTAGTTATGCACTACAACTCATTTTTATTTTATGCCTTTATTATTCAAATTCTTTTAGCCAAGATTTCTAAGATTTTCAATGATTCAGAATTGAATTTGGATACATAAGCTTATATGACCAAAAAGTCCAGATGAATATTCCTTTAAGAGTAATAAGCCTTATTTAGCCTCTTTTCTTATAAATTTCAATTCATGAGAGGCTCAAGTTCAAATGGCTTTCGATTTAAACTGTGTGTGCATAGGTTTCTTTGAAATTTATACTTCCTTTAGATTTAAACCTAGGTAATCATCTATGCCATTTAACTTGCTCTAATTATATGAAGCTCTAAATAATTGGATGTTAACATTTGAGAGCTTATGAAACTAGTAAGGATAAGTACTCTTAAAGATTAAATCTCTATTGAGTTCAAAAGAGTATCCAGAAGTGAGCACAAGTGGACAATGTTCAAAATATTTTTATGCTAGAGAATATGTCCATTCAGCTTAGACAAGAAGCACTTAAGAGTATAGCAATTTATGATTATCAGTGCTTAAGCTTAGAGTGATGACTAACATATTGATCAAGACTTTTATGTTTAGAAATGAGTTTAGGAAAAATGATATATAATAGGATGGATTCCCTGAAGCTTAATTCTGTACAATGGACAAGAGTATGCTTAACTTGAGAATTTCATATTAGCATGGATTAAGCATTTAGAATTATTTACCAGGCAAGGATGCCTTCATCCATTTGGAAGTGGGTTTTACTCAAGCATGCCTCTGAGATATCATTCAGGATATTATGATATATGCTGCTGTCTCAAAAATATAAGGTTCTAGATTTTTAACTTGTTATCCTTTCAACCTTTACTTTGAACGAGGAATGATATGAATAATGGCGACATGCATGTCCCATTTAAGAAAAGACTCTCAATCCTTTTTGGTTCAAAGTTTGCATGCAATTGCCAATAATTTCATATTTTAACCAATCATTATGATATATACGCATTAAGTTTAGATTAGATATATGATTTTAGTTTTACATTGGCTTAACTTTCTTGTAAGATTCTTAGTATAATGATAGTAGATAGTGAATACATATACTAAGATATTTCATTTTGGCACGCACCACTTTCCAAGCCTTTTAGTCATCACTAACTCTAATTCTTAGAGCTAAGGAATGGTTAAGATATTATGTAATTCCAATTGGAGCTTGTTCTTCCTTAGGTCCTACGAGATTTGCTTTCATGATCACCCATATCATTTCATTTTCCATACCTCTGGCACCTCTAGCTAAATAAGTGTATTTAATGTGCCCTTTCTTTCCAATGAATAAGCAAGTTCTATGTGCACATGAAAGATTATGCTTATTTATCCTGCTTTTTTGAAGTATTTATTTCTTTTAATTTCAAGGGCTTAAAAGAATTATTCTTTTCACTTGTTACCTTGGATAATATTCTAGAATGATCATCCATTCTTCTTTCCAAGTAAGTGTTTTTCAGGATCTTCTCAATCTTTTTCTTTTCTAAGGAGGCATGAAATTCTTTTAGCTCTTCTAATTGCTTTGCCATCCTTTTACTTTCATTTTTAAAAAATATTTTCTTCTTATACATCATAACTAGAAATTTATGTATTTTAACTGAAGCCTTTTCTAGTTCTCGATATATGGGCATACTTTTAACATATAAATCATAACATGATTCCTTACAAGATATATCACATGAATCATTGTATGCTTTGCCAACAAGTTTATCACAAGGAATATTAGATGATTCATCATGCACTATATTGCAACATTTTTCACGAGAATCATCGCATGCATTATTAGTAGAATTACCACAATATTCAGCAAGTGATTCAACACATGACAAATCACAACATTTGATATAAGAATCATCAATTAAGTTAGAGTTAGAATTATATACCTCTACTTCTATTAATGTTATTACGCCATGATTTATCACTCCCAGTTCAATTGAGCTTGACACTTCCGAAGTGATGGTCACTTTTTCCTGGGTCTTTCCATATTTCCTTTCCAGTTCATCCCATATATCTTTTGCACTTTTACATGCCATAATCTCAATAAAAATGTTAGAATCTAAAGTGCAATATAGCATGTCCATGGCATTTGAATTTTCATGCAATAAATTTATATCATTTTTGTTAGTTGGCATACAAATTTCTTTAACAATCACCTACCAGGCCCTCCAATCCATTGATTTTATAAATACACTCATTCTAATTTTCCAATGGGTGTAATTGACACTACAAAATATAGGAGGTCTAGTAAGTGGCCATCCCTCGCAGAATGGGGATACACCAATATGAGTCATTGCAATCTTTTTGCAAAAACATTTAAGTCTAGTGCAACGAGGTTCTGATACCAATTGTTGGATTTGGTGTATTCCCAAGAGGGGCGGTGAGTTGGGTATTTAAAATTTATTCCTAAGTTTAGTTTTAATCACAATTTAGTAAAACACAACCTGGGGTATTTCTACGCAATTCCAAAACCCAACACAATATAACTGAGCAGATATTAAAATCAAACATAGTAGGCTCAGTATTTCCCAATCATTCACAATATTTAAAACATGCACCCATTCATAATAAATTTAACTATAAGCATACAAGTGTCGAAATTTAAGTGCAGAAATTAAAAAGGCGTAGGGAAGAGAGTGACATAATATATGTTATCCGGGTTTGGGAACTATGCTTACATCCCTGCCTTAAGCTCACAAGCAAGAGGATTCCACTAAAGCTCACTTCACAGGTGGAGCGACACTGATTACAATCACCTCTCCTTACTAGGCAAGGGAATACCCCAGCTCACATTCACAAGGCTGACCTCAACCTTCACAACTACACCTTACGGTGCAACAAGTCTTCCTAATTGGGTATGAACTATCCGTTGCACGTTACAGACCAGTGCAATCCTCTTCTGATGATCACACATTGGGAATACAATAGATAATAATATATTTTTGTACAAATACAATGCTTCTACAACAAGCAGATGATGTAAAACATTGAAGCACAAAATGCACTCACGTATGATAAGAATTAATGCTCAATAGTGTATTTCAAATATGTCTCTCAAAGGTATATTCACCAAGTAATAGGAGAGAGGATAATGAGGATAATCTTTGTTTCAAATAAGTTAAGATCAATAAAAGTTTCTCAAAGATTCAAACCTCAAATAATGTTGTCTCCTCAAATATTAATTTTCTACAATGGACTACAGGAGACAATAAATATTAGCCTCACAAAGATACTTTTCAAAAACCACAAAAAGCAAACTTTTACCTCTTGCAAATATTTAAAGCTATGGCGGGTTTTCCCAAGAAATGTATATGAGAGAAATATTTTGGGAAACACTCGATGCCAACTCTCAAAAGATTTTATTAAAAATAGATGAGTATGTGAGAGTATAAGCCTTTGAAGAATATGATAATAAGCCCACAACAATGGAAATTAATCACCCTTCAAGTTGCAATGAATTTGCAAATGAAAAGGATAAGCAAGTAGAACTCTCTTCTTTTTAAAATGATTTTGCAAAGAAAAATATGAGAAAGTATAAGTGTATGCTTGATTTTGAAAAAAATATGCAATAAAGACACAAATAATTTTAGAGAAAATATCTGGCTAATCTTATTGCTAATTTCTTTCTAATTAGGGCAAATGAAGGGGTATTTATAAGTTTCCCAAAAATTGTTACCGTTGGGGACACGCCCAGTATTTTAGAAAAGTTTAATTAAAAATTAACCCTTATTTTGTGCGGTAAAAACTAGCAGACCTGAGAGGTTTGGTTGCCCAGAGCTATGGGCCTATTTCTCGAATATAGACAGTAATTTTGAAAGATCTTGAGGGTTCGGTTGACCGATCATAGTGTCGGTTGACTGAGGTGAGGCGATTAGAACCCGTTCGTAGGTTCGGTAGGCCAAGCTTTGACATTGGTTAGCCGGATGGTCCATTTTGGTCGATTGTGCAAATTTCACCCTTGAGGGCCGGTCTATCGAGGTCGATGTGTTAATCGGGTATTGTGCTTAGGGCACTCTAGGGAGACGTGTGTTGATCCAAAATGCTTAAGGTTCGAACCCCTTAAAAAATCATTAAAAAAACTTCGGTCGTCCGAAGCAATTAGAATGCTTAAGGTTGATCAGGGGTCTTTCAAAGTGCATCATTTTCCCTATTTTTTTCCTTGAACTTATTCAATCGTGTGTGAATAAGTCATAACATTTTAATTGAAGGGAATTTAGATCCTATGGTTAGTCTATGGCCTTTGAGCATAAATTCCTTATCATGCATGAGATGCAATTGTTATAGACTAGAAAATGAAATGCAATTACAATAAAATTAACTATCTTCTTCTTTCTTCTTTTGCTTATCTGTCATCCTTGGAAAATGCCACACAATATAAGCTTTAAGGTCTGTCTTGGTTCCCATTTTCCTATCCCTTATCTGTGATCTGAAATATGAACCTGCTCACATGCTAAATACACACATAAGTAACTTGTGCTTTGTTAGCATCAAAATAAAGATCAGACTAAAAAAGTCAACATAAGCTAAGTATAAAAAATTGTGTCTTAAAAAATTTTTTAGCTTAAGAGAGAAACTCCCCCCTTTTGAAATATTTTTAATTTTCTGAGAAAAATTCTCCCCTTTTTGGGCATTTATTCTCACAAAACACTATAACTGGAGTTCTAACCATGGTTAGACCCCTTTTAATTTTTTTTTTGAAATTTCATGACACAAAAATTTAAAATAGATATAGCACAAGTCATGAATTTCGTTAAGCACACTAGCAAGAGATAAAATATGTTTCGTTTAAAACCATTTCTTTCCATTATATTAAGTAAATAAATATATATCCCTTTATGATTCATAATAAATACTGGGGACTAATATCAATGCTTGCTGAAAAAGAAATTTAACATTTAAAGTTAGCAAACTTCCTTTTTTCTGGTTAAGCAACTTAGAAAAAAAAAAACATAATATAATAGAAAAATACAACCATATAGATCCTAAGGATATGCCAATTTAAATCAAGATCATATGGCAACACAAATGATTGTGGCTAATTGACATATTTCAAATTAAGATTTTCAATAAGATCATCACATTTAAGTACATGCCACAATGAATTCAAAATAGTTGTAAGCCTAAATGCCGGTGAGCATAACAAGATGGAAATTTGTTTTTAGATGCCCCCCCTATGAATTTGAGTAAGTGCTTAGATACTATTAGCTACTTATACTGATACTAATTGTGAAAATTCATTAAGAGTTTAAACAATATAAGTACTATTCTCATTCTTAAACAAATTTTACTGGATATATGTTGAACCAATTGTATTTCACCAGTAAAACTATTCCTAGAACATACATGCACCAGAAGTTTAACATTAGGTCATGTGTAAGGTGTTCATGCATACCAGGAACAATTCATATCAAAGATGATTCAATGAAGATAGGATATGATGTTCAGGGTACTTAAAAAAATTTTAGGACTCAAGCAATGAACATGTGAGTCCATGGGTCAGGTGATTATAATCCTTTTTCCTAAGAATGGGGCTTAAGCTCCCATGTATATTTGCATGCACACATACTTGCATTTAGTTCAAGGATGATGTTCATTTAACAAAATTCATCATATATTCATCCTTTCAAAGGATTTCAGCATGTAGCAAAAATTAGTCATTTAGCAAATATGCATGACATATTGCATTTCATTTTAACTCACAATAGCCAATCAAGGATATACTCAAAAATTATGCAATAGGAGTTCAATACAAGGATAACACAACTCAAAATACACAATGAGTGTGTGCAATTTCAAAACTCCCCCTTAGTCATGCAATTGTCCTAGTCTATGGACCATCATAAAAACATGTGAAGTTTGATTACAAATATGATGTTTTACCATTTAGGTCCCAAGTTAAAGTACATACCCTAAGGAGTTGGACCAAATGGTGTCCATGAAATAGATTTTCCTAGAGGTAGAGGGTGTGTATACGATGAAGGGCATCCTAGGAAAATTCAAAGAATTTTGATTGTACATGTTTTTCAATTTAGCACATAGCATATAGGATTCAACATGTACCAGCTTATTAAATTAAATTTTGCACGCATTTCTTGTAAAGATATTCCTAAGGTTCAACCAGCATGCATTTTCAATCTAAGAATGAAGATTAATATTCTTTTATCATTCACTCATCCTTTAAAAAAAAGTAAAAATAAAAATTAGCATGCATCATTTTAGCATGCATTTCATCACAATCATCTCAGCGCATGTTTTATGGACTTTAATTATTTTCAAAAAAATTTATCAAAATTTCAGCACCATGCCGTCTATAAATAGATCAATTTAAAAAAAATGTACTAAAACCTAGTTGCTTTTATAAAATATTTCATTTTAAGCATGCAACAACCTAGAATATCTACTAGCATGCAATTCACATCACTCCATCAGTCATGCAGGTGACATTCAACACAAGCATGCATTCCAGTAGATTCATCAACAATTCATATAAAATATAAACTATCCATTAGAGATATAATCATTAGGCAAGTAATGGATAGTGACATCCGGCTCAAATAAAAAATCATCCATCAAATATGATTAAGCATTTACATGAAGGATCGATTGTAGGCATTCAGTGCATTAATCATAATTAAATATCCATAGAATGAGTTTAAACATTTAATGAGAAATGGATAGTGGTATTCAACACTCAAATCATCCAATAAATTATTTATTGGATGAGATTTTACTTTTTCATCTCCCCCTCAGTTACGCAGCCAAATCTTTAAATTTTTAGTCAAAGGTTTCTAATTTCCAATAAGCAATTATTTGGCATCTTTCGATTTAGTTAAACTAGTGATTTTTAACGTGGGATGAGCTTCGAATGTGTTTGAATAAGTTTTATCATTTAAGATCCATTATGAGTTTAGGGTGATAAGATAAACACAATATTAATTCCCTAAACTTCAAATCCGTGTGATGAACAAAAATATGATATACTTAAAATATGTAGGGGATAGCCAACATATTCATATATTCACCATTCATAATGATATATATATATATATGTTAAACGAATGGATTTGGTTTGTATCATTTGAAATCACATATTGGCACCATTTTCAAATATTCTTAGTATAATAGCATACTAAGATTTGACAATTTAAGCACCATTGTAATGACTTGCTTATTTTATCATATAATAAAACATAATAAATAAAATAGTCAACCCGAAACCCGTGGGTAACAGGGATACCTGTCATACACAGAGGAACCTATGTAGTAGTAAATGTAAATCATCATTCTCATAACCACAAAATATATAATACTAGAGTCATAATCCAAAACACAGTATTTATATACAATCCTCCAAAAATACAAGAATCTATGTAGGATCCCACATCAAAATCTCTTGATCCTAGTTCAAACTTACCCTCTTAATGGGGTAGCACAACAGACTCAACGGCGGCCTCGACTCATTGGTCCTTCTGGGTTTCTTGAAAATTATTTAATGTTTGGGGGTAAGACACTTCTCAGTAAGGGAAAATAAACTAAATATAGTTGTGTGGCAACATGAATATTTGAAGAAATTATACATATACAGTACCTTTTGTATACCTAAAAACATTCATCATAACATACTAAATAATCATATACTTTCGTATTTTCTAATAAATCATACAGTCCATAAAATTTCTGGTATAACTGATAATACTGAAAATTCACCCAGGATGTATAGCTAGCTGATGTCATGTACGACCCCCCATGACAGGTTGTGCAGCCCTAAGGCAGGAGTCGACAATGGCTGGTCCACCACTTCCAAGTCAAAAATGTCTGTAAGTACGATGGGCCTGCCACACCCTGGTTCGGACTACTAGGTGGACGTCTACAACTCTACACTGAAAGCCACATCGACTATCCATCTCCCACCCCCTTCTAGGGTGGTTAGCATAAGTCTGAACATAGATATCTGATCTGTATAGCAACGGTACCGTGCTCTTATAACTAAAAAACTTTTATTTGTAAATAACATCTTTTTAGCTGAATAAATTGATTCCCTGGCATATCATACTAATATATATACATTTCAATATAATAGCAGTATTTTCCCCAAACATGATATATTATACACTGTCTATAATACCCTGAAACCAACAATCCTAGTGAATTCCAACTTAGCATCGTTGATCTGGCGAATAATGAATAACATACATACAAAGAAGGCCTATTTATACGCTGGCCTTCGTCGACAAGCCATATCACCTCGTCAACATGGTCAAGAAGGCTTCTCGTCGACAAATTCTCACCCTCATCAATGAAATTCAGATGTGCCAAAATCATCCTCTAGGTATCTTCTCGTCGACGAAGCGTACCCACGTCGATGAGCCCACAGTGCAACGTCGTCGACGAACGCGAAGCCTGCTACCGTTTTATATATATATTTTTATATTTTCCACTCTCTTATTATTTAAACACTGTAGTTCTTCGGTCATTACATTCTCCCCTCCTTATAAAATTTCGTCCTTGAAATTTACTATTCATACAACTCATCATCCCTTAAAGGCAAAACAATCTACTTATTTTATTAGTTACCCTCACTTATGGCGAAGGAATACCGTGGTTACATTTCAAGTCCTGGGAGATTACATATGCAAAAAGAAAATTTCCCCCCAAAACTAAAATACCAATTACTAACTAAAGTATTACATGTACTTGCAAAAGAAATACTACATATTTACTTACATTTTCTAATTACATATGAACTTCTTGGAACAATTTTGGGTACTTTTGTCTCATCTATTCTTCAAGCTCCCAGGAAGCCTCTTCTATTGCATGATTCCTCCATAGAACCTTTTCAAGAGGAATCTTTTTATTACGTAGTTCCTGTTCTCTTCTATCCAGAATCTGTATTGGCACCTCCTCATAAGCTAGTGAATCACTGTGTTCTAATTCATCATAACTGATAATATGAGATGGGTCTGGGACGTATTTCCTCAATATGGAAACATGGAATACGTTATGCATCCTGGATAATACAGGTTGTAAAGCTAACCTGTAGGCAACCGGTCCCACTTTCTTTAGGATCTCAAATGGACCGATAAACCTAGGGCTAAGTTTACCCTTTCTTCCAAACCTCATAACTCCTTTTAACGGATCTATTTTCAGAAATACATGATCACCGATGTCAAACTCCAATTTCTTGCTACGGGTATCAGCGTAACTTTTTTGTCGACACTGAGTTGCATTGATTCTATCTCTGATGAGCCGAACTTTATCATACACCTATTGCACAAGCTCTAGACCCATAACTCACCACTTACCCATCTTGTCCCAATACAAAGGAGATCGACATCTCCTACTGTATAAAGCCTCAAACAGTACCATGCCAATTCTGTTCTAATCACTATTATTATACGCGAACTCTACTAGCAACATAAACTGAGTCCAACTACCCCCAAAATCTAATACACACGATCGGATCATATCTTCTAGTATTTGTATCGTCTTCTCAGTCTACCTGTCTGACTGAGGATGGAATGTCGTGCTAAATGATAGTTGAGACCCTAAAGCTTCCTGCAAGCTTCTCCAAAACCGTGACGTGAAATGTGGGTCTCGATCTAATACTATGAACACAGGCACTCCGTGAGAATGAACTATCTCCTGAATGTAAATCTCTGCCAAACGATTAGAGGAGTAGCTGATCTTGATAGGGAAGAAATGGGCGGTCTTAGTCAACCGATCTACTATCACCCAAATTGCATTCTGCCTATGCGATGTCATTGGCAGCCTTGAGACAAAATCCATTGATATATGGTCCCACTTCCACTCCAGGATAAATAGCGGCTGCAACTGACCTTCTAGTCTCTGGTGCTTAGTTTTTATCTACTGGCACGTCAGACACTAGGCTACATACTCGACAATTTCCTTCTTCATACCACTCCACCAATAAAGTTCTCGTAGATCCCTGTACATTTTTGTACTGCTAGGATAAACTGTATACAACGATCTATGAGCCTCCTCCAAAATAGTCTTCCTAATGTCACCATCAGCAGAAACACACAATCTAGAACAAAACCGTACTACTCTGTCATCTGCAATACATAATTCCTCTCCCTAACCAGTCTGCACTCTATCTATCACCTCTACTAATTCTAGGTCTTCCTTCTGAGCAACTTTAATCCTCTCTTATAGAGTAGGTTGCATTATTAAATCGATACATACCTGAGGATCACTCTCTACCAATTTGATGTCGAGTCTCTCCAGATCCATCATGATCGGATATTGGATCCCTATAGCCGCCAACACTGATTCCTCGAATTTCCTACTCAAAGCATCGACTAGCACATTTTCCTTTCCTAGGTGATAACTGATGCTACAATCAAAATCCTTAATTAACTCTAACCACCTTCTCTATCTCATATTTAGTTCCTTCTGGGTGAAGAAATACTTTAAACTCTTGTGGTTGGAGAAAATCTCACACCGCTCGCCATACAGGTAATGCCTCCAAATCTTCAATGTGTGTACCACTGCAGCTAGTTCAAGATCATGGGTAAGGTAGTTCTTCTCATATTCTTTCAACTGTCTGGATGCATATAACACCACTCTACCATGCTGCATCAATACACAGTCAAGTCCCTTCAATGACGCATCATTGTAAATAGTATAACCCTCACCCCTTGATGAGATGATCAGTACTCGTGTTATGACTAGCCTCTCGTTCAATTCTTGAAAACTCTGCTCACAGCTATCGTCCCATTCGAATCTGACATTCTTCTTAGTCAATCATCTCAGAGGCCCTGATAATGCTGAGAACCCCTCAACAAAATGACCATAGTAACCAGCTAACCCCAAGAAACTCCTGATCTCCTAGACGTTCCTCGGCCTAACCCAATTTACTACCGCGTCAATCTTACTGGGATCCACAGAAATTCCGTCTCCTCAAATAACGTGCCTTAAAAACACCAACTTTCTCGAGCTAGGAGTCAAATTTATTGAACTTGGCATA
This sequence comes from Malania oleifera, assembly GCF_029873635.1. Lineage (NCBI taxonomy): Eukaryota > Viridiplantae > Streptophyta > Magnoliopsida > Santalales > Ximeniaceae > Malania > Malania oleifera. The sequence continues at coordinate 30,344,220 of NC_080428.1, read as the reverse complement.
TAATTTCTTCTCCCTGAGCATCTGCAAAACTTGCCTCAAATGTATCTCATGCTCCTCATAGCACCTCGAATAGACCAGTACATCATCAATAAAAATAACAACAAACTGATATCAATATGGATGAAAAATCCTATTCATCAAATCCAAAAATATTGCAGGAGCATTCGTCAAACTAAATAGTATAACAAGGAACTCGTAATGCCCATACCTGGTCCTAAAAGCCGTCTTCGATACATCTTTTGCTCTTACCTTTACCTGATGATAGCCTGATCTGAGGTCGATCTTAGAATACACCCGTGCACCTTGGAGCTGATTAAACAAGTCATTGATACGGGATAGAGGATACTTATTCTTGATGGTCACTTTCTTAATTTACCTATAATCTATGCACATCCTCATTGACCCATCCTTCTTCTTCACAAATAATACTAGAGCTCTCCACGGAGATACACTAGGTCGTATGAAACCCTTGTCAAGTAAATCCTGTAACAGATCTTTTAATTCTGCCAACTCTTCTGGTGCCATTCGATACGGTGCTTTAGAGATTAGCACTGTACCTGAAAGTAGATCAATAGGGAAATCTACCTCACAATCTGGTGGCAAACACAGTAATTCATCTGGGAACACATCTGTAAATTCTTTCACTACTAGCATATTAATAAGCTTCATTTCATTCCCCATTGTTTCCTTCACGAAGGCCACAAATCCCTAAAAACCACTCAAGAGTAGTCTCCTTGCCTAGATAGCTGAGATCATCTGAGGTAGAGATTGCACTCGCGACCCTGTAAATCTGAATTTGAGTTTTCCTAGAGGTCTAAATATCACTTCTCTCGTACGATAATCTATATTGGCAAAATTAGCTGCTAGCCAATCCATGCCGAAGATGATATCAAACCCATGCATATCCAGCACCACTAAGCCAGTAGATAAAATTCTCCCTTGAACATCAACTGGACAAACACAGAGCATCCTACTACACCTCATTCTTGACCCGGTCGGTGTAGCCACTAATATTTCAACGTCTAATAACTATGTGTCTGTCCCACATAATTTTACACACTCCACAAATGCAAATGAGTGTGTGGCCTATGAGTCAAATATTGCAATAACTTTAAATGAAAACATATGAATCGTACCTATCACCACATCACTGGCTGCCTCAGCATCACCCGGTGTCAAAGTAAAAGCCTTGGCTGGAGCCATATTCCTCTGCTAGCCTCCACGTAGCACCTCGTAGCCTCCTTGAGCAAGTCTAGGAGCAGGAGTAGCACCAATCTGAGCCTGACAATCCCTTATCGTATGCCTATCTCCCCACACCAGTAACAGATACCTCGCCTAGCACGACACTCCCTAGGTGTCTCTTCCCACAAGTCGAGCTAGCTAGAAGTGGCTACATACCCTAAAACCCATGATTCCTGGTCTCCTACCTCCGATCTCTTTGGTGGCCACCCCTCTTCCATGAACCACGACCAAATCCCTATTGGGAACCAGAAGGGGTGGATCTCTTCTTCTACCTTTGCTTCTCAGCCTCCAATCGCTCTCCAATCTCTGCTATAGTGGCCCTATCTACCATCTCAGTAAAATCCTGTAACTTTAGTATCAACACCTGCTTATATATTTCTCTCTTCATGCCTCTTTCAAACTGTCATACCTTTTCACCTCATCTGGAATAATGTATGGGGCAAAGAAAGATAGTTCAATGAACCTTGCCGCCACTGCTATATGGTCTACTGTCCCTGCTTCAAATTCAGGAACTCCTTTATCTTAGCTTCCCTAGATGAGGTTGGAAAATACCTGTCGAAGAATATCTCCTTAAACCGCTCCCATGTCATCTCCACAGGTATTGTCCTCTGCTGCTCTAGGAGTTTCACCATCGTCCACCATCTCTCGGCCTCTCCAGTCAATCTATAGATAGCAAATAGTACCCTCTATTCCTATATACACTGTAGCACTGCAAATATTTTCTCTATCTCCTGCACCCAGTTTTCAGCGACTACAGGGTCAGTTCCTCCTGAGAAAGCTAGAGGATTCATCTTAATAAATTTCACGATCGAGCTACTGTGGCCTGCTAATGGACCACCCATGTTCTCTAGAACTCTTGGCAATTTCAACCATGACTTCCTGTGCCACACCGCACAAAACTGCATCTGAATCATCGCCCGCAGCGCCTGAGGGTCCAACTCCCTCATTCCCACTAGCATGGTTACTACTACAACCAGGGTCCATCCTGAAAAATAATAACTTAACTTAGAACCCTATTACCTTTACATGCTATCCAACTAGTATAATATTCCCTTAATTAATTCATCACTTTTGATTATAATTCAAGGTTCAATCCTGTAACTTAGATTCCCAATCCAACGATAGTTTACCATGACTTTCCTAAAATCGTCAACTGAGGAAAATCACACAAACTACCATAGAAGTCTTGCATCTAGACTACAAAACCAGACCTCAAATTCCCTTATCCTATAATCTAGTACTTTTACTGCTACATTCTAGAGTCTACAGAACCTAGTATCCTAGGCTCTGATACCAAACTATGACGACCTGCTTATCTTATCATATAATAAAACATAATAAATAAAATAGTCAACCCGAAATCTGTGGGTAACGGGGACACCTGTCATACATAGCAGAACCTAGGCAGCCATAAATGTAAATCATCATTCTCATAACCACAAAATATATAATACTAGAGTCATAATCTAAAACACGGTGTTTATATACAATCTCCCAAAAATACAAAAATATCTCTAGGATCTCACATCAAAATCTCTTGATCCTAGTTCAAACTTACCTTCCTAACGGGGTAGCACAACAGATTCAATGGCTGCCTCGACCCGTCGGTCCTTCTGGGTTTCCTGAGAATTATTTAATATTTGGGGGTGAGACACTTCTCAGTAAGAGAAAATAAACTAAATACAGCTATGTGGTAACATGAATATTTGAAGCAATTATACATATACAGTACCTTTTGTATATCCGAAAACATTCATCATAACATACTGAATAATCATATACTTTCTTATTTTCTAATAAATCATACAGTTCATAAAATGTCTGGTACAACTGATAATACTGAAAATTCACCCAGGATGTATAGCTAGCTGATATCATATACTATCCCCTATGACGGGTTATGCAGTCCAAAGGCGGGACACGACAATGGCTGGTCGACCACTGCTGAGTCAAAAATGTCTATAAGTACGATGGGCCCACCACACCCTGGTCTGGACTACCATGGTCTGGACTACCAGGTGGATGTCTACAACTCTACATTGAAAGCCACATCGACTATCCATCTCCTACCCCCTTGTGGGGTGGTTAGCACAAGTCTGAACATAGATATCTTATCTGTATAGCAACGGTACCGTGCTCCTATAACTGAATTGAACTAACATTCGGAGTCTGATAACATATAATACATGATAATATACTTGTTTAACATAATTGGATTGACAGCATTTTTTGAAATAACATACATACATACATATATACATATGGCCTTGCGCCAATTTCTTTCATATCTGCGGCCTTGTGCCGAACATTCATAAATATGACCTTGTGCCGAAATCATACATATAACATGGCCTTGCACCAATTATCAATCACAGCCTTGTGCCGAATTTTTCATACATATCATTCTGAATAAATAATTCATTTATCACGTATTTAAAAATCATAATGTATTGCATTATTTCATAATCTGTAAAAACATGTTTTATTCGTAAAATTTCCATAACATGATAATTTTCATGTAAAATAATACTCATGCCACACAATGCTGAATAAACTGTGCATTCCATTCTAAAAATCATATTTCTTGACACTAATATATATACATTTCAACATAATAGTAGTATTTTCCCAAATATGCATTATTACCAATCTCTTCATATATATTATACATGCTTCCTAAAAATAAATTTGCTGAAAAATAATAATAATATAATTTGCATGGAAAATAACTGCTTTAGTTTATTTCCTTACCTAATTACTGGAAAGAAACCCCTAAATATGTCGGTCCTGCACTCGTAGGGTTCCCCAAGAAACACACTGAAACCTACAACTCTTAGAACTAAACTTTAGTGTTTCTCCATGAATAACATTTCCTATAACTATGGAAAGACCAAATTTTGTATAAAAAGTCTTACCTTAAAACTGGGATGAATTCCAACTCAACCCCACCAATGATCCGCTCTGGCAAACTTGGAGAGAACTTTCCCAAGAATGTTGTGGTGGTCTCAGATCGTCGATCTAGTTAACGACAAAGCCGAAATCGAAGAGAGAGGAGAGAGAAACTGTAGGGAGGAGAGAGAGAGAGAGAGAGGTTGAGCGTCGAATTTTGGCGGAAAAAATGAAGTTTGACCTATTTATACACTAGCCTTTGTCGACGAGCCACGTCACCTCGTTAACGAGGTCAAGAAGGCTTCTCGTCGATGAACTCTCCCCCTCATCGATGAAATTCATATTTTCCAAAATCATCCTCTAAGTATCTTCTTGTCAACGAAAAAGTACCCTCGTCGACGAGCCCACAGTGCAATGTCCTCGACGAACGCGAAGCTTGCTACCGCTTTATATATATTTTTTTGTATTTTCCACTCTCTTATTATTTAAACACCATATATCTTTGGGTCATTACATTTCCCCTCTAAATAATCTTAATAATATTAACTAATACTAAGGTCTAAGATATCAGAAAATTTCAATGAAGGATTATGACCTTAATATTTTTAGTTCAGTTTTCTACTTTTCATATTTGATTTTCAATGTCTTTTATTTTTCTTATCAAGAGTCTTATGAGTCTTAATCAATTTTTTAAGAAATGTTTCTCATAAGATGACAAGCTATTATCGTATTCATCACATGATAAAAAAAATTTAAACACAGAATATATCATGTGAATCATGAATTATCACCCAATATAGTAGAAGGAGAAAAGATATACCTTTTCAATTTACTCCTTAATTGTTTAAGCTTGGAGTGGCGTTCTCCTCTTTCTTGGTTTTTCTATACCTCTTATGGTTCCCAAATATTCCATAGTACTACTAGAAGATATGAACTTTTCAAGAACATTAGTAGCTATGGTAAAATAAAAGTATGCATGACACATCAAATTGATTTGCATTAAAACTATGTCATGCTCATTCAATTCATTTTCAAAGTTTTGGAAATAATAAATTTTAAAAACATTTGGGATATAAAATTTTCTTTAACAATCACTTTCCAGATCCTCCAATCAATTGATTTTACAAGAATGATTTTTTATTTCAAACGGTAAAATCTAAACCTTAAAAGTAGTAGAGGATTTGCAAAGGATTGACCCTCAAAATAAGGATACAGCTAAAATAAGTCATTGCAATCTTTAGCAAATGCGGTTAAGCTTATTGCAATCAGGCTTTGATAACAATTGCGAGGAATGGTGTGATCCCAAGAGGGGGGTGAATTGGGTTTTAAAAAATATTTGGCTAATTTAAACTTTGTGCCAATTCACCACAAATCATATCCCATTCAAAATAAAAATGTGTATATAAAATAATTAAGCTATAAGTGCAAGCATACACATATGGAGCATATCTCATTTAATTTAAATGTGTGCATGTAAAATAATTATAACGATAAGTGAATAAGCATACACATAAAGAATATAAAGTGCAGTAATTAAATGAGATAGAGAGAGAGACACACAAATTTGTTATCGAGGTTTGGCCAATACTGCGGACGTCCCCACCTTGGGCATACCCCCCAAGGATTCCACTAACTTGTTGACTTAACCGGGCAGAGCAGAATCCATTTACATTCTCCTTATAAGGCAGAGATTCCCTAACTCAAATTATGGGGCTGAGCCACAACCATTACTCTTTGCGAGGTGAAGTCTCCCCAACTCAATTATGGGGCTGAGCCACAATCGGTTTTCCTTAGGAAGTGGAGACACCTTGGTTCACTTTCTGGGCGAAACCAAGATGTACACACTTTACAGGATGGTGCGCCTCCTAACTCACCTAACCGAGATTCTTTTATGGGGCAGAGTCTCCCTAACTCAATTTGCATGCTGAGCCAAATTGGTACATAAAACAATTTTTGTACATAAAAATGCTTTTGCACATAAGTAGAGATGTACACAATGAAAGCTCTAAAATGCACTCTCATATGATATGATTTTTGCTCAAGAGAGTAAGGGTGTTTTCCAAATATTTTTTTCAATATTTGAATATGATATATATATATATATATATATATATATATGACAAAAACTTCGAAGATTTAAACAGTATAAAATATTTCTCCAAAAATATTTTCAATAAGAAGTAGGAGAACATAGGGTCTTCACTCTTAAGAAAATTTTGCAAAAATGAATATATCATTGATGTAAAATGAAATATGCAATAAAAGCTTCAAATATTTAATATAAAATAAATATTTTCTCCAACAAAGATTTGCAATAAAAGCGTTTGGAGAAGTTAGGATTCATGCTCAAAAACGTTTTTTCAATAAATACAATATGAGCTTTTGAATCTTACAATAGATGTGCAAAGATTCACAAGCTACAAAAAGTTTCCCCAAAAATATTTATCAAGAAAATATTTGGGAGAAACCTTTAAATACACTCTCAATTTTTTTTTCAAAAATAAGGAGTGAGTGAGAGTAAATGCATTTGAATAAATGCTCAAATAAAATGCTCTCTTCCAAAGGATTTTTTCAAATGAATAGAAAACAAAAAGAGTAGGAAAGTGTGTAAAAATTATTCTTCAACAAAAGATTTTTGAAATAAAAAGAGTTTAGGGGAACTTTAATTCAAAAAAATAGCTCAAATAAATTTAAGAGAAAATTTGATTAATCGAAGTTACTAATTAAGCTTATGGAAGGGGTATTTATAGATTTCTAAAAAATATGACCGTTTGGGGACACGCTCGATATTTTCCAATTTATTTAATTAAAAAAATAATCTTGTTTAGCACTAGAATTTTGAAAAGTCTGATAGGTTTGGTCGACCGTGGGTTGCACTAAAGAAGAAGAAGAAGAAGGTTCACAGCAATCCAAAGGCAAAGGAATTGTTGTAGATAGTGACACTGATTCTGATACATAGATGATGTTTTTAAAGTTTTTGCTACACATGCTCAGTTTTTGAATGTATTATGCCTTTTTGTTGATGTCAAAAGGGGAGTATGTGTGTTGAGCAAAGTCTATGAACTTATGCATGTATTGGCTTATGTATGTATTTGCTTATGTATTTCCAAGTATTTCCAGTTCTGAAATTTGAACATGTGTTTGTATTTTTAGCCTGATGTACTATGAGCTCGATGAAGAGTTTTATGAATATATGACTTAATCCTGGAACTTTCAAATCTTCTGAACGTATGTCTTAATGTTTCTTAATGAGATTATTTTAAATCCATGCTTATTGACAGGGTGAGCATTAATTTTAATTTTATATCTTTGCTCGTTCTTTGTCATCATCAAAAAGGGGGAGATTGTTGGCCTAGTTAGGCTTACAAACTCTTGGTTTTGATGATAACAAAGTAAAGTTATTTAATGAATTTTCAAGAGATAATATTTTAGGCAAAGATGATTTGCTCAAATTATATATACCTTGACATGAAAGCTTACAATGATTAAGGAACAAAGAAAGTCACATGTGAATACCAAAGATCCATAATGAAAACTTATAGAAGTCTGAAAGATCGAAAGGCAGCATTGAAAGAACTCAAAGCAAAGAAAGTGTCAAATCAGCTTAGGACAAAGTCTCTGTAAGTACTTCTAAGTGTATTCAATATGAAATTTTCATTTTGAAGCTCATTAGGCAAAGACACTAAGAAATCTTAGTCTAAAAATCTTGGAACATGTTTTCCAAAAGTTAAAACAAATTAAAATTCCAAGGTCAATTAAACAAAAGAGAGAGAAATAAAAAATGTCAAACAACCAGCTGACAGACAACTGTCTGTCTAGTGACAGACGATTGACATGTTTTTGAAGTGTTTTTAACACAAGTCAGAAGACTGAAAGACGGCTGTCAAGTAATGGACAGACGACTGCCAGTGACCAATGAGTCATTTGTGAGTGTTCTGCCAGACGACTGTCAACCTTCTGTGTATATTTAAAAACTAATTTGTTCATGAACAGACCACTGTCACCATATGGACAGACGACTGCCACCCTACTGAGTTGTTTTAAAACTAAATTATTCTGGTGATAGACGACTGCCAATCTGGGGATAGACAACTACCACCTCTCTACCTATGAATTTTATAATTATAATATATGGACAGACGACTGCCAAGACTTCACAATCTTCTGGCTCGCAGTACTTTTCAATTTCCAACAGACACATTTTTTGAAATTCAAATTATTTGAAGCTTAAATAAATTTAAAACTTGAAACCTACTCCAAGTAAACTTGGGGAACAAGCAAGAAGTCTTTCTACCTCTATAAATACCCTCAAGGATCATTGTTTTATACACCAAGAAATCAATTCAGCTCTCATACTCTCTCAAAGCCTACTGAAATTTTAAAAGTATGCTATTGATCTCATCACTCACGAAAATCTCTAAAAGTTTTGCTGAGTTTCTTACTGTGGTTGAGCATCAATTGTTAATTCTTTCATCCATTGAAAGATACTTATGGTGATAAATTTCTAAGAGCTTCATTCTAAAATTCATGTTCTGAATTTGTTGAAGTACATAGTGTTTCAATTTGTACTAATCAGCTCTTTGAGGAGCAAATTCTTGTATGCCTTGTTTCATATCTTTGTAATATGATTGATTGACTGTTCGAGTGTTGAATCGTTGGACCAAGCAAGGAGATACTATTTGGAGAAGGCGGGCTCTAGGCTTACCCAAGGAGTGTTGTAACTGGTATTGTTCCGTGTGGTAAATGAGCAGTGATAGTGAATCCCTTTGGTGGTTTTGCCAAGGGCGAGGACGTAGGCTGTGTTGAAGCCGAACCTTATAAAAACTTTGTGTTCTTCTTTCTCTTCCCCACTCTTTATTTTTTAGCAAAAGATATAATCTATGTGGTTGGTTTAAAATTCAATTTCGATTGTTTGGTTGTTAAATAGACTGGAAGGTAATTTGTTTTGGATTGATCAGCATTGATTGCGGAAACCAAAAGGGACTATGTTGGTCGATCATCCTTGACTTATAAATCTGAAAGTTTATTTAAAAGTTGAACATTAGGAAGAAGAATAATTGTGATATAGGGCTTATAACAAGTTCAACAAATTTTCATATCAATACAGGGCTATTGTTACAAAGATTGAGTGATTGATCTTATTGTTTTGATTGTGATTACTCTAGATAAATTTTTTGATTGTGTTTATGTTTTGATTACTATTATAATTCAAAAGAACTAAGAATAAGGGGAATAAAATTTTTAAATCCCAATTCACCCCCCTATTGGGAAGCTATTCCAAATTCATAGGTCAAAGATTATATCCTAATTTTAAAATGACAACCAATATTTCACAGGCTTAGGGTTTCACTATCAATCTTAACACCCACAAAAATTTAAGTATACAGTTATTTAACACATATGTAATAATCATAACAAATTAAATGTAAACGTACAAGTGCAGAAAATAAATAGTTTAGGGAAGAGAGAGCAAACACAAGGATTTTTTTATGAGGTTCAGCAAACCCTGCCTATGTCCTTGCCTCAAGCTAACTCGCTTGAGGATTCCACTAAACCGCTCCCTTAACCAGGTAGAGCAAACCACTTACAACACTCCTTACAGGGTGGAGCCCCCCTTTACACAACTCCTTCAGTAGGATAAAGTCATCCTCTTCAGGAGATACCCCATGCTCGGCATGGCTCTGTACCCGAATCGCAAAATACAAGATAATAAAAACGTTGCATACAAAATATTCTTCTCAAAAAGCGAAGTTGTACAATATAAATCTATATGCACTCTCACACGATGAGATTTATGCTCAATAGAGTTTAAGGATTTCCTTGCTCAAAAAAATTTTGAAATAATTGAGAGGATATGTGAGCAAGTGATCTTTGATTCAAAAGTGAAATATGCAATACATGCTTTCAAAGATCTAAAACCCCTATGTTATTTCTCCAAAAATGATTTTCAAAAATTAAGTGCTGTAGGAGCTAGGGTTTTGCCCTCAATAAAATTTTCAAATAAATGAGTAAGAGAGAAGATGATCTTTGATGAGAAAAATTAATGCCCAAATAAATGCCTTTTCAATAACCCTCAAGAGCAATGAATGATTTTGCAAATGAAAGGAGTGAATGAGAATAAATGCTCTCTTTCAAATAAATATTTTCAAAAGAATGATAAGAAAAGAGTAGAAATGCACTTTGATAATGAGAGAATGAGTATGAAAGTGCCCAAATATATTTGAGTATATAAGTATATTGGAAAAAGTTTTTTAAAGGCTTTTGGGCTTGGTTTTTATAGAGAAAATTGGATTCTAGCCATTATGTGACCATTGCCCTTTAAAATATTATTTTATTTTGAATTTTTATGACCATTGGGAGTTCAAAAATGGCTCAACTCGAGAGTTCCAATCAACTTGAGCAAGTTTTGGTCAACTGGCCAAAGGCGATTTTCCATTTCCTCGAGGTTTAGTTGACTGGCCCTTTTGATCCGATTTGCGAAGGTCGACTGGGCTTTAAGGTTTGGTTGACTAGGCTCTTTGTGTTGTTTTTGGTGTAATCCAAAGAGGGGGGGGGTGAATTGGATATTTTAAAATTCCTAGGTCAAATTAAAACGCAATCAGCAATACACAACCTAGGGTCAATCTATACAATTACAAATCCAGCAGATATATGAATGTGCAGATAATTTAAAAACCTAGCATAGTTCTAGTATTTCCCAAATACTAACAAATCAATATCAAAGGAAAATGCATTAATATCAACAAGTATGTATAAACATGCACAAACAACAATGTAAAAAGTATAGGGAAATAATAACATAGATTTTACAAGGTTCGACACACCGGCCTACATCCTCGCCCCAAGCAAAAACGCTTGAGGATTTCACTGAATACTCACTTAACCAGGCAGAGTGATGCCATTACTAGTACTCCTTACAGGGCCAAGTCTCCCTAGCTCACTTACCAGGCAGAGCCAAACCCTTTACAGACCTCTCCTTACAGGATAAAGCACCTCCTAGCTCACTTAACGTGCAGAGTCAAACCAATACAAAGATATAAAATTTGTGTACAACTATAAATGCTTCTACAAAAGCAGAGGTGTACAATATGAAGATCAATGCAGTCTTGTATGATGGGATTTTAGGCTCAGTAGAGTAGTTGTGATTTTTCTCTCAAAAAGAAAATATATGAAATAATATGTGAGATGATAATGTAAATGATCTTTGATTCAAATATGTTGTTGAATTTTTGAGTCTAATCCCTATTTTGATGCTAACAAAGCACAAGTTTCATCATTTGGTGCATTCAATGAAGAACAGAATAGCAAAAGAAGAAGAAGAAGAAGACAAATATTTTCATTTGTAATTGAATTAGTTTTTATTATATGGTATGTAATAATGCATTAATCTGCACGATATGGTTCAATGCTCAGACAGGACCATAGACTGACCTTAGGGGACCCAACCTTCCATAGAAAACCTTTTTCATAAAAATTAAAATCATACAAAAGGTTTACAATAACTTTAGGGAAAAAAGCAAGGCCAAACCTAAGATCCTTACTGACCTCGGTCGATACACCCATGCACGTTCAAAATACCTCAGTTGACCGAACAGCCAGAAGTCAAATGTTTGACTAGGCTCGGTCGACCGATCATTTTTTAGCACTGCTTCCACGGTCAACTGACTTTAAAACTTGGCCTTTCTACATGCCCCGACCAACCTATCTCATAGGTCAAAATGCCATCAGCCAACCAGACCTCAAGAACTGGCAAACCAAAGTAAGGCTCGGCTAATCGAACCTACAAAGGTTCGGGAAATCACCTTGGTCAGCCAATCGACCACCTCCCACAGGCAACCGAACCTATTTTAAATTTCAAAATGGCTATGTGTGTACAGTCGACCGACATTGAGGGTCAGCCAACCAAACCTCTCTGATTGGCTTATTTTTTAAGCAATAATCATCATTAATTTTTCACTTAATATTTTTGTTGACCTTATAGGTCACACCTAGTTTTTATAATGACAAATGCTTGTTGTATTTGATGGGTGTTTAAGGATGGTATACAGTTGGTAGGTCAAAATGATGCCACAAGAAGTATAAGTCTAAGGCCTTGAAGATCCTATTTAAGTTATACTTAAATTCATTATTCATTATGGGTCTGTAATAGTAAATAGGATCTGGGTTGTAATAATTATATGCATCACCTGCATGGTATGACAGGTAAGCTCAAAATGAAAAAGACCTAGAATGATCCTAGGACACTCATACATGCACACATATATATAATTAAATGGAAAGGGTGATTACGTAATTAAATAGAATTGAAATGCACTTAAGTTGCATGTCCGGTCAACCATACTGCACAAGTACAATATCTCTTGGTCGACCGAACTGGGACTAGGTCAACAGTTTGACCACTACCTGGTCAACCGAGCCATACCAGTTTATTCTCACCCGATTGACCGAACTCCCTCAGAGTCAACAAATTGACCACACGTTCGACCGAGCCAAATTCTTAAGCCAACGCCCTAGTTGACCAAGTTCCCATGTGTGAGAACTCAACACTCTGGTTGATCGAACTACTCAGTTCAAAAGCTCCCAATCGACCGAACAACGCTAAAAAGAAAATTTGCCTTTGGGACACTATGTACGGTTGACCGAACTTCTAGCTCAATTTATGCCCGGTCGACCGAATGTGCACAACTCGGTCAACCGAACCTTACTTCAGTCAACCGGTGCTCTCATGTTGCCCCAATATTTTTACAGTGGTTAAAATAATAAAATGAGATTAATTGTATTAAAATGTATTAAAACATTTATAATAATTCCATATGTGTCTTGAACGGTTATTTTTTTGGGGAAGTCTATATGTACCCCCTCATTAGGAATAAATAGTATCAGATTAGCAATCTTAATTAAGAAAATCCTTTGAAATTCAAAAATCTCATATACTCATTCTTGAGCCTTCTACACTCATTCTTACTAGATTTAATTGCTCAAATCTGTTTGTAAGTGTGATTGAGTGTTCTTCTCATTAGACTTAAGCTCTCTTTTGTTCTTGTTGATTGAGATTATTTTATTAGAGAGCTAAGCTTGAAGTTTACCTAGGAGACTTTGTTAATAAGTCTTCCCTACGAATACTTGATTGAGCTTTTGAGTTTTGCATTGTCATTGCAATACTCAAGAAGTTCACATTAGATTTTGATTGCTAAAACATTTTACAAATCATTTTCAAAATATCTTTTGTGCTTATATTTGAGAAATATATATTTTGAGATATTTGCTTGAGTGCTAAAAGATCTTTGCTACCATACCTTTGATTGAGATTATCTTTTTAATATAATGATCAAATAACTATTTTACAAACCATTGTTGAATATCTCTTGAGGTTTATTTTCATAAAAACTTTTATTGAGATATTTGAAGTATATTTGTGATCTTTGTTTTTGCATTGTGATTGGGAATATTATTTTGACACAAATACCTTGTCACTTACACTCTCACGTACTAATTGCATTATTGGCATTAATTTGAGAGTACACACTAAGGCTACACTGAGCTTATCATATCTTATCATTTGGTAGTGTGTTGATTATATTGGTAAATATTAGCTTATGTAAGAAGCATTTCCTTGTACGCAAAAATTGTATTTCAAATTTGTTGTATTCCAGGTAGGGGCTTGAAAAGGGAGACTAGCCCTGTTGAATAGTCCCGGATTGACTTAGACCTAGTTAGGAAAGCTAGGTGTGCCATCCTAGTAAGGTGTGTTGGTTGTGGTCAGCCCTTTGAATTGAAATAATTGTAACCGGTACCGCTCCACCCGTTAAGTGATCCATTAGTGGAATCCTTGGGCTTGCGAGCTAGAGGAGGGGACATAGGCACAGTTGGCTAAACCCCAATAACATATCGTGCGTACATTTTTTTTCCATAACTTATTTATCATACATATATGTTATATTGTGAATGTTGTACATTATTTAATTTTGAACGTTATATTTATTTGTGCATGTGGGACTGTATAGACTGACCCTAGGTTGCGAATATATTGCAATTAGATTAGCTAAACCTAGAAATAACTTTTAAAATTCCAATTCACCCCCCCCCCTTTTGGGAATACATCAAAGCTAACAATTGGTATTAGAGCCTCGTGGCATTGGTTCCAACTTTTTTGCTAAAAGATCAAGATGGCTCTCATTGGTGTATCCCCATTCAGTGAGGGATAGTCACCTTCCAGTCGTCCATTGTTTTGTGGTGTAAACTGTACCACCTGGAAAATTAGAATGAGTGTATTTATAAAACCTTTGAGTATGGGGGCCTGGCAGGTGATTGTCAAAGGAATTTGTATGCCTATAAATGAAAATGATATTACTTTGATGCATGCAAATTCATATGCCATGGAACTATTATATTGTGCTTTAGATACTGATATTCTTCATGAGATTATGGCATATAGTAGTGCACGGTAGATCTGGGTTGAGCCGGAAAAGAGATATAGAGAGACCCAGGAAAACGAGATTGCCACTCTAGAAGCTCCAAGATCAGATGATCTGGTAGTGGCAAATTATGAGCTAGTAATTAATGAGGAGGTATGTGATTCACCTTCTATTTCAATTTGTTATGTTGTTGATGATTCTTATGTTGACTGCTGCAAAATATCATGTGAAGAATCATCTGTGGATCTTTGTGTAAATACTGCTGTTATTGCATGCAATGATTCATGTGAAAATTATTGTGTTAATTTGTTTGATGAATCATTTGATATTCTTTGTGAATCTTGTTGACAAAGCATGCAATGATTCATGTAATAATTATGATATATCTTATGATGAATCATATATTGAATTTACTATTGAAAGCATGCCTTCCTCCATAGAACTAGAAAAGACCTTATTTAAAATGCACAAATTTCTAGTTAGCGTGTCCAATCAAAAGACATTCTTGAAAAAGGAAAACAAAAAGTTGGCTAAACAACTAGGAGATTTACAAGAATATCATGTCATCCTAGAAAAGAGAAAAATTAGGAAGGTCCTGAAAATCACTTGTTTAGAAGGAAAAATGGAAAATAATTTTGAATCAACATACAAGGTTGCAAGTGAGAAGATTTGTTCAAATAAACCCTTAGGAGTCAAAAGAAATAAATTTTTCAAAAAGGGTTCAAAGTCATTTAATAAATCCCATAAGCATCCTTATGCCTCATCAAGCAAAAAGAGTTTAAATAACCATAATTCACTTATATACAAAATATGCTTACTTCATGAAAAAAAAGGGCACGTGTGGTTTAACTGTCTACTTAGAAGTGCCAGAGGCTTAGAAAAGGAAATGAAATGGACAATCAACAAGGAAAACCTTGTAGGATCTAAGGAAGATCGGATACCAATAGAAATTGTATAATTTTTTTAAATCTTTCCTTAGTTTCTAAGTTTAAGGGTTGTGATGACTAGAACTCTGGAAAGTGGTCTTCACTTATCAAATCTTGGTATATGCTTTAACTATAAAATATTGTTTTACCAAGAACCGTTAGAGAATCACGTCAGCGTGGAAATACGTGTAATATATCCAATCTGAACTTAAGGAAGAGTTTTTGGTCAAAAATAGGTCAAAACTGAAAAATTGACCTTGCTCGATCAACCGAGCATTGAATGAACTGGAGCTCCTGGTCAACCGTCGCATTGACTTTGACTATGCAGCCGACCGACCAATTTGAGCTTCACCAATTCGGTTGACCAAACCCGTCGGTCTCCCCTTGGACAACCAAACTGAAAACCGAGCACCTACCTTGGCCGACCACCCATTTCAATACAAGTTTCCTTTGGTTGACAAAACATTGTCGATTTGTGAAGAATTCAAAGGGACGGTTGACCGAACCTCGGTACTTATATATGTCTTTCACGTTCAGAACTTAGTTTTCATTGGAAAATCTTCAGAGCTCCTCTACTGTCCCTCTGAATATCGTATCATACTCTTAGATTAGTACCAAACCCATCTCCTCTAGCATTTATGGCTCGTCTAGAGGATTGTATCGAAGCCCATGATATGGCGCATACTGAGGACAATTGGTTTTGGACAAAATAAGACAAAATCATATATGTGCAGGAGTTTCGCCCAAATGAAGCTATCTTGGGTAAGATTTTAGATCTTGAATTTATGGAACAACATTTTGGGAATATTATGAATATGTTCCATTATCAGGGGTGGAAGACCTTTATCTTTTATCAGCTCAGTAGCCATTACCCTACCTATGTTAGGTTGTTCTACGCTAACTTAGGTAACAACGAAAATGGGTATTTCTCCAGGGTAGTGAGGGCAAACATTTGATTTGGTGCATAATATTTATCTGATGTTCTAAATATTGATCATGGTGATTTTGAATGCCCCAAATTAGTAACGTCCTAGATATACGAACAAGATTTTATTGTTGCTACCTTTGCTAATCTAACTATGTTTGATCCACTGGTCGCCAGTCAAAATCACCCACCTCAGTATAGGCAGTTCACCTTAGAGGCTAAGATTGTGCACTACCTTATTACATACAATATCCTACCTAAGGCAGAATCTAGGCTGCATGTCTCATTCCTAGACTGCTTTGTCATGTGGTGCTTGTTCACAAAGAAAAAGCTAGATTTACCCAGGCTGATGATTCGGTGGATGATGGCCAAGACAATCGAGCATAGGATCATTATGCCATGTGGGGGGATTTTGAACAAGTTATTTCGAGCAGTAGGTGTTACCCGATCCAATGCGGTCGTGCTAAAAAGGAGAAGATATATAGATATATTCCCCGCTATCACCTTGAGACTGGTGGGATATGAGCTGGTTGGCAACATATGGTTGCTATTTGGAGCGAGGGGTACAGCAGCTCATGAGGAGGCCCCACAAGAGTTACCACCACAGCCCATGTCACCTACGAATACTGATCTAATGGCTGCCATCACCAGTTTATATGACCTTTTAGGAAGTTCAGAGGATCTGTCCAATCAGTTCTTCAAGATTTATCATCGTCATCCAGTGCACTTCATTATGAGTTCAGATAGTTCTCGATCTCTTCTGCAAACCAGTTCATGAAGATGGAGAGGGTCATTGCAGTTAACTTCAATGAGTTTAATGACTAGATCTAGGAGACCCAGGATGAGAGAGATAGGATGACAATGGACTTTGACTTCGATACAAGCGATGGCACCGATGACGATATAGATAGGGGCGAGATTTAGCTTCAGGTGAGTATTCTGCAAGATTAGGAATTGTCTTTATGATTCATTATCCATTATATTCTCAAATATGTACTTATAAATAACTTTTATTTTTCTTTTCTTTATTTTCTCTTTTCGTACATACTATACCCTCACCCGCTGTCCATTTTGGATTATGTGGATATTTGGGTTATCTTCTTTTATTTATATCTGCTGGTATGTATTGATTTGGGAAAGCCTTGGTTGTCTATTTCTTAGGTATTGCATGTTCCCATGATTATGTTTGTGTGTAACTCATGTATGTATATGCATAGATGATAGCTTTCTATTCTTTTGTTGGATATTCTGTGATAAACGACATATAAACATTGTTTACCTAATTGCATAAATAGTTTAGGATGCCTCCTGCATGGCAGATGCAGTGGATGTGCACTTTCTTGTTCGTAGACTGGCTATTGGGAGTCTTTTATGCAGGTTTATTTGGGAAATTTCCTATTTACAAACGGCATGCTGCCGAAATTTCGGTGGACTTTTACAACATAAAACCTTGTCCAATGATGATTATAATGAAATTAAAAGTTAAAATCTTTTTGAAATGATGAGTGAAAACTCAATGAAAATTAAACTTCATCCTCATATAATCATCAGGTATTTAAAGAGTGTAGCTCCATCCCTAGGGAAAGACCATAAAGAACTCATATGCATCATGTTTTGACTTACTGAATATTGAGGCTCTTCTAAGAACCCTGATCATCATTATATCCCATATGTTTTGATATGAATTTTTCTCGGTTATGTGCCTTATTTCATGTATTAATGTATGTCTTCTGATGCATACGTGATCTATAGGGATGGTTATACTAATTGAATGGTAAAATAAATAACTCTTAAATCCAGTATATTCATTTTAAAAGATTTAAAAATTGATTGCTTAGACTTCTTGGCATTCTTAATGAAATATTTACCCATCTAGTCTAACCAGCTTATTTCATCTAAGCTTGGATTCAATTTGTCAGGGGGAGCTTTCAAATAATTTTACAAGTTTAACAAATAATATAACTATTGATATCTTGTATTGGCTTAAACTTTGTGAAACTTGATTATTGTTTGTAATGCATAATTCTCATATCTATGGCATGATGATGATGGCATTTATGTTTTATTGTATTGATCATACTGGACCAAAATAGTTTGAGTTTCCTAGTTGTGGATAAATTGCTAAGTCTTATAAACTCAAAACAGGTCATTTTTATATAGGAATTTTTGGGAAATGTCTTATTTTCAAACGACATGCTGCTGAAATTTTTTTAAAAAAAATCTCAAACTTCCTTTGTATACAAATGATTATTTCCCATTGACTAAAGCTATAATTTTTATGGCCCTTTTTGCTATTGCCAAAAGGGAGAGATGAAGAGGTAAAAAATTAGGTTGAAATTGGATTACACTTAATGCATATTGTTAGGCGGAGCCCTCTAAGGCTATACCCATATTTTTTGCATTACATATTTGTCATCATCAAAAAGTGGGAGAATGTTGACCTTATAGGTCACACCCAGTTTTGATAATGACAAATACTTGTTGTATTTGATGGGTGTTTAAGGATATGTGCAGGTATACAGTTGGTAGGTCAAAATGATGCCACAAGAAGTATAAGTCTAAGGCCTTGAAGATCCTATTTAAGTTGTACTTAAATTCATTATTCATTATGGGTCTGTAATAGTAAATAGGATCTGGGTTGTAATAATTATATGCATCAAAACGAAAAAGACCTAGAATGACCCTAGGACACTCATACATGCACACATATATATGATTAAATGGAAAGGGTGATTACGTAATTAAATAGAATCGAAATGCACTTAAGTTGCATGTTCGGTCGACCGTACTACACAAGTACAATATCTCTTGGTCAACCGAACTGGGACTAGGTCAACAGTTTGACCACTGCCTGGTCGACCGAGCCATACCAGTTTATTCTCACCCGATTGACCGAACTCCCTCAGAGTCAACAAATTGACCACACGTTCGACCGAGCCAAATTCTTGAGTCAACGCCCTAGTCGACCAAGTTCCCATGTGTGAGAACTCAACACTCTGGTTGACCGAACTACTCAGTTCAAAAGCTCCCAGTCGACCGAACAATGCTAAAAAGAAAAATTGTCTTTGGGACACTATGTACGGTCGACCGAACTTCTAGTTCAATTTATGCCTGGTCGACCGAACGTGCACAACTCGGTCAACCGAACCTTGCTTCGGTCGACCGGTGTTCTCGGGTTGCCCCAATATTTTTATCGTGGTTAAAATAATAAAATGGGATTAATTGTATTAAAATGTATTAAAACATTTATAATAATTCCATATATGTCCTGAACAGTTATATTTTTGGGGAAGTCCATATATATCCCCTCATTTGGAATAATTAGTATCGAATTAGCAATCTTAATTAAGAAAAATCCTCTGAAATTAGAAAATCTCATATACTCATTCTTGAGCCTCCAACATTCATTCTTACTAGATTTTATTGCTCAAATCTCTTTGTAAGTGTGATTGAGTGTTCTTCTCATTAGGCTTAAGCTCTCTTTTGTTCTTGTTGATTGAGATTATTTTATTAGAGAGCTAAGCTTGAAGTTTACCTAGGAGACTTTGTTAATAAGTCTTCCCTACGAATACTTCATTGAGCTTTTGAGTTTTGCATTGTCATTGCAATGCTCAAGGAGTTCACATTGGATTTTGATTGCTAAAACATTTTACAAATCATTTCAAAATATCTCTTGTGCTTCTATTTGAGAATTATATATTTTGAGATACTTTCTTGAGTGCTAAAAGATCTTTGCTACCATACCTTTGATTGAGATTATCTTTTTAATACAAAGATCAAATAACTATTTTACAAACCATTGTTGAATATCTCTTTGTGGTTTATTTTCATAAAAACTTCTATTGAGATATTTGAAGTATAGTTGTGATCTTTGTTTGTGCACTGTGATTGAGAATGTTATTTTGACACAAAGACCTTGTCACTTACACTCTCACGTACTGATTGCATTATTGGCATTAATTTGAGAGTACACACTAAGGCTTCACTGAGCTTATCGTATCTTATCATTTGGTAATGTGTTGATTATATTGGTAAATATTAGCTTATGTAAGAAGCATTTCCTTGTACGCAAAAATTATATTTCAAATTTATTGTATTCTAGGCACGGGCCTAAGGAGGGAGACTAGCCCTGTTGAATAGTCGCTGTCTGACTTAGACTCGATTAGGAAAGGTAGGTGCGCCATCCTGGTATGGTATGTTGGTTGAGGTCAGCCACTTGAATTGACCTAATTGTAACTGGTTTCGCTCCACCCGTTAAGTGAACCATTAGTGGAATCCTCAGGCTTGTGAGCTAGAGGCGGGGATGAAGGTATAGTTGGCCAAATCCCGATAATATATCGTGCGTAAATTTTTTTTTCCATAATTTATTTATTTCACATGCATGTTATATTGTGAATGTTGCGCATTATTTGATTTCTAAATGGTATATTTATTTGTGCATGTGGGACTATATAAAATGACCCTAGGTTGCGAATATACTATTGTTAGATTAGCTAAAATTAGGAATAACTTTTAAAATTCCAATTCACCCCCTCTTGGGAATACATCAAAGCTAACTTTTTTCTAAAATGACGAGCGTGTCCCCAACAGTCATATTTTTCCCAAACTCTATACATACCCCTTTCATTAGCCCAATTAGGAACTTTGATTAGCCAAAATTTTCTCTTAAATATTTTTAAGGCTATTTTCAAAATGAAAGTTCCCCCACATTATTTTTATTGCAAAAATTCATTTTGCGGAAAAACTTTTACATACTCTCCCTTCTCTCTTTCTCATTCCTTTGAAAAACATTTTATTGAAAGAGAGCGTTTATTTTGTGGGAATTTATTAGAAAGCATATACTCTCAATCAAATTTTTATTTTGAAAATCATTTTGCGAGTATTCGTAGAGTTTTTCCCACATCATTTTCTTGATAAATTTCTATGGGAAACTCTTGTTGCGTGTGAATCTTGCACATCCATTGCTAGATTCATAAGCTTATATTCTTATTGAAAAATTATTTTTTTGAGCATATACCCTAGCTTCCCTTGAACAATTTTTTCTATAAATCATTTTGGGAAAAATCATTTGAAGGTTTAAGATCATTTAAGGTTTGATTGTGCACTCTATTTTTATTCTAAGATCATATATTTCCACAAATATTTTTGAAGATCAAACACCCTAGATTCTCCTACTTTTTATTGAAAATAGTTTTAGAGAAATATTTTATAGGGCTTAAATCTTTGAAGTTTTTATCATATATATCATACTCAAAGATTGTGAAAATATTTTTAGAAAAGCACCCTTACTCTACAAAGCATATTTCATATAATCCGAGAGTGCATTTTTTGGGGCATCACTGTGCATATCTCTGCTTGTATTTAGAAGCATTTTATATGTATAAATTTTTTTTTTAATTTACCAGTTGGGTTTAGCCCGTAAATTGAACTAGGGAGTCTCTGCCCCGTAAAAGTGACCAATTGGGTTCAACCCGTAATTGAATGGGGGAGTTTCCGCCCCATACGGGAGACCAGTTGAACTCATCCTGGTAATTGAATTGAGTTTTGGCACCACCCGTAAAGTGTTGTTAGGTTATGGCTCCTTCTGGAAGTGTAGCTGGGGTATTCCTCACCCTGTAAGGAGAGGTGTGTAGGCTGGAGTCAGCCCTATAATGTGACCCAGAGTATTCCATCCTGTTAAAGTGAGCACTTAGTGGAATCCTTGGGGGGTATGGCCAAGGCGAGGACGTAGGCTGATTTGGCCGAACCTCGATAACAAATATCATATGTCTCTCTCTCCTTATCTCATTTAAGTTTCGCACCTTAATTTCCATATGTGTATGCTTGTTCATTTACAGTTATAATTATTTGCTTGGACACTTTCAATTTAAATGAGATATGCAGCACTCGTGTATGTTTGCATTAATTGGTAAATCATTTTACATACACGCTTTAAATTAAAATGGGCTATGATGTGGTATATGTATGCAAATATTTAATTTGTTGAGAATGTCTTAATTGTTTTAAATATTTGCACACCTGATCAATTGGGGGAATTGAGAATGCTTAGACAGACCCTAGGTTTTGAAATACTGGCTGCAATTTTAAATCTAACCTATAAAGAATTTTTTTAATACCAAATTCACCCTCTTATTGTGATCACACCAATCACATCAATTGGTTTCAGAGTCTTGTTGCAATAAGCTTAATCGCATTTGCATAAAGATTGCAACGATTCAGTTTCAGTGTATCCCTTTTTTGAGGGTCAACCCTTTGCAAATCCTCTACTGCTTTTGTTGCAAAGATTTTATTGTTTAAAAATTGAAAATAAATTTTTTTAATAATTTGATTAAAGGTTTTAGAATGTGTTTTGTAAAAGGATGTCATATCCCATTAAAAGTGTTTTTAAAATTCGTAGTTTCCCAAATTGAAAATAATTTGAAGGTGCATGACATGATTTTAATGTATATCATCTTGTGTGCCATGCATATTATTCATTGTACCTTAACTACTAATATTCTCTCAAAGCTTATGTCTTATACTCGTCCTAAGGAATATTTGGGAACATTAAGAAATTTGGATAAACCGAGAGAGGAGAAGATCACCACTTTGAGCTTAAATGATTAAGAAGGATGAAAATGAAAAAGTTTATTTCTATCCTTCTACTTTATTATACAAATCATGTCATGATTCATGATGCTTATATTGTGCTTAATTTTATTTGAATCATGTAAATTTATTTATGATTGCATACCATTTTATGAGGTGCACTTTCAAAGAAATTTTTCTAATACTCATAAGAATTTTTTTTAATTTGTTTAAAAAGGGGTTATAGTGCTTTAAATGCTTAAATAGTGCTTTCAACTTAAAATTTTAAATTTTAGATACACTGTTGTTACTGAAAACCATAGGAAAGACAAGCCAATATGAAAAATTTAATGATTATATCAAATTTATTTGCTTAATATACATATGTCATCATGATTGGATATTATATATATATATATATATATATATATATATATATATATATATATATTGGCTATAACTTACTTGAATAAATCCCCTTCAAATGGACAATGGATTTTAATTTGTGGAACAATGCTATATATATGCTTATATATAAATATCTTTAGATATAGCATATTTTTGTCCATCACACTAAATTGAGTTATAGGAAATTCAATTTATATTGTATATCATATTATCCTAAAATCAGCATAAAAAGCCAAGCTTAAAATCAATGAAAATCTTAGAGCACTTGGCTAAAAAAGTGAAGAATTTATAAAAGAAAATGACGTAAGCAAAGTGCACATGTAATGACCTGGAAAATTATAATGATTAAATAAATAGGTAAAATAATAAATGGAATAGATAAATAAAGGATAAAGGGGGAAAGGGGAAAATTTTGGAAAGAAAACAGTAGAAATTGCTGACGAATATCTTGTCCTCATCGATGAGTAGTTTACATAGGATCGTTGATGAAGTTCAGTCCCTTGTCGACGAAGAAATTCCGAATGAGTGAATTTTGGATTTTAAGTTTCATCAACGAACACATTCTCTCATTGACAAAGTTCCTTTTGTGACTCGTTGACGAATCCATGTGGCAACAACATGTATAAAATGAAGTGAGGCTGCTTCTCCCCGAAGAATTCATTTTCCTTCATTTATTTCTCTCTCTAAAATTTCATCTTTCCCTTCTCTCATCAAATCCAGCCTGTATTTAGCTCAAATTGACAAAGGAAGACCGCTACGTTGTTCTAGGGAAGATTCACTACACATCTAGTGGAGCAGATTTCTAAACTAGGCTTTTCGGGAAACCCTCCAAAGTTGAGGTAAGGGTTAAGAGTCTTAGTTTTGGGGTTTTAAATGTTTATTGGAAGTTTATAGGTTGAGGAAATACAGAAATAGTAGGTTATTTGAGGATTATCTTATTAAACTTGGGTTTTTGATTCAGGGTTCGGGTGAGCGCCACATACATCATTTGGGGTTCCTATTGGCGTAGTTGAAGAAAGCAGGTAAAGGGGAATATATATTAAACAGGTTTTTATGAAATAAATGGATAAATGGATTATGTTATGAATATATGTATATGTTTTTGTATGGGTTTATAATGCCAACCATTAAAATTATGATTTCAAAGCCTAGGATTGTTTTATTAGTTATGTATATGTGAAAATGGACTGATGAAAGTGAAGGATTTTTCAGGATAATTGTGTAGGAAATTAAAGGTATATTTTCAGTATAAAAATGATAAATGAGGGTTGACTTATTTTACAGAAAATGTTTGAAATATATATTGCTAAATTGTGTGGCATGCGTAAAATGAAAATTCTATGTTGAACTATGTTATGTGTATGAAATACAGGTTATACACGGAATGCAATGAGAATGAATATGTTATATGGATTATGCTACATGTGATTTTTAATTAAACCATGGATAAATGATGAATAACTGAAAGGAGCTGTAGACTAACTGATGAACAACTAAAAGGAATTGTAGTAGCAGATTAGCGCATATATATGTGAACTAACTAGTGTACAGCTAAAAGGAGTTGTAGTACGAATGCACAAAATGAAATGAAATGAAAATGAGACTGAAATGAAATACGAATGAAATGGAAACAAAATATGAAATGTGAACAATGTAAAATGGGAAAGAGCCATGTAAAGTGAAATGCTATAAAATGTCAAAGTTAAGAACATGGACAAATGAGAGATACAGAATAATGATAGATAAAATAATGTATTATAGTAGTATTAGTATATATGCTAATATAACATGGTACGTGTTATGGGTGGGGCAAACTCTTTGCCCTAGGGTTTGCTGAGAAAGGTGAGTGCCCTAGTAGGTATTAGATGTAGCAGTAGGTTGCATAACATATTAGGATAAAGGGAAATTACTTGTATGTGCGGGTAAATTTTCTTATTCTTGAGAGCCTTTTCTGGTAAACCTTTGTATGAACTATGTGTGTTGACCCTATGGGTCATACCTAGTTTTGATAATGACAAATACTCTTTGTATTTGATGGCTTTCAAGTTTGTGTGCAGAATCATACTAACTAGATGACATTGATAGCTTGCAGCAACGTGAAGAATTATGAAGACCCAGCACGCACACACACGCGCGTGCGCGCATATATATATATATATATATATATTATTTTTTGTAATTTCTATTTGGGTCTGTAATTTTTAATTAAGAAAAGGTCTGTAATAATGCATATCATGCATGTAGGAGTTATAAGCTCGAGACCTTAGAAAGGCCTTAGGGATGGGTCGACCGACGTCGGATTTTTTTGGTGTCCTCAAAAGACCTTAGAAAGACCATAGGTCCCAGAACTAGCACATAAGATGTCCCTAAAATCACTTAACATATAAGGAGAATTAATTGAAGTAAAAATGAACATAAACGCCAAATTTGCGAGTGGTCGGGTGACCGAACCTAGCAGTTCAAATTGCCTTGATCAACCAAACTGTGGACGGGTCAACAAGTTGATTAGTGTTTGGTAGACTGAACCATATTGTACACATCTTCCTCAGGCGACTGAACCTGTGTCAGGTTACTTTTCACCAACCCGAGCGCGCAAACCTTAGCATTAAAAATAGCCTCAGGCGACCAAACTTGTGAGTTCGGTCAACCGAATGTTAGACTGGAAACCCGAATCGCATTGTTTTTGAGGAATCTCCTCGGTCAAAAAATCGAGCCCATTTTTCGGGCACCTGAACCTCGAACAACACCTTTTCGCACTGTTGAAATTAGGAATAACTTCCCAAGAGGTGGGGTGAATTGGCTTTTAAAACTTTCTTTTTAGTTATTTTTTAAAGTCCTTAACTTTTTTTAATATTTAACCAATTCTTTGACTTGTTTATCTATTTTTTCAATCAAAGAATAACTTGGTTTCTCTTAAACAATAAACAAGACAACTAATAAACCATTCAACCTTCAACCACACAAATAATTAAACTAGTCAAGCCTATCAACCACAATGCTCAAACCAACAACCAATTTGATTGCCAAATATAAATTCACTTCAGCACAATTAGATTGATGAACACATTCAAGATTTAGCACTTTATGAAATATAAATACTGTTCACTCAATCTCAAGCTTTATACCATACAATCACAATATATTAATGGTATATGTAACTTTCAGCTTTTGTATTTGTGTTCAGCCCTGTAGTAAATGCGAGTTTGAACAAAGCCTTGTATATATGAAAATGCCTTCTTCAATGTGAAGTTCAATATAAGATCCAATTGCTCTTTCCAAACTTCAGAATTCAAATAAACTCTTAAGTTTGTTTATCTTTGGGATGTTTAGCCAAGTAACGTACTCCCGTATGGTTTCCGCAAAGAATGGTTCAACCAATGTACTCCCTTTCGGTTTCCGCAACCCAAATCAAAATCTAACTTTAAGGTTTACTTGATTTCCAAATTTACGTAGTTTAAATGAATTTAAAATTTAAACCATCCACGCAATTTAAATATGTACTAAAAATAAGAATAGGGAAAGAGAGGATGAGACGGAGATTTTTATGAGGTTCAGCTTATATCCAGCCTACGTCCTTGCCTTTGGCAAACCACCAAAGGATTCACTAAGCCTATTCCATTGATGGGTGGAACAAAACTTGATTACAAGCGATACGCCATGCTCAAACACTTCTTCACTTAGGCTAGAGCTTGCCTCTCCAAACGATGTCCCCTCATTCGGTCACTCCTTTGGGTTATAGCCCACCTCTCTAAGCAATATCCCCTTGCTTAGACAATGATCCAAATAGTCCTTGGAACATAAAAGAACTACAAGAAACACAAGATAAAATCTGCGTACAGGTATAGTGAGTACAATTTTAGTACTATATACTTTAATGTAAAATATCAATATGAAATAGAATGAAGCTCAAGTGTAGAATTCATCAATATCCTTCCTAGATGAGGATTAGCAGTAGGAACTCATAGAAGGAAGGATTAGCACTTCAGAATATCTCAGTAAAAGAGATTTGCAATAAGTGAGCAAGAGAACTTTGGAAGAACAAGAGTGCTTTCAGCTTCTCAAAACAGATTTTTCAATTCTTGGTGTGTTTTTGATTTGCAAAACCATGTATTTATAGGCTTTCAAAAGTTTCCTTGTTGCTAAAGTTTCCTTAAAGAATTTCCCAAGTTGTTAGAAAATTTGGATCTCAAGCAGCTATTATTTAAAATATTAGATTTTAAAAAATTTGCCCGTTGAACAGTGTTCAGATGACTAAAGAGTCGAGTTCAGTCATCGAAAGTTCCTGAAACCCTTTAAAAAATGAGCTGGACAGAGGGTCAGATGACTGAAGAGTGGGTTCAGACGTCAGAAGTGTCGAGCTCAGAGGTCTAAACAGCTACTGCCTATTTCAGTTTTGTCCCAAAAAATCTTCAGACGTATCAGCTTATTCTTCAGACATCTGAAGTAATTTTTTAGACATTTGAACAGTAAGTTCAGTCATCTGAACAGACAAAAAGCTATTTTAAAAATAATTTCCATTAAAAATGATTTGCTCTCTTATTCTGACTTTTACAAAACTTGTTTCAATAATCCTAAATAGGTCTTTAGGTCAAAGAAGTTAACCTAAGAGCTTTAAAATATTTCAAATGATATTTTAAACATTAAATAACTTACATGAGACTTCTAAGACATTAACATTCCAAACGCTCAAGTTTTCATGCTTGCTTTGGCCCTTTCTTGGTCTTCAAGCTTTAATATTCTTTGAGCTCTCTCACTTTGCTTTTCCTTGGCTCTTTTAACTTTAAAAGTTCCTTGGCTTTCAACAAATCATGCATAACCTCATATTCTTCAAGGTTTAATATATCATCTTTAAATCCATGCTTTGACTCATTTAAGCTTCATTTGATCATTGTGAGCACTTTGACCTTGCTTTCTCATATATGAGCCCTGAAATATCATGACTCACACAAATACATTAAATTTCACTTGTTTTTTAGCAAAACAAGATAACAAGATTTTAAACCTTGTAAGGCCAACAATCTCCCCCTTTGATGATTACAAACAACGAGCAAAAATTTGAGTAAGCCTTAAAAAGGCTCCCTATTTCAATAAGCTTCATCTTAATAAAATCAATATTAATTTCATCAATCATGCTCATCACTTTATTTTGGTTTTACAAGCTTTTTCAATCAATATTAAATACTTAAATACTTCTTTTGAATAGATATAATGTTCATGCTCAATTATGCTCAATTTTTGCTTCACAACTTCTCCCCCTTTTGACATCAATCAAAAAGAAAAGAAATGATTTAAATTCAAATACAAATCATTTTAAGTATATCAATAACCATGTATTCCAAAAAAATGTACACACTCAAGTTATTATTTTTCAATATAGCATAGGTAGTGTATAGCTCATAGCATTTATTCAAGATACCAGTTGATATTAATTTGATGGTTTTTATGATACCAATTTAAAATTTATAATTTAATTCATGATATTAATTGATTAATGATTCATGACACTCCCCCCTGAATTCAATACATTCAGTTTTGTTATTAATTTTGCTTTTATCATCCCATGTAAAATATTGAATCATATCATGTATCAAATATCAATATCATACTAATTTCATCAATGTCACATCATGCTCATAAATAATTTGACTTTGTGATACCAAGTGAGCTTTTAGATTTGATATCTATTGAAAATTTTAACATGTGAAACTAAAAATACTTTATAGATACCAAAGCTCAATATCACATAATATATAGTTCATGGATATCAATATAACTACTATATCTTTCATAGCTCATAAATAAATAAAAAAAGTATGTTTATCCATGTGATTCATTTAAAATCATGCATGTTCAAGAATTATCCCTATATCAAAAATTTATGCTTAAACCCAATAATCTCATTCTCATTTTTCAACATAGTGAGCCATACTTTTCAATATAAATCAAGTCAAGTTAATTAATACACATGTAGCATATAACATATCTATACATCATATGTAGGTAAGTAAGCATGTAGCATGTAACATCAAGGCGCTTATATAATAAGCTCAGATTTGATTTTTTCTTTATATTTTCTTAAGTTAAGCCTTGTAAAAAGTCATCCTATGATTTTAGCCAACAATGTCATTTTCTATTTTATATATGTGTGAAGTCATTTTTTCATTTTTGGTACCCATATTTTCTTGGGTCCAGAGGATTTTTCAAGGGAGGTTTCTTTTATTTTCCGTACTTGTTTGGCTTTAACACCTTTCCTCTTAAACAGACTTTCAAACTTTATATGCCCTTTTTTCTTGCATTGATAGCATATGGTGTTTGTGTAGGCATTAGAAAATGTGCAAGTATAATCTTTGGATTCTTTCGAGAAATATCCCATGTAAGAATTCTTTTTCCTTTTATTTTCAATTCCATTGAAACCAATGCCTTCTTTATTTAGAGACATTCTTTATAAGCCAAGCATCTTATCAAGGTTTTCCTTACCTTTTGTGAAGTTGTGAATAATTTTATCCTTATCTTTGATTTGATTCTTGAGATCATTTAACTCTATGTCTTTCTTGTTATCAATCTTCTTTAATGATTTCTCTAATTCTAGAGATAATTTTTTGATTCTATCCTCTAATTCAGAAATATACATATCTTTCTCATATATGGTAGAGGATAAGGATCAAAGGTCTTCTATCATTTGGTCATTCTTGCTTTCTAATCTCTCAATTTTCAAGTTGTTTTCTTTTTCAGCAAGATTTTTGGATTCTATTTCTTTCATTGCTGATTCATACTTATGTTCTAATTCCTTGAGTTTTGAGTTTTATCTCTTTCAGCATTCTTTAGGAATTCCAACACTTTCTTTAAACTTTCATTCTTATTCTTCAATGAGGTGTTTTGTTTATTTACTTTCATTAGCATCTTATGTACTTTGAATAGATCATTTTGAAGTTCATCATAAGATGGCATACCTTCATCACTTGATTCATCACTACAAGAATTATTTGAAGATTTAGTTGAGGAGCTTTCTTCGTTATCCTATGCCATAAAGCGCGTGTAAGGAACCTCTTGGTCGCTTGATTCATATTCCGAACTACTTGTACTATCCCAAGTAGTGGCTTTCACGGCCTTTTTGTTTTTCTTCTTAGACTCTTTATTTAGTAGTGGACATTTTAGTTTTATACGTTCGGCTTTATTGCAATTATAACATGTAGGAGTTTTATTTTTAGATTTCTTTTTGCTGATTTCTTCTTCCGATTCATTTGATTCAGATTTTTGATTTCTTCTCTTGAATTTGTTTCTCCTTCTTAGTATCCTTGCTAGATTTTTAGATATGAAGGCTTCTTCATCTTCATCCATTTTACTACTTGAGTTTTCTTTTAAGGTTTTAAAGGCTATTGATTCTTGGGCTTTGGTTTTTCCATTCTTTTCATTCATTGCCATTTCATATGTAAGCAGAGAACCTATAAGTTCATCTAAGGAAGTGTTTTTCAAATTTCTTCCTTCGGTTATGGCAGTGGCTTTTGGTTCCCATACGGTTGGTAGCCCTTTAAGAATTTTCCTTATCATTTCATAAGTAGTGCAGGTTTTTCCTAGTGCATTTAGGGAATTTATTATGTGAGTGAACCTAGTAAACATATTAGTTATGGATTCATCCGGGTTCATCCTAAAAGCTTCATATTCACTTGTGAGCATATCGATCCTATTATCCCTAACATCTATAGTGCCTTCATATGTTACTTCTAGCTTGTCCCATATCTCTTTAGCTGATTTGCAAGCCATTATTCTATTGAGATCATTGGCATCTAAAGCACAATATAGAGCATTCATGGCACTAGAGTTTATTTGCAACATTTCATAATCTCTTTTTGCCATGTCTTTCTTTTCCTTTGGTATTTGTTTTCCAACTACTAATGTGGTAGAAATTAGATTACCATCTGTGACAGCCTCCTAAGCTTTCCAATCCATGGTTTGAATATATATTTGCATTCTCTTTTTCCAAAATGTATAGTTTTGTCCACAAAAGATTGGTGGCCTAATTAAAGATTGTCCCTCTCCAAAGGGAGCTACACCTATGTGAACCATTATGATCTTTTTATAGCATCTAGTTAAGAGTTGCTATAACCCCACTCTGATACCAATTGAAATTAGGAATAGCTTCCCAAGAGGGGAGGTGAATTGGATTTTAAAACTTTATTTTTAGTTCTTTTTTAAAGTCCTTAACTTCTTTTAATATTTAACCAATTCTTTGACTTGTTTATCTATTTTTTCAATCAAACAATAACTTGGTTTCTCTTAAATAATAAACAAAACAACTAATAAACCATTCAATCTTCAACCACACAAATAATTAAACTAGTCAAGCCTATCAACCACAATGCTTGAACCAACAACCAATTTGATTGCCAAATATAAATTCACTTCAGCACTATTAGATTGATGAAATCATTCAAGATTTCGCACTTTCTGAAATATAAACATAGTTCACTCAATCTCAAGCTTTATACCATACAATCGCAATATATTAATGATATATGTAACTTTCATCTTTTGTATTGTGTTCAGCCCTGTAGTAAATGCGAGTTTGAACAAAGCCTTGTATATATGAAAATGCCTTCTTCAATGTGAAGTTCAATATAAGATACAATTGCTCTTTCCAAATTTCAGAATTCAAATAAACTCTTAAGTTAGTTTATCTTTTGGATGTTTAGCCAAGTAACGTATTCCCGTATGGTTTCCGCAAAGAATGGTTCAACCAACGTACTCCCTTTCAGTTTCCACAACCTAAATCAAAATCAAACTTTAAGGTTTACTTGATTTCCAAATATACATAGTTTAAATAATTTTCAAATTTAAACCATCCTTGCAATTTAAATATGTACTAAAAATAAAGAATAGGGAAAAAGAGAATGAGACGGAGATTTTTACGAGGTTCAGCTTATACCCAGCCTACATCCTCGCCTTTGACAAACCACCAAAGGATTCACTAAACCTGTTCCGTTGACAGGTGGAACAAAACCTAATTACAAGCGATACCCCACACTCAAACACTCCTTCACTTAGGCTAGAGCCTGCCTCTCTAAACGATGTCCCCTCGTTCGGTCACTCCTTTACACTATTTCCCGCCTCAATAAGCAATATCCCCTTGCTTAGCCAATGATCCAAATAATCCTTGAATGTCAAAGAACTACAAGAAACACAAGATAAGATCTGCGTACAAGTATACTCTCTCAAAGAGCAAGTTAGTACAATTTCAGCACTATATACTTCAATGTAAAATATCAATATGAAATAAAATGAATCTCAAGTGTAGAATTCACCAATATCCTTCTTAAATGAGGATTAGAACTTCTGAACATCTCAGCAAAAGATATTTGCAATAAGTGAGCAAAACAACTTTGGAAGAACAAGAGTGCTTTTCGCTTCTCAAAACAGATTTTTCAATTCTTGGTGTGTTTTTGATTTGCAAAATCATGTATTTATAGGCTTTCAAAAGTTTCCTTATTGCTAAAGTTTCCTTAGAAAATTTCCCAAGTTGTTAGAAAATTTGGAGCTCAAATAGCTATTATTTAAAATATTAGATTTTAAAAAATTTTCCCGTCGAACAGTGTTCAGATGACTGAAGAGTCAAGTTCAGTCATCTGAAGTTCCTAAAACCCTTTAAAAAATGAACTAGACACAGGGTCAGATGACTGAAGAGTGGGTTCAGACGTCTAAAGTGTCGAGCTCAGATGTTTGAAGTGTCGAGTTTAGATGTCTAAATAGCTACTCCCTATTTCATTTTTGTCCCAAAAAATCTTCAGACGTCTGAGCTTATTCTCTAAACGTTTGAAGTAATTCTTCAGATATCTGAATAGTGAGTTCAGTTATCTCACCAGACAAAAAGCTGTTTTAAAAATATTTTCCATTAAAAATGATTTGCTCTCTTATTCTGATATTTACAAAACTTGTTTCAATAATCCTAAATAGGTCTTTAGGTCCAAGAAGTTAACCTAAGAGCCTCAAAATATTTCAAATGATATTTTAAACATTAAAGCACTTACATGAGACTTCTAAGACATTAACATTCTAAACGCTCAAGTTTTCATGCTTGCTTTGGCCCTTTTTTGGTCTTCAAGCTTTAATATTCTTTGAGCTCTCTCACTTTGCTTTTCTTTGGCTCTTTTGACCTTAAAAGTTCCTTGGCTTTCAACAAATCATGCATAACCTCATATTCTTCAAGGTTTAATATATCATCTTTAAATCCATGCTTTGACTCATTTAAGCTTCATTTGATCCTTGTGAGCACTTTGACCTTACTTTCTCATATATAAGCCCTAAAATATCATTACTCACACAAATACATTAAATTTCACTTGTTTGTTAGCATCAAAACAAGATAACAAGATTTTAAGCCTTGTAAGGCCAAAAATTCTAAACGCTCAAGTCTTCATGCTTGCTTTGGCCCTTTCTTGGTCTTCAAGCTTTAATATTCTTTGAGCTCTCTCACTTTACTTTTCTTTGGCTTCTTTGACTTTAAAAGTTCCTTGGCTTTCAAAAAAAGCATGCATAACCTCATATTCTTCAAGGTTTAATATATCATCTTTAAATCCATGCTTTGACTTATTTAAGCTTCATTTGATCCTTGTGAGCACTTTGACCTTACTTTCTCATATATGAGCCCCGAAATATTATTACTCACACAAATACATTAAATTTCACTTTTTTCTTAGCATTAAAATAAGATAACAAGATTTTAAGCGTTGTAAGGCCAACAAATGTGTCTGTTCGGGCACCTAAACCTTGGGTTGGGCACCCGAAAAACCCTCAAGTTGTTTATTTTTTTTACCGAGGTTAAAGTGGTTTAATTGGGTTATTTTCTTTAAACAGGTTTAAAACTTTTTTAATAATGCTCATTGAGTCCCCAATGGTCATAATTTTGCCTATGCCTATATATACAAGTTCATTTGCAAAAATTAAAGGTGGACTAGCAAAATCATTAAGCCAAAATTCTCTCAAAATTTCCAAAACCTATTTGGCTCATACTACTCCCATTCACTCTCATACACTTTTTCCTTGATTGTCCAAGTGTTGTGAGAGTTTGTAGATTGCTTGTCCTCCATTCTAAAAGCCCACAACTCTCATTTGAAGTTTGTATTGTTTGATTTTTATCTTGAGAGTTAGGCTAGAGTTGTAACAAATAAATATTGTGTGAGAAAACTCAATAGCTTGAGGGTCTTTACATTAATATTACAAGATTCCTTAGGCTTATATTTTGTGTGCAAAAAGTATTTTACAAACAACTCTTGTGCTTGCTACATTGAAGAAAATATTTTTGAGTTTGTTTAAATATTATTGCTAGCCTCTTTGAAACACTAATCTGACATTTATATACTTGGTTTTCAAAGAATAGCTTGTTTAAACACTTTAGTGCTTGCTTGAGAATAATCATTAGACTGAGTGTTGATTGCACATATAGAGCACTGAGCTTATAGATCCTATCCTATTGATGTGCATTGATTATATTGTGCGTAGGTGCACATTTCTACTTGTGTAAGAATCATTTTCGTGTACGCAAAAATTATATTCATCGTATTCCAGGCGTGGGCTTGAAGAGGGAGACTAGCCCTATGGAATAGTCCCAAATTGGCTTAGACCTAGTTAAGAAAGCTAGGTGCACCATCCTGGTAAGGTGTAGGTTGAGGTCAACCCCGTGAAATGACATGATTGTAACCAGTGCCGCTCCACTTGTTAAGTGAGCATTAGTGGAATCCTCGGGTTTGCGAGCTAGAGGTGATGATGTAGGCACAGTTGGCCAAACCCTGATAACATATCCTGTGTTGGCTCTCCTTTTCCCTATACTCTTTATATTTCTGCAATTTAATTTATGCACATATATGTTTATATTTGAATAGTTATATAAATGTTGTGCATGCTTTAAATGCTGTGAATGATTTGGAAATACTGAGTCTGCTACATCTGTTTTATATATCTACTTAGTAATATTCTGTTAGGGGATTAATATGTGCTTAGATAGACCCTAGGCTAAGATTTACTGATTGTGGAATCAAAATCAACCTAGGAAATTTTAATTACCCAATTCATCCCCCCCCCTTAGGAATACACCAAGGCTAATGATTACGCGCTAAAACTACGTAATTAGGCATTTAATCCAGTCATTACGACTTAAATTTTTAATTAAATTCCTAATTACTCTCAATATTTTTAAAAAATGCCTTATTTATAATTTATGAGTTTTATTGAACAATGTATGAATTTTTGGCAATTTTTTTATCGCAAGAAAATTCCCGAGAGCCAAAATCGGTTCCAGTTTGCAATTCATGCATAACTTTCCCGTCTGAGCTCCGATCGAGACAATTCAAATTTTTGGAGAAAGATGAGAGGATTATCTACAACTTCTATGTTTTGAGTTTTGAGATAAACGGGCTTTAGGAAGGTCAAAATATGCAATGATCTCGTAGATAAAAATGAAAAAAAAAAAAGAAAAAAGAAAAAAATATATATTAAAACATCATGATGTGACCCGGCCATGCTGGCCAGGTAGGGTCAAGTTGCCAGAATCTCCAGCTGCTAGGCTGGGTTGTAGGGCAAAGCCTCCCCTTCCCTATTTAATCCCCCTTCTCCCCTGCGCACAGTCGTGCCCCCGCACCCTCTCCCCCTTTCTTTTCCTTTTTTTTTTTTCTCTCGCTTGTACTCTCTCCCTCTCCCTCTCTGTTTCCCTCAAGCTCTCTTCTCTCTTCCTTTGTTCTCCCCCTTTTCTCTACCCTATTTCAACTCTCTCCCTTTCTTATTTTTCTTTTCCTCTCTTACTCTCCCTCTACTTTGCTATTCTCTTCTCCCTCATTCTCTCCCTAACTCCCTCGGCATCCTTTCCCTATCTTACTCTCCTCTCTCCCTTAGTCTCCCTCTCTTTCAGTCTCTCATGTTCCAACTGCACTGCGAGTCCTCTATGTCCCAGCTAGACTTGCCATACTAGCTAGCCCACGAGACTTCCCCTCTGCTGCCACCGAACACCACAGCCACGACCACTCCTCCACAACTCCAGCTGCTGCATTCCAGGTCCAGAACAGAGCACCACCTCTCCTCTCCAGGCTATCCGAACACTCCATCTGGAAGCCTTGCCACTCGAGCACTCAGTCCATAGCTTTTCTTCAGCAACTCCCCAGCAGCAGCCATCCAATCTCTTGCAACAGCTAGACTAGACAGCCACCAGCAGACCTTTGGCCATCCAGCTGCAACTCCCCGAGCTCCTCTACATCCTTCTCTCTCTCTCTCTCTCTCTCTCTCCCTCTCTCTCTCTTTTCTTTTTTTTCAATTGCCACTGAATAATTGTTTTAATTAATTAATTTATTTATTAAAGTTATTGAAGAGTTTATTTAAATAGTTATTCAAGTAATTTTATTTTTTTATTGAAGTTTAATTTTTTTCTTATTTACTTATCTTGCTCTTAATTTAAGTTGTTATTAGGTTTAAAGAATTTATATTTTTTGCTATTTATTTATCCTTCTTTTAATTTAAATCCCATTTTATTTCTTAAAAAAAATAGTAATAGTAAAAAAAAGAAAATACAAAAAAAGATAAAAAAAAGTTTTTTTAAAATAATTTAAATTAGTTGTTTTTCCAAAATTTAGTTTTTATTCTTGTCGAAGCTCGGTTTAGTTAGGGTCGGTTTTGTCAAAGTTCGTATTTTTACTGTGTTATCGTTCAAGTGTTAAGT
The DNA here is from genome assembly GCF_029873635.1 of Malania oleifera. Classification (NCBI taxonomy): domain Eukaryota; kingdom Viridiplantae; phylum Streptophyta; class Magnoliopsida; order Santalales; family Ximeniaceae; genus Malania; species Malania oleifera. The sequence goes on along the minus strand of NC_080428.1, from coordinate 30,307,152 downwards.
TTTTGTTTGTGTTCAAGATCGTGATTTGATTAAAGGTTCAGTTTTTAGTATGTGCATTTGAATCTAATAGAGTCTCCATTATTGTGTGTTTTATTTCCATGTTCAAAGTTACCATCTTTAATTAACGTGTGTTTTGTTGTTTCTATGAGTAGACTAGGGTTTCCATTCTTGCTTTTTAATTCAATGCATGCTAAGTTTGGGGTTTTAATTTGCTTGTTTATTTAATTTTTCAAAATAAGTCTCAACCAATCTTGAAAACCTCAACTCTGAACTGAGTTGAGTGCCCTTTTAATTTCAATTGGAAGAACATAAAATTTGAGATTAAAATGCAGTCCTTGAGGAGACGATCCTGCTCTTGGGCTGAATATTACATGACGTAACTCCTATACTTGGGATAGCTTTTGAGTTGCTCATTTTTCGAGTGAGTCAAGTTCTTGGGCGCCGTTGCCGGGGACTATCGGTCTTAGTCTCAAGTAAGTGTTTTTCACGTCATTTTAATTTGTCTTGTTAAAAAGAAAAATAAAAAAAAAAAGTAAAAAAAGAAAAAAAAATTGAGTTTTTTTTTTTTTTTTTAAATAAACACATAAATATGGTTGCACCTGCACCGCGCACGATAATGGACTTTTTGTAGCTTCAATATGCCACTGCATCCTCTTCCACTGTTTTGCCTAATGAAGAGTTTAATTTCATGATGCAGCATGGGAGGACGTCATTGCTACCCCAGTTCTACGGGAAGGAATCTGAGTGCCCTTATCAGCACCTGTCAGAGTTTGAGTTAACTTGCAATATGTTTTTCTCTCATTGTAGAACTGATGAATCTATTAGACTGCATTTATTTATTGCTTCTTTGCAGGATGGGGCACATATGTGATTTCATTCCTTGAGACCTCACTCTATCACTGATTGGGCTGATATGGAGTGCGAATTTTTGCATATGTTTTGTCCCTTATAGAAAAGTCAATTTTTGGAGGAACAAATTATTCAGTTTATGCAGTCGGGTGACAAGACATTTCAGGCTTGCTTGGAGCGATTCAAACATCTGCTAAGTACTTGTCCACATCACGGGTTTGACTCATGGAGGTTAGTTGATTGCTTTTATACTGCCCTTACCCCTGATTGCAAGAACTTTGTCTAGATCATGTGTAATGGAGAGCCCCTCAGTGAGGATCCAGATCAGATACTATCATTCTTTGATTACCTAGATGAATGTTTCCCATAGTGGAATACACGATACAATTAGGCACCTATGACTGTACACTATATTAGCACAATCAGTGGTGGAGAGGCATATGAGCCAACATACTACCTAGACAATCTTCCGCCTCAGTACCAGCCACAACAGATCCCTTAGAGCTGTACGCCGTTAGAACTTTTTGAGGATAGCATGACACAGATGGTGAACATGCTCCAGCGGTTCATGGAGACTCAAGTGAATCATTATAATGAATTGCAGGAACCATTATTGTGATAAGCATGTAGTTGGACATCTTAGAAGAAGAGGAATTGCCCGTGGAACCTCAGCCTAGTCCTCAAGAATACTAGCAACCACAACAAAAAAAATATAATGATCCTCTTGAGACAGTGGAGGCCTCCAACACTTCGAAAAGCAGGAAGGAAGTTCCCCAACCTGAAATGCTCATCACCAGTCAACCAGTACTCTCGGCACTGGTAGTTATGGCTGAAACAAATGAACCCAAAGAAAAATCAGAGGAAACAGACCTAGAAGTGAAGCAGTCAGTTAATGAGGAGGCTGATACTAATCAGGAGTACCAACCTGTGGTACCTTATACTCAGAGCTTGAAAACGGTGGAACCGTCACTCCCGATTGAAACAGATGTCAAGGAGCCCAATGTGGAAGCTGACCCTTGCAGTGGTAAGATGATATGTACACCCAATGAAGAGGGTGAGCATACTGGTGAGAGTCTCATTTTTAAGGAACCAAGTAAACTTTTTAATGCTAATGCTTCTGAATAACTAAAGGTAATTGTTCGAATCACTTTCCCTCTAACACTAGTTCAGAAAGAAGTAAATTTCTTGGAAAATATGCTCAATAAAGACCCTTTCTTATTAAAAGAAAAGGGTCTATCAACACACGTATTGTTTGGTTTTCTGACGCGTATTAATTTATTTAAGGCTAACTTTTGTGCAGGTATGAAGACTGATCCATTGTGGCGGCTCAAATTTGGAGATCCGCTAATTCAATTTATAGACCTGCACCCACCAAACAAAATTCCTTTAGAGCTTCCACCAGACAATTGTGATATTTTTCTTTCCCTTCTTTTCATTTTGTTTTACCTTATTTTAATTTTAGTTAGTTTTTAGATCCTTTTTCTTGTAGTTTAGTTTTCCTTTTCCATTACTTCACCACCCAGGTACGTCCTACTTTTCTCGTGCACAATTTTTTTATTTCCCTTATGCTTTCACATTGAGGACAATGTTTCACTTTAGTTTTGGGGGGGGGGGGTAAGCATTCGCATGTGACACTGTACACATATACGTACTAGGTTTTATAAAAAAAAAATCAAAGAGAGGGAAAGATAGGAAGAGTAGTGAGGAATTACACTGCATTATGCCCTACTTTACACTGCATTATACCCTTCACATACTTGCATATAACTTAAGAATTGCACACTTGAGTCATTTAGGCATAGTTTCTCTTTATATGATTTTATGACTCCCTGAAGAATTGATTGGTAGTACACTCGTGTTAATCTTGTTATATAATTTCTTGTATTTACACGGTATCTCACGAGGCTGAATAAACACATTCACATGATTCATTGCACTTAGGGTTTCCTATGAGCACTGAGAGAACACCCGTGGTGACTATGACACCTTGTGAGTTATACTTGACCTATTTATCGTCCATTTGAGTGTTAACAACAAATCAGAGTTCATAGAACTCAGTTCTCTTTTCTTCTAGATGATTCTTTAAACACTAGTCTCTGTTTTTGATTTGCTAGCCTAAAGGTGACATCTAGTGGGGAGATAGAAACTTAGGTCTTGTAGCCTACTCAAGGTGTGAAGGCAGAGCCACCCCTAGAAATAGACTTAGTTTATGGATCACTGTTCGAGCTCAATTCCCATCGATGGTATGAAGACAAAAAAAAAAAAAAAAGTGTAATGATTGTCCTAATTGATTAAGAAAATATAGAAAATGAAGAATGAGCAGAAAAAAAGAAAAGAAAAAAGAATAAGAATTAGAAATGGTCATGAAATGAAATGCTTATGCCTGCTCCACAGAAATACCAAAAAAACTTAAGGGAACAACACATGTTCTCAACGTACAAAGATTCTTCAACTGTTTAATGCCTCAGATGTATTCACGACAAGTTTGTGAATAAGTTGATCTAGAGTGGTCTCGGTTGTATATGGTGAGTAGGTGAGAAGATGCTAGAGTGAAGGACTCAACACCTCATAGATAGGCTAGATCCTTCTTAGACTAGTCCACTCCATATACTTAGCATTGTTCCTTTCAGTATATTGGATGTTTGATTGCGACACTCCTCCTCACATACGCCAAGTGAAGCCATTAGTTTTGAGTGTTCTTGAGGGTATACCAGTTAGGCCGAGTCAAAGTGACCATTCTGCAGGTACCCACTGGTACCCTAGGTGTACTGAGTCACACACATCACACACACCTTGAGAGTTTACCTATACTTGAACTTATACGATCATATTAACTCTAAATGGTACTACTGGTTAACTACATGTGAGTATACTGTTCTTAATTGCTATTAAATGATGAAACTTGTATGAGTGACATGATTCAGAGTTGTGTGCATTCAATATGAACGACCATGTGTGAAATTCAGTTATATTCTTGTATGTGAAACGGTATGGTTGTGTCGCATGTGCATTAATTTCATGTTCGCTGAAGTTCGTAGTTATGGGCACCGCACTGAAATTCATTTATGTTATTTGCTAGAGACTAGCAAAACATTAGTTGGGGAGTGTGATTACGTGCTAAAATTGCGTAATTAGGCATCTTAATCTGGTCATTAGGGCTTATATTTTTAACTAAATGCCTAATTACTCTCAATTTTTTTAACAAAGTGCCTTATTTATAATTTATGAGTTTTATTGAACAATTTATGAATTTTTGGAAATTTTTTTATCACAGGAAAATTCCCGAGAGCCAAAACCGGTACCAGCTTGTAATTCGCACATAACTTTCGATCGAGATGATTCAAATAGTTGGAGAAAGAAGAGAGGATTATCTACAACTTCTGTGTTTAGAGCTTTAAGAGAAACGGGTTCCAGGAAGGTCAAAATATGCCATGATCTCCTAGAGAAAAAATAAAGAAATAAAAAATAAAGAAAAATATATATATTAAAACATCATGATGTGACCCGGCCATGCAGGTCGGGTCGGGTCAAGTTGCCGGATCCTCCAGCTGCTGGGCTAGGTTGTAGGGCAAAGCCTCCCCTTCCCTATTTAATCCCCCTTCTCCCATGCACACAGTCGTGCCCCCGCACCCACTCTTCCTTTCTTTTCTTTTCTTTTTCTCTCCCTTGCACTCTCTCCCTCTTCCTCTTTGTTTCCCTTAGCCGCTTTTCTCTCTTTCTCTATTCTCCCCCTCTTCTCTACCCTCTTTCAACTCTCTCTCTTTCTTGTTTCTCTTTTCTCTCTTACTCTCCCTCTACTCTGCTCTTCTCTTCTCCCTCATTCTCTCCCTAACTCCCTTGGCTTCCTCTCCTTATCTTACCCTCCTCTCTCGCTTAGTCTCATTCTCTTTCAGTCTCTTATGTTCCTACTACACTGCGAGTCCTCTTTGTCCCAGCCGGACCTGCCATACCAGCCAGCCCACGAGACTTCCCCTTTGCTACAACCGAACACCAAAGCCACGGCCACTCCTCCACAACTCCAGCCATTGCATTCTAGGACGAGAGCAAAGCACCACCTTTCCTCTCCAGGCTATCCGAACACTCCAGCCAGAAGCCCTACCACTTGAGCACTCAGTCCATGGCCTTTCTTCAGCAACTCCCTAGCAGTAGTCAGCTGAGCTCCTACAACAACCAAACTAGACAACCACCAATAGACCTTCGACTATCCTGCTGCAAGTCCCCAAGCTCCTCTACTTCCTTTTCTCTCTCTCTCTCTCTCTCTCTCTCTCTCTCTCTCTCTCTTTTCTTTTCTTTCCTTTATTTCAATTGCCACTGAATAATTGTTTTACTTTATTTATTTATTTATTAAAGTTATTGAAGAGTTGATTTAACTAGTTGTTCAAGTGATTTTAATTTTTATATTGAAGTATAATTTTTTTCTTATTTACTTATCTTGCTCTTAATTTAAGTTGTTATTAGGTTTAGAGAATTTAGATTTTTTGCTTTTTATTTATCCTTCTTTTAATTTAAATCCTATTTTATTTCTTAAAAAAAATAATAATAAAAAAAGAAAATACAAAAAAGATAAAAAAGTGTTTTTGTTTAAATAATTTAAATTAGTTGTTTTTCCAAAATTTAGTTTTTCTTTTCTTGTCAAAGCTCGATTTAGTTAGGGTCGGTTTTGTCAAAGTTCGTATTTTTACTGTGTTATCGTTCAAGTGTTAAATTTTTTTTTGTGTTCAAGATTGTGATTTGATTAAAGGTTCGATTTTTAGTATGTGCGTTTGAATTTGATTGAATCTCCATTATTGTGTGTTTTAATTCCACGTTCAAAGTTACCATCTTTAATTAATGTGTGTTTTGATGTTTCCGTAAGTAGACTAGGGTTTCCATTCTTGCTCTTTAATTCATTGCATGCTAAGTTTAGGATTTTAATTTGCGTGTTTATTTAATTTGTCAAAATAGGTCGAAACCAATCTTAAAAACCCCGAATCTAAACTGAGTTCAGTACCCTTTTAATTTCGATTGGAAGAACGTAAAATTTGAGATTAAAACACATTCCCTGAGGAGACGATCTAGCCCTTGGGCTAAATATTACATGACGTAACTCCTATACTTGGGATAGCTTCCGAGCTGGTCCTTTTTCAAGTGAGTCGGCTAACAGTGTGAGTACGAGATTACTTTTTCACCTGAGGGCTTATTGAGTATGGTAAGTGCCTTGATATGCATCAATTGTGACCATTGGTTGCCTTAAGTATCAAGCAGAGGGATGCTACTTGTGTGGGCAGGTAATCACCCCAGTCTTTAGGTATTCTCGTGGATTGTAATTGATTGTACAGTCATAATCCTTGATGAGCTCTAACCATCTTCTTTGCCGCATATTCATCTCCTTCTGCATAAAGAAGTACTTTAAACTTTTATGGTCTGAAAATATTTCACATCTCTCTCCGTACATATAATGTCTCCAAATTTTTAGTGCATGAACCACTGCAGTCAAATCAAGATCATGAGTGGTATAATTCTGTTCATATTCTTTCAATTGTCTAGGGGCATATGCTACTACTCTGCCCTACTGCATTAATACACATCTGAGTCCCCTCAAAGATGCGTCACAGTAGATCACATAACCATCACCTCCTCATGGAATGGTTAATACTGGTGCTGTGATGAGCCTATGTTTCAATTCTTGGAAGCTTTGCTCACAATTGTCATCCCATTTAAACTTGGCATTCTTTCTTGTTAGTCGTGTCAAAGGCCTTGAAAATGCTGAAAATCCTTCTACAAACCGTCGGTAATAACCTGCTAGTCCTAAAAAACTCCTAACTTCCTGAACATTTCTTCGCCTGACCCAATTCACTACTGCCTCTATCTTGCTAGGATTTATTGAAATTCCATTCCCTAATATAACATTCCCCAAAAATGCAAATTTTTCTGACCAAAATTCACATTTTCTAAACTTGGCACACAATTTCTTTTCCTTAAACATTTGAAGCACTAGCCTTAAGTGTAACGACCTACTATTTAAATGGGGGTTTTTATTTTTATTTTTATACTATGGCATTTAACATGCTATGATACCATACTGGATTAAACCCAATCATCAACCTAAGCAGTGAGAAGCAGAAATCAAATAAACATAACCATATATAATTATATACAATACTAGAGTGCTAAATTGTTTACCAAAATATACATATATAACTGTTCCCTAGAAATATCCTCAACTGGCTAAGACTATACAAAAATACTCCCAAAATACTCACTCTAATATCAAGGCAATACTGAGGCCCCTCTATCTGCGAGCCTGATTTGCTCACCTACCTGGATCACTTGAAAAATGTTGAAGTATTTGGGATGAGCCAAGGCTTAGTAAGACGAAATATGTTATTACTAGTCTGTGAAAAATTAGTTACAATACTATGAAAATATGTTTCTACATAATCATGTATAACTAGATCTATGAATAACAAAAACCACCACCAATTCCATATTGCTTAACATATCTGAAATTTTAGGTAGTCAAAATACTTCTAATGTACATAAGTATAATCTTTTTCTCTACAAATCTATATATACATAATAATAACTGAAAAATTTCCTGTGGATAACTGTGCGTTATGATTTAATCCCTCACGACAGGGTTGTGCGGCCCGTAGGTGGGATCTACCCTGGCTGGCCGACCAGGGTAAACCACTATACTCCCTCGGTTTGATCTGCCATCCTCAACCCATATCTGATGGGGAGCCTGTCCACGTCAGGGCACTATACGATCGACCAACTACCATGTATTATCTGAATAGGTGGTTGCACTCTATAAACTGTATGTAGCTACGGTACCGTGCTTTGCTGTTTGGTCCAACAGGGTCTAATACTATATAATATATTTTTATATACGACTAGCTGTTTTACCATGATTCTGTAATAACTGTATTAACCATGACACTAAAATAAACTGTAATTGTATCATCTATATCTCTGAACTGAACTGTAATCTGTAAGTCATGATACTGAAAATTGTATAATCATGGTACTGAAAATTGTATAATCATGGTTTGTAAATTGTATAATCATGGTACTGAAAACTGTATAATCATGGTACTGAGAATTGTATAATCATGGTACTGAAAACTATATAATCATGGTATTGTAAGTTGTATAATCATGGTACTGAAAACTGTGTAATCATGGTATTCTGTAATTATTGTAAAACATTACCACTGGCTATATATTCTGTAAATTATATCTTGAAAATACTGTAAAACATGTTTCTTTACTATACCCATATTCTTAAGGCACACAGAAATTTTAAACATATTATACATACATGATCAATTGTATAAATTTCTATCGTGAATAATTATCTGATAAAAACGTATAGTTTATACTAAAACATAGTTAAATTGCCTAGCATAGCAAATTTCCCTTACTTGATTCCTGCTAAAATCCCCCTACTAAGACGGGTCTTACACCCGCAGGGTTCTCCACTCAACACCCTGAAAATCATATATCCCAAAACAAAACATCACTATTTCTACGTCTACAGCATTTCCTACAACTGCTTGAAAACCATATTCCGAATGAAAGACCTTACCTTGGATTTGGGATGAATTCCAACTTCATCCCACCGATGATCCGCTCCAGCAGACTTGCAGAGAACTCTGCCAGGAGTGTCGTGGTGGCCTCAGATCGTCGATCCGGTGATTGACGGGGCCGAAATCGAAAAGAGAAGGGGGAAGGGCTGTAGGAGAGAGAGAAAGAGAAGAGAGCGGCGCTGATTTTTTGTGATTAAATGAGTTTAGGGCTATTTATACTACAGGCTTTGTCGATGAGCCACGTCATCTTGTTGATGAGTCCTTAAGTAATTTCATCGACGAACCTTACCCTTCGTCGACGAAATTTAGAGTAGCCCAAATTCTTCTGTCAGTATTTTCTCATCGATGAGACGGAACCTCGTCGACGAAAACCCTATATTCGTTTATTGCCTCCTGTTCCTATTATCATTTTCCTCCCTCTTTATTATTAAAATACTATTATTCTTTGGGTCAATACATTCTCTACTCCTTATAAATTTTCGTCCTCGAAATTTACTGTTCATATAAGTCATCATCCCTTAAAGGAAAATGATCTACTTATTTTATTACCTGCCCTCACTTATGGCGAAGTAATACCATGGTTACATGGGTAGTTCTGGGAGATTACAACTATAAAAGAAAATTTTCCCAAAACCAAAATACTACCTATCCTATACTCTATATTACAGTTACACTATACCGAACAAAAGAAAATTACTATCCTAATATATACATTATCATTATAACTTTTCAAAAAAAGTGGGGATACTTTCGTTTGATCTCATCTTCATGCTCCCACGAGGCTTCCTCAACCATGATTTCTCCACAGGACTTTTAGTAACGGTATCTTCTTATTGAGCAATTCTTGTTCTTTTCTATCTAAGATCTTAACTGGAGCTTCCTTATATGCTAGATCAACCTTGAGTTTCAAGTCTGCATAGTTGATGATATGGGAAGGATCAGGAACGTATTTCCTTCACATAGAAACATGAAACACATAATGAATCCTAGATAGAGATGGTGGTAAAGCCAGCTGATAGGCCACTAACCTAATCTTCTTGAGTACCTCAAATGGACCAATGAACCTAGGGCTCAATTTACCCTTCTTCCCAAATTTCATAATCCCCTTCAATGGTGTTATTTTTAGAAAAACATGCTTACCCACTTCAAATTCTAGTTCCTGACGGCGAGTATCTGCGTAGCTTTTCTTCTGACTCTGTGTTGCATCGATTCTAGTTCGAATGAGTCGAACTTTATTGTATGCTTGATGAACTATCTCTGGTCCCAAAACTTGCCTCTCACCCAGCTCACTCCAGTATAAAGGAGAACGACACTTCCTACCATAAAGTACTTCATAAGGAGCCATGCCAATGCTAGCCTAGTAGTTGTTGTTGTAAGAAAATTCCACCAGTGGCATATACTAAGTCCAGCTACCCCCAAAATCCAAAACACATGCTCGCAACATATCTTCGAGTACCTGAATGGTCCTCTCTGTCTGACCGTCAGTTTGAGGATGGAAAGCTGTGCTGAGTGCTAGCTGAGTCCCGAGTGCCTCCTATAAATTCCTCTAGAACCGTAATGTAAAACGTGGATCACGGTCCGAGACCATGGATATTGGCACTCCATGGAATCGAACAATCTCTTGTATGTAAATCTCTGCTAACCTGTTCATAGGGTAGCTAATTTTAATAGGCAAAAAGTGGGCTATCTTCATCAACCTATCAACTATTACCCAGATGGCATTTTGTCCATGCGGCGTCGGCAGTAGCCCCGTAACAAAATCCATGGATACGTGGTCCCACTTCCATTCATGAATGAAAAGTGGCTGCAACTGCCTTGCCGACCTCTAGTGCTCAGCCTTAACCTACTGACACGTCAAACACTACTGCACAAATTCTGCTATCTCCCTTTTCATACCACTCCACTAGAAATACTCCCGCAGATCCCTATACATTTTTGTGTTACTTGGATAGACAATTTATAGAGATCTGTGTGCCTTCTCTAAAGACATCCTCCTAATGCTGTCATCTGCAGGCACACACAATCTGGTGCTAAATCTCAGAGCCCCATCGTCTAAAATGCTGAAATCTTCTCCCTGACCATCCTATATTTTGGCAATCACTTCTACCATTTCTAGATCATTCCTCTTAGCAGCTTTAATCTTTTCATATAATGTGGGCTATACAACCATACTGGCAATAAGTGTCTGAGGATCATCTTCCACTAATTCCACACCAAGTCTTTGTAAGTCCATCTGAATCGGGTGCTGAATAACTGTGGCTAGTTATGCTATATTTTCTGATTATGACTCAATGCATCAGCTACCACATTTACTTTACCTGGGTGGTAACTGACGGTGAAGTCATAATCCTTAATGAGTTCTAACCATCTCCTCTGGCGCATATTCAACTCTTTCTATGTAAAAAAGTATTTAGGCTTTTATGATCCGAAAATATTTCACATTTCTCTCCATATAAATAATGTCTCCAGATCTTCAGTGCATGTACAACCACATCTAATTCCAGATCATAAGCAGGGTAGTTTTTTTCATACTCTTTCAACTGTATGGACTCATACGCCACCACCCTACCATACTGCATCAGTACACAACAGAGCCCTTTCAAAGACGCGTCATTGTAGATAACATAACCATCACCTCCTGATGGAATCGTAAGAACTGGTGCAGTGACAAGCCGCTGCTTTAATTCTTGGAAACTTTGCTCGTATTCTTCATCCCACACAAATCTAGTATTTTTCTTGGTCAAAGCAAAAGAGGTCCAGACAAAGCTGAAAACCCCTCAACAAATCGACGGTAATAACCAGCCAGTCCCAAAAAACTTCTAACTTCCTGTACATTCCTCAGCTTGGCCTAATTCACTACCGCATCAATCTTGCTAGGATCTACTAAAATGCCATCTCTTGAGATCACATGGCCCAAAAATGCAACTTTCTCAAGCCATAACTCACACTTGCTAAACTTGGCATAGAGTTTCTCCTCCCTAGGTGTCTGCAATACTTGCCTCAAATGCATCTCATGATCCTGAAAACTCCTCGAGTATACCAGTATATCATCAATGAAAACTACCACAAACTAATCTAAATATTGGTGGAAAACTTTATTCATCAACTCCATGAACACAGCTGGGGCATTCTTCAGACCAAATGGCATAACAAGGAATTCATAGTGCTCATACCTGGTCTTGAAGGCTGTCTTCCAAACATCCTCTGCTTTCACCCTTACTTGATGATACCCTAATTTGAGGTCGATCTTGGAATACACCCGTATACCCAGGAGCTGATCGAACAGATCATCGATACAGGGTAGAGGATATTTATTTTTAATAGTAACATTGTTTATCTCCCTGTAATCAATACACATCCTCATGGACCCGTCTTTCTTCTTTACGAATAACATTGGAGCTCCCCATGGCGATACATTGGGTCATATAAAACCCTTATTCAACAAATCCTGCAAGTGCTCCTTTAATTCTTCCAATTCAACTTGAGCCATACGATAGGGAACCTTAGAAATCAGCGCAGTCCCTAGAGGTAAATCTATAGGAAAATCCACCTCGTGTACAGGAGGAAATCCAGGTAAATCCTTTGGAAAAACATCTAAAAATTCTCATACTATTGGGGTGCTGTCAATCTTCAATTCATTTTTAGATACTTCTTTCACCAATGCTATAAACCCCTGACCTCCGTCCAGGAGTAATCCACTCACCTGCACGACTGACACCATCTGCGATGGAGCACGTACCCGCGAACCAACAAATCTGAATTCTTACTTTCCAGGGGGTCTGAAAATTACTTCTTTCTGACGACAATCAATGCTGGCGTGATTAGCAGCCAAAAATTCCATACACAATATTATATCAAACCCGCACATCTCAAATACAATCAGATCAACTGGTAACACTTTCCCTTGAATTTCTATCGGATAGCCCCTAAGTACCCTTTGACATCTGATCTCCGATCCTGATGGTGTAGCTACTGACAGCGCTATATTTAATGACTGGGTTTCACTCTCAGATAATTTAACATAGGATGCAGAGACAAAAGAATGAGTGGCACCTGAATAAAATAAGACAATCACGAAATGTGATAAAACAGTAAATGTACCAATCACCACATCTATAGCAGCCTCTACATCACATGGTGTCAGTGCGCAAACCCTCGCCGGGACTACATTCGTCTACTGACCTCCACGAGGTGCCTGATATCCTCCTCGATAAGGCCTGGGAGCTGGGACCTGATCTGACTGACCTGGCATTCGTGTACCACGTGACCAGGTCTTCCGCAGCGATAACATACCCCTCTACCTACTTGACACTCCCCTAAATCACGTCTTCCACAAGTTTGACACACTAGGTAAGTCAGCGTACCCTGACTCCCATGGGGTCCTATCGTTAGCCGCTGATCTCTCCTATCTTCACCTCCTCTCCATGGAGACATCTTGAAAAACTCTGAGGTGCAGGCCTCTTCCTCTGACTTTGAGCTGCTAAACCCCTCTAAATACCACTCTCAATGATCACAGTTTTATCTACAACCTCTATAAATGTCCGAGCCCTGAAAAAAATCACTTGGCAAAAAAGTTCTGCTCCGTCCCTCTTCAAACTTCCTTACCTTTTTATCTTCATTAGGTGCTAGATGTGGAGCAAAATGCGACAACTCGATAAATCAAGTCGCATATTGGGATACAGTCATCTACCCCTGTACCGGATGCATAAACTCTGCTGCATTCGCACTCCGAATGATAGCATGGAAATACCACTCGAAGAACAGCTCCTTAAATCGGTCCCACGTCACTAGAACTAGAACCGGCCTCTACTCCTCAATTAGATTCGCTGATCTCCAATAGCGCTTCACCTCCCCTGTCAGTTTGAACGTCGCAAAAACCACTTTCTACTCATCTGTGCAAGGAAGCACAGCCAACGTCTCTTCAATATCCTGGACACAATTCTCAGTTACAATCTGGTCATCTCCTCCAGCAAAGGATGGAGGATTCATCTGCGTAAACTGCTCGATCGAACAGCCACGCTCCTTAGAGCTCTTGGCCATCTCAGCCATCACCTGCTGAGTGATGTTGCGTAGTACAGCCTGTCAACATCATGGTACTGAAAACTATATAATCATGGTATTGTAAGTTGTATAATCATGGTACTGAAAACTGTATAATCATGGTATTCTGTAATTACTGTAAAACATTACCACTGGCTATATATTCTGTAAATCATATCTTGAAAATACTGTAAAACGTGTTTCTTTACTATACCCATATTCTCAAGGCACACAAAAATTTAAAACATATTATACATACATGATCAATTGCATAAATTTCTATCGTGAATAATTATCTGATAAAAAAGTATAGTTTATACTAAAACATAGTAAAATTGCCTAGCATAGCAAATTTCCCTTACTTGATTCCTGCTAAAATCCCCCTATTGAGACGGGTCTTACACCCGCAGGGTTCTCCACTCAACACCTTGAAAATCATATATCCCAAAACAAAACATCACTATTTCTACGTCTACAGCATTTCTTACAACTGCTTGAAAACCAAATTCCGAATGAAAGACCTTACCTTGGATTTGGGATGAATTCCAACTTCATCCCACCGATGATCCGCTCCGGTAGACTTGCAGAGAACTCTACCAGGAGTGTCGTGGTGGCCTTAGATCGTCGATCCGGTGACTAACGGGGCCTAAATCGAAAAGAGAAGGGGGAAGGGCCGTAGGAGAAAGAGAGAGAGAAGAGAGTGGCGCTGATTTTCTGTGATTAAAATAAGTTTAGGGCTATTTATACTGTGGGCTTGGTCGATGAGCCACATCATCTCGTCGACGAGTCCTTAAGTAATTTCGTCGATGAACCTTACCCTTCGTCGATGAAATTTAGAGTTGCCCAAATTCTTCTCTCGGTATTTTCTTGTCAATGAAACGGAACCTCGTCGACGAGGTCTTGAAGAACCCTTGTGACAACCTAAATAAAGATGGAATTTAAATAATAAATAAGAAAGGAAATTATCAGAGGACTCATCGACGAAGATAGGATTCGTCGACGAGGGCATAAGAGAATTCGTCGACGAAGACTGAATTTCGTCGATGAGGAAATAAGGAGGGAGATTTTAAGCCAACTAAATTTCATCGAAGAGGACTGAATTTCGTTGACAAAATTATTAAAGGATTCATCGATGAATGGCGTGGCTCGTGACGAATCCCCTTTTCTATAAATATCAAAATCTGAATTTTTAACTTCACACTTAAGCAAACTATTTTCTCTCTCTCTTCCATTCGGCCCTCTCTCGCTCTCTCTCATCGATTTTGGGTGGGATTTATGCCGGATCGACAATCCAAAGCCACCACGACGCTCCTAGGGAAGTTATCTACAAATCTATCGGAGCAGATCGTTGGTGAAAGCAAGTTGGAAATCATCCCTGAGTTGAGGTAAGACTTTTTTAGCCAAATTTGGTCTTACGGTAGTTATAGGAAATGATATATGCATGGAAATACTAAAGTTTAATACTGGGAGTTTTCATTTTCAAGGTATTAATTAGGAAATCCTACGGGTGTGAGACCAGAGTTTATAGGGGCTTTTCTCAATAGCCAAATGAGGGAATAAATTAAAGCAGTTATTTTCATGCAAACTATTATTATTTATGAGAAAAGTTATTTTCGGGAAAGCATGTATTATATGTGTAGATTACGAAGGAAATGTATGTTTGAGAAAAATACTGCTACTACGTTGAAATATATATATGTATGAGATGCTAGAAATCATGATTTTTAGAATACAATGCATGGTTTTATATAGCAAATGTGTGGTATGAATATTATTTTATGTGGAGAAATACTATGATATGATAATGATATGAATGTAGTATGGTTTGAGAAATTATGAAAGAATATAGTACCTTATGATGTTGAAAATACATGATAAATTGATTATTTTCAGAATGATGTATTTATGTATGATTTCGGTGCGAGGCCTTATTTATATATGATTCTAGTGCGAGGCCGTGTTTATGTATAATTTTGGTGCAATGCCGTGTTTATGTATGATTTCGGCGCAAGGCCGTATTTATGAAACGATCGGCACGAGGCCGTATTTATGAAATATTTGACACGAGGCCGTGTTTATGAAATTATGAAAGATGCTATATTATCATGTACTATATATTATCAAAACCCAAATGTTAGTTTAGTTTAGTTTCAGGAGCTCGGTACCGTAGCTATGGATAGATCAGATATCTATGTTTAGATTAGTGCTAACCACCCCACGAGGGGGTGGGAGATGGATAGTCGATGTGGCTTTTAGTAGAGTGTGTACGTCCACTTGGTAGTTTGGACCAGGGTGTGGCGGGCCCATCGTACTTACAGACATTTTTTGACTCGGCAGTGGTCGGCCAACCATTGTCGGGTCCTGCCTTTGGGCTACACAACCCGTCATGGGGGTAATACATGACATCGACTAGCTATTCATCCTGAGTATGTTTTTAGTATTATCAGTTATAACAGATATTTTACGTACGATATGATTTATTAGCAAGTATGGAATTATATGATTATTCAGTATAATATGATGAACGTTTACAAAAATATGAAATGTATTGTATATGTATAATTGCATTAAATATTCATGTTGCCACACAGCTGTATTTAGTTTATTTTCCCTTATTGAGATGTGTCTCACCCCCAAACTTAATATATTTTTCAGGAGACCCTGAGTGACCGACTGGTCATGGCCACCGTTGAGTTAGTGATATTACCCCGTTAGGAGGGTAAGATTTTGTACTAGGGTCAGAATTATTTAGTGTTTGATCCTAGAGTTAGTTTGATGTTTATGAGGATGTATATAAATATAGTTAAATAATGTTGTAGTAAACTCTAGTATTATGCTTTATGGATGGATGATTTAGATCTTATGCTTGTTGCTGCTTAGGTTTCTGCTGTGATTGACAGGTGTCCCCTTTACCCACAGGTTCGGGTTGACTTTTCCATTTATTATGTTACATTTCATGTTAAGAAATTTGAGGATGTTACAACCCTCATTGACGAAACCCCTGTATTCGTCGACGAGGCCTGGAAATTTCTTGAAATTATTATAACCTCTGAAGTGAGATGTTATCGACAAACGCGGACCTTTTTTCGATAAAGTCTACTGCCTCCGTCTGTTCCTTTTTCCATTTTCCTCCTTCTTTATTATTAAAACACTATTATTCTTCGGGTCATTACATTAAATGTGTCTCATGCTTTTTAAAACTCCTCGAGTAGACCAGTATGTCATAAATGAAAACCACAATGAACTGGTCTAAATACTGGTGAAAATTCTATTCATCAAATCCATGAATATAGTAGGAGCATTCGTAACACCAAATGGCATAGCTAGAAATTCGTAATGTCCATACCTTGTTCTGAATGCTGTCTTTGAAATATCTTTAGTTTTAACTTTCACCTGGTGATAACTTGACTCGAGGTCGATCTTGGAATAGACTCGTGTACCCTGGAGTTGATCAAATAAATCATCTATATGGGGTAGAGGATACCTATTCTTAATTGTTACTTTGTTTATTTCCCTAAAATCTATGCACATCCTCATAGACCCGTCTTTCTTTTTCACAAATAACACTGGATCTCCTCAGAGCGAAACACTAGGTCTAATAAATCCTTTATTCAGTAAATCCTACAACTGATTCTTTAATTCTCCTAATTTTTCTGGATTCATTCGATAAGGTGCTTTAGAGATTGGCACTGTCCCTGGAAGTAATTTGATAGCAAAATCTATCTCGCGATTGGGAGGCAATCCAAGTAGATCTTTTGGAAAAATGTCTGGAAACTCCTTAACCATTGGTGTACTGACAAGTTTCAATTCATTTTTCGTCACCTCCTTTACATAAGCTATAAACCCTTGACATCTGTCCAGAAGTAGTCTTCTCGCCTACATGGCTGACAATAAATGAGGTGGGGAATGCACTCGTGATCCCACAAATCTAAATTCAGGCTTTCCTGGTGGTCTGAAAATCACTTATTTCATATGACAGTCGATACTAGCATGATTAGTAGCCGACTAATCCATACCCAGGATTACATCGAATCCATGCAAATCTAGCACAATTAAGTCAGTTGGTAATACTTTCCCCAGAATTTCTATTGAGTAACCCCTAAGCACCCTACGAAACCTCACGACTGACCCTGTCGGTGTTGCAACTAATAATTCAACATCTAATAACTATGCCTCAACACTCCACAATTTAACATATCCCGTAGCCACATTGGAGTGGGTGGCACCTGTATCAAATAAAACAATAGCTTAATGTGATAAAGCAGTAATGGTACCTGTAACGACGTCGTCTGCGGCATCCGCGTCTCCCAGCATCAAAGCATATACTCTCGCTGGAGCTACATTCCTATGCTAGCCTCCACAAGGCACCTGATAACCTCCTCAGTGCAGTTTGGGAGCAGGTGTGGTACCAGGTGGTTTAGGGCAATCTCATACTAAATTTCTCGATACATCACAGCGATAGAAGATGCCTCTCCTCGCTCGACACTACACCAAGTGTCTCTTTCCACATGTCTGACAAATAAGGTAGGTCTGGACTCCCTGAATCTCACGAACCCTTGTCTCTTGCCTTTGTACTATGCCATAATTACCTCTGCTCTGCTGGCCTCAACTAGATCCCTAGTGAAAGCTTGAAGGCATGGACCTCTTCTTCTATCCCTGCTCCTCTACACCCATCCGCTCACTAGCCTTAGTCACAGCTGCTCTATCTACCAATTCAGCAAAGTCCTGTACTTTCAACACTACTACCTACTTATAAGTTTCTCACCTCAAACCTCTTTTAAGCTACGTACCTTTCTTTGCCTCATTGAGTATGATGTATGGGGCGAAACGGGACAACTCTATAAACCTCGCCACGTACTGCTGGACTGTTTGTTGTCCTTGCTTCAAATTCAAAAGCTTTTCAACTTTAGGCTTCCTGATAGTGGCCGAAAAGTATTTTTCAAAGAACAAACCTTTAAAACGGCACCAAGTCATATCTATAGGCACCACCCTCTATTCCTTCAATAGTGTTACTGCAGTTCACCATCTTTTGGCCTCTCCTGTCAGCTTATAGGTGGCGAATAAGACTCTTTGTTCTTCAGTGCACTGCAGTACTGCCAATAGTTTTTCTATTTCCTACATCCAGTTTTCAACGATTGCAGGATCAACTCCTCCCAAAAATGCCGGAGGGTTCATCTTGGTGAATTTCTCTATTATGCACTTATGGCCTGAAGACAGGCCTCCCTACTCCCTGTACTCGGTGCGATCTTAGCCATAACTTGCTGGACTACACTACATAATATTGCATTTGAATCAACCCCGCCTGCACCCAAGTGCCCTACACCCTCACTACTGCTCGCATGGGCACTGCCACCCCCAGGATCGATCCTGAAAAGATAATAAACATAGCTTAGGGACCCTACCCTTATAATTTATGTATCTAACCAAAACTCTTAGTATCCCTTCTATCTTGACATCCTTATCTTAATTCAAGATTCAGTCATACACTT
Organism: Malania oleifera; assembly: GCF_029873635.1. Lineage (NCBI taxonomy): Eukaryota > Viridiplantae > Streptophyta > Magnoliopsida > Santalales > Ximeniaceae > Malania > Malania oleifera. The sequence continues at coordinate 30,288,203 of NC_080428.1, read as the reverse complement.
TAGAAACACAACCCGACAATAGTTTACTATGACTTTCCTGAAATTGTCACCCCAACAAAGACACAAAAACCACCACGGATGTCCTGCCTCCAACTGTAGAACAAAACCTCAAATCCTTTTCCTATACTCTAGTATTGTTTCTGTAGCACTCTAGAGTCTACAGAACTTAGCAACCTACGCTTTAATACCAAACTGTAATGACCTGCCTATTTTGCCATATTATTTTTTTCCACACAATAATAATATTAATAATTCTAACATCCCGCTAAACTATTATAATCATGAACAACCTGGACCCATGACTACTAGGGATATACCTGTCATACAACTCTGATACCTAAGTAGCGGAAACATAAAATTACATACACGTCATTCAACACAAAAAACTATACCAGAGTTCTACTGAATCTGTCACATACATACAATCGTCCAAAAAAGACCAAAAAGAATACTAGGGTCTCAATCCAAAAACCCATCTGACCCTATCTCAATCACTTACCCTACTGACAAGGTAGCTCGGTCCACTTCTACTGCTGCGGGGCTTTATTCACCCTCCTACCTAGATTTCCTGAAATGTTTGTAATGCTGGGGTGAAACACCTCCTAATAAAGAAGATAAACTAATATCAGTGTGTGACAACATGAGTATTTTTCGTGATATACATGTAATCAATACGTAATTCTTAACTTGTATAAATAGTTGTATCATATCTGAATAAAACATGATTTATCATAACATAACTTAACATATGAAATTTCTATACTTGGAAAAGCATCTTGTATAACCATATCATACTTGAATTATTACCTAGGATAGATAGATAGTTAGTTGTTGTCATGTCTTAACCCCCACATGAAATTGTTGTGCGGCCGGGAGGCGAGACCTACCAATGGCTGGATGACCAAGTTAACTCAAACATAGGTGTGTAAGTACGATGGGTCTGTTCCACCTGTGTCGGACTACCAGGGGAACTACGACACTCCCATAAAGTCACATCAACTGCCATATCCCACACTCTACATAATATGTGTGGTAGCACTAACGTAAACGTAAACGTAAATGTGAACATATAGCTATAGTACCATGCTTCGTGAAACTAAGCTAAGCTATCTGGGTTGTGATAACATATAATACATTTCATGATATTGAACATAGCAATTTCAAATTTCAGAGTAAAATATGAAATGATAATATTTTCTTGAAACTTGATTTAACTTGCATAATTGCAGCATTTATGTCATCATATCATAACGTAAAAAAAATCATGACACCGGCGCCAGCATAACATGACATACTTGTACATGAAATTCTTGCACTTGTTAACATAATATTCTTAAAACCATAGTTCTTGTACTATTTTTATGGTTTACCTAAAAACTACTATAACATGCTTATCTTGGAAAGATCATAATATTTCATTATAACGTATTTTGATGGAAATATTATACTCACGCCACACAAATGTAAATAGTCTCATAAACTCATAATTTGTTTTGAAATCATATTCTTTTTATAAAATGTGTTAAATCATTTCCCTGTTCAACAGCAGTGTTCTCAAACATAGTTCTATAACATACATATTTTCCTAAAAATAAATGTTGTATAATAATAAATAACTCCATGAAAATCGCTGACTTAATTTATCCCCTTACGTGACTTACTGAGAAGCTTACAAAAATAACCACACCTACTCTTGTGGTGTTCCCAGTCAAACAACCAAAAATTACACTTTTGTTATCTTTACCATGATCCCAATAAGGGGGGAGGGGGGTGAATTGGTATTTTAAAATTTATGCCCTAGGTAAATATCCTAACAACAGTATTTTCACAACCCTAAAGTCAATCTAGTGCATGTAAATTAAATCAATTGCAATATGTAGTGGAAATTAAATAGCACAATCTAATAAACTAAGCATGCACCAAAAAGCAGTAAAAATAAGCGAGACCAAGAAGTGTTATTGAGCTTCGGCAAATTGCCTATGTCCTCACCTTGGCTAACAAGCACAAGGATTACCACCATAATACTCACTTAAGTGGGTGAAGCGGCACCTAAACAGTCAGGTCAATTAGTACAGAGCTGACCTCAACCTTTACACACAATCCTTACCGGGATGGATTACCGCCCCCTCAAGCCATGCCTGGAATACAACATTATTTTTCTCAATCAACTGGTACAGTGATTATGCTTTCATGTAAAGCAGATATGTACCCAATATGCGTAATCACATACACATCAATAATATGGATACAATGTAAGCTCAGTGATGCAAAGAGTTATGCTAACAACACTCAATATTGTGTTTATCAATAAAATGCTCAAAAGTGTTCAATACAAGCAATATCTTGGAATTAAAGCAATGAACATTTCAATAGGAAATCAAGTTTCCAAAGATATCAATAAGATATTCAAACTAGTTCGAGAAGATTTTCTTCAATGAAATAGGCACACTACTAGTTTGAAAAATATATTTGCTTGTCGAAAATATTTTTGCACAACAAAAATCAAAGCTTGCTAGTCAATCCCAACAATGATTTATAATATGAAATCTGTGGGATAAAACTAAGCCAAACTCCCCAAAAAGAATATCAATAATCACACAAGCAAATGGGAGTTTTCTCAAAATCTAGCAATCACAAACACACTATATATGCTCTCACAATCGCAAAATGTTTCAAGGGAATGGAAATTTAAGAGTATTTGGACAAAAAAAGTATTTGCAAACGAGAGGATTCTTGGCTAATGAATTTGCTAATTAACTGCTAATCCTAAAAAATGAGCCTATATTTATAGGCAAGGTAAAAATTATAATCATTTGGGACTTTTTGGGAATTCTTAGAAAAGTTCCAAAATGTTTAAACACAATTAACCCAAAATGACCCGTATTTACCACAGTTAAAATATTTTTAAACCAGTGAGGTTCGGGTGGCTGAACCGTGGTTTGGTCACCCGAATGGAGACATCCACAAAAGATCTTCAAATTATTTTGGCAGCTCGAGTTCAAGTTCAATGGCCTGAACAAAAGTTAGAAACACTTCTTCAGATTTTTGGGTGCCCGGTCATAGGTTCGATAGCCCGAACTCATGTGAACTAAATCCCTTGGTAGCCCAAGTTGGTGAGTGATTACACATCTAAATTTCGTAATTAGATGTTTAAAATCATGCGTTAAAGATTATATTTTTAATTAAATGCTTAATTATGTTCAATAATTTAACATTGAGCTCGAATTACAATATTTGGATCATTACTCGATAATTTACGAATTTTTGGTAACTTATTATTTCAAGATATTTTTTGGACATTAAAGTCGAGATTAAAAATGTACATTTGTATATATGAGTAAGAGTTCAAATCAAAGTAATGTGCATGAAGCCAAATATCGAAGACCGGGCCACGAACCACATGCCTGCAAATGATGAGCCATGCACGCAGTTGTTTGAAGCCATGTGCGTGTGTAAAAATTGAAGAATCTATACTATGCAATGTGATAATTTTTGAAATTAAAGGAGACACAACGGGTGCCATGTGAGAAGACTATGTGGGCTTCATGCATATGAATCTGTGTCATGCAGTGAAAAGTGGGCAACAATCAAAGTCCAAAATTCGCTAGGAGACAACCTGCATGTATTTCAATATTTTAATCATAACTCTTTCATCTGACCTTGGATTGGTGTGCCTCAAGTGGCTTTCGTAAGCTTGCTAAGATATTTACAATTCATTGTGAAATATAGTTTTGCTATTTCGAACATTTATTAGGTCAAAATTAAGCTTGAAAGTGAAGTTGTTGTGTTGGACCATGTGCTTAAGGAAAATAGGAGTCTTGGGCCACCAAAATAATGGCCTATCTCAATAGGACACATGGCTAGGGAAAATATTAGAGGGGGAATAGGATATTTTATGGAAGAGGAGCGTTTATTGGGGAAAAGAGAGTAGCGGGAGGCAGCGGTGTGCAAGACAGTAGAAGACTCTTGGCCTCTCTCAAATTTTGGCTCTCTCTCTCTCTCTCTCTCTCTCCCTCTCTTTCTTGTATCTCTCTTCTTCTCTCTTTTCTTAGTTTAATGTTAGATTTATTTTTATTTTCAAAATTTTATTTTTCTTCAATTTAAAGTTGGGATTATTAATACTTTTAGTTTTGTTTAAAGTTTTTGTTAGAAATTTTATTATTTTCTTTTTCATTGTTGAAGCTTAAATTCTGTTTGGGTTATTTTTGAAGTCAGTTCTCAATATCATCGTTGGAATTAATTTTGGTTTCTTGATTGTGTTAAGTTTAAATTTAAGTTAGTATTAATTAATAAATTTATGGTTGAATGTTTCACTTGCATAATAAAATTTTCGTTTTTAGGCTTTTGTCCGAAAATTCAAACGCAAGATTTATTCCCTGTCTAAATGGTTAGATGTAGGATTATTTTTCCATAATTAATTTTGTTACCACCTATTTTAATGTGCCTGTTTCCTGTTTCTTTAGTGTGCGTTAGGTTCACAAATTAAATTTCACGTGGTTTTAATTTTGTCACAAAATCTCGAAAATCCTAGGAAACTAAATCTGAACTATGTTCAGTAAATTTTTCTTTTCTTAATTTCTTTTGGAATTACATGAGTTTAGAATTAAAATGCATTCCCTGAGGAGACGATCTGGTCCTTGGGCTAATTATTACACGACTGGACTTCTATAGTTAGGATAGCTTCCAAACTGCTTATTTTTTGAGTGAGTCAAGTTTTTGGAACCGTTGCCGGGGAAAGTCAGTTTTAGTTTGAAACTAGTATTTTTTTCATTATTTTAATATTTCTCATAAAAAAAAAAAGTTTTGAAAAAAAAAAAATTGGCTGCACTTGCACCACGCACGCTTATGGATTTTTTGTAGCCCACACGAACCACACAACCATCTTGCATCATATTGCCTAAGAATGCACAGAACTTTAACATTAAGCCTAGAATGATATCTGTGATATCTCAATTTTAAGGGATGGAGTGTGAAAATCCATGTCAGTATTTAACTAATTTTGAGCTTGCATGTGTTACATTCATAGATGTGACTGCTACTAATCAGGCAATTAGATAACATCTATGTATTTTTTCATTTAAAGACAAGACTAAGACGTGGTTTAGTTCTCTTAAACTTAATTCTATCTCTAGTTGGGTTGATATGCAAAACAAATTTTGACATAAATTTTTTCCATTATAGAGAACTCAATTTTTGCAAGAACAGATCAGTCGATTCATGCAAGGAGCTGATGAGACATTTCATGAAAGCTATGAGAGATTTAGAGATTTGATTAACATGTGTCCCCACCATGGATTTGAATCATGGTGCCTGGTCAACAATTTCTACATTGCATTGACTCCTGTATCGAAACAGTTCATTTATACTATGTGCTCAGGATATTTCTTCGACAAGGAGCCTGATGAGGCATTGGATTTTTTGGATCATTTAGCTTACTATGCTCAGTAGTGGAACACTTGGATTGATAGAAGATCAATTGCAGATCAACCATTGAGGGCAATACATGGTGGAGAGTGGAATGAATTGAAAAATGATTTTTGTGTTGAAGCACGTCTGGTTGAACTCACCAGAAGAGTGGAGGCTATGGAGATGGAGAAGGAGAATAGTATAGAGAAACTTTGGAATCAACCTTCTTAGTCCTATATACCCCCTTATCAGTCGTCATATCATCAAACTGCCTTTCAATAGCAGTATCATCCGCAACAAATCCCCCAAAGTTATGCACCTTCAGGAGTTCAATCTAATGCAGCACCTGCTCCACTGGAGAAGTCTCCTGAGGATGCCTTTCAACAGTTCAAGCAAATTCAAGTCATAACTAGCAATCAGTACACTTAGGCCATAAATGAATTGCGGGACACCATTAATGAGATGAGCACATAGTTGACTATCTTAGAAAAAGGGGGAATTTCTGGTAGAACCTAAGCCTAATCCTTGAGAATACTAGCACCAATAGAAACAAATACATAATGTTTCTCTTGAGACAGCAGGGGTCGTTATTACTTCAAGAAGTGGAAAAGAAGTTTTCCAACCTAAGATACTTACTGATAGACCAACAGTTGTCCCCACACCTGAAGTTACAACTGAAATAGATAAGGTCAAAGAAAAATTAAAGGAAGCAAGCCCAGAATTAAAGAAGTCAGTTAACGTGGAGGGTGAGACCAGTAAGGAGTACCAACCTGTGGTACCTTACCCTTAGAGATTGATAGTCGTGGAACCATCAGTCACTACTAGACTAAATATCAAGGAATGCAATGTCGAAGCGAATCCCTACAAGTGGTACGGTGATGGGTACACCCAATAAAGAGGGTGAGCAGACTGGTGAGAATTTAACTTTTAAAGCACCAGGTAAAATTTTTAATGCTAATGCTTCTAGCGAACCAAAGGTAACTGTTCTAACACCTATGCCTCAAAGACCAATTCTTAAAGAAGTGAAATCCGTGGAAAATATACTAAATAATGATCCCTTCTTGTTAAAACAAGGTCATCTGCATATGTCTTGACTGGTACCTCAGAATATATTGATTTATTTGATGCTAATGTTTGTGCAGGTAAAAAGACAAATTCGTTGTCGTGACTTAAATTTGGAGACTAGCTGGTTCAATTTATGGACCTGCACCCACTAGATGAAATTCCTCTAGAGCCTCCGCAACACAGATTGTGATGTTTTTCTTTCCCTTATTTTCCTTTTGTTTTACCTTATTTTATTTTTAGTTAATTTTTAGGTACATTTTTCTGTAGTTTCAGTTTTTCTCTTCCATTACTTCTCCTTCCAAGTACGCTCTACTTCTCCCGTGCACATCTTCTTTATCTCCCTTATGCTTTCACATTGAGGACAATGTTCCACTTTAGTTGGGAGGTGATAATTTGCATTTGACCTTGTGCACACCCACTTATTGAGTTTCGCATTAACAAAAAAAGAAAAAAGAAAGAAAGAAATAGTATTGAAGATAAATGATTATGCCATGATTAACACTCATTTATACCCTTCACATACTTCCATATAACCTAAGAATTACACACTCGAGTCATTTGTGAGTAGTTTCCATTTATATGACTTTGTAACTCCATGAAGAATTGATTGGCTATATAAACTTTTGTATTTACGTGGTATCTCATGAGGCTAAATAGACACATTTATGTGATTCATTGCACTTAGGGTTCTTTGTGAGCACTGAGAGAACACCCATGACGACTATGACACCTTGTGAGGTATCCTTGAGCTATTTATCATCCTTTTGAGTGTTAACATCAAATCATAGTTCATGAAACTCAGTTCTCCTTTCTTCTGGACAATTCTTTATACACTAGTCTCTGTTTTTGGCTTGCTAGCCTAGATGTGACATCTAGTGGGAAGATAGAAACCTAGGTCTTGTAGCCTACTCAAGATGTGAAGGTTGAGCCACCCCTAGGGATATACTTATTTCATGGACTATTGTTCGAGCTTAACTCACATGGGTAGTATGAAGACAACAAAAGAAGTGTAATGATTGTCTAGATTGATAGTGAAAAGGAAGAACTGAAGAATGAGCAAAAAAAAAAAAAAGAATAAAATAAAAACAAAAGAAATAGAAATACACATTAAGTGAAAGATTTATACATGCTCCACACAAATACCACAAAAAGTCTGGGACACAACACACGTTCTCAACATATGAAGACTCTTCAACCGCTCAATGCTTCATATGTATTCACGCCAGGTTTGTGAATAAGTTGATATAGGGTGGTCTTGGTTGGACATGGTGAGTAGGTGAGAAGATGCTGGGGTGAAGAACCCAACACCTCACAAATAGGTTGGATCCTTTTCAGACTAGTCCACTATATACATTTAGCATTTGTTCCTTGCATTATATAGGATGTTTGATCACGATACTCTTCCTCACATATGACGAGTGAAACCATTCATTTAGAGTATTTTTGAGGGTACACCAGTTAAGCTGAATCAAAACGATCGTTCTGTAGGTGTCCACTGGTATCTTGGGTGTAACGAGTCATACACATTACACTTACCTCAAGATTTCGCTTGTTTATACTTAGATTTATGACTACATTAACTCTGAATTGTATTGCTAGTTAACTTCATGAGAGTATATTGTTCTTAACGACCATATAACGATGAGACTAGCATGAATGACTTACTTCAGAGTTGTGTGCATTGTATATGATGAGCTTGTGTGAAATTTGGTTATACTCCTGTATATGAAACGACATGGTTGTGTCATATGTGCAATTCTTTCATGTTTGTTTGAATTAGTATTTGTTGATACCGCCATGGATTTCATTCACGTTATTTGTTAGAGACTAGAAAAACATTAGTTGGGGTGGGGTGATTATGCATTTAAATTTCATAATTAGGTGTTTAAAATCATGCATTAAAGATCATATTTTTAATTAAACACTTAATTATAGCCAATAATTTAACATTAATCTCGAATTACAATATTTGGATCATCATTCCATAATTTACGAATTTTTGGTACCTTATTATTGCAGGATATTTTTTAGACATTGTTGATTAAGGTGTAATCCCAAGAGGGGGGGTGAATTTGATATTAAAAAAAAATTAAGCCACTTAATTTCCTTTTACACACTTCTTATCAATTTACCAACTACTTCTTGTTGCTCAATTATATATGTGTGTGGCAATCCTATCTATGCATGCAATATACTCAATTTAAATATAACGCGGAAAATAAAGAGTAGAGGGAAGAGAGAAGACAAACGTGATTTTACGAGATTTAGCTGACTTCGCCTACGTCCTTGCCTTGAGCAACCACTCAAGGATTCACTAAAAACCCTGCTCCTTAAAGTGGGACGGAGCTTCCCTTACAAACATCTGCTTATAAGAGGTACAACTCCCTCCTTATCCGCTGCTCACAAGAGGTACAACTTCCTCCTCACACCCGGTTCACAACCCGAACCGTGTTTACAATGAAATTTGAAAATAACTCAAAACAATGCTTCTTACAAAAGCCAGTGAGTACAATTCAATTTCCTAGCACATTAACATATGATATAACTTAAAGCACGTGAATGTATGAAAATGATAAACTCTTTTTATGTATGATATGCCTCAACACACGAATCCTTTTTTAACCAAAACTTTCAAGTAAAGATAAATTCAAAACGTTTTGGAATAATCTAGGGTTCTTGGTTCACTTTGCAAAAATGCACACTTATATAATTGAAGTGAACTTGTTGGAAAAAACTTTTCCTTGAATATACACTCAATCAAAATCACAAAGTTTTATTTCAAGTACTCAACCACAAAACTGAGTATATTAATTTGTAGAAAAATATCCCTCAATTAAAATTATATTTATAAGTATCAAGGATATTAAATCAAGTTCTAATGTATCTAAAGATAGATCCTTTTAGAAACCACACACTTGAATCAAACCTTTCAATTAGTCACACACCATAAAACAAATAATGATCTTGTTTAAAATAGCTTGGTATATATAAAGATACTTTCAAGATCACTCTTTTAATAAAAAACTAGGTTTTTCAATAGGAAGCCCTTTGAGAAAATATATGTATATTTATGTACTCTTGAACTAAGATTTAATCTACCAAGTTAGATAAACTTTCTCAAGTAATGATCTCTTAGAAAATTAATTTTTGTACGAAAGGCACACTCAAGATCAATACTTTTCAATACTAGTTAAGAACAACCAATGAGATGATATGTAAAAATCACAAGAATAATAACTTGAAAGGTCAAACCTCAATACTAGATTGAAGTATAGTAGAGTAACCAAGTTACCTTTGAAAATCTGAATTGATTTGCCCAAGCTTGAAGATATGAGATTGATGTATAGGCAAACGAATAGCACTAATCAACAAACTTGCAACAAGGTGGGTTCTTCTCTTTCTTGTGTGTCTCTCTCTTTTCTAGGGTTTAGATATTCATAATATATAGTATATCACCCTTAGAATTGATCTCAGTCGTTGGATCAATAAGATACCTCGCATGTCTTTTTAATAAAGAATTGATTTTTAGGCTTTCCGCGAGTTCAGGCAATCGAACTCGACTTCAGGCCCCAGAAGTGTCAACTTCAGGCTCCTGAGGTACCAAGGTCAGGCGACCGAGGTACCTCTGCCAGGTTCTGTCTTTCCCATTTAATTCTTTAGGTGACCGAACTTAATCTTCAGGCAACCAAAGAAAATCTTCAGGCAACTGAAGTGATGTTCAGGCTACCGAAGTCCAAATTTTTATTTTCCTTTTTCTAATTTTAGAAAATGCTTTGCTCTTTTTCTTGGCCTTTTATAAAACATATTTTCCATGATTTCTAAAACATTTCTAAGTCCATGAAGGTTCCCTAATGATATACATGAAATGCATGAATCCTAAAATCATTCTAAGTTATGTTGAGCATCAAGATAAATCATACAAAAATGTAGATACATGAGTTCTAAATACCCTTTCCCAAGATATTCTTGAACTTTGCCACTTGCATCTTGATTCTCGTACTCTTTGAGTTCCATGGATCTTGCCAAGATTTGTTAACTTTCCATGCATGCTTAGTGTAAGTCCTGTTCACAAACTCAATGCACATATCAAATATCAAGTGATTTGTCACTATCAAAAAAGGATTGGACTCGTAGAGTCAACAATCTTCCCCTTTTTGATGATGACAAATGTACGAGCTAAAATATATATATATATATATAATGGGTTACGCCTAACAAGGCTCCCCCTCAATTAATGCATCAAATGACAATGTGATATTATTATTTGAATCCATTTTATTATTTTTGCTTCTAGATTCTCTCCCCCTTTTGACATCAACAAAAAAGTGTATAATAACTAAGTCAAGAGTAAACGTACCCTTATGTTCTTCTCCCCTTAGAAATTTTATGGTTTTGAAATGTGTCCAATTGTTGATACCAAATATTGAATAATGCAGATACCAAGTGATGATTATTAAGTGATGTTGCTCCCCCTTAATTATATCATCTAAAAAGACTGTAAGCAACCTCTCGACTATGCATGAGACCTAATTCACATCTAATTTGTATAAATCTATCCTCCGAAAGTGGTTTTGTGAATATATCAGCCCATTGTTCATCCATGCATACAAACTCAAGTCTTACACCCCCTTTTTGTACATGGTCACGAAGAAAGTGATGTCGTATTTCTATATGCTTAGTTCGTGAATGTAATATGGGATTCTTTGAGATATTTATTGCACTCGTATTATCGCATCTTATGGGAATTGTTTCATAGCTTAATCCAAAATCCTTCAGTTGTAGCTTCATGTAAAGTGTTTGAGCACAACAACTACCTGCCACTATGTATTCAGCTTCTGCTGTGGAAAGAGCGATTAAATTTTTTTTTTTGGAAAATTAAGAGACCAAGGAGTGTTCTAAGAAGTGACAAGTACCACTAGTGCTCTTCCTATCCACTTTACTACCTGCATAATCAGCATCTGAATAACTAAGAATCTCAAATGATGTGTGCTTAGGATACCATAACCCAATTTCCACGGTTCCTATCAAATATCTAAGTATATGTTTAACAGCTTGCAAGTGAGACTCTTTTGGAGCAGACTGAAATCTTGCGCACAAACATACGCTAAACACTATATCTGGTCTACTGGCAGTCAGGTATAGCAAGCTACCTATCATTCCACGATATAGTTTGACATCTACTGGTATACCTTGTTCATCTTTATCTAATTTCATTGAAGTGCTCATAGGTGTACCTAGTATTTTTCCGTCTTCCATGTTAAATTTTTTGAGTAGGTCTCTAATATAATTTGATTGATTTATGAATATTCCATGATTTTCTTGTTTAATCTGAAGTCCTAGGAAGAAATTTAGTTCACCCATCATGCTCATCTCAAATTCATTTTGCATTGTATTGGCAAATTCATTACTCAATTCTTTATCGGTAGCGCCAAAGATGATGTCATCTACATATACTTGCACTAGGAGAATATCATCTTTATTAGCCTTTATGAATAGGGTTGTATCTATCTTTCCTCTTATAAACCCATTCTCTAATAGAAATCAGCTTAGCCTTTCATACCAAGCTCTAGGAGCTTGCTTTAAACCGTACAAGGCCTTTGTTAGTTTATAAACATGATCTGAATTCTTATGGTTTTCAAACCCTGGGGGTTGTTCTACATACACTTCCTTATTTATGTAGCCATTTAAAAATGTGCTTTTCACGTCCATTTGATATAGCTTGAAATCCTTAAATGCTGCATATGCTAATAAAATTCGTATGGCTTCCATCCTAGCTACTGGGGTAAATGTTTCTTCAAAATCTATACCTTCTTCTTGGTTGTATCCCTGAGCTACTAATCTAGCCTTATTTCTCACAACTATTCCATTTTCATCTTTCTTATTCTTTTATATCCATTTGGTCCCTATGATTGACTTATCCTCTGGTCTAGGAACTAAAGTCCATACTCTATTTCTTTCAAATTGATTTAATTCCTCTTACATGGATAGCACCCAAGATTCATCCTCTATAGCTTCACTCACATTCCTAGGTACTTCTTGTGATAAAAATGTACAATGACTCATCATGTTCCTAAGAGAGGAGCGAGTGGATACTCCACGTAATGGTTCACCTATTATTTGATCTATGGGATGATTCTTTATGTATTTCCATTCTCTAGGTGGTTCATTAGCCTCATTTGTAGTTTGATCAATTTCAATGGATGGTTCATTAAGTTCAATTTTCTTTTCTGAATCATTCTCAATTGATAATTCTTTTAGTTCCTTGTTTAATTCAAGTTCATCTTCATCAATTCTTTTGAGGAAGGGATTTGTCTCATTGAACACTACATGAATAGATTCTATGACCATCGATGTTCATTTATTATATACTCTATAGACTTTACTATCTAAGGCATACCCTAGGAAGATACCTTCATCAGATTTTACATCGAATTTTCCTAAATGCTTATTGTCTCTAAGCACAAAACACTTACAGCCAAAAACATGAAAATATGATATGTTTGGTCTATGTCCATTCCATAACTCATAAGGAGTCTTATTAAGTGATGGTCTAATTAGAACTCTATTTAGTACATAGCAGGCGGTATTCACGGCCTCGCCCCAGAAGTATTTGGGTAATTTATGTTCGTTAAGCATAGTTCTGGCCATTTCTTGTATAGATCTATTCTTTCTTTCAACTATGCCATTTTGTTGTGGTGTTCTAGGAGCTGAAAAATTATGGCAATTCCTAATGAGTTACAATAGTCTTCCATGCCTTGATTTTTAAACTCTATACCCCTATCACTTCAAATTTTGATAATTGTGTATCCCTTTTCATTTTGTACTCTCTTGCATAGATTTATAAAATTTTCATATTCTTCATCTTTATGACCTAAGAATAGTAACCATGTGTATCTTGAGAAGTCATCAACTATGACAAAAACGTATGATTTTCCTCCTAAACTCTAAATTTGGTTTGGTCCAAATAAGCCTAAGTGCAACATTTGAAGTGGCCTAGTAGTGGAGATCTCTTTCTTCTTCTTAAAGCTTGTTCTTGCTTGTTTTCCTGGTTGGCATGCATCACAGATTTTATCTTTCACAAATTTTGTCTTGGGCAGTCCCTTAACTAATTCTTTCTTAACTAATTTTGAAATTAAATCCATGTTTCCGTGTCCTAGTCTCCTATGCCAAATCCAACTTATTTCATTCATAGTAGATAAGCATGTTACACTTTGTGGAGTTAGGTTATCAAAACTTGTGGTATATACGTTTTCATGTCGCTTAGCAATGAATAGTATCTTATTATTAGTTTTGTGTTCAACTATGCACTTGTCATGTTCAAATGATACTTTGTAGCCTTTATCACATAGTTGACTTATGCTCAATAAATTGTGCTTTAGACCTTCAACTAATAAAACATCATCAATAATGAGTGAGGAATCATTACCGACTTTACCGACACCTGTGATCCTTCCCTTAGCATTATCTCTAAAAGTAACAAACCCTTCATCCTTGAGTGTGAAGGATGTGAATTTTGATTTGTCTCCGGTCATGTGGCGTGAGCATCCGCTATCCATATACCATCTATCTTTTGAAGATGTGGATCTTAAGCAAATCTGTAAGACACAATTAAACAACTAGCTTTGGTACCCAGATTGTCTTGGGTCAAGGAGGGTTAGTGCTAGTTTGACCTTTCACCTTCCATACTCTCTTAATTTTTACATCTTTATTTTTCAAAGGGCAATCAAATTGTATGTGACCCAACCTTCTACATTTAAAGCATGTAATATATCTATAATGATTCTTAGTTGGAACAAATGACTTTGATTCTTTTGTGAAATATCCCATGTAAAGTTGTCTTTTCCTTATATTTTCTTTACCATTAAAACCGAGCCCTTCTTTTTCTAGAGAATTTCTTTGAGATCCTAAAAGCTTTTCAAAATTGTTTTGTCCTTCAGTAAATTTACAGATAATTTCAAATTTGTATTTCAAGTCCTTTTCTAACTCCTCAATTTTCAACTCTTTATCCTTTATGAAAGATATATGGGATTCATTTTAGTGTTCAACAAGATTTGAAAGTTCTTTGACTTTGCTTCTTAACTAAGAAATTTTCTTTGTTTTCTTCTCAAGCATTTTAATAGTGTATAGGTATTCTTGTTTGAGTTCATCATATGACATCATATCATTTTCATTTTCAGATTCACTAGAGTAGTATGAAGATGATGAACGAGATGATTGTACCTCAAGGTCATCATGTGCCATTAGACACAGATTAGCAACCTCGTTGTCGCTGGATTCAGATTCTAAACTTCTAGTGTTGTGTGTATCCTAGCCAACTTTCAGCACCTTCTTCTTTTTCTTTGAAGCTTTTATGAGTTTGGGGCACTCGGGCTTGATGTGTCCAACTTCTCGGCAATTGTAGCATGTTGGTGGATCCTCCTTCTTTTTCTTCATGCTTTGCTCTCCTCTTTTCGGTATAGAGTTCCAAAATTTTCTGTTGAACTTTTTGTTCTTCTTCAAGAACTTTCCGAACTTCTTTGTTAGCAAGGCCATGTCATCATCTGTTTCGGAATTGCTTCCTTCCCTTGAATAGCTTGATGATGCCTTAAGTGCAGTGACCTTCTTAGCTTCGCTTTGTTCATTTTTCCTCTCGTTTATCGCCAGCTCATAGGTGATAAGTGATCCAATGAGTTCGTCCACCTACATCTCCTTGAGATTTCTCCCTTCTGCTATTGCAGTAGCTTTTGCTTCACACACTGGAGGTAATACCCTGAGTATTTTCCTGATCAACTCATAAGAGGGGTAAGTTTTTCCAAGAGCATTTAAAGAGTTAATGATGTGTGTGAATCTAGTGTACATGGATTGTATGGATTCATCAATCGTCATTTTAAATGCTTCATATTTACTAGTAAGCATATCTATTCTGCTATCCTTTACTTCCTTAGTGCATTCATATGTAACTTCTAATTTTTCCCAAATTTCTTTAGCTGAGTTACATGCCATTACCCTATTAAATTCATTGACATCTAGTGCACAGAAAAGTAAATTCATGGCTGTGGCATGACTTTGAACTAAGTTCCAATCCTCTTTAGTATATTCATCTTCAATTTTAGGTACATTAATCTTATCAATGACTTTCATGGGAATGTCATTTCCTTTAGTCACAATTTTCTAGACCTTCCAATCTACATTCAGTAGATATATGCATATCCTTCGTTTCCAATAGGTGTAATTTACACCACAAAAAATGGGTGGTCTAGTGGATGAGTGTCTCTCACCAAATGGAGTTACACCAATGTGTGTTATGTGATCGTTTTACAAATTAACTATCAAGTCTAAGTAAACCCGCTCGGATACCAAATGTTGATTAAGGTGTAATCCCAAAGGGGGGGTGAATTGGATATTAAAAAAAAATTAAGCCACTTAATTTCCTTTTACACACTTCTTATCAATTTACCAACTACTTCTTGTTGCTCAATTATGTATGTGTGTGGAAATCCTATCTATGCATGCAATACACTCAATTTAAATATAACACGGAAAATAAAGAGTAGAGGGAAGAGAGAAGACAAACGCGATTTTACGAGGTTCAGCCGACTTGGCCTACGTCCTCGCCTTGAGCAACCACTCAAGGATTCACTAAAAACCCTACTCCTTAAAGTGGGGTGGAGCTTCCCTTACAAACAGCTTCTTACAAGAGGTACAACTCCCTCCTTATCCGCTGCTCACAAGAGGTACAGCTTCCTCCTCACACTCGGTTCACAACTCAAACCGTGTTTACAATGAAATCTGAAAATAACACTCAAAACAATGCTTCTAACAAAAGCTGGTGAGTACAATTCAATTTCCTAGCACATTAACATATGATATAACTTGAAGCTCGTGAATGTATGAAAACGATAAACTCGTTTTATGTATGATATGCCTCAACACATGAATCCCTTTTTAACCAAAACTTTCAAGTAAAGATAAATTCAAAATGTTTTGGAATAATCTAGGGTTCTTGGTTCACTTTGCAAAAATGCACACTTATATAATTGAAGTGAACTTGTTGGCAAAAACTTTTTCTTGAATATACACTCAATCAAAATCACAAAGTTTTATTTCAAGTACTCAACCACAAAACTGAGTATATTAATTTGTAGAAAAATATCCCTCAATTAAAATTATATTTATAAGTATCAAGGATATTAAATCAAGTTCTAATGTATCTAAAGATAGATCCTTTTAGAAACCACACACTTGAATCAAACATTTCAATTAGTCACACACCATAAAACAAATAATGATCTTGTTTAAAATAGCTTGGTATATATAAAGATACTTTCAAGACCACTCTTTTAATAAAAAACTAGGTTTTTCAATAAGAAGCCCTTTGAGAAAATATGTGTATATTTATATACTCTTGAACCAAGATTTAATCTACCAAGTTAGATAAACTTTCTCAAGTAATGATCTCTTAGAAAATTAATTTTTGTACAAAAGGCACACTCAAGATCAATACTTTTCAATACTAGTCAAGAACAACCAATGAGATGATATGTAAAAATCACAAGACTAATAACTTGAAAGATCAGACCTCAATACTATATTGAAGTACAGTAGAGTAACCGAGTTCCCTTTGAAAATCTGAATTGATTTGCCCAAGCTTGAAGATATGAGATTGATGTATAGGCAAATGAATAGCACTAATCAACAAATTTGCAACAAGGTGTGTTCTTCTCTTTCTTGTGTCTCCCTCTTTTCTAGGGTTTAGATATTTATAATATATAGTATATTACCCTTAGAATTGATCTTACCCGTTGGATCAATAAGATACCTCGCATGTCTTTTTAATAAAGAACTGATTTTTAGGCTTTCCCGGGAGTTCAGGCAACCGAACTCGACTTCAGGCTCCAGAAGTGTCAACTTCAAGCGCCTGAGGTACCAAGGTCAGGCGACCGAGGTACCTCTACCAGGTTATGTCTTTCCCATTTAAATCTTTAGGCGACCGAACTTAATCTTCAAGCAACCGAAGAAAATCTTCGGGCTACTGAAGTGAAGTTCAGGCTACCGAAGTCCAAATTTCTATTTTCCTTTTTCTAATTTTAGAAAATACTTTGCTCTTTTCCTTGGGCCTTTTATAAAACATATTTTCCATGATTTCAAAAACATTTCTAACTCCATGAAGGTTCCTTAATGATATACATGAAATGCATGAATCCTAAAATCATTCTAAGTTATGTTGAGCCTCAAGATAAATCATACGAAAATGTAGATACATGAGTTCTAAATACCCTTTCCCAAGATATTCTTGAACTTTGCCACTTGCATCTTGATTCTCGTACTCTTTGAGTTCCATGGATCTTGCCAAGATTTATTAACTTTCTGTGCATGCTTAGTGTAAGTCTTGTTCACAAACTCAATGCACAGACCAAATATCAAGTGATTTGTCATTATCAAAACAAGATTGGACTCGTAGAGTCAACAGACATTAAAGCCAAGATTAAAAATATACATGTGTACTTGAGTAAGAGTTCAAATCAAGGTCGTGCACATGAAGCCAAATATTGTAGACCGGACCATGAGCCACATGCCTGCAAATGACGAGTCGTGCATGCAGTTGTTTGAAGTTGTATGCGTGTGTAAAAACTAAAGAATCCGTGCTATGCAATGTGATAATTTTAAAAACTAAAGGAAACATAAAAGAGAATCGGGTGTCGTGTGAGAAGACTACATGGGCTTCATGCACATGAATCCATGTCATGCAATAAAAAGTGGGCAACAATCCAAGTTCGAAATTTTCTAGGAGACAATATGAACGTATTTTGGTATTTTAATCATACCTCTTTCATTTGACCTCGTATTGGCAAGCTTATTAAGACATTTACAATTTATTGGGAAATAGCCTTTTGATAATTTGAACGTTTACTTGGTCAAAATTAGGCTTAAAAGTGAAGTTGCTGCGCTAGGCCATGTGCAGTGCTTAAGGAAAAAAAGAGTCTTGGGGCACCAAAAAAATGGTCCATGCGCCTATATCAAGAGGAGACATGGTTAGGGCAAAATATTAGAGGGGTAATAGGATATTTTATGGAGGAGGAGGGTTTATGGGTGAAAAGAGACCAGCGGGAGGTGGCAGTGCGTAAGACAGCAGAAGACTCTTGATCTCTCTCAGATTTTTAGCTCTCTCTCTCTCTTTCTTTTTTCTTTCTTTTATCTCTCTTCTTCTCTCTTTTCTTAGTTTAATGTTAGATTTATTTTCATTGTCAAGATTTTATTTTTCTTCAATTTAAAGTTGGGATTATTAATACTTTTTGTTTTCTTTTTAAGTTTCTGTTAGAATTTTTATTATTCTTTTTTACATTGTTAAAGCTTAAATTCTGTTCGAGTTATTTTTGAAGTCAGTTCTCAATATCATCGTTGGAATTAATTTTGGTTTCTTGATTGTGTTAATTTTAAATTTAAGTTAGTAGTTAATTAATAAATGTATGGTTGAATGTTTCAATTGCGAAATAAAGTTTTCATTTTTAGGATTTTGTCCGAAATTTTAAACGTAGGTTTTATTCTCTGTCTAAATGGTTAGATGTAGGATTATTTTTCCGCAGTTAATTTTGTTACCACCTATTTTAATCTGCTTGTTTCTTGTTTCTTTAGTGCGCGTTAGGTTCATAAATCAAATTTCATGTTATTTTAATTTTGTCACATAATCTTGAAAATCCTAGGAAACTGAATTTGAACTATGTTCAATAAATTTTTCTTTTCATAATTTCTTTTAGAATTACACGATTTTGGAATTAAAATGCATTCCCTGAGGAGACGATCTAGCCCTTGGCTATTACACTACTGAACCCCTATACTTGGGATAGCTTCCAAATTGCTCATTTTTTGGGTGAGTTAGTGAGAGGTCCTTTTCAGGTGGTTCGGGCGCCCGTGGAAGGTGTGTACAAAATTGTTCGATCGCCCGAAAGCGTAAGTCAACTGTTGACTTCTCAATAGTTTGGGCACCCAACAAGTTTTTAACTCCTGGGGTTTGGTTGCCCGAGCTCTCTCAAATTCCTTAATAATATTCATTTAAGTGCATTTTTAACACTCATGTACTTTGTATGATATATGTGCATGAGTGTTGGGACCTAGAATCATACTAGGGTCTTACTGAGCTTATCATATATCCTATATGCATGACATGCAGATAATTAATACTGACCATATCCCTAGTTACTATTAAAGACCCATATTACATAAATTGAATTTACAATATGAAATGAAATCTTCAGGGTGTTCATGTCTTACTTCAAGTGTCATTCCTTGAGATGCTCACCTAAGCCTGCACATACACTTGAAAACCATCAAATACCTAAGTATTTTTCATTATCAAAACCTGGTGTGACCTATAAGGTTAACATTCTCCCTCTTTTTGATGATGACAAATACATCATGCGAAAAATGGGCATAGCCTTAGAATGCTCCCCCTAACAGTGTGCATTATGTAAAACTTTAAATAATTTTCCATTTAAGTTCAATTCAACCCAATTTTCAAGTCAACCCATTTTTTGCCCTCTTATTTATCTCCCCCTTTTGGTAAGAGCAAAAAGGGCCATGAAACTAATAGCCTTAGGCAATGGGTAAGAATCATTTGTATACAAGATAAGTTTGGAAATTATTTAAAAAATTTCAGCAGCATGCCATTTGAAAGTAGGACATTTCCCAAAAAAATTTATGTATAAAAATGACCTATTTTGAGTTTTTAAGACCTAACAGTTTATCCATAACTAGTCAACTCAAGCAGTTCCAGTATGATCAATACATAAAACATAAATGCAATCATCATCATGTAGTAGATATAAGAAATGTGCATTGTAAAGTATAATCAATTTCATAAAGTCCAAGCCAATGAAAGATATCAATAGTTATATTAGTTGTTAGACTTTAAAATCATTTGAAAGCTCCCCCTAAATTTATGCAATCTATGAAATATCTAGGAAGCATCTCTACTATGCATGAGACCTAATTCATGTCAAATTTGTATGAACCTATCTTCTGGAAGTGGTTTAGTGAAAATATCTGCCCACTGCTCATTAGTGTATACAAACTCAAGAGCCACATCCCCTTTCTACACATGATCACGAAGGAAGTGATGTCTAATTTCAATGTGCTTTGTTCGTGAATGTGAGATAGGATTTTTAGAGATGTTGATTGCACTAGTATTATCACATTTAATTGGTACTATATCATAGTGCAACTCGAAATCCATAAGTTGTTGTTTCATATAAAGAATCTGAGCACAACAACTTCTAGCCGCGTTATATTTTGCTTTGGTTGTGGATAAGGCGACTGAGTTTTGTTTCTCGGAGAACTAAGAAATGAGAGATTTTCCTAAATAGTGACAAGTGCCACTAGTGCTCTTTCTATAAACCTTACTACCGGCAAAGTCAGTATCAATATAACTCATAATCTCAAAGGTAGTATGCTTAGGGTACCATAAGCCTAACTCTATAGTTCTAACTAGATACCTAAGGATTCGTTTAACTGCTATTAGATGAGATTCCTTAGGAACGACCTAAAACCTATCACACATGCACACACTAAACATAATATTAGGCCTACTAGTAGTGAGATATAAAATACTCCCAATCATGCCACGATACAATTTCACATCAACAGGGATCCCTTGCTCATCTTTATTAAGTTGAATGGAAGAACTCATAGGGGTACCAAGAATTTTACAATCTTCCATATTAAATTTCTTTAGCAAGTCCCTAACATATTTGGATTGGCATGTGAAAGTTCCATATTTGGCTTGTTTAATTTACAGCCCTAAAAAGAAACTAAGCTCACCCAGTATGCTCATTTCAAATTCACTTTGCATGCATTTGATAAACTCATTACACAACTCATCATTAGTTGCTCCAAAAATGATATCGTCAACATAAATTTGAACTAGGAGTATATTATCATTTTTGAATTTGATGAAAAGTGTAGTGTCAATCTTGCTATGGGTAAACCCATTTTCTAGCAGAAAACCACTAAGCCTCTCATACGAAGCTCTAGGACCTTGTTTCAATCCATACAAGGTCTTAGACAACTGGTAAACATGATCTGAATATTTATGATTTTCAAAACTGGGTGATTGTTCTACATATACTTCTTCATTAATCTAGCCATTTAGAAAAGCACTTTTAACATCCATTTGAAACAATTTAAAATTTTTAAAAGCAGCATAAGCAAGTAGCATATGAATGGCTTCCAACCTAGCAACAGGAGCATATGTTTCATCAAAATCAATTCCCTCTTCCTAATTATAACCTCGGGCAACTAGTCTAGCCTTATTTCTAGTTACTACCCCATTCTCATCTTTCTTATTTCTATATACCCATTTAGTTCAAATAATTGTATGATCATTAGGCCTAGGAACTAGGGTCCATACTTTACTTCTTTCAAATTGATTAAGTTCTTTTTGCATGGACATCACCCAAGACTCATCATCTATTCTTCTTTAATATTTTTAGATTCTTCCTGGGACAAGAAAGCGGAATGACTCACTAGGTTCTTCAAGGAAGATCTTGTGGCTACACCACGAGATGGTTCACCTACGATTTGATCTAGAGGATGGTTTCTAATGAATTTCCAATCTCTAGGCAACTCCTGAACTTCATTTTCATTATCATTATCTTCAGATGATTTATCATTTGCTTCTGAATTTTCACTTGCATTATTTTCAATAGATAACTTGTCTAAACATTTTCTAATGTCAATATCATCTTCATCATCTTTCTTAGAAAATGGATTAGATTCATCAAACACGACATGGATAGATTCAATGACAATCAATATTCTTTTATTGAAAACCCTATATGCTTTACTATTAAGAGCATAACCTAAGAAAATGCCTTCATCAGATTTAGATTCAAATTTCCCTAGATGTTCATTATCCCTAAGCACAAAGCATTTACGCCCAAAAACATGAAAATAGGAAATATTAGGTTTAGGGTTGTTCCACAATTCATAAGGGGTTTTATTAAGTGACGGTCTAATCAACACCCTATTTATGACATAACAAGCAGTATTTATGGCCTCAACCGAAAAATATTTAGGTAAGTTGTGTTCATTCAGCATAGTTCTACCCATTTCTTGTACTGACCTATTCTTTCTTTCTACCATGCCATTTTGTTGAGGGGTCCTAGGTGTAGAAAAGTTATGTGATATGCCCTCTAGGTCACAATAATTTTCTATGCCTTCATTTTTAAATTTAGACACAGTAATATGCAGTGTGGCACAACAAGTCATGGCTAAAATTGCAAGAACCTCTAGAGAGCAAAGTGGTCCGTTGGTAGGCCATGGCAGTTCGATTGAGAAGTTTATTAACATGATCCTCCAACTTTCTTAGGAGGAACTGATCATGTAGTAGCTGAATACTGGGTGCAAGAGATTGAAAAAGTGTTTGCAGTACTGCAATGTATTGAGAGCAGAGGGTGTTATTCGCTACGTATAAACTGACTGGAGAGACCAAGAGATGGTGGACGGTAGTGAAACTCCTAGAGCAGCAGATGATAGTGCTTATAGAGATGACATGGGAGCAATTTAAGGAGATATTTTTTGATAGATATTTTCTAGCCTCGTCCAAGGAAGCTAAGATAGAAGAGTTCCTGAATCTAAAGTAGGGACAGCAAATTGTGGAGTAGTACGCAGCGAGGTTTATTGAATTGTCTTACTTCGCCCCGTATATTATTTCAGATGAGATAAAGAAGGTAAGATAGTTTGAAGGGGGTCTAAGGAGAGAATTATAAAAGCAAGTGTCAATACTAAAATTGAAAGATTTTGCCGAGTTGGTACACAGGGCAACTATGGCAGAAATCAGAGAGCAGTTGAACATTGAGGAGCAAAGACCGAGGAAGAGATCCACGCCTTCTGGTTCCTAGCAGAGATTCAGTCGTGGTTCGTAGAAGAGAGGTGGCTACTACAGGGATTGGAGGTAAGAGTAAGGGAATCGTGGGTTTCAAGGTATGCCATTCCCAGCTTGTCAGAATTATGGGAAGAGACACCTAGGGTAGTGTCGTTCTAGGTGTGGTATCTGCTACCAATGTGGGGAGCCGGGACATATGATGAGAGTTTGTCAGGCTCATATTGGAGCTGCTTTCACTCCTATACCTATTTGGGGAGGCTATCAGGTGCCACGTGGAGGCCAGCAAAGAAATATGGCTCTAGCTAGAATTTTAGCCTTGACGTCAGGTGATGCTGAGATAATTGGCGACGTGGTCATAGGTATGGTTAGCATGCATTCATTTAAAGTTATTGTATCATTTGACTCAGGATTCACACGCTCGTTCATGTCTATGGAATGTATTAAATTATGTGGGGCAGAAACGTAGTTATTACATAGCGAATTGTTAGTAACTACACCGACCGAGTCAGCAGTGAGGTGTGTAGGGTGCTATAAGGCTATCCAGTCGATATCTAGGGGAGAATTTTGTTTGTTGATTTGATAGTGCTGGACATGCATAGGTTTGATGTTATATTTGGCATGGATTGGCTAGCAGCTAACTTTTCCAATATAGATTGCCGTTTGAGAGAAGTGATATTCAGACCTCCAAGAAGACTAGAATTCAGGTTTATAGGGTAGCGAGTGCAATACCCATCTCAGTTAGTTTCAGTTATTCAGGTGAGGAGACTACTCCTAAGTTGTTGTCAGGGATTAGTGGCCTTTGTGAAGGAAATGTCAGGGAATGAATTGAAGCTCACTAGTACACCAGTAGTAAAAGAGTTTACAGATGTTTCTCCATATGAGCTACTAGTCTTGCCAACTGATCGTGAAGTAGATTTTTCTATTGATCCGCTTTTAGGTACAGCGCCGATCTCTAAAACACCTTACCGAATGGTGCCAGTAGTGTTTGCAGAATTAAAGAATTAGTTGCAAGATTTTCTTGATAAGGGCTTTATATGCCCTAATGTATATGTGTGGGGAGCTCCAGTGTTTATTGTGAAAAAGAAAGATGGGTCCTTGAGGATGTGCATAGATTACATGGAAATTAACAAGGTGAAAATTAAGAACAAGTATTCTCTACCCCATATAGATGATTTATTTGATTAGCTCCAAGGTACACGGGTGTATTCTAAGATTGACCTCAGATTAGACTATCATCAAGTGAAGGTAAGGGAAGAAGACGTATAAAAGACTGCTTTTAGGACTAGGTATGGGCATTATAAATTCCTTATTATGCCTTTTGGTTTGACGAATGCTCCTGCAATATTTATGGATTTGATGAATAGGATTTTCCACCAATATTTAGACCATCTTGTTGTTGTTTTTATTGATGATGTACTGGTCTATTCTTGGAGCTATGAGGAGCATGAGATGAATTTAAGGTAGGTTTTACAGACACTTAGGGAAAGGAATTTATATGCCAAGTTCAGTAAATGTGAATTCTAACTCAAGAAGGTTGTGTTTTTGGGGCACATCATCCTAGGGGATGGAATTTCTAGGGATCCTAGTAAAATTGATGCGGTAGTAAATTAGGCTAGACCGAAAAATGCCTAGGAGATCAAGAGTTTCTTGGGACTGGCTGGTTATTACCGTCGTTTTGTTGAGGGATTCCTAGCATTATCAGGGCCTCAGACACGACTAACTAGGAAGAAGGTCATATTTGAATGGGACGACAGTTGTGAGCAGAGCTTTTAGGAATTGAAGCAAAGGCTTGTCACGGCACCAGTATTAATCATCCCATAAGGGGGTGAGGGTTATGTTATCTATAGTGATGCGTCCTTGAAGGGACTTGGCTATGTATTGATGCAGCATGGCAGGGTTGTAGAAAATGCTTCCAGGTAGTTGAAAAAGTATGAAAAGAACTACCTTACCCATGATCTTGAATTGGATGTAGTAGTACATACATTGAAGATTTGGAGGCATTACCTGTATGGCGAGTGATGTGAAATATTCTCCAACCATAAGAGTTTGAAGTATTTCTTCACTCAGAATGAGCTAAACATGAGGCAAAGAAGGTGATTGAAGCTTATTAAAGACTTTGATTGTACTATCAGTTACCACCCAGGGAAAGCAAACGTGGTAGTTGATGCACTGAGCAGGAGGTTTGTGGGACCAGCATTGGCAGCTATAGAGATTCAGTATCTGATCATAATGGATATGGAGAGACTTGGCATAGAGCTGGTCAAGATTGATCCTCAGGTATGTGTTGCCAGTTTAGTGGTGCAACCTACTCTATAGGAAAGGATTAAAGCTGCTCAGAAAGAGGATGTAGAATTAGAAGAGGTAATGGTCAAAGTACAAAGTGGTCAGGGAGAGGAATTTTGTATTGCAGATGATGGGGCTCTACGGTTCCATTCTAGATTATGTGTTCCTGTTGATGCTGATATTAGAAAGACCATTTTAGAAGAGGCTCACAGATCTTTATACACAGTTCATCCCGACAGTACGAAAACGTATAGGGATCTGTGAGAGTCTTATTGGTGGAGTGGTATGAAGAAGGAGATTACTGAGTATGTAGCACAGCGTTTGACATGACAGCAGGTATAAGCTTAGCATCAAAGGCCGAAAGGTCAGCTGCAGCCACTTTTTATCCTAGAGTGGAAATGGGATCACATATCTATGGATTTTGTTTCAGGGCTGCCATCGACATTGCATGGTCAGAATGCAATATGGGTGATTGTAGATCAATTGACTAGGACCACCCATTTCCTTCCTATCTCAACTACTCTCTTAATAGAATGGTAGAGATTTATATTCAAGATATAGTTCATTCTCATGGTGTTCCAGTTTCTATAGTGTCAGATCAGGGCCCGCATTTCACATCACGATTTTGGAGGATCTTGAAGGAAGCTCTAGGGTCTTAATTATATTTCAACATGACATTCCATCCTCAATCAGATGGGTAGACTGAGAGGACGATTCAGATATTACAAGATATGCTTCAATCATGTGTGTTGGACTTTGGGGGTAGTTAGACTCAGTTTATGCTGCTGGTGGAGTTTGCGTACAATAACAGTAATCATGGCAGCATTGGCATGGCACCATTTGAGGTACTTTATGGTAGGAGATGTCGTTCCCCTTTATATTGGGACAAGATATGTTAGTGGCGAGTTGTAAGACCAGAGTTAGTGCAACAAGCGTATGATAAGGCTCAGCTCATCATAGATAGAATTAGTGCAGCTCAGAGCCGACAGAAAAGTTACGTCGATAACCTCTGCACGAAATTGGAATTTGATATTGGTGATCTTGTGTTTTTGAAAATAGCTCCGTTAAAAGGAGTTATGAGATTTGGAAGGAAAGGTAAACTTAGCCCTAGGTTTATTGGCTCGTATGAGATTCTAGATAAAGTGGGGCCGGTTACCTACAGGTTAGCTTTACCACCTGTATTGTCTAAGATACACGACATATTCCATGTCTCCATGTTGGGGAAATACGTTCCAAAACTTTCTCACGTAATCAGTTTTGGTGAATTAGAACTCAATGATTCACTAGTTTATGAGGAGGTACCAGTGTAGATTCTAGACAGGAAAGAGTAGGAATTACGTAATAAGGAGATTCCTCTAGTAAAAGTGTTGTGGAGAAATCAGTTAAGTTATAATCAGGTAAAGTGTAAGTAATTGTGTAATGTTTCTCTCGCAGGTTAGTCAGTATATGTAGTAGTTTAGTTAGTAAGTAGTATTTTAGTTTTGGGAGAATTTTATTTTATATATGTAATCTCCCAGAACTTTGAATATAACCACGATATTCCTCCGCCATAAATGAGGGTAAGTAATAAAATAAATACATTGTTTATCTTTACGGATGTTGAATTATATGCATAGTAAATTTCTAGGATGAAATTTTATAAGGAGGGGAGAATATAGAGACCCAAAGAAATTATAATAATTAAATAATAAGAGAAAGGAGAGAGAAGGAAATTGTAAAAGGGGTCACAACACGTCCTCGTCGACGAACGCGAGCGTTCGTCGATGAAGTGACTTATTTGGATCGTCGAGAGGGACATGTGTCTCATCGACGAGAAGATACCGCGAGACTATTTTTAGCTCTGAATTTCATCGACGAGGAATAAGCATTTGTTGACGAACTTCCTTTGTGGCCTCGCCAGTGAAATGACGTGGCTCGTCGACGAGTTTAGGTGTATAAATAGCCTAAACTCGAATTTTTCTGCAGAATTACACGCTGAAACCCTCCTCTCTCTCTCTCTCTCTCGCTGAAACCCTCCTCTCTCTCTCTCTCTCTCTCTCTCTCTTGTTTATGCTTTCCCCTTTCTTTCTAAGATTACGAGCCAGATTCTCACCGGTTCGAGAATCCGAGGCCACCACGACACTCCTGGGAAAGTTCTCTTCAAGTTTGTTGTAGTGGATCGTTGGTGGGGTTAACTTGGATTTCATCCCAAATTCAAGGTAACGGTTTTTACTTAGTATTTGGCTTTTCCCACTGTTGTAGGAAATGTATTATATTATTTATTAGCAGATTTATGTTTCAAAAAGGATGTATTATATATGAGTATTATTGAGAAAATGTATATTTAGGGAAACAGTGCTATTATACAAGAATGTATATTTTTAGTATGAAATGTCAAAAATATTATTTCAGAACAGAATTTATGATTTATTTAGTATTGTGTGGCATGAATATTATTTTACGCATTTTGTATTATGTAAAGACAATTTTACAGAAAAAGCATGTTTCAGTTATTTTCAGGAATTACTTGATAAATAGGAAATTATGATTTCTGAATGAATGATATATGGTACATTTATTCATATCAGTATTTATGATATGTTCAGCTCAAGACCGTGATTAATAGCCAGCGCAAAGGCCGTGGATTATGCCTGTTTTCGGCACAAGGTAGCAGTTATGAATGTAATCGGTG
The DNA here is from genome assembly GCF_029873635.1 of Malania oleifera. Taxonomy (NCBI): domain Eukaryota; kingdom Viridiplantae; phylum Streptophyta; class Magnoliopsida; order Santalales; family Ximeniaceae; genus Malania; species Malania oleifera. Next base: position 30,259,920 of record NC_080428.1, on the reverse strand, counting down.
CAAGGTCATAATTATTTAAGTTATCACAGAAATCAGAGAATGCAATCAATCTATTTATGTTAAATATTATATTAGCATGTATTATATGTTATCAGAACCTTGATGATAGTTCATATTAGTTTCAAAAGCACAGTACCGTAGCTATATAGTTCAATTCAGTTCAGACTTGTGCTAACCAGCCCTGCTAGTAGAGGGGGTAAGAGATGGATAGTCGATGTGGTTTTCATTGTAGAGTTGTAGACACCTAGTAGTCTGGACCAGGGTGTGTCAGGGCCATTGTACTTACTAACATTTTTGACTTGGCAGTGGTCGGCCAACCATTGTCGGGTCTCGCCTTTGGGCTGCACAATCCGTCATGGGGGATAATACATGACATCAGGTAACTATTCATCATGGGTAAATTTTAGAATTATTAGTTATATCAAATGATATTATGAACAATGAAATACAATATGATTTAGTAAACCATGAAATTGTATGTTTACTCAGTTATGTTATTATCAGTGGTTTCAAGCATGTAACATGTACTGTATATTTATTATAGCACGCAAATATTCATGTTGCCACATAACTGTATTTAGTTTATTTCCCTTACTGAGAGGTGTCTAACCCCAGCTTAAACCATTTTAGGGAATCCAGAAAGACTAGCGGACCGAGGCTACAATTAAGGCAGTGTTTACTACCCCGCTAGGAGGGTAAGTTTTTGAACTAGGGTCAATAGGTTTTGTGTTAGATCCTAGTTTCATCTTTTGGTTACTTTGAGGATTGTATATTTAAATATTATATGGTGGAATGCAGGTAACTCTGGTAAAATGTATCTTATGGTTTTGTGAATGAAATTTATATTTACTACTGCTTCGGTTTCCGCTGTGTATGACAAGTGTATCCCCATTACCTACAGGTTCAGGTTGATTTTATTATGATTTAAATTAATGATAATTAATATGGTTGATTATGTAGTAAATTTAGTAAGTCGTTACACTCTATCCACAGCTAAAACTTAATATATAGCAGCTAGAAGTTGTTGTGCTCAAATGCTTCATATGAAGCAACAACTCATGGACTACAAATTGCACTATGACACCGTTCTCATAAAATGTGATAACACTAGTGCAATACATATTTTGAAGAACCCTATCTCACACTGATGAACTAAATATATTGATATTAAACATCATTTTATTCGTGATAATGTGCAAAAGGGGGACATAGCACTTAAACTTGTGAGCATATTCATGAAACCACTTCAAGAGGATAGGTTATCCATATTATACGTGAATTAGGCTTATTGCACACTAGGGAAGTTGCCTATAAATACTTGAGTATTTATATGACGAATTAGGCCTATCGCGTGGTAGTGAGCAGAGTGCATAACTGAGGGGGAGCAACCCACTTTGTAACTTCTATGGCTCTAAAAGTTAAACATTCACACAATTTTATCTTATTTTGTGCTAATATGTCGTATGCCTTATGAGAATTGCAATTGCTATCCATATTGTACTAAACTTTTGAATTTATTTGATGGATAATATATCTTGATTAGGGTATGAACAAGCTTGGATTATACTAAATTGATGAATATACTGAATTGTATACTACCTTATGGAATGCTATATGCATGGCTAATGCAAAACCTTGTGTATGCATGCTAGTAGTTGACTAGGTTATTGCATGACGAATTAAATGATCAAATACAAAAATACATGCTGGCTAGTTGCTTGACCTTATAATTCCATAAAACTCTTTTTGAACTCCAATCTCTACAAGTCTTATGCATTTTAAGAGATATGATAGTTTATGAAGTTTCTCAAGCTAAGGGTTCTTAATGCTTATATGCTCTTGACCTTAGCCCCTTTGTTGATGACAAAAGGGGGAGAAATAATTAAGCAAAATTGGGTGAGAGAGTAAAGTGCAAAATTGAGTGAGAAAATTGGGGGATAAATATCTGAGCGACATTTTCAAATCTAAATGCATATTGAATCACAATGTCTTCTTTCCTAGATGTGCTTGAACTACACTGTAAAATTTTTAAATTATGCATATTCTAAAGGGGAGCCTTTTCAAGCTGAACCCATTTTGCTATTGTATTTGTCATCATCAAAAAGGGTGAGATTGTTAACATTATGAGTCCTATCCCATTTTGATAATGACAAATCCTAAGTATCTCATTGTACGTTTAGCAGTTGAACAGGTTTACATTTCAGAATGCACATATGGTAAGGTTAAAATGGAAGCCATGAGGAACTTAAAGTTCATTTCACCTAGTAACTTGAAGGGCGAAAGAGTGGAGACAATTTTATTTTTTCAGTTGTATTGTTTCTAGTTTGAATTGTAATTGCATGCATTACATGATTTGATTTATTGCTCAATAGTGACCATAGATTAACCTTAGGGAATAATTTTTTTCATGGAAAACCTTTTTCTTAAAATGATAAACTCATACAAAAGGGTTTGAAATACTCTTGAGGTCAAAAAAGGGCCAAAATGCATATTTTGAAAAAGGCCAGTCGATTGGCTTTCAGTTCCCATTCCACCGGATGTAACACTTGGCCAGAATTACATTTTACAAAGGGCCTAGTTGACCAAACATAACACTTGGCCAAAATTGCATTTTACAAAGTGTTGACTTTATGAGTCTGATCCCATTTTGATAATGGCAAATCACATTGTATCTTACCTGTGCATTAAGCATTTGAACAGGATCATCATTTGGCACACACAGATGGTTAGGCTACAATGGAAGCCATGAGGAAGTCAAAGCTTATATCACATGATGGCAATTTGAAGAGCAAAAGGAATGAAGACTTAAATTTTTCAATTGTAATGGTATTTAGTTTTTGGTCTACAATAATTGCATGTCTTGCATGATGGAGTTTATTGCTCAATCACCATAGACTGACCTTAGGATCCAAATTTTTTTATGGAAAAACCCTCTACCCTTAATTCCAAACTCATACATATAGGGTTGAAGAGTTTGTAGGACAAAACAGAGCTAAAATTGCAAGTTTTAACTTACCCCGGTCAACCGACCCTTACACATTCAAAACACCCCAATCGACCGATCTTTATATTTTGAAAATTTTATATAGCTCGGCTGATTGGCCATTTTTATACTTGAAAAGCCCACCCCACCGGCCTTTGATTTTGGCTTATTTCTAAAGCCTAGTTGACTAACGTACTTTATAACTAAAATGCCTAGTTGACTAGCCGTCAAAGCCCGGTGGACTGAATCATCAAGCTAGTCGACCGGCACCTTTCCATGTCATCTGAAACCCTAAAAAATTTTAAAATTTAACTAAGACCAGGTGACCGGCGCGTTCGCCAGTCAATCGAACCTCTCGGGTTGGGGCAATTTTTTTAGTGCTAAATAGGATTAAATTTTAATTAAATAATTTAAAAAATTTCCTTCATGTCTGTAACGGTCAAATTTTTTTGAAATTCTATATATAGCTCATCCTAAAGCATAATTAGCACTCTCAAAATATTTTGTGCAAATATTTCTTATACTCACAAATATTTGAGCATACTTGATCCTCTTTCTCATATTCCTTTGCAAAATCATATTAGATAGAGAGCATTGATTCATCTTTCTTCACTTGCATATTCATTGCAACTTGAAGATTGGTTGAACATTCATTATTGTGGGCATATTTCATATCATTCAAGAGCTTATACTCTCACTCTTCCATTTGTTTTAAAAATCATTCTTGTGAGTTTGCTTTGAGATATTTCCATATTATTTGTTATAAATATTTTTGGGAACACTCCTCATAGCTTGTAAGTCTTTGTGCATGTTCATTGCAAGATTCAAAAGCTCATTTTGTGTTTATTGCAAAAGTATTTTTTGTGAGCAAATATCCAACATCCTACACTTTATTTTTGACAAATATTTTTGGAGATATTATTTGAGTTTTTAGATCTTTGAACTACACTTAGTGAATATTACATATCTGGGTCAAAGATCATCTACATTATCATCTCTCACATTATTTCATGTATTTTCTTTCTAAGAGAAAAATCACAAACACTCTATTGAGCCTAGACTCCCATCATTCAAGAGTGCATTGATCTTTATATTGTACATCTCTACTTTTGTAGAAGCCTTTATATTTGTACACAAATTTTATATCTTTCTATTGGTTTGGCTCCGCCCGTTAAGTGAGCTAGAAGGTGCTCTATCTTGTAAGAAGTGATTTGTAATCGGCTTTGCTTCGCTCGGTTTTGAGTTATGGAAACTCTGCCTTGTAAAGAGTACTTGAAATGGCATTACTTTGCCTGGTTAAGTGAGCATTTAGTGAAATCCTCAAGCAAGTTTGCTTGGGGTGAGGTACATGAACTACCTAGGGAATGGAAATTTGCAAAGAGTCACCCCAAAGATCAAATCATAGGTGAACCATCACGAGGAGTAGCTACCCGATCATCCCTTAGAAACTCGTGTAGCCACTTTGCATTCTTGTCTTAGGAGGAGCCTAAGAATGTCAATGAGGTCATGGAGGATGAATCATGGGTAATGTTCATGCAAGAAGAACTTAATCAATTTGAGAGAAACAAAGTTTGGACTTTGGTTCTTAGAGCTAATGATCATACTGTTATTGGAACTAAATGGGTCTATAGGAACAAGAAGGATGAAAATGGGATACAAATTAGAAACAAAGGCAGACTAGTAGCCCAAGGGTATAACCAGGAGGAAGGTAAAAATTTTGAAGAAACATATGCTCCTGTGGCTACAATGGAAGCCATCCGAATGTTATTAGCATATGCTGCTTTTAAGAACTACAAATTATATCAAATGGATGTCAAAAGCGCATTTCTAAATGACTACATCAATGAGGAGGTTTATGTGGAACCACCCTTAGGATTTGAAAACCACAAATTTCCTAATCATATTTATCGATTGACTAAAGCTTTGCATGGATTGAAGCAAGCTCCTAGAGCTTGGTATAAAAGGCTAAGTGGTTTTCTGCTAGATAATAGGTTTATCAAAGGGAAGATAGACACAACATTCTTCAAGAAGTCTAAGAATGGTAACATGCTCCTAGTGTAAATATATGTTGATGGCATCATTTTTGGAGCAACAAGCAAAGAGTTGTGTAGTGAGTTTGCCAAATGCATGCAAAATAAATTCGAAATGAGCATGATGGGTGTGCTTAACTTCTTCCTAGGACTTTAGATAAAATAGGAGAAACATGGAACATTTATAAGCCAATCAAAATACATTAGAGAATTGCTCAAGAAATTTAATATGGAAGATGGTAAAATTTTAGGAACACCCATGAGTTCTTCCACTAAGCTTGATAAAGATGAGTAAGGCATATCGGTAGATGTTAAGCTTTATTGTGGCATGATTGGTAACCTATTGTACTTGAATGTGAGTAGACCTGATATTGTGTTTAGCATATGTATGTGTACGAGATTTCAGGCTGCACCTAAAGAATCACACTTATTAGCAGTCAAAAGAATACTTAGATACTTTATTGGGACTATTGAATTAGGATTATGGTATCCTAAGTATACTACTTTTGAGATTGTCAGCTATTCTGATGCAGACTTTTCCAATAGCAAAGTATATCAGAAAAGCATGAAAGGAACATGTCGTTATCTAGGACAATCTCTAGTTTCTTAGTTTCCAAGAAACATAACTCAGTTGCTCTATCCACAGCCGAGGCTGAGTATATAGCGGTTGGGAGTTATTGTGCTCAAATGCTTTATATGAAGCAACAACTCATTGACTATGGATTGCACTATGAAATAGTTCCCATAAAATGCGATAATACTAATGCAATAAATATCTCAAAGAACTCCATCTCACACTCACGAACTAAGTATATAGAAATTAGATTTCATTTCATTCGTGATCATGTGCAAAGAGGGGATGTGACACTTGAATTCGCGTGCACTAATAAACAATGGGCTGTGAAATTAGGAATAGCTTCCCAAGAGGGGGGAGAATTGGATTCTTTTTTATTTTAATAATTTTTGAGCTTTTACTTATGATACCAAGAAAAACACAATTAATAACTGATAATCACACTTGAAAATACTGAAATTTAAATTCACAAACCAATCAATGAAACCAAAACAATTCAACCACTGAACCAAGAATATTAGTACTTTTATCAATTTCCTTGTGATTGCTTATCACCTTCTTTGAGTAACCTCTTCGTATGCACTTCTCTTGATCAAGATTTACGCAGATTAACCAACGTACTCCCTTTTGGGTTTCCGCAAACAGTTAATCAAAACGTACTTTCTAGATATCAAGAGTCTTTGTTTATGTCTAACTTTTAAAACCTGCAACTTTCACTTTAAATCACCCAACAACAGCAAGTACAGAAAATAGAAAGTAAAGAAGAGAGAAAGACACAAGGTTTTTACGAGGTTCGGCTTTAACACAGCCTACGTCCTCGCCTTTGGCAAAACACCGAAGGGTTCCACTATAGCAATTTCGTTACCAGGTGGAACAACGCTTGTTTACAAGCACTCCTTGGATAAGGCTAGAGCCCGCCTTCTCCAAACAATATACCCTTGTTTATTCAAGGATCCAACAACCTGGAATCGTCTAAAATCTACAAGAGAGATATCAAAAAGCTGGTGTATAAGAGATGCTCACACAAAGAGTAGATTAGTACAAATTAAAACTATGTACTTCAAAAGATAAATATCAAGAAAGAAATACACTTTTGAAGCTTAACAAATATTTCACCAAATTCCTTTTCTCCATATGAGAAATTAGTAATCTTTCTTCAGGAATTGATGAGCACAAATATCAAAATCACATCACTTTCAGATTGCAAGAGATTAAACAAGGTGAGACTTTGAGAGCAAGAGAGCTTGAGAGATTTTCAATGCTTGGTGTATTTTTGATTTACAAAAACCATGTATTTATAGGCTTTCAAAACAACTTTCCTTGTGGCAAGAGCTTCCTTAAAGAGTTTCTTAAGTTGTTAGAAAAATTGGAGCTCAAATGGCTATATTTTAAAATATTAAATTTTAAAAAAATGTCCCATTGAGTAGTGTTCAGATGTCTGAGGATTTGAGTTCAGACATATGAAGTTCCTGAAACCCTTTAAAAAATGAATTGGACATAGGGTCAGATATCTGAAGAGAGGGTTTAGACGTCTTAGGTGCCAGGTTCAGATGTCTTAAGTGTCGAGTTCAGACGTCTGAACTGCTATTGCCTGTTTCTATTTTGATCCATAAAATCTTCAGACGTCTGCACTTAATCTTCAGACATCTGAATAATTGTTCAGATGTCTGAACATGAAGTTCAGTCATCTGAAGTTGCTACTTCAGACATCTGAACAGAAAAGTTCAGTCATTTGATCTACCAAGAACCTGTTTTAAAAAATATTTTTCTTTAAAAACTGATTTGCTCTCTCATGATTTTTACAAGACTTATTTTAGAAATATTAAATAGATCTTTAAGTCCTCATAATCTCTTGGAAGAGCTTCAAAACATATTTCAAACGATATTTTAGCCTTTGAAATACTTACAAATTGTTTCCTAAGCCTTTATATGTCATGCTTGAATTCTTTCTCATTCGTTGCTCTTGAAGTTTCTTTGAAAATTTACTTGAGCTAACTTTATTTGCAAATGCCTTAGTTTCTCCTTGGATCATTGATTAGTTGACCCACACTTGATTCATGCTTGATCTTTTCGTGAATCACACTTGATCCTTATTTCTTGAAACACAAAAACTCAATCTTTCCAAGTTAAATAGTCCTTTGTTTGTTATCACCAAAACCGATTAAAAGACCTTGTTAGGCCAACAATCTCCCCTTTTTTGATGATGAAAAACAAGGAGTAAAGATAAAGGTTTTATGAAACATTAATAATCAAGCCATGTAAAATGAAATGAAGTACTCCCCCTTACTATGAGCATTAGTAAGCAAGCCATAGAAAGTTCATCATATATCCATATCAATTTAAATTCCATTCATCAAGTTTTCATATGTGTCCATATATATTAAGATTCATAGTGTGTCCATATATAGTTCATAGAGATATGTTAAGATTCATATATTTCATCATGATCTCTATTTATTTTATCTTTACTAAGCACTCTCTCCCCCTTTGTCATTATTCAAAAAGAGTAACAAAAGTATGAAAAACCATCAAAAAGTCATTCTTATAACAAAAGGTAATCGGTACAAAGAGGCGATACATAGAAGTTTCATGTGTTCCCATACAAAAACATAAATGTAATGCAAAAAGCTTCATTGTATCATGATTACAGACATCTGAGGTATATGAGTCTTGATACTTTATGACAACCAAAAAAAATTCATAGTGACCTAAGATAGGTAGTTTCTAACTATCCTAATCTTCTTGTTCAGAACCATCTCCTTGCTCTTCTTCTTCTTCTTCTTCTTCTTGAGTTCCTTCTTCTTCAGTATTCCCTTCGTCACCTTCTTCTTCAGAATCTCCTTCTTTTTCTGTGGAGTCATCCTCATCATCTCCACTTGGAGGAGCAGAGCTAATGTCCATGGGATCATTTCCCTTAGAAGATTTTGCATGATATTGTTTTATATGAGTAACCCTCTTGTCAAGTGATGTGACTTTTTCTTTAATGTTCTGAAGTCCAGTGCGTACTTCAGATGAAAGTTAGAGAAATCTTTTTGAAAGGATAAGAACCATGAAGGTGTGTCTTGAGATGAGCCAAGGTCCTGTGTAGAGGAAGATTGTGCGACTGTTGATACTGGTGCAGAGGCTAAGGCTGAGGCTGAAGCTGAGGCTGCTGTAGAGGCAGGTGGTGCATGTGTAGTTCTTCCTATTTTCAAGTATTATCCTGAACTTCCCTTGTCATGCCCCATCTTCTTGAGAGAAGTCTCATTGAAAAGATCATATCGAGTTCTTTTTATGAAAAATTCAGAGATATTGGTAACATTAAGATGAGTAAAGAGAAAAGTAAGAATTCCTCCATAAGGAAGAATAACTCGAGAAGATTCTAGTTTGGTCCACATCCACCTAACGATTAAACTAGTCAAGTCTAGCTTCTTTCCTTTAAGTAGACACCAAAGAACAAAGCATTCAATATAGGAAAGATAATCAAAAGAGCCTTGTTTTGGTATGATATTGTTTGAAACAAGTTTGTGTAGAATATGGCCTTTTAAGTTCAGTTGTTTGTATAGTTGAGGATGTGCAAAATAGATAGGTTCATTTTCCATGATCATGGAAGAAAAGCTTCAGGAATGAATCCTTATTCTATGATCCAAGATTGAGCAAACATAGGACAGTTAAAATCTTTTGGAGTAATTTTGAAACCGAGACAATATTTCAGAATTCAGCAAAATTTTCTTTCCTTTAACTTCAGAAGAAAAAATCCCATTTTCATATGTCATATTAGCATAGAAAATTTTGACAAGATGGGGAAAACAACCTTTGGGTTGTTGAGTGATGAAATCAAGCCAACCAATGTCATGAAATAATGAAAGGATATCTAGAAACTCAGTATTGAAGAATGAAACATCCAGAATTTTACCTAAGATTGGTTCTACAGCACTTAGTGAAGTACGATAATGGATTCAAGCTTGAGGAGCAACCAACCATTTGTCAATATTTTGAGGATCCTTCCCCGATGAAGAAGCCTTGTTTGCAGTCTGCTTGATTCGAGGCATGAAGATACAAGAGTTTGGATGCCCTAGGTTTCGGGGGGTGAATCTTTGTAGAGTAGAAGTTTTAGATTAAAGTGAGGATGAGAGAAGATGAAGAGGGATGTTGGCCTTACAAGGCTTAAAATCTTGTTATCTTGTTTTGATGCTAACAAACAAGTGAAATTTAATGTATTTGTGTGAGTAATGATATTTCAGGGTTCATATATGTGAAAGCAAGGTCAAAGTACTCATAAGGATCAAATATGAAGAAAGCAAGGTCAAAGTGCTCACAAGGATCAAATGAAGCTTAAAAGAGTCAAAGTATGGATTTGAAGATGATTTATTAAACCTTAAAGAATATGAGGACATGAATGAGTCGTTGAAAGCCAAGGAATATTAAAGCCAAAAGAGCCAAAGAAAGCCAAAGTGGGAAAGCTTAAAGAATATGAAAGCTTGAAGAAAATATGAACTCAATCCTAGGACAAAGCCTGAAGACTCAAGAACCTAAAATGAGAAAAGTCTTAGAAGTTTTCATGTAAGTACTTTAATGTTTAAAATATTATTTGATATATTTTGAAGCTCTTAGGTTAACTTCTTGGACCTAAATACCTTTTAAAATATCTGGAAAATATTTTTATAAAATCAAAAATTATTTTAAAATGGTTAGAATCATTTTTGGAATGAAAAGCATCAAAAAGAGTTTTTCCAATTGCTGTCAGTTTTTATACAGCCACATGAAGGTGAATTTTTCTCTATCTAAAACTTATTAGTTTAAAACTTTTTCAACATAAAAGTTGTAGGATTTTCTGTTTTCTTTCTTTTGAAACCAAGAACACCTAATTTGGAGTCGTACAAAAAAAGATATGGCTAAAAAACTGAAGCGGGGTCACTATTGTCAGACATCTGAACACTGTTCACGATAGGGACTTCAGCTGTCTGAACGACACACTGAATGACCTCAGACGTCTGAACTCGATACTTCAGACATTTGAAGATTTTTTGAAAAAGAATAAAGAGGCAGTAGCTATTCAGACATCTGAACCCGACACTTCAAACATTTGAATTTGGCACCTCAGACGTCTAAATCCTACTTTAGACATCTGACCCTGTGTCTAGTTCATTTTTTAAGGGGTTTCAGGAACTTCAGATAACTGAACTCGAATCTTCAGATATCTGAACACTGTTCAACGGAAATTTTTTTTAAATTCTAATATTTTAAAATATAACCGTTTGAGCTCTAATCTTTCTAAATATTTGGGAAACTCTCAAAGGAAACTTTTGCAACATGGAAACAAGTTTGAAAGCCTATAAATACATGGTTTTGAAAATCAAAATATATCCAAGAATTGAAAATTTTGTTTGTAAAGCTGAAAGCACTCTTGTTCTTCCAAAGCTCTCTTGTTCACTCATTGTAAAACTCTTATGCTAAGATATTCTGAAGTGCTTTTCTTTCTTCCTTTGAATTCCTACTACTAATCCTCTTCTAAAAAGGATATTGGTGAATTCTACACTTGAGCTTCATTCTATTTCATATTGATATTTTACATTCAAGTATATAGTGCTGAAATTGTACTAACTTGCTCTTTGAGAGAGTATACTTGTACGCAGATTATATCTTGTTTTCGTGTAGTTCTTTGACGTTCCAAGGATTGTTTGGATCATTGGCTAAGTAAGGGAATATTGCTTAGAGAGGTGGGCTCTAGCCTAAAGGAGTGACTGAACGAGGGGACATCGTTTGGAGAGGCGGGCTCTAGCCTAATGAAGGAGTGTTTGAGCGTGGGGTATTGCTTGTAATCAGGTTTTGTTCCACCCTTCAACGGAAGAGGTTTAGTGAATCCTTTGGTTGTTTGCCAAAGGCGAGCACGTAGGCTGAGTATAAGCTAAACCTCGTAAAAATCTCCATCTCATTCTCTCTTTCCCTTACTCTTTATTTTCAACATATTTAAATTGCATGGATGGTTTATTTGATAATCATATATACTACGTAATATTTGGAAATCAAACAAACTTAAGGTTTAATTTTGATTTGGGTTGCGGAAATCGAAAGGGAGTACGTTGGTTACACCATATCTTGTGGAAACCTTACGGGAGTACGTTACTTGGTTAACATCCCAAAGATAAATTTAACAAGAGTTTATTTGAGTTCTAAATATTTGGAAAGAGTGATTTGATTCATCTATACAGGGCTTTACATCAGCAAGCATAAATTCTCATTCCCTACAAGCCTTGGTTCAAATTTGGCAAATATAAACAAACAACCATCTTGAGTTGTTATATTACCAAAGTGCTGAATACTTTATATCTTGGTTTGGTTGTTTGTTGTTTAACTTGTACTTGGCAAATAAATTGATTGTTTGGTTTGAAGATTGTGTTAAATTTATTGGTTTTTTAATTGTGTTATTGATTAGATAAAAGAACTAAGTTCTTGATTGATTAAAGAATTAAAAAAAAAAAAAACAAGTCAAGAATTGGTTAAAAGAAATAAAAGAAGTTTAAGGTATTTTAAAAAGAATCAAAAGAATTTTTTTTTTTTTTTAATCCAATTCAAGCCCTCTCTTGGGAAGTTATTCCTAATTTCAACGGAGGTGTTCAGATGAGTGAAGCAAACAACTTCAGAAGTCTAAAATTGGGGTTTAGTGCACTAATAGTATTTAAACCCCGCAACTTCAAATGTCTGAAGATTTTAAAGCCTGAAATTTTAAAAGTTAGTAGGCGCTCAGATGTCAGAAGTCCCAAGTTTAGTCATCTGAACTTGCCTGCTACAGTGCTCAGACGTCTGGGGTGTGAAGTTCAGACGTCTAAAGTGCATAAAATTTTGAAATTTCATTTCTAATATACTTCTCTACTATGGATTAGCCCAAGTTCTCTCCTAATATGTATAAATCTTTCTTCAGTTAGGGGTTTTGTAAATATGTCAACCCATTGATCACTTGTATTTATAAATTCAAGAATTATTTCCTCTTTTTGAACATGATCTCTCAAAAAATGATGTCTTATGTCTATTTTCTTAGTTCTTGAGTGTGAAATTGGATTTTTAGATATATTTATAGCACTTGTGTTATCACACTTTATTGGTATTGTTTTATACTCTAGATTGAAATCTTTTAATTGTTGTTTCATATATAAGATTTGTGCACAACCACTTCCCGTTGCCACATATTCAGCTTTGGCGATTGATAAGGTTATAGAATTTTGTTTCTTTGAGAACCATGATACTAAGAATTGTCCTAGAAAGTGACATGTGCCACTTGTACTTTTTCTATCAATCTTACATCCGGTGTAATCAGCATCAGAGTAACTTATCATATTAAAATCAGTGTCCTTTGGATACCATAAACCTAGATCAAGTGATCCTACCAAGTACCTAAGAATTCTCTTGACGGATGTTAAGTGAGATTCCTTGGGTTCTAATTGAAATCTAGCACACATACACACACTAAACATAATATCAGGTCTACTAGTAGTTAAATATAGTAAACTACCAATAATTCCTCTAGAGTGTCTTATGTCTACTTGTTTTCCTTTTTCATCTCTATCAAAACTTGTGGATGTACTCATAGGAGTTTCTATGGGTTTACTTTGTTCCATATCAATTTTTTTAGCATATCCTTGATGTACATAGTTTGATTTATGAAAGTTCCATTTTTAGCTTGTTTTATTTGTAATCCTAGAAAATAATTTAGCTCCCCCATCATACTCATCTCAAATTCTTTTTGCATACGTGTGGCGAATTCTTTGCATAGATCTTCATTTGTAGCTCCAAATATAATATCGTCCATATATATTTGAACTATTAGCATATTTTTGTTTTTGGATTTAATGAATAAAGTACTGTCAACCATTTCTCTTGTAAATTTATTTTTAAGTAAAAATTGACTTAACCTCTCATACCAAGCTCTTGGAGCTTGTTTCAAACCATAAAGGGCTTTTATCAATTTGAATACATGGTTTGGATTTTTAGAATTTTCAAAACCTGGAGATTGTTTGACATATACTTCTTCATTTATATTTCCATTTAAGAATGCACTTTTTACATCCATTTGATATAACTTAAAATCCTTATGGGCTGCATAAGTCAAAAGCATCCTAATTGCTTCCATCCTTGCCACAGGGGCAAATGTTTCATTGTAATCAATTCCTTCTTCTTGATTATACCCTTGTGCTACTAGTCTTGCTTTATTTCTTACAACAACTCCATTTTCATCCTTCTTATTTCTAAACACCCATTTAGTTCCTACGATTGATTTATCTTTGGGTTTAGGTATACGTTCCCATACTTGACTTCTTTCGAATTGATTTAGTTCCTCCTGCACAGCTAGAATCTAAGAATCATCATTTAAAGCATCTTCAATGTTTTTGGGTTCATTTTGGAATAAAAAGGCATGATGGTTGCAAATATTTTTTAGTGAGGCTCTAGTGATTATTCCTTTTGATGTTTCACCAAGAATTTGTTCTTTTGGGTGATTTTTATCATATTTCCATTCTTTAGGAAGTTTCGGATTTTCTATAAGGTTTTCATTTGGAGCATCATTATTCTTTTCTTCTTTTATTTCAAGATCTTCTTCTTTTTGTGAAGTGTCTTCTTTTTCATCATTCTTATCTTTAATGTCATAATTATTTGATTCATCAAAAGTTATATGAATTGATTCCATAATAGTAGTAGTTCTTTTATTATAAATCCTATAAGCTTTACTATTTGTAGAATAACCTAGGAAGATACCTTCATCCAACTTTGCATCAAACTTTCCTAAATCATCTTTAGTATTAAGTATAAAGCATTTACATCCGAATACATGAAAGTAGGAAATATTAGGTTTCCTACCTTTCCAAAGTTCATATGGTGTTTTATCTATTTTTTATCTTATTGATACCCTATTTACAATATAACATGCTGTATTTATAGCTTTTGCCCAAAAGTATTTAGGTAGATTATTTTCACTAAGCATTGTTCTTGCCATTTCTTGTAGAGTACTATTTTTCCTTTCAACAACTCCATTTTGTTGTGGAGTTCTAGGTGCTGAAAAATTATGAGTTATTCCATGTTCATTACAAAAGTTATCAACTTCCTTGTTTTTAAACTCTCTTCCTTGGTCACTTCTAAAGCTTGTTACATTATAGCCTTTCTCATTTTGTAATTTCTTGCATAAGGTTATTAATTGGTTACAAGCTTCATCTTTGTTTGCTAGAAATATTACCCAAGTAAATCTTGAATAATCATCTACTATTACAAAAGCATATTGTCTTCCTCCTAAGCTTAAGGTTCTAGTTGGACCAAATAAGTCTAGATGCAGGAGTTCTAAGGGTCTTTCGGTGGATATGTATTTTTTTCTTTTTGAAGCTTGTTTTTACTTGTTTTCCCTTTTGACAAGCATCACACAACTTGTCTTTTATGAATTTAGTATTTGGTAGTCCTTTTACAAGATTTTTCTTTAATAATTTAGATAGTAGGTCCATGCTTGCATGTCCTAGTTTTCTATGCCATAACCAACTTACTTCATTCATAGCTGTCAAACAAGTTATGTTTTGATTTGCTAAGTTCTCAAGATTTATGCAATAGACATTATTTATTCTATGAGCTATAAATAGAGTTTCTTTGTTTTTAGGATTTTGGATGACACATTTTTCTTTCATAAATATTATTTCAAACCCTTTGTCACTTAGTTGACTAATACTTAAAAAATTATGTTTTAGTCCTTCCACTAATAGCACATTTTCTATAGTGAGTGAAGATTCTTTACCCATTTTTCCGATACCAATAATTTTACCTTGGCATTGTCGCCAAAGGTGACGTATCCCCCATCCTTTTGTTTTAAAGTAGTGAACTTGGTTTTGTCACTAGTCATATGCCTTGAGCACCCGCTGTCCAAGTACCATTAGTCCATTGTCGTTGTTGTCCTAAGGCAAACCTACAATGAGGGATACTATGTGTTAGTTTTTGGAACCCAAATTCTTTTGACTTTCTTTGTTTTGTTGTTAGTTCCACTATTTGCTTTCCATTATCCTTGAACTTTAACATATTTTCTTTTTAATGGGCAATTAACATCACATGACCTTTAGTCTTGCACATATAGTGGTATGTTCATATTTGTTATTTGATGAAGTGCTGGCATAGTATTTAGCTTCCTTAACAAAGTATCCCATGTATAACATTATATTCCTTTTATTTTCTTTACCGTTGTAGCCTATTCCTTCTTTGTTCCCATGAAGCCTTTGCTGTCCAATCATCTTTTCAAAGTTTTCTTTACCTTTGGTAAAGTTATAGATAGTCTTATCTTTATCTTCAACTGCCTTTTTGAGTTCATTTATTTCTAGATCCTTTTTATTCAAATTATCTTTATGATTTTTACCTAAATCTTGTGTTGCTATATTTATTTCTTCTTCCAACTTCTTAATATGAGAATTTTTTTCTTCTTCAATAGTTTTGAATGATTCAAGTTGTTTCACAAGTTCTTTATTTTGATCTTTCAAAGTTATATTTCTCTTAGAAATTTTTATAAATCTTTTATGTAGTGAGAATAACTCAGCTTGTAATTCCTTATAAGAAGGCAAGCTATCACACGACTCATCACAAGACTCATTTTGAGATTCAGTTAAAGAGTAGTAAGAATTTGCCTCTTCATCATTCACCATGAAACATATATTTTCCATCTCTTGTTCACTTGATTCGATTTCAGTTTCGCTGGATCTTGAGTCATCCCAAGTAGCCTTCATAGCTTCCTTCTTTTTCTTCTTGTCTTTCTTGAACAACAAGTAGTTCGATTTGACATGCCCTGGTTTTTTGCAATGATAACAAATTGGTGGTTCATTTTCACCTTTATTTTATTTCATACTTGTCTCTCCTTTTTCTGTTTTCTTTTTATTACACTTTCTAGGAAACCTTTTATTTCTTCTGTAGAATTTTCCTAATCTCTTGGTAATAAATGCTAATTCATCTTGATCTAAGTCACCTATTTCACTTTCTTCTTCACTAGTGCTGTAGCTAGATGCTTTTAGTGCTATGGATCTTTTATGCTTTGATTCAAGATTCCTTTCTTTCAAGGCCATTTCATAGGTGAGAAGTGAGCCTATAATTTTATCCAAAGAAGTAGTCTTAAGGTTTCTACCTTCCGTGATAGCTGTAGCCTTTGGTTCCCAAATAGAGAGAAGACCTCTTAGAATTTTTCTAATCATTTCATAGGTAGTATAGGTTTTTCCTAAGGCACTTAAGGAGTTTATTATGTAGGTAAATATGGTGTACATGCTTGATGTTGTTTCATCAGAATTCATCTTGAATGCTTCATATTCGCTTGTTAACATGTCTATCATAATATCTCTAACATCAACAGTTCCTTCATAAGTTACTTCTAATTTGTCCCAAATCTCCTAAGCTATTTTGCAAACCATGATTCGGTTAAATTCATTAGCATCTAATGCACAATATAACGCATTTATAGCGCTTGCATTTATTTGAAGCATTTTATAATCTAAGTCGGTCATATCTTTCTTTTCTTTTGGAATTTGTTTTCCATCAACTATCTTAGTGGGGATAAGGTATCCTTCCATAACAACTTCCCATGCTTTCCAATCCATGTGTTGGAGATATATTTCCATTCTCTTTTTCTAAAAGGTATAATTGTGTCCACCAAAGATTAGTGGACGGGTTGAGATTGGCCTTCACCGAAGGTTGCTACTCCAATGTTTGCCATTAGATCTTTTTATGGTTTCTTGTTAGGAATTTCTATAACTAGGCTCTGATACCAATTGAAATTAGGAAAAGCTTCCCAAGAGGGGGAGTGAATTGGATTCTTTTTTATTTTAATAATTTTTGAGCTTTTGCTTATGATACCAAGAAAAACACAATTAATAACTGATAATCACACTTGAAAATACTGAAATTTAAATTCACAAGCCAATCAATGAAACCAAAACAATTCAACCACTCAACCAAGAATATTAGTACTTTTGTCAATTTCTCTGTGATTGTTTACCACCTTCTTTGAGTAACATCTTCGTATGCACTTCTCTTGATCAAGATTTCAGCAGATTAACTAATGTACTCCCTTTTGGGTTTACGCAAACGGTTAATCAAAACGTACTTTCTAAATATCAGGAGTCTTTGTTTATGTCTAACTTTTAAAACCTACAACCTGCACTTTAAATCACACAACAACAGCAAGTACAAAAAATAGAAAGTAAAGAAGAGAGAAGGACACAAGGTTTTTACAAGGTTCGGCTTCAACACAGCCTACGTCCTCACCCTTGGAAAAACACCGAAGGGTTCCACTATAGCAGTTTCGTTACCGGGTGGAACAACGCCTATTTACAATCACTCCTTGGCCAAGGCTAGAGCCCGCCTTCTCCAAACAATATACCTTTGTTTGGTCAATGATCCAATAGCCTGGAATCATCCAAAATCTACTAGAGAGATATCAAAAAGCTGGTGTACAAGTGATGCTCACACAAAGAGTGGATTTGTACAAATTGAAACTATGTACTTCAAAAGATAAATATCAAGAAAGAAATACACTTTTGAAGCTTAACAAGGATTTCACCAAATTCCTTTTCTACAGATGAGAAATTAGTAATCTTTCTTCAGGAAATGATGAGCAGAAATATTAGAATCATAGCGCTTTTAGATTGCAAGAGATTGAACAAGGTGAGACTTTGAGAGCAAGAGAGCTTGAGAGATTTTCAATGCTTGGTGTATTTTTGATTTACAAAAACCATGTATTTATAGGCTTACAAAACAACTTTCCTTGTTGCAAGAGTTTCCTTAAAGAGTTTCTCAAGTTGTTAGAAAAATTAGAGCTTAAACAGCTATGTTTCAAAATATTAAATTTTAAAAAATTTTCCCGTTGAACAGTGTTCAGAGGTCTAAGGATTCGGGATCAGACGTCTAAAGTTCCTGAAACCCTTTAAAAAATGAACTGGATACAGGGTCAGATATCTGAAGAGAGGGTTCAGACGTCTGAGGTACCAGGTTCAGATGTCTGAAGTGTTAAGTTCAGACGTCTGAACTGCTACTGCATGTTTCTGTTTTGATCCATAAAATCTTTAGACGTTTTTGCACTTAATCTTCAGACATATGAAGTAATTCCTCAGATGTCTGAACATGAAGTTCAGTCATCTGAAGTTGCTACTTTAGACATATGAACTGAAAAGTTCAGTCATCTGATCTACCAAGAACTTATTTTAAAAAATATTTTTTCTTTCAAAACCGATTTGCTCTCTTATGATTTTTACAAGACTTATTTCAGAAATCTTAAATAGATCTTTAAGTCCTCATAATCTCTTGGAAGAGCTTCAGAACATATTTCAAACGATATTTTAGCTTTTGAAATACTTACAAATTGTTTCCTAAGCCTTTATATGTCATGCTTGAATTCTTTCTTATTCGTTGCTCTTGAAGTTTCTTTGAAAATTGGCTTGAGCTAACTTTATTTGCAAATGCCTTAGTTTCTCCTTGGATCATTGATTAGTTGACCCACACTTGATTCATATTTGATCTTTTCTTGAATCACACTTGATTCTTATTTCCTGAAACACAAAAACTCAACCTTTCCATGTTAAATATTCCTTTGTTTGTTATCACCAAAACCGATTGAAAGACCTTGTTAGGCCAACAGGCCGATATGTTCTCAAAACCTCTTCTAGAGGACATATTTATAGAGATTAGACGTGAATTAGGCTTACTACACACTAGAGATGTTGTCTAGAGATATATAGAGCACATAACTAAGTGGGAGCAACATAACTTAAAAATACTATGGCTCTGAAAATTAAGAAATGAAAATTGCTATTCATTATGTATTAATTGCTTTATTTTCTTAAATGGATAATTATTACTTGGTATTTTAAACTATTATTGGCTATTTGATTGAAAATATTGAATTGCATGCTTGTATGGAATGCCACCTGTAGGATTGTTGTAGAATTTGTCTCTGCATGCTATTTAATGAGTAGGTATTGCATGTTGAAATTAAATGATCAAATTCTGAAATACATGTTGTATAGATATTTATGTTGGGGAGTTTCTCTATGCTAAGGATTCTTTATAATGCTTATATCTTTATCTTACCGGGCTGGATTACCGCCCCCTCAGGCCACGCTTGGAGTACAACATTATTTTTCTCAATAAGACTGATACATTGATTATGGCTTCATGTAAAGCAGATATGTATCCAATATAAAATCACATACACATCAACAATATGGATACAGTGTAAGCTCAGTGATGTAAATAGTTGTGTAAACAACACTCAATAGGGTATGATCAATGGAATGCTCACGAGTGTTCAATACAAGAAATATCTTTGAAACTAGGTAAAGCAAATTTCAATAACTAATCAAGATTCCAAAGATATCAAGCAGATATTCAAAATAGCTCAAGAAAATTTTCTTTAATGAGACAAGCACACTACTAGTTTGAAAAATATTTTGTCTTGTTGAAAATATTTTTGCACAACAAAAATCAAAGCTATGGGAGTCTTGCAACAACTATGCAAAGGCCCCTAAGCTTGCTAATCTATCCTAACAAAGATTCATATCAGTGGGATAAAACTTAGCCAAACTCCCCAAAAAATAGTATCAATAATCAATCAAGCAAGTGGGAGTTTTAGCACTATCTAGCAATTACAATCACACTCACTAAGCTCTTACAATACCAAGATGTATCAAAGGAATGTGTATTTGAGGGTATTTGAGCAAAGTAGGATTTTTGGAGTAGAGAGGATTCTTGGCTAATGATTTTTCCTAATTTTTATTCCTAATCCTCACAAATGAGCCTATATTTATAGGAAAGGTAAATATTATAACCGTTTGGGACCTTCAAGGTATTATTAGAAAAGTTAAAAAATGCTTAGGAAGTATTAACTCAAATTAACCCATGTTTACCTCAATTAAATAATTTTAGCCCGACAAGGTTCGAGTGGTTGAACCAAAGTTCGGTCGCCCAACCAAACTCATTTTTCAAAAACCCTTAAAAAGTTTGGTAGCTCAAACAAAAGTTGGAAACATTTTTTCGTAGGTTCAGGTGCGCGGTCAATGAGTCAGTAGCCCGAACTCAGAGGTTCGATCGCCCAGGCTGTTTTTGAACTTATTTCCTTGGTGGCCCGAGTTGATGAAGGGTCCTTTTCAGAGGGTTCGAGCGCCCGTGGAAGATATGCATAAAAATGGTTTGGTCGCCCGAGTGCGAGGTCAATTGTTGACTTTTCAATTGTTCGGGTGCCCGAGGAGTCTTGAACTCTTGGGTTCGGTCACCCAAGCTCTCTCAAACTTCCTTATAATGTTCAATTTAATTCATTTTTAACACTTCTAAATTTTGTATGATATATGTGCATGAGTGCTAGGACCTAGAGTCATGCTAGGATCTTACTGAGCTTACCATATATCCTATATGCATGACATGCAGGTAATTATTACACATTATAGACCTAGTTACTATTATAGACCTATATTACATTAATTGAATTTACAATACAACATAGAATCTCGAGGGTCTCCATATCTTGCTTTAAGTCTCATTCCTTGAAATGCTCATATAAGTCTGTACATACACTTGAAAACCATCAAATACCTAAGTATTTGTCATTATCAAAAATGGGTGTGACATATAAGGTCAACACTTAAGTTAAGTTGTTTTTAAATGATCAAAATGTTTTCTACTTAGCTTAACCCCTTTTACTAATGCCAAAAGTGGGAGAATGTTTGTGAGCAAAATGATAATGACCATATTACGAAACTTTTTTTGGTGCTAAATTCTTAAGCTTGTGTTTTAATGCAAAAATTTAATGCAAAATTTATTTATAATGTCTTATCTCTTTGTGAATTCAGGTGTAATCCCAAGAGGGGGGTGAATTGGGTATTTTGAAAAATTTAGTTTTACTTCAACAATCAATCCCTAATTTAAGATCAAACACAACCAATCATCGGGACTTGAAATTAATTCAATCCAATAATTTTATCTTCAATTATACCCAATTAGTTATCAAGTGCTTGTAAGGTTATTCAACATGCACACATGCAAGATAAGTAATGAAATGCGTTGCATAAATTAAAAGGCGTAAGGGAAGAGAGAAGGCACACAATTTTTACGAGGTTCAACCAACCTGACTAGGCCTTCGCCTTGAGCAACCCACTCAAGGATTCCACTAAATCCCTACTCCTTTAACCGAGATGGAGCTTTCCCTACAATCCGCTGCTTACAAGCGGTACAACTTCCTCCTAATCAGCTACTTACAAGAGATACAACTTTCTCCTCAAACTCAATTCACAACTTGAACTGTGATTACAATATAACTATTTTTGCAAAAACTCAATAATGCTTCTACACAAGTTGGTGAGTGCAATAGAAATTCCTAACACATATTCATATAATAAAACTTGAAGCTCAAAGAGTGTATGTAATGTGGTCAATAAAATCTCTTAATAATATTTGGTTTAAAAGAATATGACTATTCCGCTTCAAATATTGAATCCAACCAAATGATCTCAATATAAATATGTAATTCAGTTTTGCTCCAAAAAATCTAGATCAATTAGTTTTTTTCCAAATATCCAAAACACAATATGATCTTTGTATATGAATATGTATATATATAATATGTGTTCCAAAGATCAAAATCTAATATAATATTTTTCAGAAAATATCCCTCAATAATATATATATATATGAGCTCTTAGGATATTTAATCAAGTGGTTTTGTAATATAAAAAATATCGAGTCCTTAAATGAATAAACACTTGAATCTAAAATATTCAACCTTTGGCAGAACTTTTCTCAAGAAGTGATCTCTTCAAACAATATATATATATATATATATATATATATATAAGTACACTCAAGATCGATCTCTCAAATAATATTCAATGATAAATTTTTTAGTTGAAAAACTTTTTGAGAGTAAGTAATAACAAATAGATTGATTTACCAAACCTCAATACCAAGTTGAATGCACAACAATCACTGAAATTCCTTTTGAAAATCAATGTAGTCTTAGCTCAGATTTGACTTATATGCTTCAAAATCCCAAGCAAGAGTTCAGCAGTGTGTTCAATGCTCTCCCCAGTTGTGCTAAACGTTCAAGACTCTCAATATATTGCCAAAAGTGAGGCACTAAGGTTTAAGACCCAATTTATAAGTGTTCTCATCCTCAAATACAATCCTGACCATTAGATCATGAAGATAATATGTCCGTATTCTAGCTGACAAACAAGTTCAAAACCCAACATTCGTCCATGAGAAGGACACCTTTGTCGACGAGTGTGCAACACTCGTTCATCGATGTAAACGTGAGTTTGTCGACGAGATTCCTGTCTAAAATTTTTGTGCTCTCGGTATTTTCTCATCGACGAGAACAACGTGTTTGTCGCCGAGTGGCCTTCATGCATTCATTGACGAGGCCATTGAGTTCATCGATGCGGCCTCTAAAAATTTGCCTCCAAAATTCAATTTAGCTTAGACTCTTTTAAATAAATTCTTCATCATATGCATGTGTCCTAAGGTCAGTCTAAGGTATGATTTTGAGCTTCTACCTATATCATATAAAATATGCAAGTACAATGAAATCTAAATACCCATTCCCATGACTATCTTGAACTTGATGCCATCTCCATTCTTCTAGTCTTTTAGTTCCATGGATTATGCTTGGTTGTATATTCTTTAATCCTTATGGCTTTCATGACTTCGTCACTTTCCATGCATTTTAAATAATGTTCATGTTTACAATCTCAATGCACATGTCAAATACCAAGTGATTTTTCATTATCAAAATAGGATTGGACTCATAGAGTCAACAATCTTCCCCTTTTTGATGATGACAAATACACGGTCAAAAATGGGTTATTCCTAACAAGGCTCCCCCTAAGATAACGCATAATTTAGAATTCAACAATGTAACAATAGAGTTTGCATACAATGACGTTCATGCACATTGATTTGAAAAATATTTTGCTTACTTCTCCCCCTTTGTGGACAAAATAAAATGACATTTTTGCTTACTACCTTCTCCCCCTTTTGTCATTAACAGAAAAGGTGTAAAAAAAAAATATGTTTTGATAGTTCTCAACTTATAAAAAAGTTTTCAACTTTTAGGTTTCAAAAGTTTCTTCTCCCCCTACGTTATTCAATTTACTTCTTTCCCTTCCTAATATATCTATTTTGTTGAATCAAATATCAATGTAAGCATACACAGTGTTGCAATTGACATAGACATGGATGAGTAAATCATCCATTAACATCCAAATGTTTATGTGAGCATCAACATGTGTCATTTATCCATAACAAATTTTTGCTTTTAGTTTAATATCAAATGTAAACAACTTAATCAAATTTAATTATAACCAAATATGAATATTAATTGATGTTGCTCCCCCTGAGGTATGTAATCTAATATTATTCTAAGCAAATTCTCGACTATGCATCAATCCTAATTCACGTTTGATTTGGATAAATTTATCCTCTGCAAGTGGTTTTGTGAATATGTGTGCTCATTATTCATTTGTGTATACAAAATCAAGTGTCACATCTCCTTTTTGCACATGATCACGAAGAAAATGATGTCTATTTCTATGTGTTTAGTTCGTGAATGTGATATAGGATTATTTGAGATGTTTATTGCACTCGTATTATCACATCTTATAGGAATTGTGTCATGGTTTAGACTAAAATCCATAAGTTGTTGCTTCATATATAACGTTTGAGCACAATAACTTCCAACCGCTATGTATTCAGCCTTGGCTATGGATAGTGCAACTGAATTCTACTTCTTTGAGAACCAAGATACTAAAGAATTTCCTAAGAAATGACATGTGCCACTCGTGATTTATCTATCTACTTTACTTCCAGAAAAATCAGCATCTAAATAACTTACAATCTCAAAGGATGTATACTTACGATATCATAATCCAAGTTCAATGGTTGCTATTAGGTATCTAAGTATCCTTTTAACAGCTAATAGATGGGACTTTTTAGGTGCATCCTGAAATCTTACACATAAGCATACGCTAAACATTATATCAGGCCTGCTGACAGTCAGATATAGTAAGCTACTAATCATCCTGCGATTGAGTTTGACATCCATTGGTATACCTTGTTCGTCTTTGTCTAATTTCAATGAAGAGCTCATAGGTGTCCTTAGTATTTTTCCATCTTCCATATTAAAACTTTTGAGCAGATCTCTAATATAGTTCAATTGATTTATAAAAATTTCATGCTTTTCTTGTTTGATCTGAAGCTCTAGGAAGAAATTTAATTCACCCATCTTGCTCATCTCAAAATCATTTTTCATAGTACTCGCAAACTCATTGCACAACTTTTCATTTGTTGCTCCAAATATAATATCATCTACGTATAATTGAACTAGGAGCATGTTATTATTCTTAGACTTTATAAAAAGTGTTGTGTCTTTTTTCCCTCTAATAAATCCATTATTCAGTAGAAAATTGCTTAGTCTTTCATACCAACCTCTAGGAGCGTGCTTTAAACCGTACAAAGCTTTTATTAATCTATAAATGTGATTTGGATACTTATGGTTTTCAAAACCTGGGGGTTGTTTTACATAAACTTCTTTATTTTTATAGCCATTTAAAAATGATTTTGACATCCATTTGATATAGCGTGAAATCCTTAAAAGTAGCAAAGGCTAAAAGCATTTGAATGGCTTCCATTCGAGCTACAAGTGCAAAGGTTTCCTGAAAGTCTATTCCTTCTTCTTGATTACATCCCTGAGCTACTTGTCTTGCCTTATTTCTAACAACTATCCTATATTTATCTTTCTTGTTCTTATATATCCATTTTGTTCCAATAAATGTCTTATCCTCGGGTCTAGGAACAAATGTCCATACTTTATTTCTCTCAAATTGATTTAACTCTTCTTGCATGGACATCACCCAATGTTAATTCAGATGTAATCCCAAGAGAAGGGTAAATTGGGTATTTTAAAAATCTTTAAGTTTATTTTACCACTTAATCACTATTTCAATATTTAACAAATTAATTGTAGAGGCTTGAAATTAATTCAAATTATTATCTCAATAAGTTCTATTTTACCTAATTAATTATCAGGTGTGTATAATATAAATCAACATACAACCATGCAAAAGCTGATAATGAAATACAAGCGGAAATTAATAAAGATAAAGGAAAAGAGAAGGCAAACACGATTTTATGAGGTTCAGCCAACCCAGCCTACGTCCTCGCCTTGAGCAACCCACTCAAGGATTCCACTAAATCTCTGCTCCTTTAACCAGGACGGAGCTTCCCTTACAATCTGTTGCATACAAGAGGCACAACTTCCTCCTCATTTGGTTCACAACCCGAACCGTGATTACAATATAAAATTTCAAATCAGCAAAATCTCAATATTGCTTCTAACAAAGCTAGTGAGTACAATGGAAAACCAAACACATATTCATGTAATAAAACTTGAAGCTCGGTATGTATGTAACGATGATATCGTTATATGAATGATATGCTTTACAAATCAATCCTTTAAATCAATATCTCCCAAATTTGATTTTATAAATAAATGCTTTGGAGAAACAATAAGGTTCGATTTCAGAATACTTTAAGCAAGCTTAGAAAACAAGATCCTTTCAAAAATACACTTTGATAATGTGTAGATCTATATTCTTGCTATCAATAATCTATAATGTTGGATCTTTGAATAAATAAACAACTTTGAATATAACAAAGATTTAAACACTATGTTTGAAAAATAATATCCCTTAATAATATGTATTTAGAGGTTCTTAGGATTTGCAATCAAACACTTTTTACACTAATCAAATAGCAACCCTTTGAATGAAAATATATTTAAAACTTTCTTCAAGATTTTAGTTTTAAACAAAAGCTTTTCTCAAGTAGTGATCTTCCACAAAAATATATATATATAGATAATAACTCAAGATCAACTTCTCAAAATGAATATTCAGTGATAAGTTTGTGAGATGAAAAAACTCTTTGAGAACA
This sequence comes from Malania oleifera, assembly GCF_029873635.1. NCBI lineage: Eukaryota > Viridiplantae > Streptophyta > Magnoliopsida > Santalales > Ximeniaceae > Malania > Malania oleifera. The sequence continues at coordinate 30,233,378 of NC_080428.1, read as the reverse complement.
AGCACACACTTAGTTTGATCACCAAACCTCAATACCAAAGTTGTTGGCACAATAGTTGCTGGAACACCTTTTGAAAATCAACGTAGCCTAAGCTTTAATATGATGTAAACGCTTTGAAATCGTAGACACGAGCTTAGAAATAATTTCAATAATGTTCAGAGATGTGTATGCGTTCAAGGATCCAATTATATTGCAAAAACTTCATGCACTAGGGTTTAGAGGTTGACTATATAGGTAATTGAGGCCTTAGGATAAGTCCTGACTATTGGATCAATTTGATCAAGTGTATAACCTGCGTATTCTTTTGCTAAAGATCAGATTTTTAAACTTCCCACAGGTTCAAACCGCTGAAGATTTAGGTTCAGACATCTAATGTTCCTTAAATCACTAAAAAATTATAGTCTGGATATAGAGTTAGCCGACTAAACTATGGGTTCAATCTTTTGAAGTCCCAACTCAGATGACTGAACTGAAGGTTCAGGCATTTGAAGGTGTTCTACCTATTATGTGTTTCAAAATTAATTATTCAGATGACTAAACTAATTCTTCAGTCTTCTGAGGAAATTCTTCAAACGTTAGAAGTAAAACTTCAGTTGTCTGAAGTTGCAGCTTCAGACTTCTGAGGGTAATCCTCAGTCGTCTAGGCAGTCCAACTTTAGTTTTTTTTTTTTTTTCAAAAACCATTTTTGCTTTTTTCCTTTGCTGCTTTATAGAACATTTTTCGGGGTTTTAAATAGAGTCTCTAATTCAATGAATAACCCCTAAAAGATTTTCATGAGATGCATGAGTCCTAAGGTCAATTTAGGATATATTTTGAGTTTCAAATTAAATCATATGAAATATGTAAATACATTTAGTTCTAAATACCCATTCCCATGATGATCTTGAAGTTGACGTTTGCATCTTCATTCTTCTACTATTTTAGTTCCATAGATTGTGCTAGGTTATATATATATATGCTATAATCCTCGTGGCTTCCATGACTTCATCACCTTCCATGCAAGCTAAGTAATGTTTCTACTCACATTCTCAATGCACAGATCAAATACCAAGTGATTTGTCATTATCAAAACAGGATTGGACTCATAGAGTCAACACCCAAGATTCATCCTCAATTGGTTTACTCATATTCCTAGGTTCTTCTTGAGATAGAAATGCACAATGATTAATCATATTTCTAAGTGAGGATTGTGTGGCTACTCCACGTGATGGTTCACCTATTATTTGATCAATGGGGTGATTCTTTATGTACTTCCATTCCTTAGGTAGTTCATTAACCTCATTTTCAGTTTGATTATTTTCAATAGATGGTTCCTTAGCTTCATTTCTCTTATCTGAATCATTTTCAATAGAAAGTTTTTCGAACACCTTATTATCTCAATTTCATCCTCATTAGTCTGTCTAGAGAAAGGGTTTGACTCATCGAATACTACATGGATAGATTCTACAATAGTTAATGTTCTTTTATTGTATACCCTGTAAGCTTTACTATATACAACATATCCTAAAAAAATACCTTCACCTAATTTCACATCAAACTTTCTTAAATGTTCATTGTCTCTAGGTACAAAACATTTACAATCAAATACATGAAAATACGATATGTTTGGTCTATGGCCATTCCATAATTTGTAAGGAATCTTATTTAGAGATGGTCTAATTAAAACTCTATTTAAAACATAGCAGACGATATTCACTGCCTCATCCCATAAATACTTAGGCAGTTTATGTTCGTTAAGCATAGTTCTGGTCATTTCTTGTATAGAACTATTCTTTCTTTCAACTACATCGTTTTATTGAGGTGTTCTAGGGGCTGAAAAGTTATGAGATATTCCTAATGAATTGCAATAGTCTTCCATGCCTTGATTTTTAAATTCTCTACCCCTATCACTTCGGATTTTAGTGATAGTATATCCCTTTTCATTTTGAATTTTCTTACACTGATTTATGAATTGTTCACACCCTTCATCTTTGTAACCTAAAAATAATACCCATGTATATCTTGAATAATCATCAACTATGACGAATGCGTATGATTTTTCTCCTAAACTTTGAGTTGGGTTTGAACCAAATAAATCTAAGTGTAGCATTTGAAGTGGTCTAGTAGTAGAGATAACTTTCTTCTTCTTAAAGCTAGATCTTGCTTGTTTTCCTAGTTTATATGCGTCATAGATTTTATCTTTCACGAATTTTGCCTTAGGCGATCCCTTAACTAAGTCTCCCTTAACTAGTTTTGATATTAAGTTCATGTTTGCGTGTCCTAGTCTCCTATGCCAAATCCAACTAATCTCATTTATAATAGAAAAACAAGTTACATGTTGAGAAGTAAGATTGTCAAAGCTAGTGGCGTAGACATTTTCATTACGATTAGCAGTAAACAATACTTTGTTTTCAAATTTTTTCTCTACAGTGCATTTATCATGTTCAAATGAGACTTTATAGCCTTTATCATGTAGCTGACTTATACTCAATAAGTTATATTTCAATTCATCAACTAATAACACGTTATCAATGACAAGTGAAGGTTCCTTACCAACCTTACCAACTCCAATGATTTTACCTTTCGAGTTATCCCCAAATGTAACGAATCCTCCATCTTTGGATGTGATGGACACAAATTTAGCTTTATCTCCTGTCATATATCATGAGCATCCACTATCCATATACCACTTGTCTTTCGAGGAGGACAATCTCAAGCACATCTGCAAGACATAATTAGAGAACTACTTTTGGTACCCAAATTTTCTTGGGTCCATGGGGGTTAGTACTAGATTCTCCTTTGACTTTCTAGACATTCTTAATTTTGACATCTTTATTTTTAAAAGAATAGTTGAATTTTATGTGACTCAACTTCTTACATTTAAAACATGTAATATTTTTATAATAGTTTTAAGTTAGAATAAGATTTTGACTCTCTTACGAAATATCCCATAAAGATGTCTCTGTTTTAGGTTATCCATTCCATTTTAACCAAGACATTCCTTTTCTAGGGAGTTTCTTTGAATTCCAAGGAGTTTTTCAAAATTAGTTTGTCCTTCTGTAAATTTACAAATAATCTTAGAATTATCTTTTAAATCCCTTTCTAACTCTTCAATTTTCAAATCCTTGCTTTTCATGAGAGATGCATGAGATTTATTTTGACTTTCTACTAACTTTGAAAATTCTTTCAATATTAATTTCAACCCATAATTTTTGTTATTTGTTTTCTCAAGCATTTTAAGGGTATACAGATATTCCTGATGTAGTTCATCGTAAGAAAGTATGCTATTTTCTTTTTATAAATCATTGGAATAATAAGATGAAGTGAAACAAAAAGATTGTACCTCGTGGTCTTCATGAGCCATCAGACATAGATTTGCAATCTCTTCATCACTGAATTCATATTCTGAACTACTAATACTGTAAGTATCCCAGCCAACCTTTAGTGCCTTCTTCTTCTTCTTCTTAGACACTTTCTTCAACTGGGGACAATCTATCTTGATATGTCCAACTTCTCTACATCTATAGCACATAGGAAGATCATCCTTTTGCTTCCTTCTACTTGACTCTCCCTTTTCTATTTTTGAGTCCTTGAATTTCCTGGTGTATTTCTTGTTCTTCCTCACGAACTCTTCGAATTTCTTAGTCATAAGCACCATGCTATCATCCGATTCTGAATCACTTCCCTTACTGGAGCTGTTGGATGATGCATTAAGCATTGTAACTTTCTTAGTTTTGTTTTGCTCATTCTTCCTGTCATTTATTTCTAGTTCATAAGAAATGAGTGAACCAATCAATTCATCAACAAACATATCCTTTAGATTCCTTCCTTCTGCTATTGCAGTGACCTTAGCTTCCCAAACTAGAGGTTGTCCCCTAAGTATCTTCCTGATCAACTTGTAAGTAGGGTAAGATTTACCAAGAACATTTAAATAATTTGTGATGTGTGTGAATCTTGTGTGCATGGATTGAATAGATTCATCAGCAGCTATTTTTAATGCTTCATATTCACTAGTAAGCATGTCTATCCTACTATCTTTTACTTCCTTAGTACCTTCATATGTGACTTCTTAATTTTTACAAATCTCTTTAACAGTGTTACGGACCATCATCCTATTAAACTCATTTACACTTAGTGCACAAAATAGCAAGTTCATTGCAGCAGCATTTATTTGCAGAGATTTCCAGTCTTCCTCTGTATATACATCTTCAGTCTTAGGAACATTTACCTTATCAACTACTTTAATGGGAACATGGTTTCCCTTAAAAACTATTTTCCATACTTTACAATCTATATTTAACAGGTATATACTCATCCTATGTTTCCAGTAAGTGTAATTTACACCAAAGAAAATTGGTGGTCTAGTGGACGAGTGTCCCTCATCAAATGGAGTTATATCGATGTGTGCCATGTGATCATTTTACAAAAATAATGATTAAGTCTATGTAAACCTCTCTCTGATACCAAATGTGAATTCAGGTGTAATCCCAAGAAGGGGGTGAATTGCGTAATATGAAAATATAAAGTTTTCCTTCAACAATCAATCCCTAATCTAAGATTTAACACAGACAATCACCAGAACTTGAAATTAATTCAATCCAATAATTTTATATTCAATTATACCCAATTAATTATCAAGTGCTTGTAAGGTTATTCAACATACACACATGTAATATAGGTAATGAAATGCGTTGCGTAAATTAAAAGGAGTCTGGGAAGAGAGAAGGCAAACACAATTTTTATAAGGTTCAGCCAACTCGGCCTACATCCTCGCCTTAAGCAACCCACTCAAAGATTCCACTAAATCCCTACCCCTTTAACCGAACAGAGCTTCCCTTACAATCTACTGCTTACAAGAGGTACAACTTCCTCCTAATCTGCTGCTTATAAAAGATAAGACCTTCTCCTCAAACCCGGTTCGCAACCTGAACCGTGATAACAATATAACTATTATGCAAAAAACTCAATAATGCTTCTACACAAGCTGGTGAGTACAATAGAAATTCCTGACACATATTAATGAGATAAAACTTGAAGCTCAAAGAGTGTATGTAATGTAGTCAATAAAATCTCTTAATAATCTTTGGTTTAAAAGAATATGACTATTCCGCTTCAAATATTGAATCCAACTAAATGATCTCAACATAAATATGTAATTTAGTTTGGCTCCAAAAAATCTAGATCAATCAGTTTTGTTCCAAATATCCAAAACACAATATGATCTTTGTATATGAATATGTATATATATATATAATATGTGTTCCAAAGATAAAAAATCTAATATAATATTTTTTTTATAGAAAATATCCCTCAATAATATATATTTATGAGCACTTAGGATATTTAATCAAGTGGTTTTGTAATATCAAAAATATCGAATCTTTAAATGAATAAACACTTGAATCCAAAATATTCAACCTTTGGCAGAACTTTTCTCAAGAAGTGATCTTTTCAAACAATATATATATATATATATATAAGTGCACTCAAGATCAATCTCTCAAATAATAGTCAATGATAAATTTTTTAGTTGAAAAACTCTTTGAGAATAAGTAATAACAAATAGATCAATTTACCAAGCCTCAATACCAAGTTGAATGCACAACAATCGTTGAAATGCCTTTTGAAAATCAATGTAGTCTTAGCTCAGATTTGACATATATGCTTTGAAATCCCAAGCCAAGAGTTCAGCAGTGTGTTCAATGCTCTCCCTAGTTGTGCTAAATGTTCAAGACTCTCAATATATTGCCAAAAGTGAGACACTAAGGCTTAAGACCCAATTTATAAGTGTTCTCGACCTCAAATTCAATCCTAACCGTTAGATCATGAAGATTAAAACCTAATCTATCCGTATTCTCACTAACACTCAAGTTCAGCACTTGACATTCTTCGATGAGAAGGACACCTTTGTCGATGAGTGCTCAACACCCACTCGTCGACGTGAATGTGAGTTCGTCGACGAGATACTTGTTTGAAATTTTTGTGCTCTTGGTATTTTCTCGACGACGAGAACAAGGTCTTTGTCACCGAGTGACCTTCATGGGTTTGTTGACGAGGCCATTGAGTTCATCGAGGAGGCCTCTAAAAATTTGCCTCCAAAATTCAGTTTAGTTTAGACTCTTTTAAATAAATTATTCATGATATGCATGTGTCGTAAGGTCAGTCTAAGGTATGATTTTGAGCTTCTAGCTATATCATATAAAATATGCAAATACAATGAAATCTAAATACCCATTCCCATGACTATCTTGAACTTGACGTTTGCATCTCCATTCTTCTATTCTTTTAGTTCCATGGATTATGCCTGGTTGTATATTCTATAATCCTCATGGCTTCCATGACTTCCTCACTTTCTATGCATGTTAAATAATGTTCCTATTTACAATCTCAATGCACAGGTCAAATACCATGTGATTTGTCATTATCAAAATAGGATTGGACTCATAAAGTCAACACTCTTGATATGCTAAAGCTTTATTGTTTTTCTTCTAAAATTATGCATATTCTTAGCCCCGGGGGGGGGCCTTTCAAGGCTTAACCCATTTTGCTATGGTGCGTTTGTCATCAACAAAAAGGGGAGATTGTTGACTTTTTGTATCCAATCCCTGTTTTGATGCTAACAAAGCACAAGTTTCTTATGTGAGTTTTTAAGTGCTTGAACAAGGTATAATTCAACACACACATAAAGGGACTAATGATGGAAGACAAAAGACTTAAAGAATACATCATTTGGCACATTCCATGAAGAATAGAAGAGCCAAAGAAGAAGAAGAAGAAGAAGAAGAAGAAGACAAATATTTTCATTTGTAAATGCATTTAGTTTTTATTATTTGGTATGTAATAATGTATGCATCTACATGATATAGTTGATTGCTCCAACAGGGCCATAGACTGACCTTAGGGGACCCAACCTTCCATATAAAACCTTTTTTCATAAAAATTAAAATCATACAAAAGGTTTAAAATAACTTTAGGGTCAAAAGCAAGACCAAAACTAGGATCCTTATTGGTCTCGGTCCACCAACCCATGCACGTTCAAAGTGCGTCAGTCGACTGACCAGCCAGAAGTCAAACATTTGACAAGGCTCTGTTGACCTACCTTTTTTGAACACTACTTCTACAGTCAACCAACTTTAAAACTTGGCCTCTTTACATGCCTCGACTGACCGATCTCTTAGGTCAAAATTCCATTAGAAATCAGACCTTAAGAATCGACAAACCAAACTTAGGCTCGGCCGACCGAACCTACAAAGGTTCAGAAAATTGCCTTGGTCATCCAACCGGTCGCCTCCCACACCCAATCGAGCTTATTTTAAATTTCAAAATGACTATGTGTGTACGGCTGATTGACACTGAGGGTCAGCCGACAAACCTCTTGGGTTGGCTTATTTTCTAACCGATAATCGTCATTAATTTTTCACTTAATCTTTTATAAAATGATGAGTGTGTCCCCAATGGTCATATTTTTCCCAGACTTTATATTAACCCCTTTCATTAGCCCAATTAGGAACTTTGATTAGCCAATTTTTTCTCTTAAATGTTTTTAAGGCTATTTTCAAAATCAAAGTTCCCCCACATTGTTTTTATTGCAAAAATTCATTTTGGCACAAAATTTGTACATACTCTCCCTTCTCTCTTTCTCATTCCTTTGAAAAACATTTTATTGAAAAAGAACATTCATTTTTTGGGCATTTATTATAAAGCATATACTCTCAGTCAAGTTTTTATTTTGAAAATCATTTTGAGAGTATTCATAGAGTTTTTCCCACGTCATTTTCTTGATAAATTTCTGTGGGAAACTCTTGTTGCATGTGAATCTTGCACATCCTTTGCAAGATTCATGAGGTTATATTCTTATTGCAAAATTATTTTTTGATCATATACCCTAGCTTCCCTTGAACAAAATTTTTTATAAATCATTTTGGGAAAAATAATTTAAGGGTTTAATATATTTGAAGGTTTCATTGTGTACTATGTGTTTTTATTCAAAGATCATATATTTGCACAAATATTTTTGAAGAGCAAACACCTTAGGTTCTCCTACTTTTTATTGAAAATATTTTTGGACAAATATTTTATAGGGTTTAAATCTTTGAAGTTTTTATCATATATATCATACTCAATGATTATGAAAATATTTTGAGAAAAACACCCTTACTCTACTGAGCATATTTCATATCATCTGAGAGTGTATTTTTTAGAGCATCATTGTGTACGTCTTTGCTTGTATTTAGAAGCATTTCAAATTTACAAAAATTATTTTAATGTACCAGTTGAGTTCAGCTCGTAAATTGAACTAGGAAGTCTCTGCCCCATAAGGGAGACCGGTGGGGTTTAGCCTGCAATTGAACTACGGAATCTCCGCACCATAAGGGAGACTAGTTGAGCTTAGCAAGGTAATTGAGTTTAGTTTTGGCACCGCCCGTAAAGCGTTGCTAGGTTATGGCTCCATTCGAAAGTGTAGCTGGGGTATTCCTCGCCCCATATGGAGAGGTATTTAGGTTGGGGTCAGCCTTGTAATGTGACCTAGGGTATTCCTCGCCCAATAAGGGGAGGATTGTAAGTGGGACGTAGGTTGATTTGGTTGAACCTTAATAACAAATATCGTGTATCTCTCTCTCCTTATCTCATTTAACTTTCTACACCTTAATTTCCATATGTGTATGTTTGTTCTTTTATAGTTATAATTATTTGCATGCACACATTCATTTTAAATGAGATATGTGGCACTCATTTATGTTTGCGTTAATTGGAAAATCATTTTACATACATGCTTTAAATTAAAATGGGATATGATGTTGTAATTGTATGCAAATATTTAATTTGTTAAGAATGTCTTACTTGTTTTAAACATTTGCATACTTGATCAATTAAGGGAATTGAGAATGCTTAGACGGAGCATAGGTTATGAAATACTGGCTGCGATTTTAAATCTAACCTAGGAAGAATTTTTTAATACCTAATTCACCCCCTCTTGGGATCACACCAATCACATCATATGTAATATTCACTATATGTATCTCAAAGATCTAAAAAATCAAATAATGTCTCCAAAAATATTTTTCAAAAATAAAGTGGAGGACATGTTTGATATTTGCTCACAAAAAAATATTTTTGCAATAAGCACAAAGTAAGCTTTTGAGTCTTGCAATGAATATGCACAAAGACTCACAAGATATGAGAAGTTTTTCCAAAAATAGTTATAAAAAATAATATGAGAAAATCTCAAAGCAAACTCTCAAGAATGAATTTTAAAACAAATGGATGAGTGAGAGTATAAGCTTTTGAATGATATGAAATATGCCCACAAGAATGAATTTTCAATCAATCTTCAAGTTGCAATGAATATGCAAGGGAAGAAAAATGAATCAGTGCTCTCTTTCTAATATGATTTTGCAAAAGAATATGAGAAAGAGGATCAAGTATGCTTGAATATGTGCGAGTATAAGAAATATTTGTGCAAATATTTTGAGATAATTTTTTATAATCAAAAGTGCTAATTATGCTTTAGGATATGCTATATAAAAGTTTTCCCAAAGTTTTGGCCATTAGGGATACAAAAGGAATTTTCAAAATTATTTAATTAAAATTTAATCCTCATGATTAGCGTTGAATCCGAAAGGTTCAGTTGACTAGTGAACGTGCCGGTCGGCTAGCTTTAGTTAAATTTTGACATTTTTTTAGGGGTTTGATCGGCTGGGAAAGGTGTCGGTCGGCTGGCCATTGACGAGTTTCCAATCACCGAGAATCGGTCGGCTGCCCTGATAATCATGTCGGCCGACTTTGAAGGCCAGTCAACTGGACATTTTAGTTATAAAATAGGCTAGTCGACTAGGCTTTAGAAATAGGCCAAAAGCAAAGGTCAGTCAGCTGGGCTTTTCAAGTCTTAAAATGGCTGGCTGGCTGTGCTATATAATATTGCCAAAATATAAAGGTCGGTCGGCTAAGACGTTTTAAACGTGCAAGGGTCGGTCGACCGGTGTCAGTTAAAAGTTAAAATTTTAGCCCTGTTTCATTCCTATAAACTCTTCAACCCTATGTGTATGAGTTTGGAATTAAGAGTATAGGGAATCCACAAAATGTTTTGGATCCTAAGGTCTATCTATGGTCTTTGAGCATACAACCCTATTAGGCAAGACCTGCAATTATTACAAACCAAAAACTAAATACCATTACAATTGAAATATTTAAGTCTTCATTCCTTTTGCTCTTCAAATTGCCATCATGTGGTGTAAGCTTTGAGTTCCTCACGACTTCCATTGTATCCTTACCATCTGTGCGTGCCGAATGATGATCTTGTTCAAATGCTTAATGCACAGGTAATATACAATGTGATTTGTCATTATCAAAATCGGATCAGAATCATAGAGTCAACAATCTCCCCCTTTTCGATAATGACAAATACACGAGAAAAAATGGGTTTAGCCTGAAAAGGCTCCCCTTAAGAATATGCATAAAAAAGTTGACATTGTAATCCAAGCATATGTGGAAGGAAGACATTAAACAATCAATCATGTATTTAGTTTTGGCAGTATAGCTTGGATACCAAGTGAAGACAACTAAAGATTGGAAGGAGCAAGATATATTAAAAAAAATTGCACATACTACTCCCCCAATTTTCTCACTTAAATTTGCAATTGGCTTACCTAGTTTTATTAAGTTATTTCTCCCCCTTTTGGCATTAGCAAAAGGGCTAAGATAAATATATAAGCATTTAAAAGAATCCTTAGCTTAGAGAAACTCCCGAACAAAAAATATCTAGATAGCATGTATTTCAAAATTTGATCATTTAATTTCTACATGCAATACCTAGTCATTAAATAGCATGCAAACACAAATTCTGCAACAACCCTGCAAGTGGCATTCCATACAAGCATCCAATCCAATATTTTCAATCAAATAGCCAATAATAGTTTAAAATACCAGATAATAATTATCCATTTAATAAAATCAAGCAATTAATACATAATGAATAGAAATTTTCATTTCTTAATTTAGAGCCATAGTATTTTTAAGTTATGTTGCTCCCCCTCATTTATGTGCTCTATATATCTCTAGACAACATCTCTAGTGTGCAGTAAGACTAATTCATGTCTAATCTCTATAAATCTGTCATCCTTAAGAGGTTTTGTGAATATATAGGCCTATTGTTCATTGGTGCACACAAATTCAAGTGTCACGTCTCCCTTTTGTACATGATCATGAATAAAATGATATATAATTTCTATGTGCTTAGTTCTTGAGTGTGAGATGGAGTTATTTGAGATATTTATTGCACTAGTATTATTGCATTTTATGGGAATTGTTTCAAAGTGCAATCCATAGTCCATGAGTTGTTACTTCATATAAAGCATTTGAGCACAACAACTCCCAGCCGCTATGTACTCAGCGTCGACTATGGATAAAGCAACTGAGTTCTGTTTCTTGGAAAACCAAGAAACCAGAGATTGTCCTAGATAATGGCATATGCCGCTCATGCTCTTCCAATCTACTTTTCTACTTGCAAAATCTACATCAGAGTAGTTGACAATCTCAAAAGTAGTATACTTAGGATACCACAATCCTGACTCAATAGTCCCAAAAAAGTATATCTAAGTATTCTTTTGACTGCTAATAAGTGTGATTCTTTAGGTGCAGCTTGAAATCTATCACACATACATGTGCTAAACACAATATCAGGTCTACTCACAATCAAGTGCAACAGGCTACCAATCATATTGCGGTAGAGCTTAACATCTACTGGTATGCCTTGTTGTTAGCTTTATCGTGATCCCAAAAGGTGGGGTGAATTGATATTTTTAAAATTAATGCCCTAGGTTAGTATCCTAATAACAATATTTTCACAATCCTAAAGTCAATCTAGTGCAAGTAAAATAAATCAATTGTACTATGTAGCAGAAATTAAATAGCACAATTTAATCAACTAAGCATGCACTAGAAAGCAGTAAAAAGAAGTGACACCCAGAAGTGTTATCGAGGTTCAAAAAATTGCCTACGTCTCCGCCTTGGCTAACAAGCACAAGGATTACCACTATAATGCTCACTTAAACTGATAGAGGGGCACCTCAATTAGCATAGGGCTGACCTCAACCTTTACACATAATCCTTACCGAGCTGGATTACCGCCCCCTCAAGCCACGCTTGGAATACAACAGTATTTTCTCAATCAACTGGTACAATGATTATGCTTTCATGTAAAGCATATATGTACCCAATAAGCGCCATCACGTACACATCAATAATATGGATATAGTGCAAGCTCAGTGATGCAAATAGTTGTGCTAACAACACTGAATATGGTATTATCAATGAAATACTGAAGAGTGTTCAATACAAGCAATATCTTGGAATTTAAGCAAAGCATAGTTCAATAGCAAATCAATATTCCAAAGATATCAATAAGATATTCAAACTAGTTTAAGAAGATTTTCTTCAATGAAATAAGCACACTACTAGTTTGAAAATATTTTTCCTTGTTAAAAATATTTTTGCACAACAAAAATCAAAGCTATGAAAGTCTTACAACAATTATGCAAACACCCCAAAGCTTGCTAGTCTGTCCCAAAAATGATTTATAATGTGAAATTAGTGGGATAAAACTATGCCAAACTCCCTAAAAATAATATCACAATCATACAAGGAAATGGGAGTTTTCAGTAAAACTTAGCAATCACAAGTACACTAAATATGCTCTCACAATCTCAAAATGTATCAAGGGAACAGAAATTTGAAAGTATTTGGAAAAAGAGAGTATTTTCAAAAGAGAGGATTTTTGGCTAATGAAATTGCTAATTAATTGCTAATCCTAAAAAATGAGCCTATATTTATAGGTAAGGGTAAAATTATAACCGTTTGGGACTTGTTGGGAATTCTTAGAAAAGTTCCAAAATGTTTAAATGTAATTAACCCAAAATATCTTGTATTTACCATAGTTAAGTTATTTTTAACCCAGCAAGGTTCGAGTGGCTGAACCGTGGTTCGGTCACCCGAACAGACACAATAATAAAAGGTCTTTAATTTGGTTTGGTAGCCTGCGTTACAGTTCGGTGGCCCAAATCAAAGTCAGAAATATTTCTTTGAATTTTCAAGCACCCGGTCATGGGTTTGATAGCCTGAACTCATGTGTTCGATCGCTCGGGGCTTAATTTGAACTAAATCGCTCGGTAGCTCGAGTTGGTGAAATGTCCTTTTCAGGTGGTTCGGGCGCCCGTGGACAGTATGTACAAATTTGTTCGGTCACCCAAGAGCCTAAGTCAACTGTTGACTTTTCAACAGTTCGGGCGCCCGAGGAGTTTTGAACTCCTGTGGTTTGGTCACTTGAGCTCTCTCAAACTCCCTAAAAATATTCAATTAAGTGCATTTTTAACACTCCTGTATTTTGTATGATATATGTGCATGAGTGTTGGGACCTAGAGTCATTCTAGGGTTTTACTGAGCTTACCATATATCTTATATGCACGATATGTAGGTAATTAATACAGTCCATATCCCCCCTAGTTACTATTACAAACCCATATTACATTGATTAAATTTACAATATGAATTAAAATCTTTAGTCTCCATGTCTTGCTTCAAGTGTCATTCCTTGAGATGCTCATCTAACCCTGCACAAAGACTTGAAAACCATCAAATACCTAAGTCTTTGTCATTATCAAAACCGAGTGTGACCTATAAGGTCAATATTCTCCCCCTTTTTGATGATGACAAATACATAATGCAAAAAAAGGGCATAGCCTTAAAAGACTCCCCCTAACAATGTGCATTATATAAAACTTTAAATAATTTTTCATTTAATTTCAATTCAATCCAATTTTCAAGTTAACCCAATTTTTGCCCTCTTATCCGTCTCCCCCTTTTGGCAACAGCAAAAAGGGCCATGAAACTAATAGCCTTAGGCATTGGGTAAGAATCATTTGTGTACACGAGAAGTTTGGGAATTTTTAAAATTTTTAGCAGCATGCCGTTTCAAAATAAGATATTTCCCAAAAATTCATGTATAAAAATGACCTGTTTTGAGTTTTTAAGACATAAAAGTTTATCCACAACTAGGCAACTCAAACAGTTCCAATATGATCAAGATATAAAACATAAGTGCAATTATCATCATGCAATAGATATGAGAATCATGCTTTGCAAAACAAATCAAGTTCATAAAGTCCAAGCTAATAAAAGATATTAACAATTATATTAGTTGTGGATAAGGCAACTGAGTTTGGTTTCTTGGAGAACCAAGAAACAAGAGATTGTTTTAAATAGTTACAAGTGCCGCTGATACTCTTTCTATCAACCTTACTACCAGCAAAGTCAGTATCAGTATAACTTACAATTTCAAAGGTAGTATGCTTTGGATACCATAGTCCTAAATATGTAGTTCAAACTAGATACCTAAGTATTCGTTTAACTTCTATTAGATGAGATTCCTTAGGAGCAGCCTGAAACCTAGCACACATACATGCACTGAACATAATGTCATGCCTACTAGCAATGAGATATAGAAGACTTCCAATCATGCCACGATACAATTTCACATCAACAGGGATCCCTTGCTCATCTTTATCAAGTTTAATAGAAGAACTCATACGAGTACCAAGAATTTTACAATCTTCCATATTAAATTTCTTTAGCAAGTCCCTGACATATTTAGATTGACATACAAAAGTTCCATATTCAGTTTGCTTAATTTGCAACCCTAAAAAGAAAGTAAGCTCACCCATCATGCTCATTTCAAATTCACTTTGCATGCATTTGGCCGTGGATAAGGTAACTAAGTTTTGTTTCTTGGAGAACCAAAAAACGAGAGATTGTCCTAAATAGTGACAAGTGCCACTGATACTCTTTCTAGCAACCTTACTACCGGCAAAGTCGGTATCAGTATAACTTACAATCTCAAAGGTAGTATGCTTAGGGTACCATATTCCTAACTCTATAGATCAAACTAGATACCTAAGGATTCGTTTAACTGCTATTAGATGAGATTCCTTAGGAGCAGCCTGAAACCTAGCACACGTGCACACACTAAACATAATATCAGGCCTTCAACAGTGAGATATAGAAGACTCTCAATCATGCCACGATACAATTTCACATCAACAGGGATCTTTTACTCATCTTTATCTAGTTTAATGGAAGAACTCATAAGGGCACCAAAAATTTTACAATCTTCCATATTAAATTTCTTTAGCAAGTCCCTGACATATTTAGATTGACATATGAAAGTTACATATTTACCTTGCCTAATTTGCAGCCCTAAAAAGAAATTAAGTTCACCCATCATACTCATTTCAAATTCACTTTGCATGCATTTGGCAAACTCATTACACAACTCATCATTGGTTGCTCCAAAAATGATATCGTCAACATAAATTTGAACTAGAAGCATATCGTCATTTTTGGATTTGATGAAGAGTGTAGTGTCAATGTTGCCATGGGTATACCCATTTTCTAGTATAAAATCACTAAGCCTCTCGTACCAAGCTCTACGAGTTTGTTTCAATCCATACAAGGCCTTAGACAACCGGTAAACATGATCTGGATATTTATGATTTTCAAAATTAGGCGGTTGCTCTACATATACTTCCTCATTAATATAGCCATTTAGAAAAAGGCTTTTAACATCCATTTGAAACAATTTAAAGCTTTTAAAAGCGAAATAAGCTAGTAGCATACGAATGGCTTCCAACCTAACAACAGTAGCATATGTTTCATCAAAATCTATTCCTTCTTCCTGATTATAACCTTAGGCAACTAGTCTAGCCTTATTCCTAGTTACTATTCTGTTCTCATCTTTCTTATTTCTATATACCCATTTAGTTCCAATAATTGTATGATCATTAGGCCTAGGAACTAGGGTCCACACTTTGCTTCTTTCAAACTGATTAAGTTCTTTTTACATGGACATCACCCAAGACTTATCCTCTACGGCTTCCTTAATATTTTTAGGTTCTTCTTGGGACAAGAAAGAAGAATGACTCACTAGGTTCTTCAAGGAAGATCTTGTGCCTACACCACAGGATGGTTCACCTATGATTTGATCTATAGGATGGTTCCTAATGAATTTCAAATCTCTAGGCAACTCCCGAACTTCATTTTCATTGTCATTATCTTTAGATGATTTATCATTTACTTCTAAATTTTCACTTCCATTGTTTTCAATAGATAACTTGTCTAAGCATTTTCTAATGTCAATATCATTTTCATCATCTTTCTTAGAAAATGGATTAGATTCATCAAACACGATATGGATAGATTCAATGATAGTCAATGTTCTTTTATTGAAAATGCTATTTGCATTACTATTAAGAGCATAGCCTGAGAAAATGTCTTCATCAGATTTAGAGTCAAATTTCCCTAGATGTTCATTATCCCTAAGCACAAAGCATTTACAACCAAAAAACATGAAAATAGGCAATATTAGGTTTATGGTTGTTCCACAATTTATAAAGGGTTTTATTAAGTGATGGTCTAATCCACACCCTATTCATGACATAGCAAGTAGTATTTATGGCCTCGGCCCAAAAATATTTAGGTAAGTTATGTCCATTTAGCATAGTTCTACCCGTTTCTTGTAATGACCTATTCTTTCTTTCTACCACACCATTTTGTTGAGGGTTCCTAGGTGCAAAAAAATTATGTGATATACCCTCTTGGTCACAATAATTTTCTATGCCTTCATTTTTAAATTCAGTGCATCTATCACATCTTATATGTGTTATCTTATAGCCCTTTTCATTTTGAATTCTCCTATAAATTTTAGTAAACTGTTCACATGATTCATTTTTATGTGAGAGAAATAATACCCATGTGAACCTAGAAAAGTCATCAACAATGACAAAAGCATATGATTTACCACCAAGACTTTGCACAAAATTAGATTTTGTTTCAAAGATAGATTTTGTTTGCATACCCATTTGACATGCATCACAAATTTTATCTTTTACAAATGATGTTTTAGGCAAGCCTTTTACTAATTATTTTCTTACTAGTTTTGACAATAAGTCCATGCTAGCATGTCCTAAGTACCTATGCAATAACCAACTAGCTTCATTTATTGTAGAAAAACAAGTTACTTGTTGTGAAGCCAAGTTATCAAAAGTAGTAGTGTATACATTTTCATGGCGATCTGCAGTAAAAAGAACTTTATGATCTGATTACTTTCAACTATGCATTTATTATTTTCAAATGATACGTTATATCCTTTATCACACAATTGACTTATGCTCAATAAGTTATGCTTCAACCCATCAACAAAGAAAACATTATCAATAACCAAGGAAGGATCCTTACCAACCTTACCTACACCGATGATGTGTCCCTTTGCGTTGTCGCCAGATGTCACATATCCTCCATCCTTTGGGAATGATTAACGCAAATTTTGCCTTATTGCCGATCAGGTGCCGTGAGAACCCACTATCCAGGTACCACTTGTCCTTGGAGGAGGACAATCTCAAACATACCTGCAAAGTAGACTAAGTAAATGATGCTCGTCCCCAAATTTTGTTGGATCCACAGGGGTTAGTAATTGGATCACCCTTAACTACCCATACTTTTCTAATTTTCACATGCTTATTCCAAAGTGGACAATCAAATTGAATATGGTCAATTTTTTTGCATTTAAAACATTTCATTCTGCACTTAGGATCCTTAGGAGGGACTTGAGATTTTGATTCACGTGTGAAATGTCCCAAGTAAAGATTAGGTCATCTAACATTTTCAATACAATTAAAACCTAGACCCCCTTTACTTAGAGAATTTCTTTGGGCACTAAGTAGTTTTTCAAAATTGCGTTAGCCCTTGGTGGATTTAAAAATAATTTTGGAGCTATCCTCCAATTTCCTCTCAAGTTTAGCGATAGTCACATCTTTTTCTTTCAAAATTGAAGCATAAGAGGTTTTTGCAATTCCAAACAATTTTGATCAATTTTCACATTTCTTTTTCAAATCATCATTTTATTTTGTCATTTTATTCAACAGTTTAGATACATGAATATATTTAAATTGTAATTCTCTAAACGTAGGCTTGCAATCAAAATCACAATCATCAACTGAATAATATGAAGATAAAAAGGAAGAGGACGATACCTCATCGTCATGTGCCATTAAGCACAAATTAGCAACCTCTGAGTCGCTGCGGTGTTATTCTAAGTTACTGCTGCTTAATTTATCCCACGAAGTGCTTGCTTTCATGGCTTTCTTCTTTTTCTTAGCTTCCATTTTCTGTAGTGGGCAGTTTGTCTTGATGTGCCCAACTTTTTTACAATTGTAACATGTGAGAGCATTTTATTTTTCTTTTATTTTACTAGACTCTCTTTTCTCAGATGTAGACTCAATATATTTTTTGTATGGCTTTCTATTCTTCCTGAAGAATTTGCTGAATCTTCTAGTTAGCATGACCATACCATCCTCAGAGTCAGGTTCGCTGCATTCAGTAGATGTAGTTTTCAATGCAGTCACCTTTTTCGCCCTATTATGTTCATTGAGTCTCTCAACTATGGCTAATTCATATGTAATCAAGGAACCTATCAATTCATCTAGAGTCATGGAATTAAGGTCTCTACCCTCAGAAATGACCTTAGCCTTAGCTTCCCAAATAGGAGGCAAGCCTCTAAGGATCTTCCTAATCATCTCGTATGTAGGATAGGTCTTACCTAATGCAATGAGTTTATAATGTATGTGAGTCTACTGTACATGCTCTGAATGGACTCACCTACATTCATCCTAAAGGCCTCATATTCACTAGTCAGTATATCTATCCTACTATCTTTCACATCCCTAGTACCTTCATATGTGACTTCTAACTTTTTCGAGATTTCTTTTGCAGTAACACGTGAAATACTCTATTAAACTCATTCACATCAAGACCACAATACAGAATATTCATAGTAGTGGCGTTCAAACTAATAGTTTTCATATCATCATCATTATATTCTTCCTCAATTTTAGGAACTCTAGTTGTACCCTCTATTTTCATGGGAACATAATTTCCCATAGAGACGATCCTCCACACCTTCCAAACTGTATTTTGAAGATCGATGCACATCCTCTGTTTCTAGAAGGTGTAATTAACACCACTGAAAATCAGAGCTCGTATGGAAGATGGTCCCTCAGGGAAAGGGGTCGTGGAACTATGAGTCATCTAAGATCTTATAAAAATGTTCATTCTAATTTTTCAGTGGGTGTAATTGATACCACAAAATACAAGAGGGCAAAAAGGTGATTGTCCCACTCCGAATAGGGATACACCAATGTGAGCCATTGCAATCTTTTGCAAAAACATTTAAGCTTATGCAACAAGGCTCTGATACCAATTGCTAAAATTGGTGTATTCTTAAGAGGGGGGGTGAATTGGCATTTTCAAAATTTATCTCCTATGTTAAACTATCCAGCAGCAGTATATACACAAGCTAGGGTCTGTCTATGCAATTCCAAATGCACAAATAAATATAATGTGTGGAAATTAAATCAAGCACAACATTCATAGAAAATTGAGAATAACATACATGTGCAGTAAATATAAAGTGTTGAAATGTAAATGGAACACATGATATGTTATATGAGCTAATCCAATACTGCCTACATCCCCACCTCGAGCTCATAAGCAAGAGGGTTTCCACTACGACTTACTTAATGGATGGAGCAGCACCGTTTACAACTAGGTCAATTAACAGGGCTGGCCTCAACCTATAACTACACCTTACTAGGATGGTGCACCTAACTTTCCTAACTAGGTCAAACCCAATCCGGGACTTTTACTAGGGCAAGTCTCCCTCTTCAGGACCACGCCTAGAATACAATCAATCAGCTCAAATTTGGCGTACAAATAAAATGCTTCTACACAAGTAGATATGTACCAATATGCACAAGCAATGACTAATGCACATCAACAATATAAGAACTATAAGCTTCGTGCAATTACGTGTGTAATAACACTCAAGTTAATGTCACTAAGCAATCAAGTGCAAGAGTGTATTATCAATCGATCTTTGAAACAATATATATATATATATATATATATATATATCTCAATCACAAATAGGGTTTCAAAGACTTCCAAAAGAATGATCAAATATCTCAAAAAATGTTTTTTGAAGATATTGAGCATACGAGATATTTGTAAAAACAAGCTTGTCAAAAATATTTTTCTTCACAAGACAAGACAAGATTTTGAGTCTTACAACGAGAGTGCAAAGAATCAAAAGCTCAAGAAGGTTTGCCCACAAATGAATTTATGAATTAAATCACTAGGGAAGACCTCTAGGCTTACCCTCACTAAAATTCAACATCAATACACTTATATGAGAGTATAAGCATATAGGAACTATATGGAATAACTCAAGATACTCTCACCAAGGTTGATTTTTCAAAGGAATAAAAAGGGTAGAGTATATAGGCTTGTATGCTCAAGGAGTTTTAAGGAGAAAAAAGAATTTATTCTACTCTCTAATATTCTCTGCTTAATTTTTGCAAATGAGGACCTATATATATAGATGGGGAAAATTATAGTCGTTAGGGACATGCTGGATATTTTCAAAAAAGATTAATTGAGTTTAATTAAAAATAACCTAGTTTAACCTCGGTAAAAATTTAGCAACCTAAGAGGTTCAGTCGACCGGGTTACTCAGTTCGGTTAACTAGGATGTTTTTGAATTAAGGAGATGGTTGACCAGACTTGAGGCAATTTTTGAACGTTCGAGGTGTTGACCTCAGTGTTCATACTCGATTTTTTATTATGACAAATACTCAGGTATTTAATGTCTATCAAGTTTGTGTGTAGGTCCATATTAGCAAGATCGCTTGATGACATGTGAAGACTTAAAGACTAAAGACCCAGAAGATTTATTTTTGTTGTAATTCATTTTATACTTATTCAGGTCTGTAATAGTAATATAGGAAATGGTCTGCAATAATCACTGCATATCGTGCACGTAGAAGCAATAAGCTCAAAAGACTTTAGGTCCTTGCACATACACATAAGATGTCCCCAAAATCACATATATTATCAGGGGAATTAATTGAAGTAAAACTAGACTTATAGGGTAAAATTGGTGAGGCTTCGGGCGACCGAACCATTGACCACTCAGCAAGTTGACTTGGTTTCGGGCGACCAAACCAAAAGGAAGGTAACATCCTCAGTCAACCGAATCACAATTCTGAATTTTCCCACCAACTCAGCAACCCGAACTTCATGTTCAAAAATACCTGGGCTACTGAACACATGGGTTTGGTAAACCAAACTCTAGACCACGCGACCAAACCACGGACAGAATGGAAATCTCCTTTGGTCAGCAAACCGAGCCATGATTTAGGCACCCGAACTTCAAAAATCAACTTTTTTCACTGTGTTAGTTTGGGTGACCGAACCATGGATTAGGTGCCCGAAACTCTTGGGTTTTTTTAATTTTTACCACGGTTAAGAAAGGTTAAATAGGTTTAATTTTCTTAAATAGTTTTAATACAATTTTAATAATTACCCCTATGTTCCCAACGGTCAAAATTTAGCTCTTATCTATATATAGGGGCTCATTTGCTTGGATTAGGGACTAATTAGCAAAAGAGATTAAGAAAAAATCCTCTGAAAACTACTAGGCCTTATTTTGATATACAAACCTCATACACTTATATTCTACAACTGTCTTGAGAAATCAAATCTTTGTGAGTGTTTATTGATTGTTCTAGTGTGATAAAAACCCTCATTTATATATTACATTTGTTTTTTGTTTAAGGGTTAAGCAAAGATTTTTCTCCTTGACTTTATTTAATAAATCTTTGGTTGGGAAAAATCTTAGAGCTAAGTGGGTTTTTGCATTATCATTGCAAGACTCATTAGGGCTTGTATTTTTATGTGCAAAAATATTTTTACAAGCTCATATTTGAATATCTCCTTGTGCTTGATATTGAGAAAACTATTTTTGAGATATTCTAAATTTCCATTGGCTTGAATCTTTGAAACCCTAAATTGAGATTGAGATTTTATCATTACTTAGTTTCAAATACTTGCTTATAGATACACTCTTGTACTTGATTTGAGATAATCACTATTTTGAGTGTTGATTGCATATATACACCATTGAGCTTATTGTTCTTACATGATTGGTGTATTCTAATTATTACTGGTACAAATATGCTTGATTTAGAAGCATTTTATTTGTATGCATCTTGTATTGAAATACTATTGTATTCTAGGTGTGGCCTGAGGGGGCGGTAATCCAGACCGGAAGGATTGGTTGTGAAGGTTGAGGTTAGCCCTGTGCTAATTGACCTAGTTGTATTTAGGTGTTGCTCCACTTATTAAGTCAGCCTATAGTCTAATCCTTGTTCTGGTGAGCCAAGGCAGGTATGTAGGTAGTTTTTCAAACCTTGATAACATTTCTAGTGTCGTCTCTATTTATTATTTTATCGTGCATGCTTAATTAAATCACTTGTGCAGTTTAATTTCCACTAAATATTTATACTGATTTATTTTATATGCATTAGATTGACCTTAGGCTTGTGTAATACTGTGCTAGTGGATTGATCTTGGGGATTAATTTTTAAAATACCAATTCACCCCCCGCCTCTTTGGATTACAGTAAAGCTAACAATTGGTATTAGAGGCTAGTAGCTTAGACTTAATAGTTATTTTGCAAAAAATCTAGATGGCTTATAGTACTGTAACACCTTTCCCTAAGGGACCCTCTTCCACACACCCTCCGATTTTCAGTGGTGTTAATTACACCTTCTAGAAACAGAGGATGTGCATCTATCTTCAGAATATTGATTGGAAGGTGTGGAGAGTTGTCTCTAAAGGAAACTATATTCCTATGAAAATTGAAGGTGCAACAAGAGTTCCTAAAACTGAAGAGGAATTTACTAATGATGATATGAAAGTTGTTAGTTTAAATGCTACTACCATGAATAACTTGTACTGTGGTCTTGATGTTAATGAATTTATAAGATTTATGGCATGTTCACCTACTAAGGAGATATGAGATAAGTTAGAGGTCATATATGAGGGTACTAGAGATGTAAAAGATAGTAGGATTGATATATTGACCAATAAGTATGAAGCATTTAGGATGAACACTGGTGAGTCCGTTCAGAGCATGTACACTAGATTCACACACATCATTTATTCACTGTATGCATTAGGTAAGACCTATCTTACTTATGAGATGATTAGGAAAGTCCTTAGGGGTTTGCCTATTGTTTAGGAAGCAAAGGCTACGGTCATATCTAAGGGTAGAGACCATAAGGTTATGTCATTAGATGAATTGATAAGTTCACTTATCACCTATGAGTTAGCTATTAATTATAGATTGAATAAGCACAATAGGATGAAAAGGGTGTATGTATTAAAAACGTCTACTAATACTTCTAGTGAGTGCAGTGAACCTGAATATGGAGATGATATAGTTATGCTTACTAGGAAATTTAGCAGGTTCTTCAAGAAGAACAGTAGGCCATACAAAAAGTCTAGGGATTCTGTATTTGAGAAGGGAGAGCCTAATAGAAGAAAATAAAAATCGAATGCTCCCACGTGATATAATTGCAACAAATCCAAGCATATCAAACCTAATTGCCCATTGTTGAAAAAGGAGTCTAGGAAAAAGAAGAAAACCATGAAAGCACCTCGTGGGATAGACAAAATAGTAGCAATTTGGATTCAGATTGCAGCGACTCTGAGATTGCAAACTTGTTCTTGATGGCTCAGACAATGAGGTATTATCGTCTTATTCTTTATCTTCATATTATTCTAATGATGATTGTAATTCTAATAGCGTGGCTACTTTTAGAGAGTTACAATATGAATATGTATCCAAATTGTTAAACAAAATGACCAAGGAGAATGATATTTTGAAAAAGAAATGTGAAAATTGGTCAAAATTGTTTGAAATTGCAAAGAATTATCATGCTTCAATTCTTAAAGAAAAAAATTTGAAAATTGCCAAGCTTGAGAGAAAATTGGAGGATAGCTCCAAAATTGTTTATAAATTTATTGAGGGCCAACGAAATTTTGAAAAACTCCTAGGGGCCCAAAGAAACTCTTTTAGTAAAGAAGTTCTTGGATTTAATGGTGTTGAAAATGTAAGATGACCTTATCTTTATTTGGGACATTTTACACGAGAATCAAAATCCCAAATCCAACCTAAAGATCCTAGGTGTCAAATGATATGTTTTAAATGTAAACAAATTGGTTGTATTCAGTTTGATTGTCCACTTAGAAATAAGCATGTAAAAATTAGAAAGGTGTGGAGAGTCAAAGGTGATCCAATCACTAACCCTTGTAAACCCAACAGAATTTAGGTACCAGCATTAGTTACTTAGTCTTTCTTGTAGGTGTGTTTAAGATTGTCCTCCTCCAAGGACAAGTGGTACCCGGATAGCAAGTGCTCACGGAATATGACCAATGACAAAGCTAAGTTTGCATCCATCACTCCCAAAGATTGAGGATACATGGCATTCGGAGACAATGCAAAGGGGTGAATCATCGGTGTTGGTAAGGTTGGTTAAGAACCTTCCCTTGTTATTGATAATGTACTATTGGTTGATGGATTGAAACATAATTTATTGAGTATTAGCCAATTATGTGACAAAGGATTTAAAGTATCTTTTGAAAATGATAAATGCATTGTTGAAAGTAAAATTGATAATAAAGTGTTTTTTATTGCCGACAGTCATGAAAATGTGTATACAACTAGATTTAATAATTTAGCATCTCAACAAGTTAAATTTTTTTTTTTTGTGATAAATGAAGCTAGCTAGTTATGGCATAGACGTTTAGGACATGATAGTATGGATTTGTTGTCTAAACTTGTGAAAAAGATATTAGTTAAAGCCTTACCTAAAACACACTTTGTGAAAGATAAGATTTGTGATGCATGTCAAATGGGTAAGCAAACAAAATCAAGTTTTAGAAAAAGAAATTCATATCTACCGCTAGACCACTTGAAATGCTACACTTAGATTTATTTAGCCCTAATCAAGTTCAAAGTCTAGGTGGAAAATCGTATGCCTTTGTTATTGTGGATGATTATTCTATGTTCACATGGGTACTATTTCTTTCTCATTAAGAAGAATCATGTGAACAATTCACTAAGTTATGTATAAGAATTCAAAATGAAAAAATCTACAAAATCAAACTCATAAGTGATAGGGGAATTGAATTAAAAAATGATGGCATAGAAAACTATTGTGACTTAAAGGGCATATCACATAAATTTTCTGTACCTAGGACCCCACAACAAAATGGTGTTGTAGAAAGAAAGAATAGGTCAATACAAGAAATGGGTAGAACTATGTTGAATGAACATAAATTACCCAAATATTTCTGAGCTGAGGCTTTAAGTACTGCATGTTATGTCATGAATAGTGTTAATTAGACCTTCACTTAATAGAACCTCATATAAATTGTGGAACAACCATAGACCTGATATTTCTTATTTTCATGTTTTTGGTTGTAAATATTTTGTACTTAGAGATAATGAACATCTAAGGAAATTTGACTCTAAATCTGATGAAGGTATTTTCCTAGGCTATTCACTTAATAGTAAAGCATATAGAGGTATCAATAAAAGAACATTGGTTGTCATTGAATCTATTCGTTTTGTGTTTGATGAATCTAATCCTTTTTCTAAAAGAAGTGATGAAGATGATATTGATATTAGAAAAGGTTTGGATAAGCTATCTATTGAAAACAATGTGGATATTAATTTAGAAGCAAACGATAAATTAATTAAAAATGATCAAGTTGAAGGCGAGGTTCAAGAAGTACCTAGGGATTGGAAATACACTAGGAACCATCCTTTAGATCAAATTATAGGTGAACCTTCATGTGGTGTAGCCACACGGTCTTCCTTAAGAAACCTAGTTAGCCATTTTGCTTTCTTATCATAGGAAGAGCCCAAAAACATTAAGGAAGCCATATAAGATGCGTCTTGGGTAATCTCTATGCAGGAAGAGCTTAACCAATTTGAAAGAAGCAAAGTGTAGATCCTAGTTCCTAGGCCTAATGGTCATAAGTTATTGGAGCCAAGTGGGTATATAGAAATAAGAAGGATGAGAATGGGGTAGTAACTAGAAAC
This sequence comes from Malania oleifera, assembly GCF_029873635.1. NCBI lineage: Eukaryota > Viridiplantae > Streptophyta > Magnoliopsida > Santalales > Ximeniaceae > Malania > Malania oleifera. The sequence continues at coordinate 30,207,342 of NC_080428.1, read as the reverse complement.
AAAGTTAGACTAGTTGTCTAGGGATATAATCAGGAAGAAGGGATAGATTTTGAAGAAACCTATGCTCCTATAGCTAGAATGGAAGCCATTCGTATGTTGCTTGCCTATGCTGCCTTTAAGAACTTTAAATTGTACCAAATGGTTGTTAAAATCACATTCTTAAATGGCTATATAAATGAAGAGTTATATGCAGAACAACTACCCGATTTTGAAAATCATAAATATTTTGATCATGTATACTAGTTGTCCAAAGCCTTGTACAAATTGAAGCAAGCTCCTAGAGCTTGGAATGAGAGGCTTAGTGGTTTTCTATTAGAAAATGGGTTCACCTGTGGCAAAATTGACACTATACTTTTCATCAAGTCTAAAAATGATAATATGCTCCTTGTTCAATTTAATGTTGATGATATTAATTTTGGAGCAACTAATGATGAGTTGTGTAATGAGTTTGTCAAATGCATGCAATGTGAAATCGAAATGAGCATAATGGGTGAAGTGAGTTTCTTCTTAGGACTGCAAATTAAACAAGCTAAATATGAGACTTTCATTTGCCAATCTAAATATGTTAGAGACTTGCTAAAGAGATTTAATATGGAAGATGGTAAAATTTTTGGCACTCATATGAGTTCTTCCATCAAACTTGATAAAGATGAGCAAGGAATCCTTGTAGATGTGAAATTATTTCATGACATGATTGGTAGTCTCCTATACCTCACTGCAAGTCGACCTGATATCATGTTTAAAGTGTGCATGTGTGCTAAGTTTCAGACCGATCCTAAGGAATCTCATCTATTGGCAGTCAAATGCATTCTTAGGTACCTAGTTGGAACTATAGAATTAGGCTTATGGTACCCTAAGCATATGACATTTGAGATTGTTAGTTATACTGATACTGACTTTGCCAGTAGTAAGGTTCATAGGAAGAGTACTAGCAGCACTTGTCATTATTTAGGACAATTTCTTGTCTCTTGGTTCTCCAAGAAACAGAACTCAGTTGCCTTATCTATAGCCAAACCATAATATAATGCGACTGGAAGTTGTTGTGCTCAAACACTCTATATGAAACAACAACTTACGGATTTTGAATTGCACTACGATACAGTTCCTGTTGATCTTATAGGTCACACCCTATTTTTGATAATGACAAATACTCAAGTATCTGATGGCTTTCAAGTGTATGTGCAGGTTCATTTTGGAAAATCAAGTAATGGCACGTGAAAGCATGAAGATCCTAGAGATTTGTTTCATATTGTAAATTCATTTTATATAATATGGGTATGTAATAGTAAGTAGGATATAAGGTCTATAATAATTACCTGCATGTCATGCATATAGGATATACTCTAAGCTTAGTAAGACCCTAGTAAGACCTTAGGACCCAACACTCATGCACAGATATCATTCATAATCAGGTGTGTAAAAAGAAATTAAATTGAACATAATAAGCACAAAATGAGTGAGGTTAGGCAACTGAACCCCAAGAGTTCAAAACTGTTCAGGCACCTAAACTGCTGGAAAGTCAGCAGTTTGACTTGAGGTTCAGGCTACCGAACCAAGAATGAACGCATCGTCTTCGGGTGACCGAACCCTTAGAAAGGGACTTCTCACCAACTCTGGCTACTAAACTTTATAGTTCAAATCAAGCCTTGGGCGACCGAACTTGTCAATTCGATTAATTGAACTTTGCACCAGGCACCCGAAATGCGTGCCAATGTTTTTGACTTTGGTTCAGCCAAATGAATCCAAATTCGGGCACCCGACCTGCTTAAAATAGTTTTTTTAGCTGAGTCTTTCCGAGTGACCGAACTTACGATCAGCCACCCAAATCTTCTCGGGTTGCTTAAATTTTACCGAGGTTAAAATGCCTGAAGCAAGGTTAATTTTTATAAAACATTTTAACATTTTCTAATAATACCATATAGGTCCTAAATGGTTATATTTTTTCCTTGGTCTATAAATATGAATTCATTTGTGGGGATTAAGTGTTATTAGCAAAAATCATTAAGTGAAAATCCTCTCGACTTCCTCTCTACTTTCGAAAGGTCATATTGCCTAAATACTCTCAAAATTCATTCCTTTGATACATCTTGATATTATGAGAGCTTATTGAGTGTGCTTGTGATTACTAGTTATTACTAATACTTCCACTATTCTTATTTGATTGTTTGAGTTATTCTTGAGGAATTTTAGTTAAGTTTATCCCACAAATTTCACTATTATAAATCTTGTGTTGGGATAAACTAGCAAGCTTTATGATATTTGCATTGTTATTGCAAGTGTCATATAGCTTTGTTTTTGTTGTGCAAAAATATTTCCTACAAGCTAAAATATTTTCAAACTACTCTTGTGCATATTTCATTGAAGTAAATCCTTTGAGTTAGTTTGAGTATCTGATTTGCATCTTTGAAATCTTAATGTGTTATTGAGATTTAATATAACTTGTTTCAAAGATATAGCTTATTTAGGACACTCTTGAACATTCTAGTGATAACATCTTGTTGAGTGTTGTTTGCACAAATATTCACATCACTGAGCTTACATATCATATACTATTGATGTGCTTATGATTGATTACGTTTGGTACACATATTCTTTACTAAGAAGCACAATCACTATACCTTTTCATTTTGTGAAAAATATTGTTGTATTCCAGGCATGGCCTAAGGATTTGGTAATCCAGTCTGGTAAGGACTGTCTATAAAGGTTGAGGTCAGCCCTGTGCTAATTGACCTGATTGTTTAAGTGTCGCTCCACTCGTTAAGTGAGCCTTATAGTGGTAATCCTTGTGCTTGTTAGCCAAGGCAGAGACGTAGGTAGTTTGCCAAACCTCAATAACATTTCTGGGTGTCATCTCTTATTTACCGCTTTCTAGTGCATGCTTGGTTAAATTTATTGTGCAATTTAATTTCCCTAGCATATTTGAATTGATTTAATTTATCTGCATTAGATTGACCATAAGGTTGTGTAATACTATTGTTAGGGGATTAACCTAGGGCATTAATTTTTGAAAATACCAATTCTTCCCCCCCCCCCCCCCCTCTTGGGTTCATGGTAAAGCTAACAATTGATATTTGAGCTACGTAGCATAGACTTAACAATTAATTTGCAAAATATCTTAGATGGCTCATAGCACCATGACCCCTTTCCCTAAGGGACCATCTTCCACACGACCTCTAGTTTTCAGTGGTGTTAATTACACCTTTTGGAAATAGAGGATGCACATCTACCTTTAAAATATAGATTGGAAGGTATAGAGGGTCGTCTCTAAGGGAAATCATGTTCCTATGAAAATAGAAGTACAACCAGAGTTCCTAAAACTGAAGAAGAATATAATGATGATGACAAGAAAGTTGTTAGTTTAAATGCCACTGCTATGAATAATTTGTATTGTGGTCTTGATGTGAATGAGTTTAATAGAGTAATGGCATGCACTACTACGAAAGAAATATTGGATAAATTAGAAGTCATATATGAAGGTACTAGGGATGTGAAAGATAGTAGGATAGATATGCTAACTAGTAAATATGAGGCCTTTTAGGATGAATGTAGGCGAGTCCATTCAAAGCATGTACACTAGATTCACACACATTATAAACTCACTGCATGCACGAGCTAAGACTTATCCAACATATGAGATGATTAGGAAGATCCTTAGAGGCTTGCCTTCTCTTTGGAAAGCTAAGGCTATGACCATTTTTTAGGGTAGAGACCTTAAGGCCATGACTCTAAATGAATTGATAGGTTCCCTGTGATTACGCGCTTACACTGCTTAATTAGGTGGTTTAATTCATGCATTGGGGCTTATATTTTTAATCAAATAACTAATTACTCTCAATATTTTAACACGGTGTCCTATTTATAATAATTGGTCTTCATTGAGCAAATTATGAATTTTTGCCATTTTTCTATCGTAGGAAATTTATCGAGATATATAACTGGTACAAGTTTGTAATTTGTGCATAAGTTTCCTGTTCAAACTCCAATCGAGACGATTCAAAATCTCAGAGAAATATGAGAAGATTATTTATAATTTCTACGTTTTGAGCTTTGAGAGAAACGGGCTCTAAGATGGCAAAAATTATCCTCGTTCGCTAAGGATAAAACAAAGAGGAAAGAAGAAAAAAAGAAGAAGAAGAAAAAAAGAAAACATATCAGATGTGACCCGACCATGTAGCCAGGTCTGGGTGTCTTGCTGGGTTGACTGGTGTAGGGTTCTCTCCCCCTCCCTTTATAATCCCCTTTTCTTTCTTTCATTAAGCAGCTCCCGACCCTTCTCCTTCTCCTTCCTTCCTCTTCTTTTTTCCTCTCTCTCTCTCTCTCGGTTGCTTCCAGTCAACCTGAACCTCCCTTCCCTTCCCTTCTCCTTTGTTTCTCTTCCCTTCTCCCTCTTCCCTCAAATCTCTCTCCTCTCTGCCATAGCCGGCAGCCCGGCTCCCTCTGAACCTTCCCTTCTCTCCTCTCTTCTCCTTTGCTTTCTCCTTCTCCCTTCCTTCCCCTTCTCCTTCCCTCTTTCTTTTTTTTCTGCACCAGGCCACCAACCCGATGTAGCTACTGCTATAGATGGCTATTGCTGCTGTTGTAGTTGGCTAGATCCAAAGGCCCAAAGCTCCCTCCTTGTTGTGCTGCTGTCCAGCTAAGTCACCCAAGGCTCCTGCTGTCCCACGGGTTGCTGCTACTACTGCGGCTGGAGAAGGACTTCCTTGCTGCTATTTTTTTTTTCTTTCCTCGAGCCCTTCAAGCTCTTGCTACTCCTACTATGTTGAAGGAAGACCCTAGAACAAAGGAACTCCACTGCTGAAGTCCTACTTGCTGTCCACAGCTACTCTAGCCACCCCGAGAAGCTCACGGCTACCGCGACCTGCAGCCCTTACTCTGTAACCAGTCACCCACGAGATAACTCTCTCTTTTTTTATTCTTTCTTTTAACTTGTCAATTGAATATTGTTATTTTTTTTTTCATAGGATTTCATTTAAACTTTTAATTTTTAATTACTGTTGGATCTTATTATTAAAGCTTATTTATTTTCCTTCTTTTTCCTATTTAATATTGTCATTAGAATTAGTTTTTGCTTGGGCTATTTTTTTCATTAAAGTCCGAGTTGATTTCTTAAAAAAGGTAAAAAAAAAAAAGAACTTCTTTGTGCTTTAAATAGTTGTCCTCTCTAACATTTAAATTTTGTGAGTTTTATTTCATTTAAGTTTAATTAATTAAAGTTTGAATGTTTATCGTGTTTTCGTTTAGTGTTGTTGTTAAAGTTTTAATTTTTGTTTAGTTATTGATTGCATAAAATATTTGGTTTTTGAGTTGCGTTCGATTGAATTTCTTAATTGCATGTTTAAGTTTGTGTGTTAAGTCATCGTTTTTAGTCTTGTCCGAAGTTCAACGCGTGTTTCAATGTCTGCCTGATTAGGCGTAGGATTTCTATTTCTCGTTATTTAATTTAGTGCATGTTAGGAATTAGGGTTTAAATTGCATGTTCGTTTAAGTTATCAAAATAAATTTCAATCAATCCTGAAAACCCCGAATTTGAACTGAGTTGAGTAACTTTTTATTTTCGATTGGAAATGTGTAAAATTTGAGATTAAACCGCATTCCTTGAGGAGACAATCTAGCCTTTGGGCTAAATATTACATGACAGAACTCTTATACTTGGGATAGCTTCCGAGCTGCTCATTTTTTGAGTCAAGTTTTTGGCGTCATTGTCATGGAGTGCTAGTTTTAATTTAAAATTTCATGTTTTTCCAATTATTTCTACTTTTTATTAAATAAAAAAATAAAAATACAAAAATACAAAAAATAATAATAAAAATTTAAAAATAAAAAATAAAAAATAAAAAAATTGAAAATTTTGAAAAAATTGATCATGCTTGTTTGTTGTTGCGTTAGTGGATTTCTATTGTTACATTGATGTTTGATGCTTAGGATCCGAGTTAACTCAAATCAACTGTTTAAAATTTCACTTAGCACCAGTCGGGACACACAGAGCACAAAATCTGACTCTTCTCCTGTTACTTTTATGAGTGATTTTGAAATTGATTTAAGCAATCTATTTGAACAACTCTTTGAGGAAGTCATGGCTGCTCCTGCACCACGTTCACTTCAGGATTTTCTATAGATGACGTGCACTTCCACACCATCTTGCATTGTGTTACCATAAGATGCACTGAACTTCCATATTAAGCATGGTATGTTGTTTGTGATACCCTAGTTTCACATGATGGATTCTGAGAGTCCATACCAGCACTTGACAGATTTTGAGTTGGTCTGCACTGCTTTCATTAATAGTGTTGGAATTGATGAATATATCAAACTTTGCTTGTTTCCCTTTTCTTTGAAAGAAAATGCAAAAATCTGGTTTAATTCTCTGCGACCTAACTCCATTACTAGTTAGGCTGAAATGCAGCGTAAGTTCTTACATAAGCTATTTCCTTTTCAGAGAACTCAGTACCTACAGGAGCAAATCAATCAATTCATTCAAAAAGGTGACAAGACATTCCAGGCTTGCTGAGAGAGATTCAAGGACCTAATGAACATATGTCCACTTCACGGATTCGAATCTTAGAGGTTAGTGAATTATTTTTATATTGCTCTAACCCCTGCGTGTAAACAGTTTGTCTAGACTATGTGCAAAAGGGATTTCTTCCACAAGGAAGTAGATGAGGCTTTATCATTCTTCGATTATTTAACTGAGAGTGCTCAACAATGGAACACACATCATGAACGAGAACCAATAAAAGCACAACCTCTTAGAGCGATCAGTGGTGGAGGCAGTTATGAGGTCAAAGAGGAAACTAGCTTACAAGCTTTTGTTGCTGTGTTGCCTAAGAAACTAGAAGTTATGGAATCACAAAAATTAAAAGTTGAGGATTGCTCTATCTGTGAGACCTCAGACCACAGACTTCAAGATTTTCATTTCCTACCAGTATGGCAGGAGAGTAGATCTGATCGGGTGCCATTGGTGAATTAGGTCAACAAAACTCAAAATCAGCCATTCTCGAAAACTTATAATCCAGGATGGAGGAATCAATTGAACCTCTCATAGAGGAATGATCAGCCCGGTCCATCAACCTCATGATATTAGCAAGTTCCTCAATCTTTTACACTTCCTCTACAACCGATATATCATCTAGTTGCAGCTCCTCAACCACAGTATCAGCTACAACAGATCTCTCAGAGCTATGCACCACCAGGATTCCAACCAACTCTAACTCTTATTCCAGCAAAGAAATCTCCTAATGATAACATGACGTAGATGGCGAACATGTTCTAGTAATTCATACAACTTCATGCCACGACCACCGGAGAATTGAGAAATTTCGTGAATAAGCTAAGTACACAACTGAATATCCTAGAAAAAGGTAAATTTCCTACACAGCCTCGGCCTAATCCCCAGGTATATCGACAACAACCGCAACCGATGCACAACGTTTCAGGGGATGCATTTGAGTCAGCTAAGGCAGTAATTACCTTGAGAAATGGAAAAGAAGTTGCCCGTCCTAAAATGCCCATTGATTAACAAATAGTTGCTCCAGCACATGAAGTGATAGCTGACACAGATGAGGGAAAAGAAAAATCAGATAAGGCTAACTCAAGTTTAACAAAGTCAGATAATAAGGAGGATGAGTCGGTTAAGGAGTATCAACCTGTGGTACCCTATCCTCAGCGATTGACAACTGATCAAAAAAATAAGTATCACACTAAGATCCAAGAAATATTAAAATAGGTGAAGATCAACATTCCACTTCTAAAGGCCATACAACAAATCCTTGCATATGCAAAACTTCTGAAAGACCTATACACAATAAAAATGAAATTGAACGTGGAGAAAAAGGCCTTCTTGACTGAGCAAGTTAGCACGTTGATATTGAGACAGACTCCGCAAAAGCTGAGAGACCCTAGTTCTCCCACTATTTCAATCATGATTGGTGAATCTCGTATTGGGAGAGCTCTACTTGATTTGGGGAGTAGTGTGAACTTGCTCCCATTTTCAATATATGAACAACTGGGTTTAGGTGAGCTGAAAAAAACTACTATGATGCTACAGTTGGCAGATAGATCTATAAAAGCTCCTTAAGCCGTTGTTGAGGATGTATTGATTCAAGTCGACAAGTTTTACTACCCAATGGACTTCGTTGTTTTGGACATGCAGCAACCTATTTCCACCTTATATCAGACCCCTATTATTCTTGGCTGACCATTCCTTGCTACTTCTAATGCCTTGATTAACTGTCAAAGTGGAGTACTCAAACTCACATTCATAAATATGACATTAGAGATGAACGTGTTTAATAAGACACCGACTGGGTGTGATGATTCAAAGGTACACGCATTAGATGTGGTAGATGATTGGGATACGCTAGAGTTGTTTTCAGCATTTGGTCCTAATGGTGAATTTGAGAATGAAGCCCCCAAGCAACCTGAGGTAATTAATCAAAAAGTACCATTGATTAGTGCTTTACTTGAATCAGAGGGGCATTCCACAAAGATAGATGCAATACCAATTTGTGATATGCGATGGAGACCGCTAGAGTTGACGATGTTAGACACCATCCATCCTATCACCGACATGTCACACATCCCTTGGGTTGATGATATTATGAACTACTTTGTCACCGATCGAACGTCAGAACATAGGATAATGCAGGATAAGCGACAGTTATTTTTAGAAGTCAAGATCATATTTGAGAAGGCATGCTGCCTTAATCGAAAAGCCTAGTTCAAGAAATTGGTTGATGCGCTCTGGGCCTACTGAAGTGCAATCAAGAAAATTTCAGGGATGACTCCATGCTTATGGTAAGGCTTGTTATGTACCTGTTAAGATTCTGCATTACTCATTATGGGTTATAAAACATATTAACTTTTTACTTGATAATGCCATAGGTTTGAGATAGTTGTAGGTGTGTGAATTTATAGAACCCAAGAGGAAAGTTTATGAAAAGGACCATTTAGTGAAGAAGCATATGAAGCTGCTGCATAAAATCAAGGATAAACAACTCTTCTCAAATCAGCAAGACCTTCTCTGCAACTCTAGATACCGTCTATGTTCCTAGAAGCTGAGATCCTGATGGGGTGGCTTGGATATCGTTGAACACGCTCATTCCCATGATGCAGTAGAACTGGTAGATCAAACAAATGATAACGGCGTTATAATCAATGAAATAGCAGCTTAAGCCTCCCACGAGCCCCTTCGATTCCAAGAAAGAGGTCTTGCTTCTGCAAGACCCTAGGGCAGTCCTCTGACCTTTCTATGTTATTGTTTTTCTTTTTCACTTTTTTCTTTTCATTTTATTTTATTTTTTATTTGCATCTTTTTTTCTTTTTTTTTTTGTCGCATTAGTTGTTAGTGATTTTCTATTAGTTTGTTCACTTGTGCACAGTTTTTTTATTTCTCCTATGCTTTCACATTGAGGATAATGTTCCACTTTAGTTGGGGCGTGACAATTTGCATATGACACTATGCACGTCCACTTGCTGGGTTTTCTAATATAAAAGAAAAAAGAAAGAAAGAAAGAAAGAAAGAGCATTGAGGAATTACACGACTATGCCATGATTAACACTTACTTATACCCTTCACATACTTGCATATAACCTAAGAATTACACACTTTAGTCATTTATGTGTAGTTTCTCTTTATATGACTTTGTAACTTCATGAAGAATTGATCGGTAGTACATTCATGTTAATCTAGCTATATAAACTCTTGTATTTACACGGCATCTCATGAGGCTGAATAGAAACATTCACATGATTCATTGCACTTAGGGTTCCTTGTGAGCACTGAGAGAACACTCGTGGCGACTATGACACCTTGTGAGATATCCTTGAGCTATTTATCATCCTTTTAAGTGTTAACATCAAATCATAGCTCACAAAACTCTGTTCTCCTTTCTTCTGGACGATTCTCTGTACACTAGTCTCCGTTTTGACTTGTTAGCCTAGAGGTGACATCTAGTGGGGAGATAGAAACCTAGATCTTGTAGCCTACTCAAGATGTGAAGGCTAAACCACCCCTAGAGAAAAACTTAGATCATGGACTATTGTTAGAGCTTAATTCTCATGAGTAGTATGAAGACAACAAAAGAAGTGTAATGAATTTCCTAATTGATCAAGAAAAAACAGAAAGTGAAGAATGAGCAAAAGAAATGAAATAGAAATGCGCATGAAAAGAAATGCTAATGTCTGCTTCGCACAAATACCACAAAAAGTTAAGGACACGACACATGTTTTCCATGTATGAAGATTCTTCAACCATTTAATACCTCAGATGTATTCAAGCCAAGTTTGTGAATAAGTTAATCTTGGGTTGTCTCGGTTGGACATGGCGAGTAGGTGAGAAGATGTGAGGGTGAAGGACCCGACACCTCACAGATATGCTAGATCCTTTTCAGACTAGTCCACTCCAATACTTAGCGTTTGTTCCTTGCAATATGTGGGATGTTTGATCATGACACTCCTCCTCACATATGATGAGTGAACCCATTCGTTTTGAGTGTTTTTGAGAGTATATTAGTTAGGTCGAGTCAAAATGATTGTTCTGTGGGTGTCCACTGGTATTATAGGTGTAATAAGTCACACACATCACACATTCTTTGAGATTTTACCTATTTATGCTCGAACTTATATGACCGCATTAACTTTGAATTGTATCACTAGTTAACTTCATGTGAGTATATTGTTATTAATTGCTATATAATGATGAAACTTGCATAAGTGACGTGCTTCGGAGTTGTGTACATTGAATATGAATAAGCTGTTGAGAAACTTGGTTATATTCCTATATGTGAAATGGTATGGTTGTGTCACATGTGCATTAATTTCATGTTTGCTGGAGTTAGAATTTTTGGATACCGCCCTGAAATTCAGTCACGCTATTTGCTAGAAACTAGCAAAACGTTAGTTAGGGGGTGCGATTAAGCGCTTAAACTGCGTAATTAGGTGGTTTAATTCATGCATTGGGGCTTATATTTTTAATTAAATACCTAATTACTCTCAATATTTTAACATGGTGTCTTATTTATAATAATTTGGTTTCATTAAGCAACTTATGAAATTTTGGCATTTTTTATCGCAGGAAAATTATCGGGAGCTAAAACCAGTACTAGTTCGTAATTTGTGCATAATTTTACCGTCTAAGCTTTGATCAAGATGATTTAAAATTTTAGAGAAAGGGAAGAAGATTATTTATAACTTTCATGTTTTGAGCTTTGAAAGAAACGGACTCTAAGATGGCAAAAATTATCCTCGTTCTCTAAGGATAAAACAAAGAGGAAATAAGAAAGAAAAAAGAAAAAAAAATTAAAAAAAATTAACATATCAGATATAACCCGGCCATGCAGCCAGATCTGGGTGTCTTGCTGGGTTGGCTGGCATAGGGTTCTCTCCCCCTCCCTTTATAAATCCCCTTTTCTTTCTTTCATCAAGCAGCCCCCGACCTTTCTCCTTCTCCTTCCTTCCTCTTATTTTTTCCTCTCTCTCTCGGCTGCTTCCAGCCAACTCAAACTTCCTTTCCCTTCTCCTTCTCCTTTCTTTCTCTTCCCTTCTCCCTCTTCCCTCAACTCTCTCCCCACTCTGCCATAGCCGGCAGCCCTAGATCCCTCTAAAGCTTCCCTTCTCTCCTCTCTTCTCCTTTGCTTTCTCATTCTCCCTTCCTTCCCTTTCTCTTTTCCTCTCTCTTTTTCTACTGCACCAGGCCACTAACCCAATACAGCTGCTACTGTAGCTAGCTGCTGCTACTGTTGTAGTTGGCTAGATCCGAAGACCTAAAGCTCTCTCCTTGCTATGCTACTGTCCAACTGAGACACCCAACACTCCTACTATTCCACGGGTTGCTGCTGCTGTTGCGGCTGGAGAAGGAGTTCCTTGCTGCTGTTTTTTTTTTTTTTCAAACCCCCTCAAGCTCTTGCTACTCTTTTTGTGTTAAAGGAAGACCCCAAAACCAAGGAACTCCACTACTGAAGTCCCAACCGTAGTCCACGGTTGCTTTAGCCACCCCGAGAAGCTCACGGCTGCTGCAACCTACAGTCCTTGCTCTACAACCAGCCACCCGCAGGATAACCGTCTCTTTCTCTTTTTTTCTTATTCTTTCTTTTAACGTGTCAATTGAATATTGTTATTTTTTTTCATAGGTTTTCATTTAAATTTTTAATTTTTAATTATTGTTGGATCTTTTTATTAAAGCTTATCTATTTTCCTTCTTTTTCCTATTTAATATTGTCATTAGAATTAGTCTTTACTTGGGTTATTTCTTTCTTTAAAGTCTGGGTTGATTTCTTAAAAAAGGTAAGAAAAGAAAAAAAAAAGAAAAGATCTTCTTTGTGCTTTAAATAATTGTCCTCACTAACATTTAAATTTTGTGAGTTTTATTTAATTTAAGTTTAATTAGTTAAAGTTTGAATGTTTATCATGTTTCTAGTTAGTGTTATTGTTAAAGTTTTAATTTTTGTTTAGTTCTTGATTGTGTAAAATATTTGGTTTTTGAGTTGCATTCGATTGAATTTCTTAATTGCATGTTTAAGTATGTGCGTTAAGTTATCGTTTTTAGTCTTGTCCAAAGTTCAACTTGTGCTTCAATGTCTGCTTGATTAGACGTAGGATTTCTATTTCTCGTTATTTAATTTAGTGCATGTTAGGAATTAGGGTTTAAATTGCATGTTCATTTAAGTTATCAAAATAAATTTCAATCAATCTTGAAAATCTCGAATTTTAGCTGAGTTGAGTAACTTTTTATTTTCGATTGGAAATACGTAAAATTTGAGATTAAACCGCATTCCCTGAGGAGACGATCTTGCCTTTGGGCTGAATATTACACGACAGAACTCCTATACTTGGGATAGCTTTCGAGCTGCTTATTTTTCGAGTTAGTCATCTTGATTACCTATGAATTAGCTATAAATGAGAGACTCAATGAACATAATAGGGCAAAAAAGGTGACTACATTGAAAACTTCCACTAATACATCTAGTGAATGCAGCAAACCCGACTCTAAGGATGATATGGCCACGCTAACTAGAAAATTCATAAGATTCTTCAGGAAGAACAGAAAATCATACAACAGATATAGGGAGTCTACATCTGATAAGGGAGAGTCGAGTAAAAGGAAGGATAAGTCAAATGCTCCTACATGTTATAACTGCAACAAGGTTGGGCATATCAAGCCAGATTGCCCGCTACTTAAAAAGGATGCTAGGAAAAAGAAGAAAGCTATGAAAGCAGGAACCTCATGGGATAAATTAAGTAGCAGTGACTCAGAATCATACCGCAATGACTCATAGGTTTCTAATCTGTGTTTGATGGAACATCATGAGGTATCATCTTCTTGTTCTTTATCTTCATATTACTCTTCGAATGATTGTGAATCTCATAGCATGCCTACTTTTAGAGAGTTGCAATTTAAATATATTCGTGTCTCTAAACTATTCAATAAAATGACCAAAGAAAATGATGATTTGAAAAATAAATTCAAAAATTGGTCAAAATTGTTTGGAATTGCAAAAACCTCTCATGCTTCGATTTAAAAAAAAAAGAAAAAAGACTTGACTATTACTGAGCATGAGAGAAAATTGGAGGATAGTTCCAAAATTGTTTTAAAATTCTCCGAGGGCAAAACGTAATTTTAAAAAACTACTTGGTGCCCAAAGAAATTCTCTAAGTAAAGAGGGTTGACTCACTCGAAAAATGAGCAGCTCGAAAGCTATCCCAAATATAGGAGTTCTGTCGTGTAATATTAAGCCCCAGGGCTAGATCGTCTCCTCAGGTAATGCATTTTAATCTCAGATTTTACGTTCTTCCAATCGAAAATAAAAATGTACTGAACTCAGTTCAGATTCGAGGTTTTTCAAAATTTTGGAGACTTAAACAAAAACTTAAATTAAAGTCCTAAAACTAGCATGCTTCAATTTAAAGAGCAAAAATGGAAACTCTAATCTACCTAAAGAAACATCAAAAAACGTGCTAATTAAAAATGGTAACATTGATCATGGAATTAAACACACAATGGAGATGCAATCAAAATTAAACACACTCACAAATAGTAAAAATCAAACCTTTAACAAACTTAAGAAATTGGATCAAAACCAAACTTCAAGGGCAACCAAGAACTCAGACAAAAATTACCCCTAACAACTTAAACTAGACTGAACACAATAAAAATGAAAACTTTAATGCGACTTGACCCTAAACTAAAACAAGTTTTGACAAAAAATTTAAATTTGAAAAGATCAACTAAATTAAAACGGGATTTAAATTAAACGAATGATAAATAAAAACTACTAAATTAAATCTAATAACAACTTGAATTAAATACAAGATAAGTAAATAGAAAAAAATTAAAATCACTTAGCAAGTATCCAAACTCTAACTTTTCAATAATCTGTAATAAATAAATAAATAAAAACATTATTCAATTGCAATAAAAGGAGAGAGAGAGAAATCCTTGAAGATAAGGCCGAGAGCTTGGAACTAATGTTGGTGGCCGAGAGCTAGGGGTTCTTGGTGTGATTGGCCATGGTTGTTGCAGCGGCTGGACTTGGTGCTCATGGAGGCTGCTGCTGTGTCTGCTACTTGCTGTTACGTTGCTCGGGGTAGAGGAAGCTGGTCGTTGGAGCATGGAACAGAGGCTAGAGGACTTGGCTGGCTGGTGCGTTACAGGAACAGCAGTAGGAAGCTAAATCTGTGGAGTTGCTTTGCTGCAGGTAGTGGAGAGTTGCAGGGTGGCCGGAGCTGTGCTTCTGTTCGGTTTGCAGGGCTTGTGGCCGAGAAGAAGAGGAGTTGTACGGGAGAAAGCTGAGTGAGAGAAAGAAGGATAAAAGAGGGAAAGAATAGGGGATAAAGAGAGAGGAGTTTTGGGAAGGAGAAGAGAAGGAGAGATAGGAGCAGGGAGGAGAGGCCAGAGGGAAAGAAAGAAAAAAAAGAAAAAACTAAATAAGAGAAGAAGAAGATGAAGAAGATGAGGAAGATCCCCCCTGGCTATGCTCGGGTTCCTTTTAAAAGAAAGTTGTAGTTCCCTACCCGGATTAGCCAACCCGACCCAGCCATGCATGGCCGGGTCAGATCAAATACCCATTCATATATATATATTTTTTATTTTCTCATTTTATTTGTTCTCTGTTCATCGCAAATCTGACTCTTTTGGAGCTTGTTTCTTGCAAAACTAAAAACATAAAAGTTGTAGATAATCCTTTTCTCTTTCTTTAGAAATTTGAATCGTCTCGATCGGAGCTCATACGAAAAAGTTATGCACGAAATATGAATAGGTGTTGGTTTGGGTTTTCGAGATTTTTCCTGCAACAAAAAATTACCAAAACTTCATAAATAATGCAATAAAATTCAAGAATGATGATTTTGGCACTTTATTAAAATATTGGATAATTTTGGACATTTAATTAAAAATATAAACCGTAAAGTCCGGGTTAAGATGCCCAATTATGCAGTTTTGACGCGTAATCAAGGGTCTAGGTTTGAATGGTATTGAAAATGTTAGATGACCGAATCTTTACTTATGACATTTTACACGTGAATCTAAATCTCAAATCCCACCTAAAGATCCTAAGTGTAGAATGAAACGTTTTAAATGCAAGCAAATCAGTCACATTCAATTTGATTACGCACTTAGAAATAGACGTGTAAAAATTAGAATGGTGTGGCTAGTTAAGGGTGATCCAGTCACTAACCCTCATGGACCCAACATAATTTCGGGGGACCATCATCAGTCACTTAGTCTATCTTGTAGGTGTGCTTGAGATCGTCTTCCTCCAAGAACAGGTGGTACCTAGATAGTGGGTGCTTACGGCACATGACCAGCGACAAGGCAAAATTTGCGTCAATCATTAGAATAGAGGGTATGTGACATTTGGCGACAATGCAAAGGGACGCATCATTGTTGCAAATAAGGTCGGTAAGGATCCTTCCCTAGTTATTGATAATGTTTTGTTAGTTGATGGCTTGAAGCCGAACTTGTTGAGCATTAGTCAATTGTGTGATAAAGGATAAAAGTGACATTTGAAAATGATAAATACATAGTTGAAAGTAAATCAAATCATAAAGTTCTTTTTACTACAGATTGCCATGAAAATGTATATACTACTACTTTTGATAACCTAACTTCACAACAAGTAACTTGTTTTTCTACAATAAAGGAAGCTAGTTGGTTATGGCATAGGCGATTAGGACACGCTAGCATGGATTTAATGTCAAAACCATTAAGAAAAGATTTAGTAAAAGGCTTACCTAAAACACCATTTGTGAAAGATAAAATCTGTGATGCATGTCAAATGGGTAAGTAAAAAAAATTTAACTTTAAGAAAAAGAAATTTATATCTACCACTAGACCACTTGAAATGCTCCACTTGGATTTGTTTGGTCCTAATTTTTGTGCAAAGTCTAGGTAGAAAATCATATGCCTTTATGATTGTTGATGATTATTCTAGGTTCACATGCGTGCTATTTCTTTCACATAAAAATGAATCATATGAACAATTTACTAAGCTTTGCAGAAGAATTCAAAATGAAAAAGGTTATAAGATAACTCACATAAGAAGTGATAGAGGCACTGAATTTAAAAATGATGGGATAGAAAATTATTGTGACCTAGAGGGCATATCACGTAACTTTTCTATGCCTAGGACCCCTCAAAAAATGGTGTGGTAGAAAGAAAGAATAGGTCCTTACAAGAAATGGGCAGAACTATACTGAATGAACATAAGCTACCAAAATATTTTTTGGTTGAGACCATAAATACTGCATGTTATTTCATGAATAGGGTGTTGATTAAAACTTTCACTTAATAAAACCCCTTATGAATTATGGAACAACCATAGACCTAATATTTCCTATTTTCACGTTTTTGGTTGTAAATGCTTTGTGTTTAGGAATAATGAACATCTAGGAAAATTTGATTCAAAATCTAATGAAGGCATTTTCCTAGGTTATGCTCTTAATAGTAAAGCATATAGAGTTTTCAATAAAAGAACATTGACTGTCATTGAATCTATCCATGTTGTATTTTATGAATCTAATCCATTTTCTAGGAAAGATGATGAAGATGATATTGACATAAGAAAATGCTTAGGCAAGTTATCTATTGAAAACAATGCAAGTGAAAATTCAAAAATAAATGATAAATCATCTTAAAATAATTACAATGAAAATGAAGTTTAGGAGTCGCCTAGAGACTGGAAATTTATTAGGAACCATCCTATAGATCAAATCATAGGTGAACCATCCCGTGGGATAGCCACAAGATCTTCCTTAAAAAACCTAGTGAGTCATTCTGCCTTCTTGTCCCAAGAGGAACCTAAAAATATTAAAGAAGCAATAGAGGATGAGTCTTGGGTAATGTCCATACAAGAAAAACTAAATCAATTTGAAAGAAGGAAAGTGTGGACCCTAGTTCCCAGGAAAAGTAATCATACAATTATTAGAACCAAATGGGTGTATAGAAATAAGAAAGATGAGAATGGGGTAGTAATTAGGAATAAGGCTAGACTAGTTGCCCAAGATTATAATCAGGAAGAGGGAATTACTTTTGATGAAACCTATGCTCCCATTGCTAGGATGGAAGCCATTCAATGCTACTTGCTTATGCCGCGTTTAAAAACTTTAAATTGTTTCAAATGGATGTTAAAAGTGCTTTTCTAAATGGCTAGATTAATGAGGAAGTGTATGTAGAACAACCACCCAGTTTGGAAAATCATAAATATTTAGATCATGTATACCGTTTGTCTAAGGCCTTGTATGGATTGAAGCAAGCTCCTAGTGCTTGGTATGAGAGGCTTAGTGGGTTTCTACTAGAAAATGAGTTTACCCGTGGCAAAATTGACACTACGCTTTTCATCAAATCCAAAAATGATGATATGCTTATCTTTCAAATTTATGTTGATGATATCATTTTTGGAGCCACTAATGATGAGTTGTGTAATGAGTTTGTCAAATGCATACAAAGTGAATTTGAAATGAGCATGATGGGTGAACTTAGTTTCTTTTTAGGGCTGCAAATTAAACAAGCTAAATATGGAACTTTCATATGCCAGTCCAAATATGTTAGGGATTTGTTAAAGAAATTTAACAAAGAAGACAGTAAAATTCTTAGTACTCCTATGAGCTCTTTTGCTAAGCTTGACAAAGATGAACAAGGAACTACTGTTAATGTAAAATTATAACATGGCATGATTGGGAGTCTCCTATATCTTAGTGCTAGTTGACTCGATATCATGTTTAGTGTATGCATGTGTGCTAGGTTTCAGGCCGCTTCTAAGGAATCTCATCAATTAGTAGCTAAATGAATCCTTAGATATCTAGTTGAAATCATAGAGTTAGGCTTATAGTACCCTAAGCATACTACTTTTGAGATTGTGAGTTATACTAATGTTGACTTTTTCGATAGTAAGGTTGATAGGAAGAGTACTAGCGGCACTTTTCACTATTTAGGACAATCTCTCGTTTCCTAGTTCTCCAAGAAACAAAACTCAGTTGCCTTATCTACAGCCAAAACAGAATATATCACGGCTGGAAGTTGTTGTGCTCAGACTCTTTATATGAAACAACAACTTACGAATTTTGGATTGCACTACGATACAGTACCAATTAAATGTGATAATACTAGTGCAATCAACATCTCCAAAAATCCTATCTCACATTCACGAACAAAACACATTGAAGTTAGACATCACTTCCTTCGTGATCATGTGGAGAAAGGGGATGTGGCTCTTGAGTTTGTATGTACTAGTAAGCAATGGGCAGACATTTTCACTAAACCACTTCCAGAAGATAGGTTCATACAAATTAGATGTGACCTAGGTCTCATGCATAATATAGATGCTTCCTAGATATTTCATAGTTTGCATAAACTTAGGGGGAGCTTTCTAATAATTTCAAAGTCTAGAAGTTAATATAACGATTGGTATCTTTCATCAATTTGGACTTTATGAAATTGGTTATGTTTTGCAATGCACAATTCTCATATCTACTACATGATGATAATTGTATTTATGTTTTATGTATTGATCATACTAGAATTGTTTGAGTTGAGTAGTTGTGGATAAACTGTTAGATCTTAAAAACTTAAAATAGGTCATTTTTATACAGGATTTTTTTGGGAAATTCCTATTTTTAAATGGCATGCTGCCGAAATCTTTAAGATTCCCAAACTTATCATGTATACTAATGACTTATACCCATTGCCTAAAGTTATTACTTTCATAGTCCTTTTTCCTATTATCAAAAGGGGGAGATGGACAAGAGGCAAAAATTCGGTTGACTTGAAAATTTGGGTTGAATTAAACTTAAATGGAAAATTATTTAAAGTTTTACATTATGCATATTGTTAGGGGGAGCCTTCTAAGGCTATACCCATTTTTTGCACGATGTATTTGTCATCATCAAAAAGGGGGAGAACTTGGACCTTATCGGTCACACCTGGTTTTTGATAATGGCAAATACTCAGGTATCTAATGGCTTTCAAGTGGATGTGCAGGTTCATTTTAGCATATCAAGTAATGGCACATGAAAGCATGAAGATCCTAAAGATTTGTTTCATATTGTAAATTCATTTTATGTAATATGGGTCTGTAATAGTAAGTAGGTTATAAGGTCTGTAATAATTACTTGCATGTCATGCGATAAAGGACATTGTAAGCGTAGTAAAACCCTAATAAGACCTCAGGACCCAACACTCATGCACAAATATCATTCATAATTAGGTGTGTAAAAAGAAATTGAATTGAACATAGTAAGCACAAAATGAGTGAGGTTGGGCGACCGAACCCCAAGAGTTCAAAACTCCTCAAGCGCCCGAACTATTAGAAAGTTAGTAGTTTGACTTGAGGTTTAGTATCGAACCAAGAATGAATGCATCGTCCTCGGGTGACCGAACCCTTAGAAAGGGACTTCTCACCAACTCGGGCTGCCAAACTTTATAGTTCAAATCAGGCCTTGAGCGATCGAACTTTGCACCAGGCACTTGAAATGCGCACCAATGTTTTTGACTTTGGTTCATCCAACTGAATCCAAATTTGGGCACTCGAACTATTTAAAATAGTTTTTTTTAATTGAGTCTATTTGGGTGACCAAATTTACATTCAGCCACCCAAATCTTCTTGGGTTACTTAAATTTTACTAAGGTTAAAAAGCCCAAAGCAAGGTTACTTTTTCTAAAACATTTTTAACCTTTTCTAATAATACCCTATAGGTCCTAAACAGTTATATTTTTCCTGCGGTCTATAAATATGAGTTCATTTGTGTGGATTAAGTGTGATTAGCAAAAATAGTTAAGTGAAAATCCTCTCTACTTGCAAAAGCTCATATTGCTCAAATACTCACAAAATTCATTCATTTGATGCATCCTGATATTGTGAGAGCTTATTGAGTATGCTTGTGATTATTAGATATTACTAATACTCCCACTATTCTTGTTTGATTATTTGAGCTATTCTTGAGGAGTTTTAGTTAAGCTTATCCCACAGATTTTGCTATTATAAATCTTATGTTGGGATAAAAGAACAAGCTTTAGGATATTTGCATTGTTATTGCAAGTGTCATATAGCTTTGTTTTTGTTGTGCAAAATTATTTCCTGCAAGCTAAAATATTTTCAAACTACTCTTGTCCATATTTCATTGAAGTAAATCCTTTAAGTTAGTTTGAGTATCTGATTTGCATCTTTGAAACATTGATGTGTTATTGAGATTTAATATAACTTGTTTCAAAGATATAGCTTGTTTAGGACACTTTTGAACATTCTGGTGATAATATCTTACTGAGTGTTGTTTGCACAAATATTCACATCACTGAGCTTACATATCCTATACTATTGATGTGCTTGTGATTGATTATGTTTGGTACACATCTGCTTTACCGAGAAGCACAATCAGTGTACCTTGTCATATTGTGAAAATACTGTTGTATTCCAAGTGTGGCCTGAGAGGGTAGTAATCCAACCCAGTAAGGATTGTCTATAAGGGTTGAGGTCAGCCCTGTGCTAATTGATCTGATTGTTTAGGTGTCGCTCCACCTGTTATGTGAGCCTTATAGTGGTAATCCATGTGCGTGTTAGCCAAGACGGGGACATAGGCAGTTTGCCGAACCTCGATAACATTTTTGGGTGTCATATTTTATTTACCGCTTTCTAGTGCATGCTTGGTTAAATTTATTGTGCAATTTAATTTTCCCGGCATATTTAAATTGATTTAATTTATTTGCATTAGATTGACCATAAGGTTGTGTAGTACTGCTATTAGGGGATTAACTTAGGGCATTAACTTTTTAAAATACCAATTCACCCCCCCCCCTGTTGGGTTCATGGTAAAGCTAACAGTTTCCATTAAATGTGATAATACTGGTGCTTTTAATATTTCTAGAAATCCTATCTCACATTCACAAATGAAACATATTGAGATTAGACATCATTTCTTTCATGATCATGTGCATAAAAGGAATGTGGCACTTGAGTTTGTGTGCACAAATAAGCAGTGGGCTGATATTTTCACCAAACCACTTCCGAAAGATATAATCATACAAATTATACTTGAGTTAGGTCTAATGCATAGTAGAGATGCCTCCTAGATTTTTTTTATTGAGTGCACAAGCATAGGGTTAGCTTCCTAACAATTGATATAACTATTGGTATCACTTTAAATCTATCATTGATTTATACTTTATGAATCTATTTGTGGTTTGAAATACATGAATATCATATCTATTGCATGTTGATAGTTATATTTATGTCTTGATCATACTGGACTATTTGAGTCAGTAGTTGTGGACAAACTATTAATCTAAAACTCAATCACGTCATTTCTATACAGGTATTTTTGGAAAAATGCTCTATTTTCAAACGACATGCTATCAAAATTTCTAAAAACTTTCCCAAACATATCTTGTATTCAAATGATTCATACTCAATGCCTATGCATATGTGTTTTATGTTTCCTATAGCCCTTTTTTCTGTTGCCAAAAAGGGGAGAAAAGAAAAGTTGGGTATATATAAAAATTGGGTATATTTTTTGAGAAATATTTGAACTTTTAAATCTTTAAAAATTCTCAATTGTGCATATTGTCAGGGGGGAGCCTTTTATACTGTACCCACTTCTGCATGGTGTATTTGTCATCATCAAAAAGGGGGAGAATGTTGACCTTATTGGTCACACCCAGTTTTTTATTATGACAAATACTCAGGTATTTAATGTCTATCAAGTTTGTGTGCAGGTCCATATTAGTAAGATCACTTGATGGCATGTGAAGACTTAAAGACTAAAGACCTAGAAGATTTATTTTTGTTGTAATTCATTTTACACTCATTCGGGTCTATAGTAGTAACATAGGAAAAGGTCTGTAATAATTACTGCATATCATGCATGTAGAAGCAATAAGCTCAAAATACCTTAGAAAGACCTTAGGTCCTTGCACATACACATAAGATGTCCCCAAAATCACATATATTATTAGGGGAACTAATTGATGTAAAACTAGACTTATATGGTAAAATCAGTGAGACTTCAGGTAACCGAACTATGGTGTTCAAAACACCTTGGGTGACTGAACCATTGACTAGTCAACAAGTTGACTTTGTTTCGGGTGACTGAACCAAAAGGAACATAACGTCCTTGGTCAACTGAATCACAATTCTGACTTTTCCCACCAACTCGGCAGCCCAAACTTCACGTTCAAAAATGCCTCGAGCTATCAAACACATGGGTTTAACAAACTGAACTCTAGACCAAGCGACCAAACTACGAACAAGATGGAAATCGCCTATGGTCAGCAAACCAAGCCATGATTCAGGCACCCCGAACTTCAAAAATCAACTTTTTTCATTGTGTTTGTTCAGGCGACCGAATAGTGGATCATGCACCCAAAACTCTTGGGTTGTTTTAATTTTTACCGTGGTTAAGAAAGGTTAAACAGGGTTAATTTTCTTAAATAGTTTTAAAAAATATTTAATAATTACCCCTATGTCTCCAACGGTCAAAATTTAACCCTTCGCTATATATAGGGGCTTATTTTCTTGGATTAAAGACTAATTAACAAAAGAGATTAAGCAAAAATCCTATGAAAAATCCTAAGCCCCATTTTGCTATACAAATCTCATACACTCATATTCTACTACTCTCTTAAGAAATCAAATCTTTGTGAGTGTTTATTGATTGTTCTAGTGTGCTAAAAACCCTCATTTGTATATTGCATTTGATTTTCATTTGACGGTTAAGCAAAGATTTTTCCCCTTGATTTTATTTAATAAATATTTAGTTAGGAAAAATCTTAGAGCTAAGTTGGTCTTTGCATTGTCATTGCAAGACTCATTAGGGCTTGTATTTTTGTGTGCAAAAATATTTTTTACAAGCTCAGATTTGAATATCTCCTTGTGCTTGATATTGAAAAAACCATTTTTGAGATATTCTAAATTTCCATTGGCTTGAATCTTTGAAACCCTAAACTGAGATTGAGATTTTATCATTACTTAGTTTCAAAACTTGCTTGTAGATACACTCTTGTACTTGATTTGAGATAATCACTATTTTGAGTGTTGATTGCACATATACACCATTGAGCTTATTGTTCTTATATGATTGATGTGTTCTGATTATTACTGGTACAAATCTGCTTGAGTAAGAAGCATTTTATTTGTATGCATCTTGTACTGAAATACTGTTGTATTCTAGGCATGGCCTAAGGGGGCGGTAATCTAGCCTAGAAGGATTGGTTGTGAAGGTTGAGGTCAGCTCTATACCAATTAACCTGGTTATATTTAGGTGCCGCTCCACCTGTTAAATGAGTCCATAGTGTAATCCTTGTGTTGGTGAGCCAAGGCGGGGACATAGGTAGTTTTCCAAACCTCGATAATATTTCTAGTGTCGTCTCTATTTACTGCTTTATCGTGCATGCTTAATTAAATCACTTGTGCAGTTTAATTTCCGTTGAATATATATACAAATTTATTTTATACATCCTAAATTGACCTTAGGCCTGTGTAATATTGCTACTAGAGGATTGACCTACGGGATTAATTTTAAAATTAAAAAATCACTCTCTCTATTGGTATTATAGTAGAGCTAACACGAGGTTCGGTCGACCGGGCTAAGTTCAGTTGACCAAACTTGTATATTATGTTGACCAGGACATTCTACTTCTTCAAGTTCGATTGACCAGGGCGTTAGGATCTCCCCATATGCCAGTTCAGTTGACCAGCAAGTTGCAGTTCATTTTAGAGATAGTTGACCAATTGGTCAACTTTTTGACCCTCGAGAGATTTGGTCGACCAAAATGTTTTTATGTGTTGGGGTTCGATTGACCGAACACACCAACTTTGTCCAATTCAGTCCTATTCTTCTTATGAAGTCACCCCTATTCGTATGACAATTAATTCTATGGCAAGAAGAGTACGAATGAAGATTATAGGGGACTTTTCATGCAATATTTTGGGATTTATTATCAGTCTAAGGTCTTTGAGAGCCGACCAAAAACAATTCGGTGTCCTAAGGTCCTATGGCTCCCTATGGTCTTGAGCTTATAGTTCCTATCATTCATGACATGCATCAATTATTACAGACCATTCCTACTTTACTATTACAGACCCGAATTACACATATTATAAAATACAATAAATGACTATTATGGTCTTTATTCTTCAAGACACCTCATGTCATCATATGATCTTGCTAATATAAAGTTGCACATAAACTTAGGGCATAGGTTAGATACTTTGTATTTATCATAATCAAAATGAGAAAGGACTCAAAAAGTCAACACACAACCTTTTGTAAATTTAGCAAACACATAAGAATAATTTTTTAATACTTAATTATACCAACTACAATCGACACTCAATATTAACACAAGCCAATGATACTTTATGAGATGCTTTCAACAATTTTTATCAATCAATCACAAGATACTTAACTAATTATATGAGCTACCACACTTCCTTGATTCATATTTTGCAAAACTCAACTTAAAGTTTAAATAACGCCCTGTATATATTAATATTGGTACTTCCTTTTAACCAAGATTTCTACAAACAATTAATCAACATACTCCCTTTAAGGTTTTCGCAAAAGATTAATCAACGTACTCTCTTAAATTAAAAGTTTTCTCAATCTCAAACTTTCAGCTTCCTACACTTAGATACACAACCACACAATTTATATATGCAAAAAAATTGAAGAGTAAGGGTAGAGAGTGAGACTGAGTTTTTATGATGTTTGGCTTATACCCAGCCTATGTCCTCGCCTTAGGCAAGACCACCTAAGGATTTCACTGTAGCGTTCCTTTACGGGCAGAACAAAGCGTTACAATCCTTCCTTCAATAAGGGTGGAGCCTCCTCTCCTAACGATACCCCATGCTTAATACAACGACCCAATAACCCTAAACCGACAAAGAAAACAAGGAAACAAGAAAAGATTCTTGTGTACAAGAGATGCTATCAGATAGAACTGGTTAGTACAAATATCGCACAACTAATATTTCAAAGTAAATATAAAAAGAATTGAATTGAAGCACAAAGAAGTATGTCACTGGGATTCTTCTTTTGATTTGTAGCAAACCTTCAAAGATTTGCTTTCAGATCAGTGATCAAAGACTCAGAATATCTCAAAAAATTCTCAAGATTATGTGTGCAAGAGGGCTTTGAGAGAGGGTGAGCAATATAGCTTGAAAACTGATTTTCAATTCTTGGTATTGGTTTGATTGGAGAAACCATGTTTTTATATGCTTAAAAAGCATTAAATTCGTGTTGCCCAAGTTACTTGGAGTTTTTCCCAAGTTTATACGAAGTTTGGGGCACAAGAAACTTCGAATTTGAATTTAAAAAGCTATTTTAAAAACTAGCCTTTTGAAGGTCAGTTGCTTGAGCCCTTAGGGGTCAGTCACCTTATCCTTTTGAACACTGCAAAATTTCAGCTTAAAACAGGATCAAGCATCTGAGGATTCAGGGATCAGTCACCTGAACCTTCACTGCCTATTCAAAATCAGTTCAGGAAAATCTTTAGTTGCTTAAGATCTAAAGCCTAGTCGTCTAAACAATTATAAAAATTGTTTTTGAGGTTTGTTTCCAAAATCCTAGCCATCTTGCTTTGATACATTTAAAAAGCATTTTTCAGGGTTTTCAAAGTAAGGTCTCTAAGTCAATATCAACCCCTAATGAGCTTCAAAGCATTCAAAATGATATTTATAATGAAGTACTTACATAAGACTTCCTAATGACTTTAAAACTCTCTAAGTTTGAAGTATTCATGTATTTATTTTCTTTGAGTTATCTTTGCCTTAAGCTTGAGTATTCTTTAAGCTTCCATATGTTTTGAACATCTTGATCCCCCTGAGCTTTTCTTTTGATCAGCTTGTTGATGAAGTATAGTTTTATGGTACTTGTGACTTTGGACTTTCATTTCTTTTAACTTTTTGAACTTTGTCATACTAGGTTTCCTGAAATATCATCACTTAAACAATAACTTGTAAAATTAACCTTTATTTGTTTTATATCAAAACAAGATTTGAAAGCCATGTTAGGCCAACAATCTCCCCCTATTTGATGATGACAAATAAGGAGCAAAGATGAGAGAACCTTGATAAGGCTCCCCCTTACAATAAGCATACCTTTTAACAATATGTAAAATGATGAATTCAAATATAAGTTCAAAGCTCAATAAGTCATAATCAAGTATTATAGTATTATGGCTCATTTCAACATACTTAGTATTAAGATCATGTGTCAAGTCATTATTTATTTGATCATATGGTTGTGCATATACTTATTTGTGTATTTCCCCCCATGCTATGTAATATTGTCAAAATATTTCTTATGTGTTTTCAGTTTTTCCATGCTTTGCCAAGCTCTCATGCTCTCATTTTTTGCTCTTTAAGATATCTCTCTCCCTTTGACATCAATCAAAAAGAGATAAGTAGCATAATCACAATGAGGCTTAGCATAGAACATACCAATAAACATAGTCATATAGGCATCAAATAGTACAAAAAATAATAATAATCATAGGGAGTTACAAAACAAACTAAAACAAACATAAACAAAGCAACATAAGGGCAAAGCCAATACATAGATAGTACTGCAATACAACACACCAAAAGAAGAAAGATCAATCATCATCAGCATCATTATCATTATCATCATCAGCTTCAGCTTCTTCTTCATCACCCTTCTCACTTCCTTCTTTAGATTCTTCATCAAATGAAGCATCACTATGAGGGGCAGAGCTAGTATCCATCAGATCAACACTCCGAGATGAGCTAGCCCTATACTGCTCTATGCGAGTAAGGCGTTGGTCAAGTGAGGAGCACATAGTGTGAAGTAAGGATACATTCTCCTAAAGTGATTGGAGGCCTGAATGCATGTCTCTGCTTAATGTAGTGAACTTAAGGTGGAAGGGTACAAACCGAGAAGGAGTGTCAATTGAAGGTCCTTATTGCTGATCTGGAGGTGGAGGAGGTATAGTTGTTGGCCTTTGTGGTTGTCCTCCTTTCAAAAACCAACCCTGCTCATGCTTTTCATATCCCATTTATTTCAAGGTTGTGGAATGGAAAAAGTCGTATTGTGTACGTTTTATGAACAGTTCAGTAGGGGTAGTAACATTAAGGTGAGCAAAAAGAAGGTTAAGAACACCACCATATGGAAAAGTGACTCAACTTGCTTCTAATTTTGCCCAGATCCACTTCAGAATTAAGCTAGATAGATTGAGTTTCTTCCCTTTTTAGCAGACACCATAACACAAAACAATCTACATAGGAGAGGTGATCATATGAACCAACTTTTGGTAGGATGCTGTTTGTGATAATTTTATGAAGTATTTAAGCTTGAATATTCAACTGTTTGTACATTGGATAAATGCCAAAGTAAATAGGATTCCTTTACCATAATTAGTGGCAAGAATTCCTTGGAAGTGAAACCTTGTTCTAGAATCCATGTTTGAGCAAATGCTGGACACTCAAATTCTCCTAGGCTAATATGCAAAATAGAAGCTAAAGTTTGTGGAGGTAAAACTATCTTCTTTCCCCTAACCTCAGTGGTTAGTACATTTTCCCCATGTATCATATTCGCATAGAAGATCTTCACTAGGTTTGGATACAGGCCTTTGGATTGATGAGCTACAAAATTCTTCCAACCAATATTCCGAAACACTAGCAGGATTTCAAGAAATTTTGAATCAAAGAAGGAGGTATCTATGACCTTACCAAAAATTGGTTCCTTAGAACGAAGATGAGATCGATATCAATGCTTTGATTAAGAAGTCATGAGCCATTGTTCGATGTTATTATCATCTCTCCCCGAAGAAGGACCTCAGTTTGTCATAGTTTTGGTGTGAGGCATCATTGATTTTGAAGGATCAAATGAACTAGCCTAGTGATACCCTAGAAACCATGGGAAAAGGTGTAGAAGAGTGATTAGGAATATTTGATTTGAGGGATTTGGAGCTAAGAATTAAGGGAGATTAAGAGAAGGAGGCTTGGGTGAGTGATGGAATAGAGGTAAGTAACCTGGAGTCTGAAAAGTGAGGGTTTTTCGTGCTTGAAATTTATAAGACCCATTACATTAGGCACCTGAAGTTTTGGGCTCAATCACCTAACAAATTGTAAAATTAATATTTCAGTAGGCAGTAGCACATCAGTAGCCTAAGGTCTAAAGGCTCAAGCGCCTGACCCCCCATTTTTCTCTGTTTAGTTGACTAAGGTTTTAAGCTCAGTCGCCTGACCCTCTTATCCTTCTAAAAATTTTTATTTTTACTTAACATGAACTCTTCCTTCTTTTCATTTATCATATTATCAGGCTTCAAATATCTTTTCAAATTGGCTTTTGAGGCATATGGCTTCCTTGATCTTTGAAGATAAGCTTTGAACACTCCAAGTTTTCTTTATTTTTGGCCAACAATAATATTTTGTATTTGTTTATTTTAATATTATAGATTTCCATCATCTCATAAGCTCTTTTTCAAGATTTCTACTGGTTTAATATCCTTGTATTGGATTAATTGGTTTTCATATTTTCTAAAAAGGGAATGACTAATCCTAATATCTTTGGAGTCCTTAGTTGTGTAAACTAGGCTTCATCTAGGTATCCATACTTTCTTGGGTCTGGATGATTTATCAAGAAATGTTTTTTTTACTTTCCAAACTTGTTTAATTTTTACACTATTTCTATTTAATGGACATTCAAACTTTAAGTGTCCTTTGTTCTTATATAGGAAGCATGTGGTGTGAGTGTAAGCATTTTAGGAGGTGCTAGCATAATCTTTGGAGGCTTTTGCAAAGTACCCTATATAGAGGTTCTTTTTCCTTGTATTCTCAACTCCATTGAATCCTATGCCTTCTTTATTCAAGGACATTCTTTGCGTGCAAATCATTTTATCAAGATTTTTTTTTTCCTTTAGTGAAGTTATAGATAATTTTGGCTTGATCCTCAATTTTTCTCTTAAGATCACAGATTTTTGAGTTTTGTATATTTTTACCCTTTTCTTGCAGCTTTACTTGATCTTAATGCATCTTGTTAATTTTGTTTTCTAGTTCAAAAATATATTGGGTTTTCTCATTATCAACGGAAGTTTGGGATCTTAGATCTTGTAATTCTTTTATCACCTTTTCATTCTTGCTTTCTGATCTCTTAATTTTCAAATTTTTCTCTTTCAGCATGTTTTTGAGATTCCAATTGTTTCATTACACTTTCATTCTTATTTTTCAATGATGTGTATCGTTTAGTCATATAAACTAGAATCTTATGAACCTTGAATAGTTCCTTTTGTAGTTGTTCATAAGATGGCATACTATAATCATTGGATTCATTAGATGAATCATCACAATAATCATTAAATGATTTGGATGAGAAGCTTTATTCTTCATCATCATCCCATGTCATAAAGCAAGCAACCTCTTGGTCACTTGATTCACTATCTGAACTACTTGTTCTAATATTATCCCATGTAGTGGCTTTCATTGCCTTTCTCTTTTTCTTTTTGGAATCTTTCTTAAGTTTTGGACAATCCGGTTTTATGTGTCCAAATTTCTTACAATTGTAACATGCTGGAAGCTTAGCCTTTGTTTTCTTCTTACTGATTTCCTTTTCTTCACCTTCGTCTAATTTTGAGTTCTGAATTTTTCTTGTAAATTTATTCTTCTTTTGAAGGATTTTTGCAAGTTTCTTGGTTGTGAAAGTTATTTCATTTACATCCATCTCTTCTTCATCTTCATCACTAGAGCTTTCGTTTGAGGCTTCAAATGCAATGGATTCCTGGGCTTTAGATTTTCCACTTCTTTCATTTATTGCCACCTCATATGTAAGAAGAGATCGAATTAGTTCATCTAGTGAGGTATTCTCAAGGTTTCTTCCTTCCATTATAGCTGTGGCTTTGGGTTCCCAAATGGGTGGAGGACCTTTAAGGATTTTTCGGATCATCTCATAAGTAGAGTAAGTTTTCCCTATAACATTAAGGGAGTTTATAATATGAGTGAACCTAGTGTACATATTTGTAATGGATTCATCTGGATTCATCCTAAAAGCTTCATATTCGCTAGTAAGCTTGTCAATTCTATTATCTCTCACATCAACGGTACCTTCATAGGTTACCTCTAGTTTGCCCCATATTTCTTTTGTTGTTTTGCATGCCATGACCCTATTGAATTCATTTATGTCAATAGAACAATATAGTCTTATAGTCATGTTCAGTCATGTCTTTTTTTTCTTTGGGCATTTCTTTTCCATCTACAAGTTTGGTAGGAATAAGATCACATGCTTTCCAATCCATGGTTTAAAGGTAGATTCTCATTCTTTGTTTCCAAAAAGTATAGTTAAGTCCACAAAAGATTGGCGGTCTGGTTGAGGATTAACCCTCTCCAAAGGGAGCTACGCTTATGTGTGCCATTTAGATCTTTATATAGCTTCTAATTAAGATTTGCTATAACCCCGCTCTGATACAATTGAAAATTATGGTGTAGTCCCAAAAGGGGGGGTGAATTGGGCTTTAAAAAGTGTCTTTAAAATCTTTTTATTGATTCAAAAACTTGTGTAAATTTAGAAAACACTCAAGAATAATTTTTTAATGCTTAATTATACCAACTAAAATCCACACTTAATATTAACATAGACCAATGATTCTTAATGAGATGCTTTCAACAATGTTTATCAATCAATCAATCACAAGATACTTAACCAATTATATGACCTGCAGCACTTCCTTGATTCAGCGTTTGCAAAACTTAACTTAGAGTTTAAATAAAGCCATGTATATATGAATATTGGTACTTCCTTTTAACCAAGAGTTCCGCAAATGATTAGTCAACGTATTCCTTTTAAGGTTTCCATAAATGATTAATCAATGCACTCTCTTAAATTAAAAGTTTTCTCAATCTTGAACTTTCAACTTCCTGCACTTAGATACACAACCACACAATTTACATATACAAAAAAAATTAAAGAGAAAGGGTAGAGAGTGAGACTGAGTTTTTATGAGGTTCGACTTATACCCAGCCTACATCCTCGCCTTAGGCAAGACCACCTAAGGATTCCATTATAGCGTTCCTTTACGGGCGGAACAAATCATTACAATACCTCCTTCAATTAGGGTGGAGCCCCCTCTCCAAGTGATTACCCATGCTCGGTATAATGATCCAATAACCCTGAACCGTCAAATAAAACAGGAAACAAGAAATGATTGTTGTGTACAAAAGATGCTATCATATAGAGGTGGTTAGAACAAATATAGAATAGCTAATACTTCAAAGTAAATATCAAAGAGAATTGAATTGAAGCTCAAAGAAGTATGTCACCGAGATTCTTCTCTTGATTTGTATCAAACCTCAAAAGATTTACTTTCAGATCAGTGATCAAAGACTCAGTTCGTCTTAGAAAATTCTCAGCAAGAGTATGTGTGCAAGAGGGCTTTGAGAGAGAGTGAGCAATATAGCTTGAAAACTAATTTTCAATTCTTTGTATAGGTTTTATTGAAGAAATCATGTTTTTATAGGCTCAAAAAGCACTAAATTCATGTTGCCCAAGTTACTTGGAGTGATTCCCAAGTTTATACAAAGTTTGGGGCACAAGCAACTTCAAATTTGAATTTAAAAGGTTGTTTTAAAAACTAGTCGTTCGAGGGTCAGTCGCTTGAGCCCTTAGGGGTCAATTGTCTGATCCTCTTGAACACTTCAAAATTTCATGTTAAAACAGGGTCAAGTGTTTGAGGATTCAGGGATCAGTTGCCTAAACCTTCACTACCTATTCAAAATTAGTTCAGGAAAATCTTTAGTCACCCGAGGTCTAAAGCTTAGTCGCCTAAATAGTTATAAAAACTATTTTTGAGGTTTGTTTCCAAAATCCTAGCCATCTTGCTTTGATACATTTAAAAAGCATTTTTTGGGATTTTGAAAGTAAGGTCTTTAAATCCATATCAACCCCTAATGAGCTTCAAAGCATTCAAAATGATATTTATAATGAAATACTTACATAAGACTTCCAAAAGACTTAAAAACTCTCTAAGTTTGAAGTCTTCATGTATTTCTTTGCTTTGACTTATCTTTTCCTTAAGCTTGAGTATTCTTTAAGATTCCACATGTTTTGAACATCTTAGTCCTCCTGAGCTTTTCTTTCGTTCACCTTGTTGATGAAGTATAGCTTTATGGTACTTGTGACCTTGGAATTTCATTTCTTTGGACCTTTTGAACTTTGTCATTCTAGGTTTCCTAAAATATTATCACTTAAACAATAACTTGTTAAATTAACCTTTCTTTGTTATCATCTAAACAAGATTCGAAAGTCATGTTAGGCCAACATGTTCGCTACTTTTTGTTAACTTGATTCGTTCTCCGATTCACTTGAGCTTGTGTCATCCCATGAAGTAGCTTTCATAGCCTTCTTCTTCTTCTTTTTGTCTTTCTTGAGCTGTGGACAATCAAGTTTAATATGTTCAACCTTTTGTCAATTGTAACATATAGGAGGTTCATTATTAGTTTTCTTTTCTATTGTTTCTCCTTTTTCAGATTTTGAACCTCTAAACCTTCTAGCAAATTTCTTATTTTTCTTGAAGAATTTTCCGAGTCTCCTAGTGAGCAATACTATTTCATCGTCATCTATTTCATTATCATCTTCTTCGTCACTAGAACTTTCTCTTGTAGTTTTAAGGGCTATTGATTTCTTTTGTTTGTTATTTTCAGAATTCCTTTCATTCATAGTCATCTCATAAGTAAGAAGTGGTCCATTTAATTCATATAGGGAGGTATTCTTGAGATTTCTTCCTTCCGTAATTGATGTGGATTTAAGTTCCCAAATTGGTGGAAGTCCTCTAAAATTTTTTTAGATCATCTCATATATAGAGAAATTCCCTAAGGCATTGAGGGAGTTTATTATATGGGTGAACCTCGTATACATACTAGTGATAGTTTCATCCGGGTTCATCTTAAAAGCCTCACACTCGCTTATGAGCATGTCGATTCAACTATCTCTAACATCAATTGTTCCTTCATAGGTTACCTCTAGTTTATCCCATATTTCTTTAGCTAATTTACATGTCATGACCCAATTGAATTCATTTATGTCAAGAGCACAATATAAAGCATTCATAGCACTTAAATTTACTTGCAACATCTTATGGTCATTGTCGGTCATTTTTTTTTCTTCTTTAGGTATTTCTTTACATCCATTTGATAAAGTTTGAAATTCTTGTGAGATTCATAGGCTAGCAACATTCTTATCACTTCCATTCTAGCTACTGGAGCAAAGGTTGAAAAGCTAAGGTGTACTCCCAAGAGCGGGGTGAATTGGGTTTTTAAAATTTTCTTTGAAACCTTTTTATTTTACGAGTTCCTTTAGTTAAGAGTTAACCCAACAAATTAATATTCAGCAATCACACAATGATATTGATTTGCAACTTTAAAAGTCCAGCCAACAATCCTTTTGCATATACCAATCCAATCAATAAGGTATTCAACAAAGCTTCCAAAATTCAAATATTGATATCAAATAAGCATCTTAAATTTAAGTATGTAACCAACCAATATATTAATGAGTTTTGGTATTAACCAATCAATGTACTCCCTTGCGGTTTCCACAATATAATATTGATCAATCAACGTACACCCTTATGGTCTCTGTAATTCCCAAAAGCAAATTAATTTCAGCAGATTAAATACACAACCACACAGTTTATATATGTAGAAAATTAAAGAGAATATGGAAGAGAGTGACACCGAGATTTTTACGAGGCTCGGCTATACCTACCTACATCCTCGCCTTCGGTACACCACCTAAGGATTGCACTATACCACTCTTTTAACCGGGTGGAGCAAACCATTTACACACTCCTTCCAATAGGATAGAGCCCTTGTTTCCAAGAAATACCCCACGCTTGGTACAACGATTCAACAACTTGAATCGTCAAACACAACAAGAAGAAAAACAATTCTTGTGTACAAAGACACTCTCAAAATATAGTGGATTAGTACAAGTTGGAGCACAACTAATATACTTCAATTTAAATATCAATAAAGAATGAATTTGAAGCTCAAGAAGTTAATCACCAGGTTCTTCTTTAGTTTGAAAGATCTCAGTAAGAACACAAGAACCATGTGGTTGTATCAGCAAAAACTTAGTAATACTTCAGCAAGGATGTGTGAGCAAGAAAGCTTTTGAAGAGTATGAGAATTATAGACGTTGATTGCTGATTGTATGTAGTTGTGTATAAATCCTTTGGTTTTCCATGTATTTATAGAGTTCTAAAAGTAATTTCGTGTTTCTTAAGTTTACTTAGAATATTTCCCAAGTTTATACAAAGTTTGGAACCCAAGCAATCATTTTTGGAAAGCTTTTCACGCTGCTTTATTTTAAATTTTACGAACGTCAGTCGCCTATCAAAATAGTGTCAGGTGCCTGTCGCTTTAAAAATACAACAAATTTCAAAAGTCAGTGCTATGTCAAGCGCCTAAGAGTGTTCAATCAGTCATCTGACTCAACCTCAAAAACCTGTCAGTCGCTTGAGAAGGATATATGAGGCGCCTATCATAGTTTTGTATGCATTTCTTAAAAACCATATAACAGGTCAATCGCCTAAGAAAACTCAATCAAGCACCTGAGCATGCAATTTTAGTGTTTTTAAGATTTTGTTTCTTAAAAATATTTTAGCTTTTAATCTTGGAATCTTTGATTTGAAATTTGAAAAGTGTATTTTCCAAGGTTTTAAGAATGGGTTTCAAAGTTAATAATCATTCCTAAAGAGCTTCAAAGCATCTGTATTGACTTTCAATTGAAGTACTTACATAAGACTTTCTTAAGACTTAATCATTCTAAATGTGAAGTCTTCATGTATATCTTTCTTTGAGTCCATCTTGACTTGAGCTTCAATATTCTTTAAGCTATCATAAGATTTATCTTTCTTTGATCTTTTGAACTTTCTTTCGATCACTTATTTGGAATGTAGGCTTTCAATATCACTTGTGATCACTTGATCTTGAACTCTAATGCTTGATTCCTGAAACATCATCACTTTAACCAAAACATGTTAAATTTCCTTGATTTATTATCATCAAAATAAGATTCGTAAGCCTTGTTGGGCCAACAATGGTCTCATCATAGTATATTCTTTCTTCCTGATTGTAACCTTGAGCTACAAATCTAGCCTTGTTATGGACTGCAATTTCGTTCTCATCCTTTTTATTTCTGAATACCCATTTTGTGCTAATTATAGAGTGATTAGCGTTAGGAACTAGCTCCCAAACCTTATTCCTTTCAAATTGATTCAGCTCTTCCTGCATGGCAGCTATCCATGATTCATCATTAATTTCCTCATTGATGTTCTTGGGTTCCTCTTGAGGTAGGAATGCACAATGATTGCACAGATTCTTTAATGATGATCTAGTGGACACTCCTTATGAAGCATCACCTATAATTTGATCTATGGGGTGATTCCTTACAAACTTTCGCTCCTTAGGCAATTTAGATCTACCATGAGAGTAATCATTTAAAGGTGCATTGATTTCATTACTCTCATCCTTTATTTCCTGAATTTCTAAGTCTTCTAAACCTTTTCTTACTTCAATTTCATCAATATCAATAGGTTTAGGAGAAAATGGATTAGCCTCATCAAATTCTATATGAATTGATTCTTTAATTGAAAAAGTCCTTTTGTTGTAGACTCTAAAGGCTTTTCTTTTCTCAACATATCCTAGGAAGATTCCTTCATTTGATTTGGCATCAAACATTCCTAGGTCCCCTTTGTCATTTAGGAAAAAGCACTTGCGTCCAAAAACATGGAAGTAAGATATACGAGGTTTTCTTCCTTTCTAGAGTTCATATGGAGTCTTTTTTAGGCTAGTCCTTATTGAGACTTTATTCATTACATAACACGTGATGTTCACCGCTTCAACCCAAAAATATTTAAGCAGGTTATGCTCGTTCAGCATGGTCCTAACCATCTTTTGAAGTGACCTATTTTTCCTCTCAATAACTCCATTTTTTTTAGGGGTACGAGGTGCTGAGAAGTTATGGGATATTCCATGTTCAATACAATAATTCTTAACATCTTTATTCTTAAATTCTCTTCCTCGATTAGTCCTAATGTTTTGAATGCCATACCCCTTCTCATTTTGAAGCTTCTTGCATAAGTTAATCAACATCTTACCGACTTCATCCATGGAGGATAAGAAAAGCACCAAGGTAAATCTGGAGTAGTCATCAACTATGACGAATGAATATTGCTTTCTTCCAAGCCTTTGAGTTCTGGTGGAACCAAAGAGATCTAAATGAATAAGTTCTAGTGGCCTACCAGTGAAGATATACTTCTTTTTCTTGGATCTTGTCTTGGTTTGCTTTCCAAGTTGACAAGTATCACACACTTTGTCCTTAACAAACTTAGTGCTAGGTAAGCCCCTGACTAAGTTTTTCTTTGTTAATTTAGACAATTGATCCATGCTGGCATGTCCTAATCTCCTATGCCATAGCAACTAGCTTCATTTACAGTAGTGAAGCATTGGACTTCTTAAGATATCAGGTTCTCAAAGTTAATTTAATATAAGTTGTCAACCCGATTAGCAATAAACAAGGTTTTATGCTTTTCACTATGTTCAATTATGCATTTATCTTGTTTGAAAGTTACTTCAAAACCTTCGTCACTTATTGACTAATGTTAAGCATATTATGTTTTAACCCTTTTACTAATAAAACATTATCAATCTCCAAAAAGGGTTTCTTAGCAACTTTACCAATGCTGATAATTTTGCCTTTAGCATTGTCTCCAAATATGACATATCCAACACCATCCTTTAGTGTCAACAAGGTGAACTTGGACTTATCTATGGTCATATGCCTCAAGAACCCACAGTCCAAGTACCATTTATCTTTTGTTGGTGTGGACTTAAAGCATACCTCATTGTCTCTCGTAGTGAAGCACAGGTTAGCAATCTCATGATCACTTGATTCACTTTCTGAGTCACCTGAGTTTGAGTCATCCCAAGTTGCTTTCATTGCTCTCTTTTTCTTCTTCTTCTTGGCATTTTATTGAGTTGTGGACAATCAGGCTTCCTATGTCCTACTTTCTTAGAGTTATAACATATAGGGGTTTTATTATTCTTTGTTTCTCTCTTACTAGTCTCACCCTTATCTGTTTTTGACCCTTCGAATTTTCTAACAAATCTTTTATTCTTATTAAAGAATTTGCCTAACCGTCTAGTGAATAGAACTAAATCGTCGTCATCTGCCTCATTGTCTTCTTCCTCACTATAACTCTCCTTTGAAGCTTTTAGGGCTATTGTCTTCTTTTGTTTACCACCCTCAGCAATTATTTCATTAATCGCCATCTCATATGTGAGAAGTGAGACAATTATTTCATCTAAGGAAGTATTTTTCAAATTTCTGCCTTCTGTTATGGTAGTGACCTTAGGTTCCCAAACAAAAGGAAGTTCTCTTAGAACTTTCCTAATCATTTCATAGGTAGAATCATTTTTACCTATTGCATTGAGGGAATTTATTATATGGGTGAACCTAGTGTACATGCTAGTGATAGATTCTTCTGGGTTCATCTTAAAGGCCTCATAGTCACTAGTGAGCATGTCTATTCTACTATCCCTAACATTTACTGTTCCTTCATAGGTAACCTCTAACTTGTCCCATATTTCCTTAGTTGATTTACAACACAAGACTCTATTGAATTCTTTTGCATCTAAGGCATAATATAGTGCATTCATTGCACTAAAGTTGAATGAAAGTTGTTTCATGTCTATGTCAGTTAATTCCTTTTCTTCTTTTGGGACTTCTTTGTTATCTATATTTTTTGTTGGAATCAAGTCACCATGTGTGACCACTTTCCATACCTTATAATCCATAGTCTGCAAAAATATTCTTATTCATTGTTTCCAGAAGGTGCAGTTGGTAGGCTTGCCAGGGATTGGGTCCTTAACTACCAAAAAAAATATTTATAAAACCTAATTATCCCAAGTTCAATAGATAGTGGGTAAGTCGGGTATCGATCCATAGATACTTAAAGCGTAGTTATCAAACCACTTCCAAATTAGTTTATTATAGCTTTGTTATGAAAAAGAAGTAAAAAGTGGTATTTTTCAATGGGTGAAATCTAACCAACTACTAGAAAGAAATTAAATGAAAGCAAGTAAATCTATATTAACTCTACTCCTACAAAGCAGTGTTTAGACACGAGTATAGTTTGGGATGTTGTTCTGATTACTCCAAGTTCTGT
Organism: Malania oleifera; assembly: GCF_029873635.1. NCBI lineage: Eukaryota > Viridiplantae > Streptophyta > Magnoliopsida > Santalales > Ximeniaceae > Malania > Malania oleifera. The sequence goes on along the minus strand of NC_080428.1, from coordinate 30,168,683 downwards.
GATTTTACCATACTAAACCAACTGGAACCCAACTAAATAATCCAAGGAGTCGTTTGAAGGTATATAGTAGCAAGTGTGCACTAGCCGTCCGGAGCATGGTCGGGAACTAGAGTATACTCTAGCACAACAATCACAAGAACCTCTATGGGAGACTATGGCCTAATATGCGTACTTGATTGAAGCAATATAGGTACTAATCTTGTCACTAAACATCATCACAATCTAAACCATAAATGAAAGCAGTAAAGGAAATCTGTAAATGAAAGCATGTAAAAAGATCATCACTTTGCATTCATCACGTTTGTCACTAACGCTAGGAAGTACAAAAGAAGATCTTAATATACACGATTGTTGTATAAATGCCGCCGATTGTCACAGGTCGTCGGACACTCCATATATGAACCGAAACTACTCTATTCCTATTTTGACTTGGCTCTAAATGACTTCCAAGGTCTGTCACTAACCTAAAAGAGGCCAAAAAGGAATCCAAAGCTTGTGTTCGTAGCGAATAATTTTAGACTCTAGGGTTTACAAGGGTTGTTTTACAAGTTAGGAAAGTTTGTAGTGAATCTCGCGTAGCAAATCATTGCTATCGACCAAGTCGATCCTCTGGAATTCTTGTGTGTGCCCTAGTCAGATCTCATGGGAAGTCAGGGATTTGAATCTTCAATGTCTTCAACTTCGTCCCGCCTCAGCGTCTTGGTGGTCGAGCTGATGGTCGAGACTTGCAGTGCCTCGATCCTCAGGAAATCTCAGTATCTTGACATAGTCGCCTTGAAAGGTCTCTTGGTCGAACACTTTGTCGAGACTCTAGGTATTTTTGAATTTCAATTCTATCTCAGTATCTCGACATGGTCGCTCTAGGGTGTCATTTAGTCGCACACTTGCTCGAGCCTTGCAACATTCTGATCTCAGTTTGAACCTTGGAGTTTGCATTGGAAGACTAAGTCGCCCCTATGGTTGCTGGTCCCGCCATGTGGTCAAGCATCATCTTCTTGTCTATTTATGATCTAAAGCTTCTTGAGCTTGGCTGAATGTATGAATTCGAGCTTTGAATCCTCCAAATCCTCCTTGGTTTCTTGTAATGCCTAACTCCATGGTTTTAACCTGTTTTTCCTGAAAAGACAAAAAAACCTTGTATAGATCTAAATAATGATAACTCTGGGTAAATACATAATAAAATAAGGATAAACAAAGGTAAATAAGGGTTTAAAATCATGTATTTTAGGGACTCATCACAACCCCCAACTTACACTTTGTTAGTCCTCGAGCAAAGCAAAATCTAAGAAAACTACCAAATCCTACCTATATCCTCTTTTGCAGGAAATACGATTACATTTATCGTATGCAACAAGGCTTTAAACCCCTAGCTTGATCCTAGTGGATGAGTTCTAGTCTCATGAGGGTTTCCAGGGTGACACCCACAAACACCAGTGCAGTAAACAAAATATAAGAACACATGCAACATATTCATACCATGTTACATACAGAGATATAGCCTTATTACGTACAAATCCCTTCATACACAACTCCATTATACACACACTCTGCAGCATTTCAATCATACAAAACTCAACACAACACAGCTATCTCAAGACACCACTCGCAAGGAATCAACGCATGATTATAATTCAAAGTTAATATTAGCATGTAAATCCAAGTACGAATAGGCCACGTCACAGGGCATGTGTAAAGGATGTGATTTGTCTCACTTAGAATGCTCGAAGGCACCTACAAAATGGTCATCTTGACTCAACCTCACTGATTTATCCTCTGAATTCAAGAATTGGTTCACTCTCATATGTGAGGAAGAGTGTCATGATCAATCGTCCCACATATTTGAAGAACTAACGCTAGAAGTGTGGAGTGAACTAGTCTTATAAGAAAAGAATCTAGCCCTTTCTAAGGTGTCGGGTACTTCACCCTAGAATCTTCTCATTCACTTGCCACATTTAATCAAAAATGCTCTCGAGGAACTTATTCCCAGACTTGCGTGAATGCAGCAAATGCATTGGTCGGAAGACCCTTCATACATACAGATTCGTAGTGTGTCCTTAGCTTGACCTTTTTATCTTTTCTCAAAGCAGGTGTATATTTTTGTTTTCATTTTTCTCTGCTCAGGTTTCTCTTTATTTTTCATTTTTCTTCTTTGCATGGTCAGCTAAAACAATCATCACCTTTTATATTGTCTTCTTGTTTCCAATGAGAGCATAGTTCGAACAGGAGTCCATGAAAAAAGTCAGTCTCTAGGGGGGGCTTAACCTTTATGTCTTGAGTAAGCTACAAGACCTACATTTATATTTCCCCACTTGATGTCACCTCTAGGCTAGAAAATACAAGAGCAAAGACTAGTTGTCAAAGAAAATCCAGAAAAAGAAGGAAAGTTGAGTTTTATAAACTCAGAGTTTGACGTAAAAAACTCGAGCAATGAACGAATGGCTGAACAAAACGTCACAAGGTGTCATGGTCATCACGGTTGTTCTCTCAAATGCTCTCAAAGAACTCTAAGTGTTACAAATCATGTGTAAGTGTGTTTTTAGCCCCATGAAGTACCATGTAAATACTAGAGTTTACATTGTAGTATTAATCCGAACAAACCACTAGTCAACGACCTAAAGTAATATCAAGTTGTCGGCCATGTTATATGACCTTTACACAACTAATTTACTATATTGTTAGTGAGCATAATGAAATCATATTACTAAAAAGCTTATGCACGTTACATTAGGTTATATAGGTGTATGTAGAGGGTATAAAATATGTTAGCATAGTTCACTAGAAATTTTTTTTCAAAAATTTAAAATTGTGTCATTTTTGTGCATGAATGTGTCATGCAGTGTGCCACCCCCTAACCCCAACTTAGAACTTCATTGTCCTCTTTGAAGTGTTGAAAGAAAAGTAGCACCCGGGCAAGGGATAGGACAGCGTATGGTGCCAGTAAGAACAAAGAGTGTACCTGCAATATATAATACCATACTAGCATGCATGCAAATACACTGTAGCACTTAAAACCAATGCCAACCAAAAGCACCATGTATATGTCATTAGTATTAACAGTTGGTACAATGATGGAGAAGACATTTAGGTGAGTGTGGACTAATACTAGTGACAAGGCCGAAAGGAGAACGACGAAGCGGGAAAAGAGTCAAGCTTGAAAGCTTGTTTTAAATGACATTGTTGGGTTGTCGACTAGGGCACACACAGTTCGGTGCTGGTTGTGGACATGGTTGACTCTCTAAAAAAATACTGAAACTTAGCACAATGCAAGGGTTGGACCTAATTACCCAAGTATATGATGGTCACCATGTTAGTCACATCCCCAACTTATCCTAAAACCTGTTCTAAGGACTCTGACTTCTAATTAATCTATTCTAAATACTCTAAGAACCTAAAAAGAAAATGAAAACTATCGGGTTGCCTCCTAAAAATTCTAAGTTTACCGTCTTCATCCAAACACATTGAAGCTCAAATTGGACTCATCCTAGTTCCCAAGTAGCATTGGCTTCTCTCTTTTCTTCCTCGCACCCAAAGTTGCATACCCCCAACTTATGTTCAGAATTGGGGACCCACTCATGTTTTATTATAAATTGCTCAAAATAGTCCACAAATTCAGCAGTGGTAGGGCTATCAAGTTCAAGCATACTTTCCCAAAGGTGTTGCCATAGTATTGGAGGAGTTGCTTCCCTAACAATTTTGTCAATCACGTCTTCATCCACAACTTGGGCGGCATTAAGAGGATGTTGGGAAGCATTAAATATATTCAGCCTATGTTGCTTATGGCCCCATGAGATGTCCATAATCCCCATCCTACATTGAATACAGGCACTAGCCGTGGCTAGGATCCCAAAAGGACAGGGATCGGGTTTGTGAAAGTATCCATGTCTAAAATGATGAAACCAACAAGGTAGTGGAACTCTCCCATCTTGACTACCACATCTACAACAACACCCTTGATTTGCTTAAGAGATCGATCAGCAAGGCATAAAGAAACCAAGGTGGGTCGCAACACTCCTAGGTTAAGTTTTTTATAGGCCGAGTATGAAAGGATGTTCATATTTGCTCCTAAATCTAGAAGGACCCTAACAATGGTGTAATCGCCAATTACATATGAAATAGTAGTTGAGTCAGGGTCTTTTATCTTAGGAACAAGATGCTTTAGTATTATGGAACTCATATACTCGGCCTGCTTAACCAAACCATCCATGTGCACCCATGAATCTATCCTCTACGTTGACAAGTCCCTACGAAATGTTATGAACACAAGTGATTACTTAATGTCATTTAGGAGAGGCGTATCCACTCTCACTTGTTTAAACATGTCCGTGATGGACACAGTGGAAGCCTCTTTCATAAATATAGAGGATGCAAGTGAGTCTGCCAGATGTGTCACTGGGTAACTGTGAAAAGTCCTATAGGGGCGAAGTGAGGTTTGGTCCTTCTGGTGGTAGGCGTGAGACTCAATGGTCTTTGTACTTGACTAGAGGAAGGAACAGTGCATGAATCAACATTGGGTGCTTCTAGTTTTTTGTCTTGGGTCTCCCCCGTGCTCAGCTGCTCCTTGCATTGCTTAGCTATCAGCCTACCATTTTGAAATGTGGTTACTGCCTAGGCCTACTCAGAATATGATGAGGGGCTAGCGTCCGGTTCACATTCTACCCCATATTGTCCCTTAGGATTTACTATAGGCTAACTTGGCAACTTACCTTCATCTCTCCGACTCAAGGTGGCAGCTAGTTGTCCCAGTGTAGCTTCTAGCTTCACAATGGATTGGGAGTGAGAGTGAAGGAGTTTCCAATTCACTTGACGATCAGCTTCGATATTCTTAAAGGAACTTAGCACCATCTCTTGAAATTTGTTATACTTGGGTTGTGAGGGAGATGGCTACTAGGTGGTTAAAAATCTGGGGGCTGAATTAGGATGACTTTGAAGATTTTGGTATGGTTATGGAGGCAAAGCATTCTGGGCTTGCGGAGGTCTTTGGGCTTGAAAACCCAGAGCTTTTGGCCTTCACAAGAAGTTTGGATGTTGTTTCCACCCAGGGTTGTATGCTTTTGAATACAGGTTATTAGAAAGCTTTTCATACCAGTGGTGGGTGGCCTTTACTTCCTCGTGCCTTTACTTTCTGGATATGGCATGCAAAGTAGGAGCTAAGTCCTGGCTCATGGCTAACTTGTAAACTTGCTTAGGTTTAGAAGTTGATGAATTAAGGATTCAGGTGGCAACCATGTGCTGGTGAGAGTTTTCAGCCAAGTTTTCAAAGAGAATCTAGGCCTCGTTATCATGCTTAGTGAGGAAAGTACCTCCACACGATGCATATACCATGGACCTATCTCTCTCAACCAACCCTTTGTAGAAAGTTTGGACTTTTTTGCCACTTAGAGATCTAGTGATGTGGCCATTTACAAAGCAAGTCCCTAAAGCACTCCCAAGCCTTGAAAAAGAGTTCCCCATCCATCTATGAGAAACTTGTGATGGCTCTCCGAAGCTGGTTAGTTTTCCTAATTAGAAAGTACTTTTTATGAAATTCATGTTGCATGGTGACCTAATTAGTCACCGAGTTCGGTTCTAAGGACGTCGGCCAATATTTAGCTTTATCCTTCAAGGAGAATAGGAAGAGCCTAAGACGGAGAGCATCATCATGGAAATTAGGGATATGGATGGTGGAACAAATTTCCAAGAACTCATCTAGATGCTGATAAGGATTTTCCATCGAGTTCCTATGAAAGTTGGGAAGCATCGCAATAATTGAAGTCTTTATCTCAAATTATGCCACCTGAACATCCAAGAACCGGATAAAATACGGCAATGTGTATGCATTAGGTACAAAGTATTCCCTAATAGGCCAAAGGTGTTGCACTCCCACCGCAAGTAAGTGGGAAGCATATGGTTCCAGGATTTGTTCAGCGGGAACGGGGGGGTTATCTTCGGCCATTGCTTTCAGTTTAGACTACTCAGCCTTCTCTTTATTAGAGATATGTTTCCTAAGGGACCTGCAAGATTTTTCAATCACAAGATCTATAAGAATTACTACACCCAGAGCTTGTATTCATAGAAAATACTTTTAGACTCTAGGGCTTACAAGGGTTGTTTTACAAGTTAAGAAAGTTTGCAGCAAATCTCGCGCAGCAGATCGTCGCTATTGACCAAGTCACTCCTCTGGCATTCTTGTGCATGGCCTAGTATGATCTCATAGGAAGTCGGGGATTTGAATCTTCAATGTCTTCGACTTTGTCGCACCTTAGAGTCTTGGTGGTCGAGCTAATGGTCGAGACTTGCAGTATCTTGATCCTCAGGAAAAATCAGTATCTTGACATAGTCGCCCTAGAAGGTCTCTTGGTCGAACACTTCATCGAGACTCTCACTATTTTTGAATTTCAGTTCCATCTCAGTATCTCAATATGGTTGCTCCAGGGTATCACTTGGTTGTGCACTTGGTTGAGCCTTGCAGCATTCAGATCTCAGTCTGAACCTTGGAGTTTGTAGTGCAAGGCTAAGTCGCTCCTGTGGTTTGCTAGTCACGCTATATAGTAGAGCGTCATCTTCTTGTCTATTTATGATATGAAGCTTCTGGAGTTTGATTGAATCTCTGAATTCAAGCTTTGAATCCTCCAAATCCTTCTTGGCTTCTTGTAATGCCTAACTCCATGGTTTTAACATGTTTTTTCCTGAAAAGACAAACAAATTTTGCATAGCTCTGAACAATGATAACTCTAGGTAAAAACATAATAAAATGAGGATAAACAAAGGTAAAGGTCTAAAATCATGTATTTTAGGGACTCATTAGTAGTTTACACCACAAAAAATGGGAGGTCTAGATGATGATTGGCCTTTGCTAAAGGGGGATACTCCTAACTGTGTCATAGGGATCTTTTTGTAGCTACTTATTAGGATACACTACAACCTACGCTCCGATACCAATTGAAATTAGGATGTAATCCCAAGACGGGAGTGAATTGCGTTATATAAAAATTTTATTTTTTGGAATTCTTATTTACTTTAACCTTTTCCAACGCAATCGATATCTCTATGAAGCTATTGTGCAAAACCAAAGGGGAGTTTTAAATATGAATGTAGAAGTCAATGCTAAATCTGAATTTACAATAAAGAATTACCACATTCAGTTAATTACTTATTTCTCCTTATATCTCAATGGTTTAATATATATTAAGATTAGATTTGCAGCAAAGATAATATTTTCCTTCTGTAAAATACTTGTTTATTTCAGTACTAAAGCTTCAATCTTAAAATCAATTTATAAATAGTTTACCTCTGACTATTTACTTTCAAACTCAAAGTTATAAGCTTTTCTAAATGTTCAAATCAACGCTTTAATCATACAACTGATATATATTTGATCTCAAACAAGATATGTCTAGCTAGTTCAAAATATTCAACAAGGTTCTTCATTTCAAAAAGTTCTTAAATATTCAACACAATCTCAAATATTTACCAAGATTTGATATTCAGCACTATTTAATAATCAACAAGATGATAATGAAAATATATTCAAGCATGTAGATTATATCTTGAAAAAAGTAAAAAGGGTAAGGAAGAAGAAGTTAAACACCGTTGTTTTTATAGGGTTCGGTCGTAGCCTATGTCCTTGCCTCCAACAACTCGCTGTGAGCATTTCCTTTACCAACTTCATTACCAGGTGAAGTTACAACCTTTCTGAAGTGCTGATCATCATACTACTGAGTTTTGAGTTTCTAATTCTCATCTAGAAGGAACTTGGTGATAAATTCCCTTGAGCTTCAATCTTATTTCAATTTGATATTTAAATATTGAAGTATCTAGTGTTTGAAATTGTACAAATCTGCTCTTGTGAGAGTATTATTGTATGCAAAGTTTATTTATTGTCTCTTGTAGTTCTTTGACGATTTTGGGTTGTTGGATCGTTGGACCGACCATGTGGTATAGCTTAAAGAGGTATTTCTCTAGCCTATTGAAAAAGTGACCTAGCGTGGGGTATCACTTGTAGAGGCATTGTTCTAGCCAATTGAAGGAGTGTCTAAGCATGGGGTATCGCTTGTAACGGTTTGTTCCGCCAGGAAAGGAATGGTATAGTGGAATCCTTTGGTGGTATTGGCCAAAGGCGAGGACGTAGGCAAGGGATAAGTTAAACCTCGTAAAAAATGTGGTGCCACTCTTTTACCTTATTCTTTTTACTTTTCAGCATATATACTTAATTGTTTGTAAATGCAAAGTGCAGGTAGCTGAAGTTAAAAACTGAGAATAACGAGAAGACTTTTAATAAAAGAAAGTACATTTTGATTAAACATTTGCGAAAACCCAAAAAGGTTTCCTACGATTTGTCTATGGTTCTTTCTGAGCATTCAAATCATATCATGCAAGATGTATACATTATTACAAACCAAATTTTAAAATAAAACTTAAATGCATTACAAGATAAAATAATAAATGTCCTCTTATTTTTCTTTTGCTCCTCTGACTTCATCAAATGCACCTGATCGTATAGGCTTTAATTCCTGCAAGCTTCCATCGTTGTTTCCTTATGTGTGTGTTAAATTAATGGACCTATTCACATGCTAAATACACATATAAGAAATATGTGTTTTTTCAACATCAAAATAGGGATCGGATTCAAAAAGTCAACAAACATTTTCCTCGTAGGTGTTAAAGCACAAAGCAAAATATGACTAAAAAAATACAACCATATAAATCCTAAGGATGTAGCAATTTAAATCAAGATCATATGGCAAAACCAAGGAACTTGTGGCTAAGCAATATAATTCAAAATAAGATTTTCAATAAAATTATCATATTTAAGCACCTGCCACATAAAATTAAATTTACATCTAAGCAAGAACTATTGATGACCATAACATGATAAGAAATTTAGTATAGATGCTCCCCCTTTCGATTGGAATCCTAACTTAGATGCAATAAACTTCTTATACTAGTTAGAGATTTATTACATTATGCATAGTAGTATAAGCCTTTTCCAAAAAAGCAACTATACTGGATATGAATTAATACTATCTTTATCACCAACCCAGTATAGTCTCTCTATAGACTATAGATACATCAGAAAATGTATATTAAGGCATGATTTGTTGTTCATAACCCTGAAAACACTCCATATCTAATCATATTGCTTTAAAAGCTGGATATGATGTTCCGGTTTTCTAAAGAGCCTCAATATTCAAAAAGCGAATTGATGTATATGAGTCCTTTATGATCTTCCTATAGAGATGGAGCTTAACTCCCCTAAACAGTTCGATGATTATGTGAGGATGAAATTTAATTATTCAATTGATTTTCACTCATCCTTTCAAAAATATTTTATCATTTATTTTATCATGATCATCTTTGTACATGGTTTTATTTTGGGAAATTTTTTTTTTTGAAATTTCGGCAGCATGCCGTCTGTAAATTGGACATTTTTTTCATAGAACCTGTACCTAATAGATTCAAGCAAGCAATATACAATTCAGTTTAAGCATGCAATAACCTATATCCACTATCAGCATGCAATACACATCACTACATCTGCCATGCAAGAGGCATTCTAGTTTAAGCGTGCAATTCAGTAGTTCAATCAACAATTCATAAATATAAAATCTATCCATCAAAGAATATAAATAGTAAAGAATAGAGGATAATTTTGAGTTTAGTGTAGTATTGTTATTTATTAAGGCATATGGGCATGAATGTTATGAGATAATAAGAGCATTTAATTTGTATAGACATGAAAGTGTAATGCTCCCCGTGAGTTATGCGCTAATCCATTTTATGCCTTTTTCATAATTTTCTGATTCCATTAGCCAAGATTTTTAAGATTTTCGATGGTTTAAGCTTGGTGATGAATGCCTCAGGCTTATCGGACCAAAAAGTCACAATGAATATTCGTTAAAGTGATAAGCCTATGTCTGCCTCTTTTCTTATGAATTTCAACTCGTAAAAGGCTCAAGTTCAAATGGCTTCGGATTTTATTTTTCATGCATAGGTTTGTTTGAAATATGTTTCTTCATGTAGATTGAGACCTAGGCAATAACTTTAGCCATTGAACACTACGCTAAGGATGTAAAGCTCTAAATGATTTGATTTAACATTTGAGAGCTTTAAGAAGGGAATTTGGATAAATACTCTTAAATAATAAAATTTTCATTAAGTTTAGAAGAGTATTTTGGAGAAGGCATGACATTTTTCAAAATATTTTCGTGATAATCATGTCCAGACTTGGGCAAAGAGCATATAGAAGATGTGAATGTTGTGAACAATGCTCTTCGGAGAATGGAAAGTATCTTTTAGATACGATCACAATCAAGAGCAAGGATATGCACCAATGAGTAGGTAAAATCTTTTCTAAATGTGATCTTGGTTTGGTATAGATTTCTTGTGAAGGAAATGAGCTGAAAATTAGAGAAATTAATGAATTTAGCACATAGGGATTTTATTATAATTTGATGAACAGTTTGAATCCCTTCAAGGTTGCCTCTAATTTGGCTAAGAAGGATGTCTTGTAATAAGCACTTAATAGAATAGGAATATATGATCATTAGGGCTTATAGCCTAGAGTAATGACTGCTACTTGTTCAAGGCTTTTAAGTTCAAGGATGGGTTTAGGATTAAATGATATATAGTGTGAGATGGATTCCCTAAACCGCAAGCTTGTGCAATGGATAATGTATGCTTAACTTAAGATTTGTACATTCAAGCATGGATTAAGCATTAAGAATTTTATCCCAAGCAAGGATGCTTTTGTCCATTTGGAAGTGGATTTTAATTTAGCATGCTTCTAAAATGCTCTTTAAGATAAGATTTATGCATTTCATCTCAGAAATGAAAAGTTTCAGATGTTTAGAGCAATCTTCTTTTTCAATTCAAAGTTTGCATGCCATAGCCATTATTTTCATATCTTACCCAATCATCATGATGTATGTGCATTAAAATCAAATTGGATATGTATAACTTTGAATTATCATATTGCCTTAATTATCTTCTGAGAATCTTATTATGATAATAATGTTGTATGATGAATGCATGTACTAAGATTTTTCATTTCAAGCCTTAATCCCTTCCTGGGCCTTTTAGTCATCACAACCCTTAAAACAAAACCTAAGAGCTAAGGAAGGATTGACTAATGAGGTAATGTCAATTTGGATCCGTTTATCCTTAGGTCCTATGGGGTTTGCTTTCATGATTACCCATATCATCTCTTTATCTAAGCCTCTGGCACTTTTAAATAAACAATTAAGCCAGATGTGCCCTTTTATTTTGTAATATAAGCAAACTTTATGTGCACATGAAAGATTATGCCTATATATTCTATTTTTAATTAGTGAGGCATGACTATGGGTTTGATAGACTAACCATAAACCCTTTTTGAAAATATTGTTCTTTCTAACTCTTAAGGTTTTATCGAAGTTATCTTTTACATTTAGGGATTTGAAAATCATTCCAAAATAATTTTCATTTTTTCTTTATAAGTAGATGATTTTCAAAATCTTCACAATCTTTTTCTTTTCTAAGGTAGCATGATATTCTCTTAGATTTTCTAATTGTGTTACCCACCATTTATTCTCATTCTTCAAGATTGCTTTCAATTTATACATCCTAACTAGAAGTTTATGCTTCTTAGATAAAGTACATTATAGTTCTTTGTTCAAGGGCATGCTTTCATGAAACAATTTATTGCATGATTCATTACATGAGTTATCTCTATAATCATCATATGAATCAATGCATGCATCATTAACAGAAACATAAAAGGCACCAGATGATTCAACATTTGATATATTATAGTTTTCAACACAAGAATCATCACAAGATTCAATAGAAGAATCATCAATTGAGGTAGGATAAGAAGCATATACCTCTTCGTCGATTGATGTTACTAGCTCATGATTTACCCACTCCTGATCATTTGAGCTTAAAGCGTACAGAGGAGTGACAGTCTCTTCATTCCTAGGTACCCTATACCTTCTGTCAAGCTCTTCCCATAAATCCTTGGCATTAGAGCATGTCATGATCTCAAGAAAAATATTATAATCTAATGCACAATACAGTAAATTTTATAAAAATGCTCATTCTAATTTTCCAATGGGTATAGTTTACACCACAAAACAATGGAAGGCTAGAAGGTGATTGTCCGTCACCGAATGGGGATACCCCAATTTGAACCATTGCTATCTTTAACACAAACGATTAAGCTTTTTGCAATGAGGCTCTGATACCAATTGTTGGAATTGGTGTATTCCCAAGAGGGGTGGTGAATTGGAATTTTAAAACTTTTACTAGGTTAAGTTCAAATCCACAAGCAGTATATCACAACTTAGGGTATGTCTAAGTATTTCCTAATATCACAAATATTCTACTGAGCAAATATTTAAACATATAAAAAAAAATCAGTATATAAGTCAATTAGAGTAATAAATAATAGCATACGTGTACAGTAAATAAAGTGCGAAAATTAAAGAGTATGCACAAGATATGTTATCAGGGTTTGGCCAATACTGCCTATGTTTTTGCCTCAAGCTCACAAGTAAGAGGATTCCACTAGTTGCTCACTTATGGGTGAAGCAACACCATTTACATCACCTTACAAGCCGGTACACCTAATTCTCCTAACCGAGTCTGAACCAATCCGGTGCTTTCCGAACTAGGTCTGAGCAAGCCTGGGACTTTTCACAGGGTAAGTCTCCCTCTTCTGACCACACATCGGGAATACAACCAAGGTCAAATATTTGTGTACAATAAAGATGCTTCTTACACTAAGCAGACATGTACCCCATAAGTACAATATACACTCACATAAGATATGAAATACAAGCTAATTGAGAGAATGTGATTTTGTTAAAATAACTTATGCAATCTTTGAGTTATGTGTATATGATAAAGCACTTCAAATATGCAAACCCAATGAAATCTTTTCTCCAAAAATATTTTTCAAAATAAAGTGCATAAGAGGTTAGGGTTATGGCTCAAAAATTATTTTTGCAATCACAAGAAAATGAGCCTTTGAATCTTGCAATAAATGTACAAGATTCACAAGCAAAGAATATTTACTCCCAAGAATATTTTTCAAATGAAATATGTGGAAGAACCATTGGATTTACTCTCAAGAATAAGATTTGAAAAATGAATGCAAGATAAGAGTAAAAACTAAAATAGAATGCCCGAGATGAATAAAACACTCTCTTGAAAATTAATTTTTCAAAGTGATAATAAAGAGAGGATGAAAAAAATAAGCTTTGGAAGATGAAAATAGGATATAAAAATTTGAGAGAATTTTCTGACTAATCATTTTACTAATTATGAGTTATGAGGGGGTATATATAGAGTGTGGTAAGAAAATGACCGTTGAGAACACATTAGGGATTTTAGAATCTTTTTAATGAAAAATTAACCCTAATTACCATAGTAAAAACACGGCAACCTGAGAGGTTCGGTCGCCTAATGCCTAGGGTCGGTTGCCTAAACACTCACAATGGCCCACAAGCAAATTTTCAATTTGGTTGACCATGGCCAATGGCCGATCGACTGAGCTAGGCGATTTCCAGAGGCTACATGGTTTTGATTGCCTGATGAGGGGTTCGGTCTACTAAACTTTGAAGTTTGGTCGACCGTGGTCATTTTGACTTGAAGGAACGATCGCCCGGGGCAAGTAAAGAAGTCTCCATGTCTTGGTCGGTCGACCGTGAGCAATACGTTCAATCTATGGTCGGTCAGCTGAGGCGTGGTAAACATTTTTACTTCTGACATGTTTGGGTGACCAAGGCATTTATAATGCCATTGGTCGATCAACCGAGCCCGTTAAAAATTCAAGGTAAGCCCAACTTTGACCTAATAAGTTTAATCCCTATTTGTATAAGTATGACATTTTAGCTAAGGGAGTTTTTCATGAGGTGTTTGGGGACCTAAGGTCAGTCTATGGTCTTTGAGCTTGTCATCACATCATGCATGCCATGCAATTATTATAGACCATAAACTAAATACATATACAATTTAAAAACAAATAATGTTTTTAATCTTCTTTTCATCTTCTTGTTCTTTATAGAATCCGCTAAGTGAATGTGTCCTTTGTATTCTTCAGGCTTCCATTTCTTATGTACCTCATGTGTGTGTTGTATTGTAAACTTGTTCACAAACTAGATGCACACATAAGATCTTTGTGTTTCGTTAGCATCAAAATAGAGATCGAACTCAAAAAGTCAACATTAGGGAAAATGGATGACTATATGTATTAAAATATTTGGGGACAAGTGAGAATAGTGTCAAAGGTTAGACATATGTATTTCGTGGGTTTATCACAAATGGTCTTGGCATAACTCACAGCACAAGTCAGAGGTGTTTGTCAAGTTTAACTTGTGGGTGAGGTAGAAAACCAGACCAGGAGATTGATCCTCAAGTCAGACATTGGTATTGAGTACCCTGATTTTGTTCAAAGAGTTTTGTGAGCATGGAAGATTGAATGCAGAGCGTGCAAGGAACTTCTTGATAAAGTTAGTGATTATGGCACGTTTCTCATTAACCGATCGCCAAAGGTATCACTAGATGGAAGAGTTGTAGGGGAATTGTGGGTAGGTTTTGCGATAGACTACTCTAGTTTGATTGGATGTCCACAGGTGCACGTTTTTAATGAGGTGAGATCTAGGCTTGGTGTGATGTATAGACAGTACATCCTTTTGGGGTAGAGGAAATATGGGTTCAAGCTGAGTGATCTAATGACAAACAAGGTGGTAATCAGTGGACACATGGTTTTTGGTGAGAAAGCCATGGTGCAATGTGCTTAGGTAAAGGAAGAGAAATAGATGCTAGAAAACTACAACAGCAATGAACATGTGAGGCAGGTGGAGCTATAGACTCAAGACAGAGATGACATGGTTCATATTGTAAGGAGTTTTCGCTCAGGAGACCAGCAAGTAAACAATGGATCCAGATGCACTATTAGGCCACCACTCAGGTATAAATTGAATGTTCTAGTATTTTATGCATTCATTACTACCAGCAAGGTTCCTACAATTTTTCAAATTGCAGTGCACAGTAAAGGGAAAAATATATAGATAAGTGCTATGGTGGAGGCGATGGAGTTACTTCATAAGAATTAGACGTTGGAGTTGATGGAGCTTCTAGTGGAGAAGAAGGTGATAGGATGCAAAGCAGTGATGTTTTCATTGTTCGTGGATGACATGTTATTTACAGGGAAGGCTTTGACTGAGGCTAATCAGTTGGGAACTATATTAAATGGTTTTAACATTAAGGTTTTGGGTACAGTGAAAAAGATTGTTGGTTGGAAGATTCGCCAAGGATGCAGGGAGATTGGTGTTATCTCAGGATAGCTTTGTGGATAGAACTGCAGGGAGATTTTATTTGTCATCTCAGGGTAGTTTTGTGGAGAATTAGTGTAAATTTTCTACCACTCGGTACCCAAGGATGGACATTGATGTCCAGGATATGTCTAAAGTCCCCTATGCTGGTGCAATGGGGTGTTTCAATAAGCAACAGAGTGGTCCGTCAGTTATGAGATTTGTTGTTGCAGACTATATAGTGGGCTTGGATGACGGAAGGTTTACAACAAGGTTTATGTTTATTGTTGTGGGAAGGCCTACTTGGTGGAAGCTAGGGTACAATCTTCAGGTGTAACATCTACAACTGAATTGGGGTTCATGGGAGAATCCAAAGCTACCATATACAAATTCAAGCCTTGCTTGGTATTGGCCTAACAAGGCTTAATCTCATTTTGATGATAACTCGTATTGTTTGACAGTTTAGGTATTGAATCATTGCCTAGAAAAATGGGTTCTCGTTAGAGAGGCAAACTCCACCTTTGAGGGAGAGAGGTTTTAACTTTACCTGGTAACAAATTTGGTAAAGGAGGCTTAAGGTAAGGACGTAGGTTGCGGCTAAACCTTGTAAAAACAATAGTGTTCAGCTTCTTCTTCCTTACTTTCTTTACTTTCTACAAGATATAATCTACATGCTTGAATATATTTTTATTATCATCTTGCTGATTATTGAATAGAGCTGAATATCAAATCTTGGTAAATATTTGAGATTGTGTTGAATATTAAGAACTTGTTGAAAAGAAGAACCTTGCTGAATATTTTGAACTAGCTAGACATATCTTGTTTGAGATCAAATATATATCAGTTGTATGATTAAAGTGTTGATTTGAACATTTAGAAAAGCTTACAACTTTGAGTTTGAAAGTAAATAATCTGAGGTAAACTATTTATAAATTGATTTTCAGATTGAAGCTTTAGTGCTGAAAATAAACAAGTATTTTATAGAAGGAAAATATTATCCTTGCTGAAAATCTTATCTTAATATAGATTACATCATTGAGATATAAGGAGAAATTTTGAATTCATTTTTTCTTGATTATATTGTTGTAAATCTTATTGAACTCAGCTGAAAGTTATATTCTAAATAAGTAATTAACTGGATGTGGTGATTCTTTTAGTAAATTCAGATTTGGCATTGACTTCTACATTCATATTTAAAACTCCCCATTGGTATTGCATAGTAGCTTCATAGAGATATTGATTGTTCTAGAAAAGGTTAAAGTAAATAAGAATTTTGCAAATAAAATTTTTAAATAACCCAATTCACCCCCTCCTCTTGGGATTACATCCTAATTTCACTTGGACTTGGTTTTTGTCTCCAGTTGCTAGAAGGAAGACGGTCCCAACCTAATGTCCCAAGGTCAAGATGGAGCAATGAGTTTATGTTTTTAGTTTCTCCTAAAGGATGTATGTTCACCAAGGTGGAGATTGTTGTGATATGTAGCTCACATACTGAGTGGAAGGCATGCACAAAGAGAAAGCGTGATGGAAATCAAGCAACATCAGGGGAAATCATTGATAGTAGTTTTCTAATTGTCGATGATTTAGAGAAGTGTCTGAGATATTTTACTCTCTGCCGAAATTTGTCGCCGGTTTAGCTCAGAAACCTAATGGAGATTTTAAATTTTGAATAGAGGGCGTTAAGTTGGTTGAGGTTTAGAGGGAAAACTATGAGAACTTTATATATACGTTGATTGTGATGTATTTTTAATGGTTCATGTATTATTCATGTCCTTTGGACAAGAAAATAGTGTGATGCAAGACAAGATGGTACCACCCCCAATTTGATGCAGGACGGGATAGGGTGACCTAGTCCAACCAAATTCAATCCCCACAAGCAAGGATACACACTCAAGACACTTCAAAGTAAGAATTAAGTTAATTAATATAAACACAATAAAGCATGTCATATCTCTTATGTTTTGGGATTTTGAAAAGGTGTATGATGCAGTTCGGAAATAAGTCCCAAATGATTCTTTCAAAAAAATATCAAGTTAAAATGCATAAAGATGTTATTTCAATATTTCAAGAATAAAATTATAAGCTTAGCAAACAATATTCCCACAATTGACAAGCAAAATAAGTGTTTAGATTGCTGAAAATTCAAGTTTCTGGGAGTCTTGAGTTGATTGGGGGAATTTAAATGCAATTTCTTAGGGAGGTAGTGTTGGCAGTTTACTGACTGAGATTGGAACAAAAATACTAGGAAACAAAATGGGTCAGTCGCCTGACCTGCGATGGGTCTAGAATTTTAAACTGTTTTCAAGGGTTTTGTGCAACTTGGGCTTATAGAACTTTGAACAAAAGGTCTTAAACAATTTAAGGATTAAATAAATGAACAATCTTACCCAAATAAATCATTGTATAACTCAGTTTGAATCACACAATTTCATAATATACCTTGGAATTCCTTACTTAAGCTTTGAGTTACAATTGGAATTGTTGTGCACTTATAATTGTCCAAGCAAATACTGAATTCACCACTAACTTTGAACGACATTTTGATGATATTCTTCATAAGTTAGACTAGCTCTTGAAGTCTTTTGCACACACATTGACATATGTACGTATAAATGACAGTTGAAATGGAATATTGTTGGCCGTGTGGAAGTAACCTGGTGGTGGCCGTGTAGATGATGGATAGAGGACGTGAATGATGGAAATGAATGGTATCGCTAGATAGATATTGGTCTCACATCAACTGATCTCTGAGGAGAACAAATGTAGCCTCTCGCCACTCAATCACAAGGATCGGAACAAGCTTAGGCAAGCTCACAAAGACAAAGTCTGTAACCGAAACTCAATATTACCTAACTCTTACTCTACTGTTCTAGCTCTTTACAATGGAAATATATAAAGAGACTTGACATGGGGAAGGGGAAGACACAGCCATGATAGTCTTATGCTGGCATAGGGGACAAAATAAAGACATAAGCAATTCCCATGTAAGCATTCTCACAACTTAGTAGTAAAATAAATCCTACACAACTTATAAACACAATAAATAGTTCAACTTACTAGACCTATTAAATACTTAGCACACTTGCAAGCTAAGTTGACTTGCAATATTACATTAAATAAAAATATAATTCAAAGGGGAGGCCCAGCGATGTGGGGCCCAATATGAAACCATGTGGGACCCACATGGGGTCTTGATCTTGATTTTTCTTTGGCATCTCAACTCGGGGTTTTCTTGCATTTGAACATCTTCTAGATACTTCATGAGTTCCTTCATAGCAATGAACAAAAGGGGCATCCAGAGGTCTTCAATGTGCTAGCATGTCGGCGAAGGAAAGGTGGACTTCCGGAGGTCGTCCACCCGTCGTAACATCTACAAAAATAATGTGGACATCTGGAGGCCATCCACGTGTCATAATATCTAAAAATGACATGGAAAATGTATGCCAATCCCCATCGTCTCTCTCGGGCCCAAAAGAATTCTTCTCCAAAGAATTAAAGGCGAAGTGCTGGGAGTAACAATCCAGGCTAATATGAAGGAGGTCTTCATTAAAATTTCAGCTTCCATTGGTAAATGGCTCACCTCTCGACTTGATCAAGAATTTCTAATATGATTCTGTTTGTGTGAACTTTGCCTTGTCATCCAAAATTACATCAAGGGTCTTGGGTAAGGGTAAGGGTAAGGGTAGAGGCAAAGACAATTTTAGGTTTTCAGGGACAAGTGGAGTAGGAAATGGAGTGGGGTCACCTGTAGGGTTAGAATTTGAAGGCTTTATAAAAGAAGATGCTACGAGAGATGGGATTAGATTTTCAACATTGAAAACATTGCTTATGCTAAAATCAATAGGAATATTAAGCATGTAAGCATCATAATCAGTATTATTTAAAATTTTGAAATGATCCATCTTATTAGCATGTAACTTCATTGCCTTTCCTACTGAAATCTACTCAGAATGAATACGGACTATAACCATATCACCCTTTGAAAATTCTTGAAACCTGCAATGAACATCAGCACTAGATTTATAATCTTCATTGTTCAGGTTGATCTTCATTATAATTTTAGAGTGTAGGCAATGTATGTGTTTAGCAAATGCATGGGCTTGTTTGCTCACTCTAATATATGGAGGTAATGAGACAAGATCTATCAGCTTCCTAGGTTGATAACCAATGACAACTTGAAATGGGTTAAGACCTATGGTTCTATTCACTGAGCTATTGAATGCAAATTCAACCATTGGAAGACACAAATCCCATGAACCTATATTATCACCTACAAAGCATCTTAATAGGTCTCCTAAACTCCTATTAACTACCTTGGTTTAGCCATCGGTTTGGGGATGGAAAGCACTATAAAACTAAAGCTTAGTTCCTAACATTTGCCCATAGAGTTTTCCAAAAATAACTGACAAATTTCACATCCCGATCAGAAACAATGATTTTGGTAAACCTATTCTTGATGACAATCTTAGTGTTTGCTCTATTACTAATGCACATGACCCAAGTGTCATCTTTCTTGGGATTGGGGAAAGTAAGGCAAGCAAGTGGACCTAAACTCTTCTGAACAAAGTCATATTCCTTTAATTCATTCACTTGTTTTAGCTCCTCATGTTCTATCGAGTTCACTCTATGATGTAGTGGTAAATGAAACAAAGATGAACTAGGAACAAAATTCATTTCTCACGGGAGGTAACTCACTAGATGGCTAAGAAATAACATCCTTAATCTCAAAAATTAGGGATGATACTTCTAAGGTTGTCTCTTTCTCAGGAAGGGGTGTTTCAGTCTCCTTAGGAACATCCACCGACACTATCTTGGTATCTTGACTCTACTACTCACATAGTTTTCTACTTATGGTGTTCAAGGATGCACCACTAATTTCTTTCTTTTCCTTACTATCTCCCCCTTCAAGCACCAAGTTCATAGGTTCTTTTCCTTCATCCATAGATTGTTGGACTGAGGAATTGCTTCCTCAAGAGGTGACTAGACTTGATTGCACTGGTCAGGACTTGTCATAACTCTGTATCTTTCGGGAGTATGACTCGTTGGAAAAGCTATCAAACCCTTTTCTTATAGGCCTTTTAGTCATTTTCTCAAAGTCATATGCTAAATTATATTGTTCAAGGGACTCAATGTAATATGGAAATAGTTTGCTCCTCAATTCAGGCTTTAATCCTAGGCAAAATTAGGAGGTTTGCTAGCTAACAATCTCATACACACCACATCTTATAGAAAACTCATCGAATTGACTCATGTATTCTAAAACAGTCATGCTACCTTGACGCAAGCTGTAAAGTTTATCTATAAGGTGCTCTCTATAACTAAGGGGTATGTACTTCTCCCTTAATTAATCCTTCATTAGATCCCAACACTTAATGGGTCTATGATCTAATCTTAGTTCTTGTCTTTTGAAATTTACCCAATGAAGTTTTGCTTGCCCCATTAACATCATTTTTGCACACATAACCCAATGAGGGTCAGTCATCTTACACCAATCAAAATAGGCATCCATCCTAGTTAATCAATCTTGGAAGAATTTAGGATCCTTTTTTCCATCATAGGTGGGGGCTTCTATCCTCATTACATCCTTGTAAGGATCACGATGGTCCCTATGATAAGGTCTCCTAACATGAAAATCATCAACGTCATAGTCCTCATCATTCCAATGTTGGTCATAGGGCTCGTGACGTGGGGGTTTCTTAGCAAAGTCATTTTGATGATTTACTCGCCTTTGTGGAAGGAGGGGAGGTCCTTCTCTAGAAGGCATAGGTGGTTCTCTTTCATCATAAATCGTATGACCTCAGTAAGGATTCCCAGCTCTAGTTGCCATCGTAACATAACAACACAAGGGCAACTACTCACAACTAAGAAAAAAAAAATTTGAGGAGGCCAACTTAGCCCAAGGAGAATGGGAGGTATGAGGGTTCAACCTATTTAACCTAGGCTCTGATACCCAAATGATGCAGGACAAGATGGTACTACTCCCAAGTTGATATAGGACGGGATAGAGTGACCTAGTCTTACTAATTTCAACCCTCACAAGCAAGCATACACACTCAAGACACTTCAAAGTAAGATGTTAGCTTTACCGTGATCCCAAAAGGGGGGGTGAATTGGTATTTTTAAAATTTAACTCCTAGGTATTCCTCCTAACAGTAGTATGTTCACAACCCTATGGTCAATCTAGTGCAAGTAATATAAATACATCAGAAATTAAATGAAGCGATTTAATTAACAATACATGCACCAGAAAAACAATAAAGTAAGAGTGACACACAGAAATGTTATCGAGGTTCGGCCAATTGCCTAAGTCCCCACCTTGGCTAACAAGCACAAGGATTGCCACTATAATTGCTCACTTAAACGGGTGGAGTGGCACCTATACAAACCAGGTCAATTAGCACAGGGCTAACCTCAACCTTTACAACAATCCTTACCAGGCTGGATAATCGCCCCCTCAGGCCATGCCTGGAATCACTCATATTTTACAATCAATGGTACAGATAAAAGTGTTTTCAAGTAAAGCAAATATGTACCTAATTGCGTGCAATCACATACACCACGATGATTTAATATGTAAGCTCAGTGTGGTCCAATAGTTCAACTCTCAAATGTATTTTCTATGAGTGTAGTGAGTACATGAGAGTGTCAACAACAATCTGTGTATCTCAAAATATTCAATCAAACGTGTTCACACAAAATATCAAGTGAGTTTCAAGTATGTCAATTAGTAGGATGTCTTAATCACAGATATAGTGTATATGCTTGGTTTAAAAAAGCTATGCAATCTTTGTGTTTGGCAAATGATGTATATTTTGAATAAATATTGCCACAAAGATTAATATCATAAACACAAATATCTTTTCACAAATATATCAATGTAAATCCCACAAGATATTTGAGTAAGCTTGAAAATATTTTTGCAAGCCAAAAACAAATACAAGCTTCCAAAGATATTGCAATACGAATGCAATACTTAGAAGCTTAGCAAAGTCTTCTTAGGATAGGCTTATGTGAAAAGCCCCCTAAGAACACTTAGGTAATGCTCTCGAAAAAATTGATTCAAACAATTAAACAAGGAGAGCAAACCAATCAATACAATTACTCAATCAACTTACAAAGATTTTTGGCAATAGAAGAGGGTAAGTATGAGTGGTTTAAGAGAAAGTAGGAACAGTAGTGAGAGTTTTGCTTGAGAGAAAAATATTTGAATTTTGTATACTAATCAAGTTACTAATTTTCCCAAATGAAGGGGTATATATTGACACCCCATGAATTATGACCGTTGGGGACATAGCTGGCATTATTAGAAAAGATTAATGGCATTTTAATTAATTTAACCACGTTTAAAACATTTTAACCATGGTAAAAAATCAGGGCAACCCGAGAGGTCCAGTCGACCAGAAACCATTTCGGTCGACCGAAGTTCATATGGTTCGGTCGACCTGGACACTTTTGAACTGGAGACTCGGTCGACTGAAAGTGCATGTCCAAAGGATGATTTTCCATTTTACCGAAGTTCGGTCGACCAGGCCAATCTAAACTGAACGATTCGGTCGACTAGACAGTTGGGATTTCTCCCGAGGACCCTCAATCGACCAGACAGTTGCAATACAAATTTGGCTCGGTCGACCAGGTGGTCAAAATGTTGACCCCTAAAGGGTTCGGTCGACTGGGTGTTTTGAACTAACCTGATTCGGTCAACCGAGGTAGAACGAACTACCAAGGTCAGTCGACCGAAAGTGCACAATGTGTGCATTTCGGTCCTGTTATGATTCACTCAAACCCTAATCAAGTGCCTAACATTCATAGGTGCAATGGTGAGTGTCCTAGGATCATTTATGGGTCCTTTTGAAGACACTGAGAATCCAGTGTCGGTCGAAACTCGAAGGTCATTCTAAGGTCATTTTCATTTTGAGCATTGTGATCTTACGTATTAAAACATGCATGTGGGGTGTGTAATTATTGCAAGTAAACGCCCTAATTTACTATTACAGACCCTTTACAAAAATGAATTATATATTACAACATGAAATTATTGGGTCTTGACTCTTCACTATCTTCCATGTGCATTAAGATCTTTCAATCTGAGTTCCTGCACATAACCTCAAACACGCATTAGATAAAATGAGTATTTGTCATAATCAAAACCGGGCATGACCAATAAGGTCAACATAAGAATTTAGTTAATCAATATAAACACAATAAAGCATGTCATATCTCACATGTTTTTGGATTTTGAAAAAGTTTATGATGCAGTTTAGAAATAAGTCCCAAATGATTCTTTTAGAAAGATATCAAGTTAAAATGTGGAAATATGTATTTCAATATTTCAAAAATAAAATTTTGAGCTTAGCAAACAATATTCCCACAATTGACAAGCAAATATGTGTTTAAAATA
The DNA here is from genome assembly GCF_029873635.1 of Malania oleifera. NCBI lineage: Eukaryota > Viridiplantae > Streptophyta > Magnoliopsida > Santalales > Ximeniaceae > Malania > Malania oleifera. Next base: position 30,145,013 of record NC_080428.1, on the reverse strand, counting down.
CTGAAAATTGAAGTTTCTGGGAGTCTTGAGTCGATTGTAGCTTAGGGTCAATCAACTAGGGGAATTAAATGCAATTTTTTGGGGAGGCAGTGTTGGGTCAATCGATTGACCTTATAGGGTTAGTTGACTAACTGAGATTCGAACAAAAATACCAAGAACCAAAATGGGTCAGTCGACTGATCTCTTCAAGGTCAATCGCTTGACATGCAGCAACTCTGGAATTTTAAGAAGGGTTTTGTGCAACTGAAGCTTTTGGAACTTTGAAAAAAGGTTCTTAAACAATTTAAGGATTAAATAAATGAACAATCTTACCCAAATAAATCATTGGATGGATCAGTTCGATTCACACAATTTCAAAATATACCTTGGAGTTCCTTACTTAAGCTTTGAGTTGCAATTGGAATTGCTATGCACTTATAATTGTCCAAGCAAATACTGAATTCACCACTAACTTTGAAGGATATTTTGATGATATTCTTCACAAGTTAGACTAGCTATTGAAGTCTTTTTCTCACACTTTGATATATGTATGTATATATATATATATATATATGACAAGTGAAAAGGAATATTGTTGGCTGTGTGGAAGTAACCTGGTGGTGGCCATGTGGATGATGGATAGAGGATGTGAATGATGGAAATGAATGGTATCACTGGATAGATATTAGTCTCACACCAACTGATCTCCAAGGATAACGAATGTAGCCTCTCGCCACTCAATCACAAGGATCGGAACAAGCATAGACAAGCTCACAAAGACAAAGTATTTAACTAAAATTCAATATTACCTAACTCTTACTCTGCTGTTCCAGCTCTTTATAATCGAAATATATAAAGAGACTTGACATAGGGAAGGGGAAGACATGGCCATATCTATCTTAAGTTGGCATAGGGGACAAAATAAAGACACAAGCAATTCCCATGTAAGCATGGGAGACAAACTAATTAACTCTCACAACTTACTAGTAAAATAAATCCTACACAACTTATAAACACAATAAATAGTTCAACTTACTAGACCTATTAAGTACTTAGCACACTTGCAAGCTAAGTTGACTTGCAATAGTACATTAAATAAAAATATAAGTCAAAGGGGAGACCTAGCCGTGTGGGGCCCAATATGAAATCGTATGGTGCCCACAAGACCGTGTGGGTCCCAAATAGGGTTTTGATCTCGATTTTGTTTTTGCATCTCAACTTGGGGTTTGCTTGCACTATAACATCTTTGTTAGCTTTGGTGTATTCTCAAGAGGGGGGTGAATTGGGTATTAAAAATTTATTCCTACGTTTAGCTAATTCAACAGTTGTATTACACAAACCTAGGGTCTTTCTATTTAATTATAGATTCAATCAACACATGTTTAATCAATCAAGCATACAACATACATGTACTGAAAATAAATGTGCGAAAAATAAATTTTCTGAAATATAAAGAACACACGATATGTTATCAAGGTTCGGCCAACTGTGCCTACATCCCTGCCTCTAGCTCGCAAGCCCAAGGATTCCACTAATAGCTCACTTAATGGGTAGAGCGGCACCAATTACAACTAGGTCAATTAGAACAGGACTAACCTCAACCTTTACAAATTCTCCTTGCGGGACAGAGAAGGCCCTAGGTCAAATTCACAGGGCTAACCCCAACCGGATCCCTTCTGACTAGATCAAACCCCCTCACGCCACACTTGGAAATACAATAGTATTTTTCACAAAGTAACCGGTACAGTGATTATGCTTCTCAAGTAAAGCAGATATGTACCCCATACGCATAGTATAATCAATCAACCACGCATCAACAATATAGGTAAATGTAAGCTCGGTGATGTGTATTTTTGTGCAAGCCACACTCAACAAGATATGATCACTTGTTCAAGAGTGTTCTAATCAAGCAATTTCTTTGAAACAGTATATATCAAATCTCAATAATAATTAGGGTTTCAAAGATGCTGCAAATATTCAAAACAACTCAAAATATTTTCTTCAATATAATATGCTCAAGAGTTGCTTGAAGGAAAAAATATAGCTTGTAGAAAAATGTTTTTGCACAACAAAATCAAGCTATAGGAATTTTTGCAATGACAATGCAAAGATCCTTAAGCTACTAGGTTTTTCCCAACCCAAGATTTATTAAATAAAATTTGTGGGAAAACCTTGCTTAACTCCCCAAAATCAAAACCAATCAACCAAGCAAAGTAATGGGAGTATGAGCAATTACTAAGCAATAACCCAAGTAAGAACTCTCACAAAGCTAAGATTAATCAATGGAATGAAGGTATGAGAGTGTTTGGAAGTATTATAGGAAAAATGGGATTTTGAGTTTGAGAGAATTTTGGCTAATGATTTTGGCTAATCTCACACTAATCCTCACAAATGAACCTATATTTATAGACAAGGTAAAAAATATAACCGTTTGGGACCTATTGGGTATTATTAGAAAAGTTCAAAAATGCTTAAGCACATATAACCGAAATTAACTCAATTTTACAGCAATTAAATATTTTTTAACCTGCTGAGGTTCGGTCGCTCGAACAGACACATGAATAAAATGTAATTAAATAGGTTTGGTTGCTCGTGTCATGCTTCGGCAACTCGAATCAAAGTCAGTAGCCTTTGTTCGTAACTCTGGGTGCCTGGTCATAGGGTCGGTCACCCGAACTTATGTGTTTGGTCATTCGGGGCTCTTTTTGAACTAAACAGTTAAGTCGTCCAAGTTGGTAGTAAGTCCCTTTCAAAGGGTTAGAGCGCATGTGGACGGTGTGCACAATTTTGTTCAGTCACCCGAGAGCCCAAGTCAATTGTTGACTTCTCAACAGTTCGGGTGCCCGAGGAGTTTTGAACTCCAGGGGTTCAGTCACCCAACCTCTTATAAATTCCTTAGTAATATTCAATATAAGTGTATTTTTGACACTTCTCAAATTTGTATGATCTATGTGAGAGTGTTGGGACCTAGAGTCATACTAGGGTCTTATGAGGCCTTTTTGAGATAGTCCCAAAAATCCGGCATCGGTCGACCGACCTAAGGTCATTCAGCCCCTATGGTCAATCTATGGTCATTTTGAGCTTACAAAACCTACTTGCATGACATGTAGAGATTATTACAGACTGATATATCCTAATTACTATCACAGACCCATATAACATTAAATGAATTACAACATGAAACGAATCTTCAGGGTCTCTATGCTTTGCTTTCATGTGCCATTACTTGATCTGCTAAAATGAACATGTACATACACTTAAAAGTCATCAAATACCTGAGTATTTGTCATTATCAAAACCGGCTGTGGCCTATAAGGTCAACAATATTCTAGATACTCCATGAGTTCCTACTTAGTAATGAACAAAAGCGGCATTTGGAGGTCCTCCATGTGTCAACATGTTAGCGAAGGAAATGTGGACTTCCAGAGGTCATTCATGCGTCGTAACATTTGCAAAAGAAATGTGGACATATGGAGGTCGTCCATGTAACGTCCTCAAAATTCAAACTTTTTTTTCCCAAATATATATATAAGCTGATACTCATTTTACTCTGATACCTCTGTAATGACTACTGGAAAACCCCTATGCAGTGGAAAATATAAAATTGTACAACCATTATTACAATACCATAACTTAGTATTATCCCCAAAACATATATATATATATATATAACTACACATCTTCCCAGCAACATCTACCAACAAAAACCCTGAATGCTACTCCAAAAATACATCCCCCTTGAAAACACTTATACTAAAATTAGGAATAGCTTCCCAAAAGGGGAGAGAATTGGTATTAAAAAAAAAATTGTTCCTTTAGAATTAGTTCTTTTAAGTTACAAATCTTAGAAACAATCACAATCAATCACAACAAGATCAAATTCTCAATTTTAAGTAACAATATATGTGAAAATTTGCTGCATTCAATATAAGCCTTGTATCACAAGTATTCTTCTTTCGCAATCAATGCTGATTTATCCAAAATGAATTACCTTCCCATCTATTTAACTACCAAACATTCAGAATTGAAATTTAAAACAACCACGTAGATTATATCCTTGAAAAATAAAGAGTAAAGTAGAGAAAGAAAAACACAAGGATTTTTACGAGGTTCAGCTTCGACACAGCCTACGTTCTCGCCCTTGGCCAAACCGCCAAGGGATTCACTATTACCATTCCTTTATCAACCGGAACAAAAACAATTACAAGCACTCCTTGGGTAAGCCTAGAGCCCGCCATCTCCAAACAATCTCCCCTTGTTTGGTCCAACGATTCAATACTCAAATCTTCAACAAGCCCTGTTACAAAGATAGAAAAACAATACACACAAGAACTTGCTCCTCAAAGAGCTAATTAATACAAGTTTAAAAAACTAATGCACTTCAGTAAATTTAGAATATGAATTTCAGAATGAAGCTCTTAGGAATTTGTCACCATGGGTATCTTTCAATGAAAGAATCAGCAACTCAATGATCAAGCACAGTGAAATTTAGCAATAACTTCTCTTAATTTCGAGCAAGGATGAGAGCAATATGTAGCACTTTCAGAATTTCAGAGTGAGACAGAGTATGACAGTAGATTGTGAGCTCTTAATAATCTTGGTGATTAATTCAATGAGTCTTGGGGGTATTTATAGATGAATAAAACCTTCTTTCTTGTTCCCCAAAGGATACTCAGGTTTGTTTCCATATATTACACTTATTTAAGTTTCCAAAAATTTGAATTTCAAAAATTATATCCGTTGGAAAATAGAAAATTTCCGCGAGGCAAACGACTGTGAAGTCCTGACAGTCGTCTGTCCATTTAATATAATGGTAAGAATCATAGGCAGAAAGGTTGCAGTCGTCTGTCCCTTGAGTGGCAGTCGTCTGTCATCAGAATATAAGGAGACAGTCGTCTGTCCATATGATGACAGTCATCTATCCATGTGAAATTTTGAGCCTTTTAGTAACATATAAGGTGGACCGTCGTCTGGTGAAACTTTCACAAACCTCTCACTTTTCACTGACAATCGTCTGTGGGAACCTTGTCAGTCGTCAGTCAAGCTTCTGTGTTTCAATTTTAAGCCATTAATTTAGCCAGTCGTCTGCTATAACCACACAGTCATCTGTCAACTGAATAAATTTTTTTCTTAGTTACTTTTTGATTTCTCTCTCATTTTTACTTGGAATATAAATTTGTCTTAACTTTGAAAACATGTTCCAAGTTATTATCTTAAGGTCTCTAAGTCTCTTTCTTTAATGAGCTTCAAAATGAAAACTCCATACTTGAATAAACTTAAAGTACTTACAGAGACTTGTCCTAAGTTCTCAAAAATTCTCCTTTGCTCTAAACTTTCTTTGTTGCTAATCTCTGATCTCCCAGAATAATCTGAACTTTGAGCTCTCATGTTGATCTTCTTTAATCATCATGCTCTTATGTTCTTCAGACTTTGATCCATACTATCAAAATTTTATTCATGCTATATGAGTACCTTCAATTTGAATTTCTGAGAAAACACAACACTCAACTAAAGCATGTTAAATCCTACTTGTTTGGTAGCATCAAAATGGAGTATCAAACCTAGTAAGGCCAACAATCTCCCTATTTTTTATGATGACAAACAAGAAGCAAAAATTTTGAGTGAGCCTTAAAAAGACTCCCCCTTTCAATAAGCTTCATCAATATCATTCATGCTTTATCAATATCATTCATACTTTATCAATATCATTCATGCTCTTTTCAAATTCAAGCAAAATTTTGGCTAAATACTTCTCCCCCTTTGACATCAATCAAAAAATATAATTTGAGTATATAACAATCAAGGGCAAATAGAAATTTAAGTATGTGTGATACCAATGTTAATGTATTAACATCAATTGATTAAGAATTATGCTCAAGTGATAATAATACTCCCACTTTCAATCAGCATACTCAAATTAGAACTTGCAAAGTTTTCAAAATTATCATTAATAATAGAACTTATAATTACATCTAACTGATAACAAAACATTGCAAAAGTTTGGAGTTTCAGAGCTAGAATACATATAGAGACTCATAGTCTTTAGCTTACACATTCTCCCCTTTTGTTCAACAAAAATACATCCAGAATTTAAGCATACAAAAGAGCAAAAACACCAACATAAGTCTATATGTCAGAGTTAGTGTCACTTTCTTCAGCAATTCCTTTTCCTTTGGATTGCTGTGAACTTTTTCTTCTTCTTCTTCTTCTTCACCTTCTTCAGATTTAGCTTCTTCCTCATCAGAATTTTTACTATCCTCATTATCTGAACCAGTGTCATGTTTAGTGACATGATGTTCTATCTTAGCAATACGAGTGTCTAATGAGGTATACTTGTCATCAATGGTGGATAGTTTATCTTGAAGAGAAGAAAATTTTTCTCTCATTTTGGAACTAAAGCTAGTATAATTTTGATAAAATGGAACAAACCAAGGTGGCATATCAGCTTCTTCAGGAGCTGGACTCCTTGCCTCAGGTGCAGGTCTTGCAGGTCTATTGCCCCGGAACATCCAACCCTCGGTATACTTTTTGTAACCCATTCGTTTCAATGTAGTAGATGAGAAAACATGATAATGGGTTCTTTTTACTATTTTTGAAGTTGGAGAGAGGACTTGAAAATGGGCAAAGATTAAGGAAAGAATACCACCGTATGGAAGCCCAATTCTAGGATATTCAAGCTTCATCACCATCCACTTCAGTATGATATTGGATAAGTCTAGTTTCTTCCCTTTGAGTAAGCACCACATAACAAAACAATCAAAATACGATACGGGATCAAAAGATCCAAACCTCGGAATTATGTTGTATGCAATGATCTTATGTCCAAAATACATAGGTGCATCATTCATCACAAGAGATAGAAATTCTTGTGGTGTAAATCCTTGTTCCATGGTCCAATGCTTCTCAACTGGAGTACACTCAAAATTCCCATGCTAGATATGAAGAATTTTTCATAATGAGTATGGGGTAAGTGTTATCCTTTGACCATAAATTTCAGAAGTAATGCCATCTTCCTTCTTAACCAAGTTAGAGTAGAAAATCTTAATTTGATCTGGATAATATCCTTTTACTTGATGAAGGATAAACTTGTCCCATCCTATAGCTTTGAACATGTCTAAAATTTCAAAAAATTTTCTTCAAAGAAGGTAAAATCTAAAATCTTACAGAACATGGGTTCAATAGCTGATAGATGATTCTGATACCACAATTTTGCGTGTGAAGAGACTAACCATTTTTCGATGTCATCGTTGCTTGTAGGCCTTGAAGAAGACGAAGAAGCTTTGTCCTTCTTTCCCACAGTTTTGGTACGAACCATCTTGATATGCAGAAACCCTAGATTTGTATGGAGTAGGGTATGATGGATAATCATTTTGTGAGGTTTGGGAGAGAAAGAATTGAAAGGAAAGAGAAGAGAAAATATTTTAGAGGAAGGAAGACGAATGGTCAGTCGTCTGTAAGGTTTAAAAATCATGTTTTTAAGTGAAAAGTACCTTACCCGCTGCGAGACAGTCGTCTGTCTCTAATTGGACAGTCGTCTATCCACAAACAGTAGCCTGCCAGTCGACTACGAGCTCACTGGCAATCATCTGTCTACTGTCTTTTACACATACAGTAGCCTGCCAGTCGTCTGTCACCTCCCTGGCAGTCGTTTGTCCTGACCAAGCTCAGTTTCTTCCCCTTTTTAGTTAACTTCTCTTATATGTAACATGCCTAATTCTCATCGAATAAATATAAATTGATCCTCAGCAAATGGTTTGGTAAATATATTAGCCAATTGAACATGAGTATTTACAAATTCAAGAACTATTTCTTTCTTGTCTACATTATCTCTTAAAAAGTGATGATGTATATCAATATGTTTAGTTCTTGAATGTGATACCGGATTCTTTGAAATATTTATCGTGCTTGTATTATTGCATTTTATGGGTATTGTTTGGTATTGAATTTTGAAGTCCCTTAATTGTTGTTTCATATATAAAATTTAAGCACAATAGCTCCCGGCTACTATGTATTCTGCTTCAGTTATAGATAATGCTACGGAGTTTTGTTTCTTTGAAAACCATGAAACTAATGAGTGTCCTAAAAAGTGGCAAGTCCCACTAGTGCTTTTTCTATATTTTTTGCATCCTGCATAATCTGCATCTGAATAACTCAACATTTCAAAATCAGTTCCTTTTGGATACCATAACCCTAAATCAAGTATGCCTAGTAAATATCTAAGAATTCGTTTTACTACTGTTTGATCTGATTCCTTAGGAGCCGATTGGAACCTAGCACACATACACACACTGAACATTATATCTGGTCTACTTGCTATTAAGTAAAGTAAACTTGCTATCATACCTCGATAATGTTTGGTATCAACTTGTTTCCCTTTTTCATCCTTATCTAGACTAGTTGAAGTGCTCATAGGAGTTCCTATCTGTTTACTTTCTTCCATATCAAACTTCTTTAACATGTCTTTAATATACTTAGTTTGATTTATGAAAGTTCCATTTTTAGCTTGTTTGATTTGCAAACCTAGAAAGTAATTTAATTCTCCCATCATGCTCATTTCAAACTCTTTCTGCATAGTTTTAGCAAATTCATTACACAAATCTTCATAAGTAGCTCCAAATATAATATCATCAACATAAATTTAAACTATAAGCATATTATTATTTTTGGTTTTTATAAAGAAAGTGTTGTCTATCTTTCCTCTTGAAAAATTATTTTGGAGTAGAAATTTGCTTAGCCTATCATACTAAGCTCTAGGAGCTTGTTTCAATCCATATAGGGTCTTTAGTTAACTTAAATACATGATTTGGATTTTTAGAGTCCTCAAAACCTAGAGGGTGTTTAACATAGACTTCTTCATTAATATAGCCATTTAGAAATGCACTTTTTACATCCATTTGGTATAATTTGAAGTCTTTATAGGCTGCATAGGCAAGAAGCATCCTTATTGCATCCATTCTTGCTACAGGGGCAAAGGTTTCTTCATAATCAATGCCCTCTTCTTGATTGTAACCTTGAGCAACAAGCCTAGCGTTATTTCTTACAACTACTCCAGTTACATCCTTTTTATTTCTAAACAGCCATTTAGTTCCTATGATTGATTTGTCTTTGGGTTTAGGTATAAGTTTCCATACTTGACTTCTTTCAAATTGATTTAGTTCCTCCTGCATAGCTATGATCCAAGAATCACCATTTAAGGTTTCTTCAAAATTTTAAGGTTCATCTTGAGGTAAAAAAGCATAATGGTTGCAGATATTCTTTAATGAGGCTCTAGTTGTTATTCCTTTTGATGTTTTACCAAGAATTTGTTCTTTTGGGTGATTTTTATCATATTTCCATTCTTTAGGAAGCTTCAGATTTTCTGTAAGGTTTTCATTTGGAGCATCATTATTGATTTCTTCTTTTATTTCAAGATCTTCTTCTTTTTGTGGAGTATCTTCTTTTTCATCATTCTCATTTTTATTGTCATGATTATTTGATTCGTCAAATGTTATGTGTATTGATTCCATAATAGTAAAGGTTCTTTTATTATAAACCCTATAAGCTTTACTATTTATAGAGTACCCTAGGAAAAAACCTTCATCAGATTTTGCATCAAATTTTCCTAGATCATCTTTAGTATTAAGAATAAAACATTTGAATCTGAATACATGAAAGTAGGAAATATTAGGTTTTGTTCCTTTCCAAAGTTCATATGGTGTTTTTTCTATTTTTGATCTTATTGATACCCTATTTACAATGTAGCATGTTGTATTTACAGCTTCTACCCAAAAATATTTAGGTAGATTATTTTCATTCAACATTGTTCTTGCCATTTCTTGTAGAGTTCTATTTTTTCTTTCTACAACTCCATTTTGTTGTGGAGTCCTAAGTGCGGAAAAATTATGATTTATTTCATATTCATTACAGAATTTTTCAACATTTTGTTTTTAAATTCTCTACCTTGGTCACTCTTAAAACTTGTTATATTATAGCCCTTTTCATTTTGTAATTTCTTACATAAAGTAATAAGCATGTCATAGGCTTCATCTTTGTTTTCTAGAAATAATACCCAAGTGAATCTTGAATAATCATCCACTATTACAAAAGCATAATGTTTTCCTCCTAGACTTAAGGTTCTAGTTGGACCAAATAGGTCTAGGTGCAACAATTCTAGGGGTCTTTTTGTAGATATGTATTTTTTCTTTTTGAAACTTGTTTTAACTTGCTTTCCCTTTTGACATGCATCACATATCTTGTCTTTTATGAATTTTGTATTAGGTAGTCCTTTGACAAGATTTTTCGTTGATAATTTGGATAATAGGTCCATGCTAGCATGTCTTAGTTTCCTATGCCATAGCCAACTTATTTCATTCATCGCTGCCAAACAAGTTACATTCTGATTTACTAAGTTCTCAAAATTTATACAATAGACATTGTTTAACCTATGAGCTATAAACAAAGTTTCATTATTCTTAGGATTTTGAATAACACATTTTTCTTTCTTAAAGATTATTTCGAACCCTTATCACTTAGTTGACTAATACTTAAAAGGTTATATTTTAATCCTTCTACTAACAGCACATTATTTATAGCGAGTGAAGGTTCTTTACCAATTTTACCGATGCCAATGATTTTACCTTTAGCATTATTGCCGAAGGTGACGTATCCTCCATCCTTTTGTTTTAATGTAGTGAACTTGGTCTTGTCACCGGTCATGTGCCTTGAGCACCCGCTGTCCAAGTACCATTTATCTGTTGACGGTGTTGTCCTAAAGCATACCTACAAAGGAGGATTTTTTGTGTTAGTCTTTGGAACCCAAATTCTTTTAATTTTCTTTGTTTTGTTGTTAGTTCCATTATTGACTTTCCATTCTCCTTGCACTTTAACATACTTTCTTTTTAGTGGGCAATTAAACATTACATGACCTTTAGTCTTGCACATATAGCAAGTGATGTGTTCATGTTTGTTGTTTGATGAAGTGCTAGCATAATACTTAGCTTCCTTAACAAAGTATCCCATGTATAGCTTTTTGTCCTTTTATTTGTTTTACCATTGTAGCCTATACCATGAAGCCTTTGCTGTCCAATCATCTTTTCAAAGTTTTCTTTTCCTTTGGTAAAGTCATAGATAATTTTTTCTTTATCTTCTACTGCCTTTTTGAGTTTATTTACTTCTAAATCCTTTTATTCAAATTATATTTATGAGTTTTGCCTAACTCTTGAGTTGCTATATTTATTTCTTCTTCCAACTTCTTAATACAAGAATTTTTTTTCTTCTTCAATAGCTTTGAATGATTCAAGTTGCTTCACTAGTTCTTTATTTGATCTTTCAAAGTTATATTTCTCTTAGAAATTTTTATGAATCTCTTATGCAAAGAAAACAACTCAGCTTGCAATTCCTTATAGGAAGGCAAGTTGTCACATAACTCATCGCACGACTCATTTTGAGATTCTATAAAGGAATAGTAGGAGTTTACCTCTTCATCATTTGCCATGAAACATATGTTTGTCATCTCTTGTCCACTTGATTCATTTTCTATCTCGCTGGAGCTTGAATCATCCCACGTAGCTTTCATAGCTTCCTTCTTTTTCTTCTTGTCTTTCTTGAACAACAGACAGTCTGGTTTGATATGCCCTGGTTTCTTGCAATGATAACATATTGGAGGTTCATTCTTACTTTTATTTTCCTTCCTACTTGTCTCTCTTTTTTCATGTTTCTTTTTATTGAACTTCCTAGGAAATCTTTTATTTCTTCTATAAAATTTGTCTAGTCTCTTAGTGATGAATGCCAATTCATCTTGATCTAAGTCACTTGTCTCACTTTCCTCTTCACTGGAGCTGTGGCTAGAGGCTTTTAGTGCAATGGATCTTTTATGCTTTGGTTCAGGATTCTTTTTTTTTTAAGTCATTTCATAGGTAAGAAGTGAACCTATGTGTTCATCTAAGGAGGTAGTTTTCTACCTTCAATGATAGTTGTAGCCTTTGGTTCCCATATTGAGGGAAGGTCTCTTAGGATTTTTCTGATCATTTCATAGGTAGTATAAGTTTTCCCTAAGGCACTTAAGGAGTTTATTATGTGGGTAAATCTGGTGTACATACTTGATATTGTTTCATCAGAATTCATCTTGAATGCTTCATATTCGTTTGTTAACATGTCTATCATGTTGTCTCTAACATCAATAGTTCTTTCATATGTCACTTCTAATTTGTCCCATATTTCTTTAGCCGTCTTGCATGCCATGACCCTATTAAATTCGTGAGCATCTAAGGCACAGTATATTATAGCACTTGAATTGATTTGAAGCATTTTATAGTCTGAATCGATCATATCCCTTTTTTTTTCTGTTGGAATCTGTTTTCCATCAACTATTTTAGTGGGAATAAGGTCTCCATCCATAACTACTTCCCATTCTTTACAATCCATGTGTTGGAGATAGATTTGCATTCTCTTTTTCCAAAACGTATAATTATATTCACAAAAAATTGGTGGACGAGTTGAGGATTGGGCTTCACCGAAGGATGCTACCCCTATATTTTCCATTTGATCTTTTTATAGTTTCTTGTTAGGAATTAATATAACTAGGCTCTGATACCAATTGAAATTAGGAATAGCTTCCCAAGAGGAGGGTGAATTCGTTTTAAAAAAAATTATTCCTTTAGAATTAGTTCTTTTAAGTTACATATCTTAGAAACAATCACAATCAATCACAACAAAATCAAATTCTCAATTTTAAGTAACAATATATGTGAAAATTTTCTGCACTCAATAGAAGCCCTGTATCACAAGTATTCTTCTTCCCAATGTTTAGTTTTTAAATAAACTTTCAGATTAATAGGTTAAGGATAATCAACCAACGTAGTCCCTTTCGATTTCCGCAATCAATGCTAATTTATCCAAAATGAATTACCTTCCATTCTATTTAACTACCAAACATTCAGAATTGAAATTTAAAACAACCACGCATATTATATCCTTGAAAAATAAAGAGTAGAGTAGAGAAAGAAGAACACAAGGATTTTTACGAGGTTTAGCTTCAACACAGCCAACATCCTCGCCTTTGCCCAAACCTCCAAAGGATTCACTATTATCGTTCCTTTATCAGCCGGAACAAAAACAATTACAAGCACTCCTTGGGTAAGACTAGAGCCTGCCTTCTCCAAACAATCTCCCCTTGTTTCATCTAATGATTCAATACTCAAATCGTCAACAAGCCCTATTACAAAGATAGAAAAATAATACATACAAGAACTTGCTCCTCCAAGTGTTAATTTGTACAAGTTTAAAAAACTAATGCACTTCAGTAAATTCAGAATATGAATTACAGAATGAAGCTCTTAGGAATTTATCATCGTGGGTATCTTTCAATGAAAGAATCAGCAACTCAATGATCAAGCACAGTGAAATTTAGCAATAACTTCTCTTAATTTCGAGCAAGGATGAGAGCAATATGAAGCACTTTCAGAATTTCAGAGTGAGAAAGAGTATGACAGTAGATTGTGAGCTCTTAATAATCTTGGTGATTAATTCAATGAGTCTTGGGGGTATTTATAGATGAATAAAACCTTCTTTCTTGTTCCCCAAAGGATACTCAGGTTTGTTTCTATATATTACACTTATTTAAGTTTCCAAAAATTTGAATTTCAAAAATTATATCCGTTGGAAAATAGAAAATTTCCGCGAGGCAGACGACTGTGAAGTCCTGAAAGTCGTCTGTCCATTTAATATAACGGTAAGAATCATAGGCAGAAAGGTGGCAGTCGTCTATCATCAGAATATAAGGTGACAGTCGTCTGTCCATATGAAATTTTGAGCCTTTTAGTAACATATAAGGTGGACAGTCGCCTAGTGAAACTTTCACAGACTTCTCACTTTTCACTGATAGTCATCTGTGAGAACCTTGCTAATCTCTGATCTATCTCTCAGAATAATCTAAACTTTGAGCTCTCATGTTGATCTTCTTTAATCATCGTGCTCGTATGTTCTTCAGACTTTGATCCATACTATCAAACTTTTATTCATGCTATATGAGTACCTCCAATTTGAATTCCTGAGAAAACACAATACTTAACTAAAGCATGTTAAATCCTACTTGTTTGTTAGCATCAAAATGGAGTATCAAACCTAGTAAGGCCAACATATACTACAAACAGGGCAATGTAAATGATCTCTCTATCTCCGAGCCTGATCTGCTCGTCTAACTGGATTACCTGAAAAATGTTAAATAACTGGGATGAGACAACTCTCAATAAGAAGAAATATGTTATTACCAATGTGTGTCAACTGAGTTTACATGAATAATATATTAACAAATAACTAAAATTGAGATAGCATGTAACATAATATACCATATAGCTAATATATAAACTTCCCTGGAAAACTGTATGTCACGATTTGACCCCTCAAAACAGGGTTGTGCGGCCTGTAGGCAGGACTTAAGACTGACCACTCTACAATCCCTCCAAAGGCTCGGTAACTGACATCTTCCTCATCAAATTTGCCTTCTCAACCCAGACCTCTGGGGAGTCTGCAATCCCTCCAAGGCATGGTTGATGGAAATCCACACACTATCTGAGATATGTAGTTGCACTCTGACCTGAAATAGCTACAATACCATACTCTGCTGACTAAATCTGAAATGAACTGATTCTTCAGGGATTTGATACTGTATAATAATATTCTATATATATATATATATCTTACTGTTTTACCATGATTCTGATATCACTGAAATAACCATAACATTATAATATCTTATCTGAATATGATGTATAATCAAAATAATCTGTAATATCTGAATGTATTATATAATCTGAATGTTATGGTTCTGAAGCCTGTATATCATGGTATTCTGAAAATGCTGTAAAATATATGTTTATGTACGTATACTATAAATAATGATAATCTAAAATCTGTATAACTATTGTACTGGTCTGATATTAACTCATGTCACACAACTAGAACAAATAAATATCCCATATTCTGACATCTATATTTTCTAATACTAAATGTAATTTATGGTATGAATAATAATTCTGAAAATTATATAATTTAATATATGTAACCATCTAAAATACATATACCAGAATACATATGCTTCACTAATAAAAATTCTCAATTTAATTGGCATAGCATATTTCCCTTACCTAACAAACTAAGATCGTCTACTAATTCTAGCTCACGCCCATGGCATTCATAATTCCAAAATCCTGAAATTGTACTTATATATATATATATATATATATATATATATATATATATATATATATATTCTATCAATCAACTGAATTTTCAGAATAATTTTCATACTCACATTTCCTAAATTATAAACTATATATCATCTTACCTAGGTTCCTAGAAGCACCCACTAGGTTCCTTAGCCTACCTGTAGTATATGCACCAAACCTTGAATTCACTATACTCTAGTTTAATCACCTTAAACACCAATATATCAACATCTAATACAAAATTCGGGTTCAGAGAAGTCTACTAACCAAATAAACCTTGAATAACCTACTTACCCTGATTTTGGGATGGTGCCCAACCTTCTCAAACCAAAATTCTACTCTGACTAAGCTATAGAGAATCTCTCCAAGATCATCGTGGTATCTTTTGATCGTCAAATCAAGGAGAGACAGAGCCGAAAATCTAGAGAGAAGGTAGAGAATTCCAAAATCTAGAGAGAAAGAAGAGGGAAAAACTAATCTGCTCGCTGAAATCTCGAATTTGCATTTTTATAGGTGACTTGACACATGACTTCGTCGATGAGACACATGGCCTTGTCGATGAGGTGAAGAAGGAAATTCGTCGATGAACCAACGGGTCTGAAATACACCCTCTCAGTATCTCTTTGTCGACGAGACACTAGGACTCATCCAAGAATAAGTGCGTCGACAAAACCAGGGCATTCGTCGATGAACCCTGTTCTAACCCTTTCAAAATTTTCCTTCATCTCTATTATTTAATTATTATAATTTCTAGGTATTTACATTCTCCCCTCCTTATAAAATTTCATCCTCGAAATGTACTATCTATGCTATGCACCATCCTCTGAGGAAAATTTTACTACTTATTTCATTAATTACCCTCACTTATGGTGGATGAATATCGTGGTTACAATCAGGGTTCTACGAGATTACAAGCATATACATAAAAGAAAATTCTTCCAAAACTAAAAACACTATCTACCCTATATCTAATATACAATTCATGCTTTAATTACCCTACACTGAAATAAACAATACTGGTTTTATCTGGATTGTTAATCCTAACTACTACTAATCCCCACCTAACAGATGTGGGTACTTCTGTCGTATCTCTTCCTCTAGCTCTCACAAAGCCTTCTTTATTGTGTGATTCCTCCACAGGACTTTCACTAATGGTATTTTTTTAGTTCATAACTCTTGATCTTTTCCATCTAAGATCTGCACTGGCGTCTCCTCATATGCTAGTGTATCTCTAAGCTCTATGTCCTCATAACTGATCACGTGGGAGGAATCTGGGACGTATTTTCTCGGCATGGAAACATGAAATATGTCATGTATTCTAAATAAAGCTGGTGGTAAAGTTAGCCTATAAGCCACTAAACCCACTTTTTCTAGTATCTCAAATGAGCCAATAAACATAGGGCTCATCTTACCCTTCTTCCCAAATCTCATAGCTCCTATCAGCGGTGCTACTTTCAAAAACACAAGATCCCCCACATCAAACTTCAATTTTTGGCGGCAAGTATCTGTGTGGCTTTTCTGTCGACTCTGAACTACACTAATCCTATCTTTAATTAGTCAGACTTCATCGTACGCTTGCTGCACTAATTTTAATCCCAAAACTCGCCTCTTACCCATTTCATCCTAGTATAGTGGAGAACAGCACCTCTTGTCATATAATGACTCGTATAGTGCCATCTCGATGCTAGCCTGATAGCTGTTATTATACGCGAACTCAACTAGTGGCATATACTGGGTCCAACTACTCCCAAAATCTAGCACACACGCTCGTAGCATATCCTCAAGTGTCTCGATCGTCCTCTCTATCTACCCATCAATCTGAGGATGAAATGATGTGCTAGATGATAACTGAAACCCCAAAGCCTCATGTAAGCTCCTCCAAAGTCATGATGTGAAACGTGGGTCACAGTATGAAACTATAGATACTGGCACTACATGGGGTCGAATTATCTCCTTATTGTATATCTCTACAAGTCTATTCATAAGGTAGCTGACTTTAATAGGTAGGAAGTGGATAGTCTTGGTCAACAGGTCTACAATTACCCAAATGGCATTCTGGCCATGCAACACTTGTGGCAATCCTGTGACAAAATCCTTATATATAATGTCCCACTTCCACTCGGGAATGTGGAGTGACTACAACTGTCCTGCTAGCCTCTGGTGCTCAACCTTTACCTGCTAGCACGACAAACACTGCTCAACCTCATGGGCTTCAAGCAAGCTATTTTTTAATAGGTTCAGGTCCGAGTTTAAAAAGAGTTGAGCTTGAATTGCTTAAAAATATTGGCATGGACTTTTAGGTAATAGGGTCGAAGCCCACTTCATGAAATCTGGGTTTGGCTTTTTAAAAATCAGGTCTGGGCCTGGTTGCTTAAAAAGAATTGGACTAGCTCATTTTTTAAAATGATTAGGCCAAGTATTTTATTTTTTGAAAGAATGGGTTGTGGTCTCACTACCGAGCTTAGGGGTTCATGGTTTGGACTATTGAGCTCAATGTGGGCTCAGACCTTCTGGGCGGAAACCTACAAGCATACACCAAGGGAGTCCTTCTATCACAGATAAGGGTTAGGCCTCAGTTAGTTTAGGCAGTGCCTAAACTTACTATTTTTCATTATTTCCTTTTAGGTAAAACATGATCGTGCTTTCCTTCCTACAATGATATTTCAAAAATCTCTCAATCAATTGGATGATTTTCTTTCAAATTTTTTTTCCTTGTGTAGGATTGATCTCTTTTCCACTTTTGAGTACATGGTATCTTTGGAGGTAAAATTTGAATCTTCCAGAATATTGGTCAAGTAGCATGCATGTCTAAAATGACACAACACAAAGTGTTTCAAAAACATATGTATAAAAGACTGGATTAGGTCCTATGGAAAAGGATGAGGCTCCTATCCCAACCCAAAGTAGATCTATTTATTTGCAGGGTTCTTTAAGGCTCCATCCTAAGGAGGGAATCCTATGGACAAGTATGTGGGGTTAAACTTCTAATCCCTATAGACAGCATGTTCCCAACATGTCCCCTATCCTTGACCAATGGGTTTGGACAGAGTTCAAACTAAGCGGAGTAGTTCGCGTGCCCCCAAAGACCGAGTCTGACGAGGGCTAACGGTATTATACTCCTTTCTAATCCTAAAGGGTGAAACATAGGTAGAAGGCTAGTGAAAGTGTGTAAATTCATAAGATTAGTCTAATCTCACTATCCCCACATTTATTCCCAGGCTATTTATTTAAACATATATGGAAACAAATATTCACCAGTAAACAAAGGTATTCACATGCTTATTCGAAAATAGAGAAACAAGTATTCACAATTCAAATGCTTATTCAAAAATGTGGAAACAAATATTCACAATTTACATTCTTATTAAAAAAATATGGAAATAGATATTCACAATTCGCCTGCTTATTCAAACAAAAATGAAAACAAATACTCACAATTAATCAAAAATATTCACATGCTTATCCAAACAACCATGGAAACAAATATTCACAAAGATATTCACATGCTTATTCAAAAGTATAGAAACAAATATTCACATTTAATCAACCATATTCAAACATATATACACAATTAAATGTTTCACTACAATATTCACAAAATATGTGCGCAAGTAGACATATGCAATCGAATATTTACTATTATATAAACAATATTCACAAAATAAGGAGTGATTCAAAAACTTGTTAAATTGATATTTGAGATAATTATCAATTAATCACCGGCTTGACTCTTTAGAGTCCCTAGTGGAGTAGCCAAGCTGTTGCGACGTTACCGCGGAGCGATGGTGCCTCGGGGTGGGCGAAATAAAAAAGTATTTTTGATATTTTTTTGGAAAATTGAATGTGATGGAGTAGTCACTAACCTTTTGTAATGTGGTTAGAATGCTTGATTACTACCCAATTAAGGGTATAATCGGTCTGCGTTACCGAAGCAGAGATTGGGAGTTCGGTTACGTGAGGGGAATGTACTAGTACCCCCTACACGTCCGTTCTACGAATAGTACCTAATTATTTAGAAAATTATCCCAAATTAAACTTAATCGTATTTATTTACTCCATTATAAAAATTACACAACACTAATGCAAATAATAAGCCATGTAAATACTATATAATTATTCTCTCATAACTAAGGTATGGGAAGCTTAAAAAACTCATACTCTTTCTTTAAAATCATAAGGAAATAAAAATCGAGAAAGTATGCTACAAAAATAGCTCCCAGAATTGTTTCACAAATTTTATGGAATTTTTTAAAATATCAAATAGCATTTTCCAATTTTTTTAGGGAGATTTTTTAACTCATTCAAGGTGAAAATTTTGTAAAAATAATTTCTCGATCTCAAAAACATTTTTCTAATGAATTTTTTGATGATTTTTCACATTTTTTTCCAAATTTTTAAATAAATAATAAAATACAAAAATAAACAAATATAGAAAATATGAAAATTTGTTTGATACTGATTTAGCGAGTCCGTGAAAGTGTTTGCGGCTGTGTTAAGAGTGTGTAAACGTGCGTGTTCAAAGTGTGTGCAAGATTGTGTGCTAACAGTGTGCGTTAAAAGAGTGTATGTGTAAGTGTTAGTGGCTGTGTTGCCATGTGCAAGGTGTGTGTAAATAGTGCGTGTAGTGTATGTAATCAGTGTGTGTGTGTGTGCATGAGGTGCATGAGTTAGTGTGTATTTTGGTGTGTGAAAAAGTGTGTTTACAGGCATGTGTGAGTGTGCATGAGTTTGTGTGTGTGTGTGTGCAGGTGTGTGTGAGTGTGCGTGAGTTAGTGTGTGTGCAGGTGTGTGTCAGTGTGCGTGAGTTACTGTGTGTACAGGTGTGTGTTTTAGGGTGTGTAAAAGTGTGTGTGCAGGTATCTGTGAGTGTGCGTGAGTTAGTGTGTGTGCACGTGTGTGTAAAATTGTGTGTGCAGGTGTGGGTTTTAATGTGTGTGCAGGTGTGTGTGAGTGTTTCAAGTGTGTGAAGAGTGGCCGGAGAAGGAGTTGCAAGTCGCGGGTGAGTGTGAAAAATGCTCACGGCTGGGGGTTGAAAGTGATGAGCGGAGATGAAGTGAGAGAGGGTGGTCGTGGCTGGCGCTGGTGGTGTTATGAGGCTTGGATGGAGGGCGGAGAGGTTTGGCTGGTATTATATAAGATAAATATAATAATATATAAACATAATAATAAACCTATACCGCAATATGTAAGATGAAAATAAAAACGATATGAACATGATAATAAACATTATAAAATAAAATACTACAACACCACATAATAATGAGAATACCACAATAAATAAATAAATAAAATCATGTTGGCATGTATTGATATTAACAGTAAACGGATCAGACTAGTTCAGATGGACCAAACCGGCGAGTGAAACAGGTCCGATCTCTGCTGTATATGGTGGAACAAAGACGGAAACGAAGAGCGTTGGCCGAGGATGGGTCGATGGAGGAAATGCTTGTCGTCGAGACCGTCGCAGCGCCCTCGTGATGCATGCGACGCAGTTGGCCGTGGATGGTTTACCGGAGGAAGGATGATGGCCGAAGGGTGGTGGAGTGAGGCTGCGAAGGTGGTGCCGTGAGGCTGCACGACGGTTTCTTTGACTTGAGAGGAATCGCAGAGCAACGGGCTCCCCGAGAGAAGCTGCCCTCCGTGGAAGCGTAGTCAAGGCCGCCGTCAGAGAAAGAGAGAGAGATAGCTGCTGCAGGGAGCCAGCGGCCGTTCTTGGGGGCTGCCGTGAGAGTTGAGGCCCCCGGCAGCGTTGTGAGGGATGGATGACGGACGTTGTGGCCGGTGCTGGGTTGCACCATGAGGGTCGGAGCCGCAGAAGGTGATCGGAGATGGTGCAGGGCGGTTGGGATGGTTTTGACGTCGGAGCTGGGATCCGGAGATGGTGGCAGCGATGACGGCGGCGGAGTTGTGTTTGGAGAGAGAGAGAGAGAGAGATGCGTTGGTTCCGTGTGAGAGAATGGTGCGCCAGTGGATGAGTGAGAATGAGAGGGAAAAAATGCGTGCTGCCGAGCCTCTGAGAGGGTGTGTGCAAGGACAGAGAGATAAGAGAGAGTGACTAAATGGAGAGTGGGAGATCTGTGAGAGAATCCCTGCCCCAGAACGGTGAGCCCTGTGTACGAGTTTATAGGAGGCTCCAGCGATCCAGTGCGGTATTCTCGCCGGATTTGCTGGAGGAAGTTCCGGGATGCCAGCGGAGAATCTGCATGCAGCTGAGCCATTTGAGAGTCCGTTTTTTTTTCTTTTGTTATATATATACATATGTACACATAATACATATATATATATATATATATATATATTTGTATTCATTTTTTTATATATATTTTTAAGTATTTCTCTCTTTTTTGTACTTTTTGTTGTAATAATAATAATAATAATGCGGGATAAAATTGGTTGTCTACATTATTAAAACTCCATTTTCTTCAAAACTTCCACGGACCAATATGTTATTTGGGTGTTGCCTTATTTTGATTGAGCGTTATGGGGGAGAGAAAGGCCCCATAAGTTGTGTCTAGTGGATACTGTATTGTTGAAGAGACAACGCATTGCCATGAAATAGGTTTTCGGGTTGTTGTAGGTCTCCATCAATAATTTGTGACAGGGCTTTTATATTTTTCAATACTTTAATTAATTGTTCTTTAGATTGTATTACGAATAGAAATTAAGTATTTGTTAAATGATTGAATTTTTAGTATGTTTATGATTCAAATCCTCAAGATGTAAAGGAAAATGAATTGGTGAATCGCAAAGGCAACAATGGTGTTATCCTGCAGTGAGAAGCATAGGCACCTTAGAGGTGATGTGGAATTTTTGGGAAGGTAATTTGATCTATAAAGAGAATCTTGGGAATGTTTACAAAGGGCAAATCCTCTCACTTTTTTCTATTTATTTCTCATTTTGGAATTGAAGATGTAGAACGGCCTTGCAAAGCTGCTTAAAATGACCAATAATTTGGCAAAGGGTGAGATTGTTTTTAAAGGAATCCAAATGTCACCTATACATATGCTAGTTTGAGGTACGTGCATTTGCCACGCTGAGCCAATTTTTATTTACTACAAAAAAAAATAATATAAATAATTTAGAATTTAATAACTTTAGATTTTGCCTACCTTTGCAATTATCTTTGATTTCTTTTCTAGTAAAGGAAGGCCTCTAACATAAATTGCAAAATTCAAATCCATCTCATTGGATTTCATCTATCAAGTACGTCTGTCTATAGTAAAAGTTATTATCCTTTTTATGTTATGCATACAATCGATTTAAACACACTTTCTCCCAAAAAAAAAAAATGAAAAAGAAGAAGACATTCTGGCTATAGTAATTGAGTGCATTAAGCAAGCATAACATAAAAATTATTTTGATAAGTCATAAGGCAACTCTTACGATTTTATCAGAAGCGGTGAGGGGTATAAACGTCACATATTATCATTTTTGTTACTTTTTTCAAATTAATTAAAAAATAAATAGGAGGTGAGATCACCATGATTGGAGTTTTCAACTAATTTTGCCCTCATCCATTACATAGGTAACTTCCATCTTATTTTTTAATGCATTTTCTAAACAAAGTATTTCCTACCCTAGTTTTTGTATTTGTTATTTACATAATCATTTCTTTACTCCCTACTAGGTTATTATTGGATCCTTTTACAAAATAGCCAACAACCAACATCTATAAATTCCATAACGCAATGCTATAGTGAAAATGAATTCATTGGGGGTCATTGTGTTCTACTATTATTCTTTTGCAATGGTAAGCTTGCCCATACATTTTACATTGGAGACCATATCCAATACAAGAAGTTTCAACGAAGATGAAGTTTTATATTATAAATTTATTTCTTTTTTTCAATAGAGCAATCTCTATTATGGTTTCATCATCTTAGTTTCTACGGCAAGCTTGTTTCTTCTTTCAACAACTTATATGTTGACTTTGGTGTATTTCCAAGAGGGGGATGAATTGAAAATTTAAAAATTAGGTTAAACTATCCAACAACAGTATATACACAACCTAGGGTCTGTTTATGCAATTCCAAATGCACAGACAAATATAATGTGCGGAAATTAAATCACGTGCAGCATTCACAATATAACGTACATGTGCGAAAATATAAATTGCAGAAATATAAATAGTGCACACACAATATGTTATCAGGATTCGGCCAATACTGCCTACATCCCCACATTGGCTCACAAGCACAAGAATTCCACTACGACTCACTTAACGGGTGCAGCGGCACTGTTTACAACCAAGCCAATTAACGGGGCTAACATCAACCTACAAACACACCCTGCCAGGCTGGTGCACCTAACTTTACTATCCATGTCTAAACTAATCCGGGACTATTCAATAGGGTTAGTCTCCCTCTTCAGGCCCACGCTTGGAATACAATAAATTTAAAAATTTGCGTACACGGAAATATGCTTCTACACAAGCAGATATGTACTACAATACAGTACAGTATAATCAATGCACATCAACACTATATATAGAAACTATAAGTTCTGTACAATTAGTGTTCAACTACACTCTTACAACCGTCAATATGCAATAACCGCAAAGAGTGTACAATCATTCTATCTTTAATACCAAGTATCAATATTGATCAATCATAGCAAGAGTTTCAAAGATTCGAACCAATAGAAATTTAGAACATCTCAAAAATATTTTTCTCAATATCAAAGCACAAAAAGATATTCAAATATGAGCTTATAAAAATATTTTCACACACAAAATACAAGTCCAATGAGTCTTGCAATAATAATGCAAAAACTCACTTAGCTAAAATTTTTTTCCCACACAAAGATTTATCAAATAAAATCGGGGGAAAAATCAAGTATACAAGAAATATATGAGGGTTTCTAGCAATAATAATCAATGAATAGAACACTCACAATTCTAGAATTATCAAAGGAATGGGAGTATATGAGTGTATAGACTTTGTATGAGAGAATAGGATTTGGAAATTTCAAAGTTTTTTTTTGCTAATCAAAATGGCTAATCCCTCTCTAATCCAAGCAAATGAACCCCTATATATAGAATCGGCTAAAATTATAATCCTTGGGGGTATGTAGGGTATTACTAAATTTGTTTTAAAAATGTTTAGAAAAATTAACCTTGTTTAACCCTTCATAACCGCAATAAAAATTAAAGCAACCCGAGAGTTTCGGGTGCATGACCCATGGTTCAGCTGCCTGAACAGACACAATAGAAAAAGTTAATTTTTGACGTTCGGGTGTCAAAGTGTAGGTTTGGTTTGCTGACCGAAGGCGATTTCCATTCTATCCGAGGTTCCATCACCTGGTCCTCAGTTCGGTTTACCGAACTCAACTCATGTGTTCGGTAGCCTAAGGCATTTTTGAACGTGAAGATTGGGCTGCTGAGTTGGTGGGAAAAGTCGGAATTATGGTTCGACTGAGTGGGGACGCTACGTTTCTTTTTGTTCGGTCACCTGAAACCAAGTCAATACTTTGACTGGTCAATTGTTCGGTCGCCTGAAGTGTTTTGAACACGATAGTTCGGTCACCCGAAGTCTCACTGATTTATCCCTCTTAGTCTTGTTTTACTTCAATTAATTCCCCTAATAATATATGTGATATTGGGGACAATCTTACGTGTAAGTGCAAGGACCTAAGGTCTTTCTAAGGGCTTAGGCATTTTAACTTACCCTAAAAAAACTTGGCTTCGGTCGACATCTAAGGTCTCTCGATTTCCAAGTGATGTGTAGGGACCTAGGGTCGTTCTAAGGTCTTTAAGCTTGTAGTTTCTATATGCATGATGCACATCAATTATTACAAACATTTTCCTATATTACTTTTATAGACCCGAATAAAGCATAATATAAATTACAACAAAAATGAATCTTCTAGGTCTTTAGTCTTTAAGTCTTCATATGTCATCAAGTGATCTTGCTAATATGAACTTGCACACAAACTTGAAAGACATTAAATACTAAAGTATTTGTCATAATCAAAACAGGGTATGACCTATAAGGTCAAAATTATATCACACATCAACTATTGTCCCGCAATGGTATCAAAATAATAGTTCCATTTGAGTGCTTGTTATGTCTTTATCATGATGCAAAAAACCAAAAAAATTATTTGGGTTCTTATGATTTATCCCTATAATGTAAGCAAGTATGTCTTCAGGATTTAAAGTTGGGAAACACTTAGTTGGATGGAAACTCAACTCCTCTTTTGGAAATTTATGATTTTGGAAACTACAAGTTACTAGATGTTATGCTTATTTCTACTTTGTTAAACATCATTTATGTGACTCAATTGTCCCTATCTTCAGTACATTTGCAATTTTCCAAAACATCTTCTTTAAAAGTTATATTTGTTTGGGATGTACTTAACCTATTATCGTATTTTCCTTTTGAAAATGGTAGCATGGAACATCAGAAATCAACTCCTACGTAAGATATCAAAGAGGTAAGATGTTGATTTGATTTAGATGTAAGGCTTTGATGAAGAATATGGAATATTTTGCAAGATTTGCTTAGCAAATATGAAATCCTAGTATAGATTCTCGATAAGATATATTAATTACTTTACCAAATATTGGACGCTCAACATAGGACTTATAAGATGTGGTAACCAAATAAAGATTCTCCCAAAGTGGAGGCAAACTAAGAGAAAGCATATGAAAGTTTCTGCAAGTCGCCACAAAATATGACCGAATCCTAGTAATAAAACTTTTGCATCCATTTAAAAAAATCAATTCGTTGACAAAGCAAAGAGCTTAATTTAATGAGAACACACCAAATCAAACACATAGGGAACCCATGAGAAAACTTAAACAAAATCCTACACGACCGAGCAACCTCATCCAAAATAAAATTAACCTCCCAATACTCACCTAAGGAATCATCAAATGGACCCTATATGAAGCCTAACTTTACATATACATTGGACTCGAGAAAATTTAAAAACCTGCTAGAGAATAATATATTGAGAAAATCAATCATGAATAATCAATAAAAATGCATAATCATCTTTACGAGGACTAGAGTCAAGGCAAGGTCTCTGACTTTGTGTTGTGTTCAGTTAAACAAAGGGCTTATACCAATCAATATATACTACCCCATGAAATTGCCAAATGTATTTCAAATACGTCACCGAGAACTACTTCCTTGCCAATACCATCATCCTCGAATATGTTTTACTACCGTATACTAGGAAAAAAATAAATTAAAAATTATGAAGACTGAAAACATAAAAAAAAAAATGTTTCTAATAAGAATTACCATGAAAATTTTTCATTCTGAAGATGTAGGATTTCGACTTTCTGTCATTGGCACAAGGAAAAACTCCCAAGAAAGACCATACCCATAGTCTCCCCATTCCACTCTATCCTTACAAAGCAAAACATGAAAATAGTCCAAGAGCCCCCCTCTCACAGGCATATATTCAAGCACCCTAGATGCACCACTTAAATTGCTCACAAAAAAAAATAGATAGATATGTGAATTAATTTAATGTAACAAAATTAAACAAACACAAAATTAATAATAAAGGGGTTAACATTGAAAGATAAATTAAGGAATTAACATATTTGTGATAAGTTAGGTGTAGCTCCTATAGAAGATAAGATAAAGAAGGGACAACTCAGATAGTATGTGATGGCTTTTTGAGTCCGATCTCTGTTTTGATGCTAACAAACATAAGTGTCTCTTATATATGTGTGTGTGTTTTAGTGCGTGAACAAGTATAATTCAGGTCACACATAAGATCAAAAGAACATGGAAGCCAAGACAGGACTTAAAGCTCAAGTCTAACATATTCCATGATGTCAAAGAGCAAAAGAGAAGAAGAAGACATAATATTTCTTTTGTAATTGCATTTATTTTTATATTTTAGTCTGTAATAATGCTTGCATCTGCATGATATGAATTGAATGCTCATACAGAACTATAGACTGGTCGTAGGCGGTCCAAAGGCCATAGCTTGACCTTAGGGCAGACTTCGGTCAACTTTTTGGGCTTAATTTAAAAGCCTAGGCTTTAGACTAACCTTAGGTCGCCAAACATTTCATGAAAAATCCCTTGAACTAAAATTCCATACCTATGTGAAAAAGGAAAACTTTTAATCAAAATCTGGACCTAAATTTACTTTGAAAGAGCTTCAGGCGACTGAACCTAAGAGGTTATAAATGCCTCGGTCAACTAAGTTAGTAAGAAGTCAACAAGTTGACTGAGGCTCGGGTGACCGAACTATATTTGAACTAACCATCCACGGTTGACCGAACCTTAAAGTTAACTTTTCCCACTATCCCCGAACGACCGAACTTGTAGTTCAAAATAGGCTCGGGCGACTGAATAGTGAAGTTCAGCAAACCAAACCATGGACCAGGTGCCCAAAGTCATGAATAAATGGAAAACCATCCTAGGTTTAGCCACTCGAACTTGCATTCAGTCACCTAAACCCAAGAACAGACTTGTGTCTGTTCGGGCGACCGGCCCTAAGGAACAAGTGACTGAACCTCTTGCGTTGACTTGTTTTAACCACAATAATTAGGGTAAAGGCTTAATTAAACAATTTCAAAAATCCCTAATATTACATACCCCCTCATAACCTAAAATTAGCAACTTTGATTAACTCCCAAATCCTCTCAAATTATTTTGTTAATCAAAGTTCCTCCAAACCATTTTTAATGCAAAATCTTTTTCTTTGGGGCAAAATTTTTTTGAAAACTAAGATGTAGTCCCAAGAGTGGGGGTGAATTGGATTTAAAAAAATTTTCTCTTAATTCCTTTTAAGATTTCTTAACCTCTTTTATTTCTTTTAACCAATTCTTGACTTGTTTGTTTAATTTATCAATCACACAAGAATTTAGTTCTTTTTGTTCAATCCAAACCACTATTACTAAAACAATCAAGTAACCAATCAATCAACCAAACCAATTATCCAATCAAACACAATATCCAAACCAAGATATAAGGTACAAGATTTCAGCTTTTGTTTGTTTGTAGCCTTGTAGTTAATGCAATCCCTTTGATAATGAATTAGCTTTCTCAAAGTGAATATCAACAAAACATTCACACTCTTCTCAAAATTCAAAATTCAAATAAACTCTTAGTTAATTTATCTTTGGGTGTTAACCAATTAACGTACTCCCTTATGGTTTCTGTAAAGTTTGGTTTAACCAACGTACTCCCTTTCGGTTACTACAACCCAAATCAAAATTAGACTTTAAGTTTACTTGATTTCCAAATATATGTAGTATATTTAAATCATCCACGCAATTTATATGTGCTAAAAATAAAGAGTAAGGGAAAGAGAGAGTGTGAGATTGGGATTTTTACGAGGTTTGGCTTACACCCAACCTACATCCTCGCCTTTGGCAAACCACCAAAGGATTCACTAAAACCAGTTCCTTTTTCAGGCGGAACAACATCGTTTACACACTTCTTTGATTAGGCTAGAGCCCGCCTCTCCAAACGATATACCCTCGTTCAGTCACTCCTTCAATTAGGCTAGAGCCCGCCTCTCTAAGTGATATCCCCTTGCTTAGCCAATGATCCAACAATCTTGGAATCTTCACAATCTATAAGAGATATAACAAATAGATGCGTACAAAGAGTACTCTCACAAAGAGCTGATTAGTACAATTGAAAAATTAATATACTTCAATTCAAAAATATCAAAGGAATGAAGCAAGAAGCTCAATATAAATATCACCGGTTTACTTCTCTTGATACAGATCAAGAACTCAATTCATATGCTTTAGAGAAGATGTAAAAGGCTCAGATATTTCTCAAGAAATTTGCAGCAATTCAGAGCTTAGAGAAGATAGCAAGATAACTTTGAGTGAGAGAGCTTTTGAAAGATTGTTCAATACTTGTTATATCTTTGTGAAAATCATAAAACCATGTATTTATAGGCTTGAAATCCTTCTTAAATGTACTTCCCAAGTTTACTTGAAGTGCCCCCAAAGTTTCCAAAAAAAAAAATAGAGTGCAAGGAATTTAATTTTTGAAATTAGGAACTTTGAAAAATTTGCCCATTGCCGAACTTCGGCTGCCCGAAGTGCAACTTCAGTCAACTGAAGTGACTTCAATAGCCTCAAGATATAGGTTCAGGCCCCTGAAGACATACTGCTTATTTTAATTTTATTCAGCAAAAACTTCGGTCACCTGCAGTTATCTTTTTCTGATTTTTCTTTTCTTTTTCAAAGTATTTGGCTTCATTGCATTCTTGCTTTTGAAAAATATTTTCCGAGGTTTTAAAATAAAGCCTTAAAGTCCATATCAATCCCCTAATGAGCTTCTTTTCATTCACAATGACATTTTTACCTTTGAAGTACTTACATGAAGATTTCCTAAAATTATAAATACTTTTTGTTCTTTGAAAACTTCATGGTCATCTTTGAGCTTTGAGTTCATTCCATCTTCAACTATCTTTGAGCTTCCTTTTTTTATCACTTCATGACACATCATACACCTTTGAGCTTGTTGGTGATCTTTTGATAGTTTCTTCGAAGCTTTGTTGATTTTGGCTTTTTGAGTTTCCTGAAAACATCATTACTTGAACACACAACACATTAAACATTTTCTTCATTTGTTACCATCAAAACAAGAGGTGAAAGCCTTGTTAGGCTAACAATCTCTCCCTTTTTGATGATGACAAATAAGGAGCAAAAATTGAGAAAAACTTTTAGAATGCTCCCCATTACAGTAAGCATATTATTAAACAGATTCAACTAATGTTTTAAAAAATAGTCAAAAACTCAACAAGATATTTGCAATCCTTATAACATATTATAATATTGTATATTTATCAAGGCATTTGCATAGCTCATATATTGCATATAGTCAACATTCATAGCATATTGCATATTTAACATTCAGCATTTTCCATCTCTCTAAACCATTCATATAGCATATATTCAACATTCAGCATTTTCCATCTCTTTAAATCATTCATATATTTTTGCTCTCTAAACCATCTCTCCCCCTTTGGCATCATGCAAAAAGGGATACAAAATTGTAATACAAAGAGCAAAGAAACATATAGATATGCATCAAAGTAGAAGAGTCATAAAAGTACAAACCAAAACATATCACTAAAATGTAACCTACAACAATACAATGCATCACAAAAAGAGATGTGTTTAAGTTTACATCTTAAAAGCTAAGAAACTTAATCATCATTTCCTTCATCGTCAGCACCATCAGAGGCATCACTTGCATCATCTTCATCCACTCCTTCTTCATCTTCATTCTTAGTTTCTTCAGTACCATCATCTTCAGTTTCTTCCTCTTTGTCATCTCCTTCCTCATCTGTTGACCTTATAGGTCATATCCCTGTTTTGATTATGACAAATACTCATGTATTTAATGTCTGCCAAGTTGATGTGCAGGTTTATCTTGGCGGTATCATATGATGGCACTCGGAGACCCTTGGAGGAAAAATGAAGACCTTGAAGACCCTAGTTATAATATAATTGTTGTATTTCTTTGATGCAAAGGGTCTGTAATAGTAATTAGGGCTTATGACTTGTAATAATTGCATGCATCACCTGCTTGATTTATTACGTAAGCTCAAACAAGCCGTGAATGAAAAATGACCTTAGAAAGACCTTAAGGTTTTCCCTTTGGTTGACCGACACCGAACTTTTTCAGTATCTTAATTTTGGGCCAAATGACCCTAAGACACTCACTCATGCATACATATGTTTGAATATTTGACTTGGGTAAATGCATGCTTGAAAAAGGACAAAAATGTACAAATCTTGTACTTTCGGTCGACCGACCCACACAGGTCATTTCCTCTTGGTCGACCGAAACCAGTCCGGGTCAACATGTTGACCACGGTCCGATCGACCGAACCCTTACAGTCATTTGACCCCAGTCGACCGAACCACCTCGGAGTCAACATTTTGACCTCCCAGTCGACCGACCACTCTTGTACTCCAACTACTTGGTCGACCAGAGGGTTTTCGAGAGAAATCCTAGCGGTCTAGTCAACCGAACCAGGCAGTTCAAAATGGCCCCATCGACCGAACCTCAGAAATTTGGGAAATCGCCCTCTCCTGGTCGACTGAGCCTTCAGTTCAAAAGTCCCCTGGTCGACCAAACCATATGAGACTTGGTCGACCGAACTTGTTCTGGTCGACCGGACCTCTCGGGTTGCCCTGATTTTTTACCGCAGTTAATATTTTTTAAATAGGATTAAAATGCTTTAAACATCATTAAACTTCCCTAATAATACCCAATAGGTCCCCAACGGTCATATATTCTCCTATGCCTATATATATGAGATCATTTGAGAAAATTAAAAAGGGATTAACCACTTTGATTAGGAGAAATTCTCTAAAATTTCCAAAGCTTATAATACTCATATATGAGCCTCCTACACTCATACTTACCTTCTCATACTGATTAAACCCTTTGTAAGTGGATTGAGTGCTAGTCTAAATAGGTTTGCTCTCCCACTCTTGATTGATTGATACGATTTTATTTGAGAGCAAAACCTAAGGATTCTTAGGGGACTTTGTTGATAAGTCTATCCTAAGAAGACCTCGAAAGATCTTCTAAGCTTGCACCTTCATTGCAAGATCTTGAGAAGATTGTATTTGTTTTTAGTTGCAAAAACTTTTCAATCACTTTCAAATATCTATTGTGCTTTTATCTTGTAAAATATTTGAAGAGATATTTGTTTGTGTGATAGTGATCTTTGTTGCAATATTCTTTCACTCATATATTATTTGCTGAATATAAAGATTACACATCTTTTGCAAACCAAGCATATACATCATTTAATACTTATATGCTTGAGATATCTTGCTGATTGAAATACTGGAGACTTGACATCTTTGTGTAAACATATTTGTTGAATATCTTGTGATACAAAGATTGCTTGTTTGTCACTCTCATGTACGCATTACACATATAGAAAGTACTTTTGAGAGTTGAACCATCTAGACCACATTGAGTTTACATATTGAATCATACTGTGGTGCTTGTAATTGCGCGTATCTGGGTACACATCTGCTTTACTTGAAAGCATACTCATTGTACCATTTGATTATATTTTAAATATTGTTGTATTTCCAGGCACGAGTTTGAAGAGGGAGACTAGCCCTGGAATAGTCTCGGATTGGCTTAGACCCGGTTAGGAAAGCTAGATGCGTCGTTCTGTTAAGGCGTGTAGGTTGAGGTCAGCCCCACTAATTGACCTGGTTAAGGTTGAGGTCAGCCCTGTGTTAATTTGACCTGGTTGTAAATGGTGTCGCTCCACCCTTAAGTGAGCTATTAGTGGAATCCTCCGGCTTGCAAGCTAGAGGCGGGGATGTAGACACAGTTGGCCGAACCCCGATAACATATCATGTGCCTTGTTTATATTTTTGTTCTTTACATTTATCGCACATGTATGTTTTGGTGTGAATGATGCGTTTGATTTAATTTCTACATCATTTTTATCTACACATTTGGAATCGCATAAAAAGATCATAGGTTTGTGTAATACTAATTGTAGGATTAGTTGAACCTAAGAAGAAAGTTTAAAATTCCAATTCACCCCCCCTCTTGGGAATACACCTTTTCTAACAATTGGTATCAGAGCCTTGTTGCACTTGACCTAAACGTTATTGCAAAAAGATCGCAATGGCTCAAATTGGTATATCCCCATTCGGTGAGGGTGAGTCACCTTTCAGTCCTCCTGTGTTTTGTGGTGTTGATTACACCACATGGAAAATTAGAATGAGCATTTTTATAAAATCAATGAATTGGAGGGCCTGGCAAGTGATTGTAAATGGAGTTTGTATGCCTGTAGAAAATGATATTAATTCAATGCATGCAAATTCACATGCCATGGACATGCTATATTGTGCGTTAGATTCTGATATTTTTGTTGAGTTTATTGCATGTCATACTGCACAGGAAATCTGGGATGAACTAGAAAAGAAATGTGGAGAATCCCAGGAAAAGGAGATCGTAACTCCTCCAAATGCTCTGAACTCAAATAATCAGGAGGAGGTAAATCATGAGCTAGAAATCAACGAAGAGGTATATGATTCTCATTCTATACATTTTGATGACCCTTGTTGTGAATGCTGCTATATAACAGGCACTGAATTCAATGATAAATCGATTGATGATTCTTGTGCTATGTGCCATGTTGTATCACATGCTGAATCATTCTTTGAGCAAAATTATAGTTCTGCTAATATTGCATGTGATGATTCATCTATTGATTCCTATAATATATTTTGCATTGAATCTTTAAAAGTTTCTTATAATGATGATGGTATGAATGAACGCAATGATTCATGTGTCTTTCATTTTGATAAATCATGTGATGAATCATTTGATGAGATGCCTTCATATGGAAAACTAGAAAATACTTCATTTAAAATGCATAGAATTCTAGTTGAAATATCAAAGAAGAAAACATTTTTGAAAAATGAAAATGGAAAGGTGGCAAAGCACTTAAATGATTTGAAGGAATTTCAGGCCACACTAGAAAGGAGAAAAATGGAGAAGGTTTTGAAAATCATTTGCCTAAAAAGAAAAAGGAAAATTTATTCTGAAATGTTTTTCAAATCTCCAAATGATAAAGTCAACCTAAACAACCCCTTGGAACCTAAAAAGAAAACTCATTTGAAAAAGGGTTCAGGTTGCTTACATAGAACCAACAGTCTAGCCTCATTAAAGAAAAATGGAATAAATAAGCACAAACCCTTATGTATATTTAATACATGCTTATTTTATAAAACTGTGTGGCACATATGGTTCAATCACTTACTTAGAAATGCCAGAGGTTTAGAAAAGGAAATGAAGTGGATAATCAGCAAAGCAAACCCCGTAGGAATTAAGGTAAAACAGATTGAAATAGAAATTGTACTCTAATTATCTTTCCTTTGTTCCTAGGCTTAGGTTTAAGGGGTCATGATGACTACAGGGTTGGGAAGTGGTTGTTGCTTAAAATGAAAATCTTAGTATACGCATTATCTTGTTATACTAAAAACCTTTATCCACTTCCAAATGGACATGGCATGTACGCCCAGTATTTAGTTCTAAATACTTAACCCATGCTAACATGAAAATCACCAAGTTAAGCAACTATTATCCATTACACACAATTGAGTGTTAGGGTTCTATCTTCTATCATATATCACTATACCCTAAACTCACTTTTGAATGTGAAAAGCCTAAATCAAAATCAAGTCATCACCTTGGGCTTAAAGCACTACTGATCTTAAATGGCTAATATATATACTAGGTGCTTCTCATAGCTATAACCAAATTAAAGGTATTCACTAGGAATTTGGTCCCTCTAAGTTTAAATTGCAAGACCTTTAATTTTGGTTTAATCGCTCCATAGGAAATCTTTACCAAACTATGATCATATCAGGTATAGATTCATCATTTCATTAGTTTGTATCCTTATTCTAAATTGTGATAATATCGAAAGGATACTTTCCGATCACCAAAGAGCATTGTTCACAACATTCACATATCCTATATGCTCTTTGCCTAAGCATGGACATGATTACCTTCACAAAAATATTTTAAAAAAGGTCTCCAGTTTATCCTAAATACTCTTTTGTACCCATTAGTGATTTAAATCTACAAAGAGTATTTATTTATCATCCCTTCACAAGCTCTCAAATCACTAAGACATATCCTTTAGAGTTTTGTGTACTTAGAGATGATTTGAATGGCTAACATGATTGCCTAGGTCTCAATTTAGATGAATGCATGAAATTTAAGTAGACCTATGCATGTGTACTTTTAAATTAAAAGTCATTCTAGCTTGTGCCTCTCACACGTATTGAAATTCACATCAATAGAGGCAATATTGGCTTAGCTCACTTAAAAAAACATCTATTGTGACTTTTTGGTCCGCTAAGCCTATTCATCCAAAGCCAAGCATATATCATCAAAAATCTTAAAACACTTGGCTAAAGAACTAGAAAGTGAAAAAGACATAAATTGAATAAGTGCATAACTCAGGGGGAGCATCTGTCCTTCATATCTATATAAATGAAAATGCATTTCCTTCATATCTAAATAAATGAAAATGCTCTCATATTCTCATATCATTTATGTCTTTGTGCCTTAATGAATAACCATACTATACTAAACTCATAACTATCCACTGTTGTGTATTGTTTATACTATATATTGATGGATAGTGATTTGTGATTATCTAGTATTGTGAACTGTTATTGAATATGTTATTTGATAATACTGGATTGCATGGAACGCCATCTGCAAGGCTGTTGCAGAAACTTATTTACTTGCATGCTTGTATGGAACGCCAACTACATGGCGGATGCAGTATGTTGTGTATTGCATGCTAGTAGCATATATAGGTTCTCGCATGCTTAAACTGAAATATTTTGAATTGATTGCTTGAATCTATCAGGTTTTGGTACTTGAAAATTTTGGAAATATCTGATTTACAGACGGCACGTTGCCGAAATTTCGACAGGATTTTTCCCAAACCAAAACCCTGTACATGGATGATTATGAAATAATAAATGACGAAATATTTTTTAAAGGATAAGTGAAAACTCAAGTAGATAATTAAACCTCATCCTAGCATGATCATCAATTGTTTTGAAAGGCTTAGATCCATCCCTATAGAAATATCATAAATAACTCACATGCATCACCTTGACTTATTGAATATCGAGGCTCTTCTAATATCCCCGAACATTATATTCTATGCTTAAAGATTTATATTCTTGATATGGAATGTTCTTGGGTCTTGAACTATATTGCATGCCTTAATATATATTCTTTGATGCATCTATGGTCTATAGGGACAACTATACTAATCAAGTAAAAATGCAATTGACAAATACTCAGTATAGTTGATTTTAAAGATGTGGATTGATGGCTTATACTATTGAGCATAAATGAAACTAATCTTTGGTTAGTATAAGTAGCTAAAGAATCTAAGCACATACTCAAATTGATAGGGGGAGCATTTAAAATTAAATTACTACCCTATTTTGCTTACCCATATGTTTAGCTTAGATATTAAATGAATTCATTAAAAGATTTTATTGAAAATCATAATTTGAAGCTGTTTATATTGCCACAACTGTTTGTATTTGTCATATGATCTTGCATGTGATTATTGAACTTTTAGGATCATTATGGTTTTGGTTTTCTAGTTATTTTTAGTATGTGCTTCATTGACAAATCAGAAAATTTGTTGCTCGATTGCATAAGTTTTATAAATTAAAGTTTCTATTTCTACAAGCACCCCCAGCACCATTTTGCAAACATTAAAAAGGAGATGTACATTATAATTATATACGTATATTACAAACTCCATTCACAATCACCTGCCAGGCCCTCCAGTTCATTGATTTTATAAAAATGCTCATTCTAATTTTCTATGTGGTGTAATCAACACCACAAAACACAGGAGGACTGAAAGGTGACTCACCCATACCGAATGGGGATATACCAATTTGAGCCATTGCGATCTTTTTGCAATAACGTTTAGGTCAAGTGCAACGAGGCTCTGATACCAATTGTTAGAAAAGGTGTATTCCCAAAAGGGGGGGTGAATTGGAATTTTAAACTTTCTTCCTAGGTTCAACTAATCCTACAATCAGTATTACACAAAACTATGATCTTTTTATGCGATTCCAAATGCGTAGATAAAAATGATGTGGAAATTAAATCAAACGCATCATTCACACCAAAACATACATGTGCGATAAATGTAAAGAACAAAAATATAAACAAGGCACATGATATGTTATCGGGGTTCAGCCAACTATGCCTACATCCCCGCCTCTAGCTCGCAAGCCGGAGGATTCCACTAATAGCTCACTTAAGGGTGGAGCGACACCGTTTACAACCGGGTCAAATTAACACAGGGCTGACCTCAACCTTAACCAGGTCAATTAGCGGGGCTGACCTCAACCTACACACCTTAACAGGACGACGCACCTAACTTTCCTAACCGAGTCTAAGCCAATCCGTGACTATTCCAGGGCTAGTCTCCCTCTTCAAGCTCGTGCCTGGAAATACAACAGTATTTAAAATACAATCACATGGTACAATGAGTATGCTTTCAAGTAAAGCAGATGTGTATCCAGATACGCGCAATTACAAACACCACAGTATGATTCAATATGTAAGCTCAATGTGGTCTAGATGGTTCAACTCTTAAAAGTATTTTCTATATGTGTAATGCATACATGAGAGTGACAAACAAGCAATCTTTGTATCACAAGATATTCAACAAATAAGTTTACACAAAGATGTCAAGTCTCTAGTATTTCAATCAACAAGATATCTCAAGCATATAAGTACTAAATGATGCATATGCTTGGTTTGCAAAAGATGTGTAATCTTTGTATTCAACAAATAATATATGAGTGAAAGAATATTGCAACAAAGATCACTATCACACAAACAAATATCTCTTCAAATATTTTACAAGATAAAAGCGCAATAGATATTTGAAAGTGATTGAAAAGTTTTTGCAACCAAAAACAAATACAATCTTCTCAAGATCTTGCAATGAAGGTGCAAGCTTGGAAGATCTATCAAGGTCTTCTTAGGATAGACTTATCAACAAACTCCCCTAAGAATCCTTAGGTTTTGCTCTCAAATAAAATCATATCAATCAATCAAGAGTGGGAGAGCAAACCTATTTAGACTAGCACTCAATCCACTTACAAAGGGTTTAATTAGTTTAAGAAGGTAAGTATGAGTGTAGGATGCTCAAATATGAGTATTATAAGCTTTGGAAATTTTAGAGAATTTCTCCTAATCAAAATGGTTAATCCCTTTTTAATTTTCTCAAATGATCTCATATATATAGGCATAGGAAAAAATATGACCGTTGGGG
Source organism: Malania oleifera (assembly GCF_029873635.1). Taxonomy (NCBI): domain Eukaryota; kingdom Viridiplantae; phylum Streptophyta; class Magnoliopsida; order Santalales; family Ximeniaceae; genus Malania; species Malania oleifera. Next base: position 30,107,001 of record NC_080428.1, on the reverse strand, counting down.
ACCTATTGGGTATTATTAGGGAAGTTTAATGATGTTTGAAGCATTTTAACCCTATTTAAAAAATATTAACTATGGTAAAAAATCAGGGCAACCCGAGAGGTCCCGCCAGTCGACCAGAACAAGTTTGGTCGACCAAGTCTCATATGGTTCGGTCGACCAGGGGACTTTTGAACTGAAGGCTCGGTCGACCAGGAGAGGGCGATTTCCCAAATTTTCGAGGTTCGGTCGATCGGGCCATTTTGAACTACCTCGTTCGGTCGACCAAACCACTGGGATTTCTCCCGATGACCCTCCGGTCGACCAGGTAGTTGGAGTACAAAAGTGGTCGGTCGACCGGGAGGTCAAAATGTTAACTCCCAGGTGGTTCAGTCGACCGGGGTCAAATGACCTGTAAGGGTTCGGTCGACCGGACCGTGGTCAACATTTAACCCGGACCGGTTTCGATCGACTAGGAGGAAATGACCTGTGTCGGTCGGTCGACCGAAAGTACATATTTGTACATTTTTGTCCTTTTCCAAACATGCAATTACCCAAGTCAAATATTCAAACATATGTATGCATGAGTGAGTGTCCTAGGGTCATTTGGTCCAAAATTAAGACACTGAAAAAGTTTGTTGTTAGTCGACCGAAGGGAAAACCTTAAGGTCTTTCTAAGGTCATTTTTCATTCACGGTTTGTTTGAACTTACGTAATAAATCAAGTAGGTGATGCATGCAATTATTACAAGTTATAATCCCTAATTACTATTACAGACCCTTTACATCAAAGAAATACAACAATTATATTATAATTAGGGTCTTCAAGGTCTTCATTTTTCCCCCAAGGGTCTCCGAGTGCCATCATATGATACCGCCAAGATAAACCTGCACATTAACTTGGCAAACATTAAATACATGAGTATTTGTCATAATCAAAACAGGGATATGACCTATAAGGTCAACAATCTCCCCCTTTTTTATGATGACAAATACTTGCCTACTTCTCCCCCTTTTGGCAACAGCAAAAAGGTTATAGATAAACATTTAAGTTTATATAGGCAAATAAGAGGAAAAAAAAATCATTTTTATACAAAATAAGTTCGGAAAGCTTTTCGAAAAATTTCGGCGGCATGCCATTTGAAAATGGGACTTTCCAAAACAGATCCTGTATAAAAAGGACCTGTTTGAGTTTATAAACCTAGGAAGTTATCCACAACTACTCAAACAGTTCAATATGGTCCATCAATCAAGTATAAATTTCAATATCATCATAAAGTGGACAAAGGAAGTGGCCATTACAAGTCATAATCAATACTCATTAAGCCCAATATAATTATGTGATAAAATGTAAAGTCCAAGGCCATCATGGAGTAGACATACGAATAATGCACACAAGCAATAATCAATATTCACAAAGTCTATGACAATAAAACATATCAACTGTAAAATTTGTTTCTTAGACTTGTAAATGTTACTTGAGAGCTCCCCCTAAATTTATGCAAACTATGAAATGTCTAGGAAGCATCTTCTTATACTGACATTAATTATGAGAGTTCATTAAGTTTCTAATATAGTATAAGTAATGAAACAAATCAAACTCAAAAAGTTAAAACCAATTAATAGCATAAGCCCAATGAGCTTGGTGAGTTATAGTTCTCTTCTCAAGGATGGGGCTTAAACTCCCCAATATAGTCTCAGGCATACATAAGTGCGTTTATGTTCAAGAATAAATTTCATTTAAGCACATCCATCATATGTTCATTCTTCTTAGTATTACTTAGCATGCAAAAGATTTTAGGCATTAAGTTCTTACTAATTTATTCTAAGATTGGGACTTAAATTCCCATGTATATTTGCATGCATGCTTACTTGAATTAAGCTTGAGGATGATGTTCTCTTAAGTGCATTTCTTATTTACTCATCCTATCAAATAAATTCAGCATGTAATAAATATTAATCATTCAGCGCATATGCATGACATATTGCATTTCATTTTAAAAGCATGTTAGTCAATTAAGACTTTACTCAAAGTTATGCAATTTTGAATGTATACAATAATAATGAGGCAAGAGGAAAAAGAGTTTGTTTTGAAATTTGATCTTGCCAAAAGTTTATGTAGATAAATATATATATATATATATATATATATACGTATATAATTATAATATACATCCCCTTTTTAATGTTTGCAAAATGGTGCTGGGGGTGCTTGCAAAAACAGAAACTTTAATTTATAAAACTTATGCAATCGAGCAACAAATTTTCTGGTTTGTCAATGAAGCACATACTAAAAATAACTAGAAAACCAAAACCATAATGATCCTAAAAGTTCAATAATCACATGCAAAATCATATGGCAAATACAAACAGTTGTGGCAATATAAACAGCTTCAAATTATGATTTTCAATAAAAAATTTTAATGAATTCATTTAAGATCTAAGTTAAACATATGGGTAAGCAAATCTCGTTCATCTTCCTCCTTATCTTCTTCTGAGGAGTCATTACTACGAGATATGGAGCTAGTGTCCATAGGATCACCATGAGAAGAACTAGCTCGTGTCTGTTCAATTCATGTGAGACGTTAGTCTAAGGAAGAGTAATTTGCCTGATGAGACTGAAGACCACTACGCATGTCATGAGTGAAGGATTGAAACTCAGAATAGAAAGACATGAACCAAGAAAGAGCTTCAGATGCAGTTTTTTGTGGCTGAGCCTGAGGAGTAGGTGGTACAGCAGTTGCCCTTCGTTGATTACCTCTTTTGGAACACCAATTCTGATCCCATTTTTCATACCCCATTTGTTTGAGGGTAGTTGAGGTAAAAATTTCATACCTAGTCCTCTTAATGAACAAGTCTGTTGGTGAAGTGATACTTAGTTTTGTGAAAATAAGACTGAGAACTCCACCGTAAGGAAGAGTAATTCGAGATGCATCAAGCTTAGCCCACATCCATTTTATAATAAGGCTGGCTAAGTCAAGTTTCTTCTCTTTTAACAAACACCACATTACGAAACAATCGGCACATGAAATATGGTCATAGGATCCAGCTTGTGGTAAGATGTTATTTGTAACGATCTTTTGGAGGATTTGAGCTTTCAGGCTAAGTTGTTTATATAGTGGAGGATGCCCAAAGTAAGTCGGTTGATGCTCCATGACTCATCGAAAAAATTCTTCAAGTGTAAAGTCTTGTTGGAGTATCCATGATTGTCCTACTGTAGGGCATTCAAAATTTCTGGGAGTGATATTTAGGATGGATGATAAGGTTTGAGGTGTAAGAACTAATTTCTTACCCTTTACATCAATTGATAAGGAATTCTCCCCCAAGGTCATATTTGCATAGAATATTTTTATCAAGTTTGGAAAGATCCCTTTGGCTTGATACTCAATGAAATTTTCCATCCGATGTTTTTAAATAAGGGTAGAATTTCAGGAAATTTGGTATTGAAGAATAGGATATCAAGTACCTTACCAGATATTGGTTCACTGGTGAGGAGTCGAGTCCTATAAAGACTCTTAGATTGAGAGGATACTAGCCATCACTCGATATTGGGATCATCTCTACCAGAGGATGAACCACGATTTGTTGTCTGCTTGGTTCGAGGCATAGTGAGGATTTGGGGAGTGAACAGATATTGATTAGCCAACCCTAGATTTCATGGGGAAGATGAGTAATCGTGCAAAGGAGCTAGGTTTTGTAGGTTTTGGAGCAAGAGATTGAGAGAAAAATAGTGAGAGAACTTCGGGTGATTGATATACCAAAGTTCAGGAGCCTGACGTTTAAGAAAAAATAGGGTTTTGTACGATAAATATTAAGTGGATCCATGACTTTAGGCGCCTAAAGATTTAGTTCGGTTGCTTGAAGAATTTTTGGAATGAATTTTAGCAGGTAGAGGCACTTCGGTCGCCTAAGGGTTAGACTTTAGTAGCCTGAAGTACCTTTAGGAGCCTGAACTTGCAGTTCGGTTGACCGATGTATCTAATTTTCTCAAGTCTCTTTTTCTTCTTGATTTGAATCCTACTTGTTTCCCTAGTATGTAAATTCCAAGTTCTCTTTTTAGAATTTCCTTATATAACTTTCTTATTTCTCTAAAGGAGAATGGCTTATCTTCTTTGACATCCTTGGTTAGGTATTTCATTTAGGTATCCATACTTTCTTGGGTCCGATAGGTTCACCAGAGATGTTTCTTTTACTCTTCATATTTGTTTAGTCTTCACACCCTTTCTTTTAAATGGATATTCAAACTTTATATGTCCCTTTTTATTTCATTGATAGCATATGGTTTTAGTGTAGGCATTAGAAGATATGCTAGCATAATCTTTGGATGCTTTTGAAAAATAACCCATGTAAAGATTCTTTTTCTTTTTATTTTCAACCCCATTAAATCCTATGCCTTCTTTGTTTAAGGTCATCCTTTGTGAACCTATCATTTTGTGAAAGTTTTCCTTTCCTTTTGTGAAGTTATAAATGAACTTTTCTTTATCTTCAATTTTATTTTTGAGATCATTTATCTCAATATCTTTCTTGTCATCAACCTTCTTTTGAGATTTCTCTCATTCTTGAGATAATTTTCTGATTTTATCCTCTAGTTTAGAAATATATATGTCTTTCTTATATTCCATAGAGGATAGGGATCGAAGATCTTGTTGGCCTTACAAGGCTTAAAACCTTGTTATCTTATTTTGATGCTAACAAACAAGTGAAATTTAATGTATTTGTGTGAGTAATGATATTTTAGGGCTCATATATGAGAAAGCAAAGGTCAAAGTGTTCAAGAGGATCAAATGAAGCTTAAAAGAGTCCAAGCACGGATTTATATTAAACCTTGAAGAATATGAAGACATGAATGAGTTGTTGAAAGCCAAGGAATATTAAAAGATCCAAAGAAAGGCAAAGTGATAAAGCTCAAAGAATATGAAAGCTTGAAGAAAAGATGGAAGCTTGAAGAAACAAAGCATGAAGACTGAAGAACCTAAAATGAGAAAAGTTTTAGAAGTTTTCATGTAAGTACTTTAATGTTTAAAATATCGTTTGAAATATTTTGAAGCTCTTAGGTTAACTTAGACCTAGATACTTTTTAAAATACCTAGAAATATTTTTATAAGGCTAAAAATTAGTTTAAAAGGGTTAGAATCATTTTTGGAATAAAAAGCACCAAAAAGGGTATTTCCAAATGCTATCAGTTTTTATATAGCCATATTCAGGTGCATTTTTCACTATCAAAATATCATTATTTTGAAACGTGATCAACACGAAAGTTGTAGTGTTTTCTCTTAGATTTCATTTGAAACCAATAACACCTAATTTGGAGTTATACAGAAAAATTTATGGTTAAAACATTGAAGTGGGGTCACTGCCGACAGAAGATCAAGACAGAATAGGCAGAGAGTTACAGCAGCAAGTTCATACGACTGAACTTGTAACTTCAGTCGACTGAACTTGTGACATCAGATGACTGAACCTTGATTTTAGTCAACTGACCCTGTATCCAGTTCTATTCTTTTTAAGGGGTTAACAAACTTCAGTCGACTGACCTCGACACTTCAGATGACTGAACACTGTTCAACGGGCAAAAATTTTAAAACTCTTGTTTTTAAAATATAGCCGTTTGAGCTTCTAATTTTCTAAAAACTTGGGAAACTCTCTAGGGAAACTTTTTCAACATGGAAACAAGTTTGAAAGCCTATAAATACATGGTTTTGCAAATCAAAACTCATCCAAGAATTGAAAAATCTGCTTATAAAGCTGAAAATATTCTTGTTCTTCAAAGCTCTCTTGTTCACTCATTGAAAAATTATTTTTCTAAGAATTCTGAAGTGCTGATCCTTCTTTCTCTAAGTTCCTACTGCTAATCCTCTTCTAAGAAGGATATTGGTGAATTCTACACTTGAGCTTCATTGTATTTCATATTGATATTTTACATTCAAAGTATATAGTGCTGAAATTGTACTAACTTGCTCTTTGAGAGAACATACTTATACGCAGATTATATCTTGTTTCTTGTAGTTCTTTGAAGATTCCAAGGGTTGTTTGGATCGTTGGCTAAGCGAGGACATATTTCTTAGAGAGGCGGGCTCTAGCCTATGTAAAGAGTGACCGAACGAGGGGATATCGTTTGGAGAAGGCGGGCTCTAGCCTTAACCAAGGAGTGTTGTAATTGGTATTATTCCACCCATCAACGGAACTAAAATAGTGAATCCTTTGGTGGTTTTCCAAAGGTGAGGATGTAGGCTGGGTATAAGCCAAACCTTGTAAAAATCTCCGTCTCATTCTCTCTTTCCCTTACTCTTTATTTTCAGCATATTTAAATTGTGTTGATGGTTTAAATTTGAAAATCATATAAATTACATATATTTGGAAATCAAACAAACTTAAGGTTTAATTTTGATTTGGGTTGCGGAAATCGAAGGGAGTACGTTGGTTACACCATATCTTGCGGAAACCTTATGGGAGTACGTTACTTGGTTAACATCCCAAAGATAAATTTACCAAGAGTTTATTTGAGTTCTAAATATTTGGAAAGAGTGATTTGATTCATCTATACAGGGCTTTACATCAGCAAGCATAAATTCTCATTCACTATAGGGCTTGGTTCAAATTTGGTAAATATAAACAAACAACCATCTTGAGTTGTTATATTACCAAAGTGCTGAATACTTTATATCTTAGTTTGGTTGTTTGTTGTTTAACTTGTACTTAGCAAATAAATTGCTTGTTTGGCTTGAAGATATTGTTTAATTGATTGGTTGTTTAATTGTGTTATTGATTGGATAAAGGAACTAAGTTCTCGATTGATTAAAGAATTAAACAAACAAGTCAAGAATTGGTTAAAAAAAATAAATGAAGTTTAAGGTATCTCAAAAAAATTAAAAGAAATTTTTAAAAGCCAATTCACCACTCCCCCCCCCCCCTCTTGGGAAGCTATTCCTAATTTCAGATCTTCTATCAACTTTTCATTCTTGCTTTCTAATATCTTGATTTTCAAGTCTCTTTTCTTTTCAGCAAGATTTTTAGCTTCTAATTCTTTTATTGCAGCTTCATACTTATTTTCTATTTTCTTGAGTTTTCAATCTTATCATTTTCAAAAATCTTAATTGATTCTAGCTCTTTCATCATTCCATCATTCTTGTTTTTTAATGATGTGTTTTATTTGGTTACTTTGATTAGCATCTTATGTACTTTGAATAAATAAATTTGAAGTTCTTTATAAGATGGTATGCTCTCATTATTTGATTCATCACTACTATAACCGTTTACCGATTTGGATGAGGAGTTTCCCTCATCGTCCCATGTCATAAAGCAAGAGTAAGCAACCTCTTGGTTACTTAATTCACATTCCGAACTACTTGTACTATTCCAAGTAGTGGCTTACATGGCCTTTTTGTTTTGTTTCTTAGACTCCTTCTTAAGCAGTGAGCATTCTGGTTTTATATGTTCAACTTTATTGCAATTATAACATGTAGGAGTTTTATTTTTAGATTTCTTTTTGCTAATTTCTTCTTCTTCTTCTTCTTCTTCTTCTTCTTCTTCTTCTTCTTCATCTGATTCAAATTTAGATTTTCTTTTGAATTTTTTTACTTTTTAGTATCTTTTCAAGTTTCTTAGATATGATGGTTAGTTCATCTTCATCCATCTCTTCTTCACTACTAGAGTTTTCTTTTGAAGTTTTGAAGGCTATAAATTCTTGGGCTTTGGTCTTTCCACTCCTTTCATTCATTGACATTTTATATGTGAGTAGAAAACCTATTAGCTCATCTAAGGAGATGTTTTTCAAATTTCTTCCTTTCGTTATGGCAGTGGCTTTTGGTTCCCATATAGGTGGCAGCCTTTTAAGAATTTTCCTTATCATCTCATAGGTAGTGTAGGTTTTTCCTAAGGCATTTAGGGAATTTATTATGTGAGTGAACCTAGTGAACATATTAGTTATAGATTCATCCGCATTTATCCTAAAAGCTTCATATTCGCTTGTAAGCATATCAATTTTATTATCCCTAACATCTATAGTGCCTTCGTAAGTTACTTCTAGTTTGTCCCATATTTATTTGGCTGATTTGTAAGCCATTACTCTATTAAATTCATTTATATCAAGAGCTCAATATAAAGCATTCATAGCACTAGAATTAACTTGTAGCATCTTATGATCTATTTCAGTCATGTATAATTTAAACCACAAAAGATAGGAGGCCTAGTTGAGGATTGTCCCTCTCCAAAGGGAGCTACACCTTTGTGAGCCATTAAGATCTTTTTATAGCTACTAATTACGATTTTTTATAACCCCTCTCTGATATCAATTGAAAACTAAGATGTAGTCCCAAGAGGGGGGGTGAATTGTGTTGACTCTATGAGTCTAATCCGGTTTTGATAATGAAAAATCACTTGGTATTTGATCTGTACATTGAGATTGTGAACAGGAACAATATAAAGCATGCACGGAAGGATAACAAGTCATGGAAGCCATACAGAACAAAGCATACATATATATTGGCATGAAGATACAAGCACCAAGTTCAAGAGCATCATGGGAATGGGTACTTAAAATTCATGTATTTACATTTTCATATGATTCAATTTGAGGCTCAAATCATAAACTAGAATGACCTTAGGACTCATGCATTTCATGAACATCATTAGGAGACATTCATGGACTTAAAAAATATTTCTAAAACCCCAGAGAATATTTTTATAAAAGAGCCAAGAAAGAGAGGAAAGCAGTTTTTCAAAGTATAAAGAAAAAATTTAGGAAATAGGAACTTCAGATGACCGAACTCAGTGGTCAGTCGTCTGAAGTCCCACTTCAGAAGACCGAAGTAAACCTCAGTCGTATGAAGAATTTTTTCAGAAGACCAAAGATTGAGTTCAGTCGCTTGAAGAATTTAAGATGAAACACAAAACCTAGTAGAAGCACCTCACAAGACTGAACTCAGACTTCAATCTTCTGAACCCGACACTTTAGTCGTCTGACTGTGTGTCTAGAATGATTTTTTGAAACTTTAAGGAACTTCAGTCATCTAGGCCTTTGACCTCAGTCGTCTGAACTTGTAGGAAAAGTTAAAAATCTAATTTTTAATGAGAAAACTCGCGAGATATTTCTTGATCCAACAGTTAAGATCCATTCTAAGGGTAAGACACTTATATGTTGAACATCTAAACTCAAGTACGTTAGCTAAGATCAACAATAAGAGAAGAGAACATCTTTTGGAAAGAGAATTGAGAAACTTGAGCATATAGCTATATGATTGCCTGCACTCCGACTTATACTCATCAAGCTTGGGCAAATCAACTCGGAAAATCAAAGGGAATTCAGTTACACATCTTGAGTTCATCTTGGTATTGAGATTTAGTCAATCTGTTTATTATTTTCAAAAGTTTCTCATCTCATCATCTGTTATTGAATATTATTATTAGAGAGATCGATCTTGAGTTTTTTCAAATACATATAGAGAGTGTGTTTGACGAGTTCATTACTTGAGAAAGTTTTTCTTTGGGCATTGATTAAATCAAGTGTATCCTTAGTTAAAGACTTGATATCTTGGATACTTTAAAACCATTTGATTTAATATATTTAGAAGCTCATAACTATATATATATATATATATATATATATATATTGTATTAAGGGATATGTTTTTGAAAAACTTTATATTTAGTGTTTTGATCTTTAGAATACATATCTTATATATATTTATTAAGTTGCATATTATAAAGATCATATTGTGGTTGAAAACTTGAGAGAAATATTGTTTTAACAAAGTGTGTTTCAAATCTTTGCAATCTTCAAAGTCTATTTGTGTATTCAAAGATTTAACATAAGTTCTCCAAATCATTGACTTACATAAATATTTTTTGGAGATTTGATAAAAGGGATAGGTAGTGAATCATATTTTTTAGAGATTTGATAAAAGGGATAGGTAGTGAATCATACTCTTGCATATAACGATTATATCGTTTCATACATTCTGAGCTTCAAGTTTCATCATATGATTATGTATTAGGAATTTCAATTGTACTCACTAGCTTTTGTTAGAAGTAAGTTTGAGTGCTTTACAGATTTGATTGTAATCACGGTTCAGGTTGTGAACTAGGTTTGAGGAGAGAGTTGTATCTCTTGTAAGCAGTGGAGTAGGAGGAAGTTGTACCTCTTGTAAGCAGTGGATGTAAGGGAAGCACCATCCTAATTTAAGGAGAAAGGATTATAGTGGAATCTTTGAGTGGGGTTGGGTTGGCTGAAACTGATAAAAGCTGCTTTTGCATTCTCTCTTCCCTTATCTTTTTACTCTCTCCACTATATTTCATTAAGAGTATTGCATGTGTATGTTGAATAACTCTACATGCACTTAATTGGGTAAAAAGAACTCATTGACAAAATAAATTTAATTCAGTCTTAAATCCCTGCAAATGATTTGTTAAATATACAAATAGGGATTAAGTGGTAAATAGTTTCAAAGAATTTTAAAATACCTAATTCGCCCCCCTCTTGGGATTACACCTAAATCAACATTTGGTATCAGAGAGGGTTTATATGGACTTAATATTTCATTTGTAAAAAGATCACATGGCACACATTGGTGTAACTCCATTCAATGCGGGACACTCATCCACTAGACCACCAATTTCTATGGTGTAAATTACACCTATTGGAAACATAGGATGAACATATACCTATTAAACGTAGATTGGAAGGTATGGAAAATAGTTACTAAAGGAAACCATGTTCCTATGAAAGTAATTGATAAGGTAAATGTACCAAAAACTGAAGATGAATATACTAAAGAGGACTGGAAATCAGTACAAATCAATGCTACTTCAATGAACTTGTTTTTTTGTGCATTAGATGTAAATGAATTTAATAGGGGAATGGCATGTAACTTTGCTAAAGAAATTTGGGAAAAATTAGAAGTTACATATGAAGGCACTAAGGAAGTAAAAGATAGTAGGATAGACATGCTCACCAGTAAATATAAAGCAGTTAAGATGACCGCAGATGAATCTATTCAATCCATGTACACTAGATTCACATACATCACAAATTCTTTAAATGCTCTTGGAAAAACTTACTCTACTTATGAGTTGATCAGGAAAATACTCAGGGGATTACCTCCAGTTTGGGAAGTGAAAGCTACAACAATAGCAAAAGGGAGAAATCTTAAGGAGATGTCGGTTGACGAACTCATTGGATCGCTCATCACCTATGAGCTGGCAATAAATGAGAGGGAGAATGAGCAAAGCAAAGCAAAGAAAGCCACAGCGCTTAAGGCATCATCTCATGGCTTTAGTGGGGAAAGTGATTCAGAACCATATGACGACATGGCCTTACTAACAAAGAAGTTGCCTTACTAACAAAGAAGTTTGGAAAGTTCTTGAAGAAGAATAAGAAGTTCAACAAAAAATTCCAGAACTCAAAATCAAAAAGAGAAGAGTCAAGCATGAAGAAAAAGAAGGAAGATTCACCAGCATTCTACAACTACAGAGAGGTTGGACACATCAAGCCTGAGTGTCCTAAACTAGTGAAATCCTCAAAGAAAAAGAAGAAGGCACTAAAAGTCGGTTGGGATATGCACAGCACAAGTTGTTCAGAATTCGAATCCAGCGATGATGAGATTACCAATCTGTGTCTAATGGTACATGATGACCTTGAGATATGCTTAAGATCATCATCCTCAAAATACAGATGGTATATGGATAGCGGATGTTCATGTCACATGATCGGTGATAAAGCGAAGTTCACATCCATCACACCCAAGGATGAAGGATTTGTGACTTTTGGAGATAATGCTAAGGAAAGGATCATAGGTATAGGTAAAGTTGGTAATGATTTATCATTAATTATAAATGATGTTTCACAAGTTGATGGTTTAAAGTACAACTTATTGAGTATAAGTCAACTGTGTGATAAAGGTTACAAAGTGTCTTTTGAACATGATAAGTGCATTGTGGAACACAAAATTGATAATAAGATATTGTTCACTGTTAAGCATCATGAAAACGTATATACAACTAGTTTTGATAACTTAACCTCACAGAGTATGACATGTTTTTCTGCTATGAATGAAATTAGCTAGATTTGGCATAGGAGACTAGGACACACAAACATGGACTTAATATCTAAACTAGTTAAGGGAGACTTAGTTAAGGGACTGCCTAAGACAAAATTCATCAAAGATAAAATTTGTAAGGCTTGTCAACTAGGAAAACAAGCAAGAACGAGCATTAAGAAGAAGAAAGAAATATCCACTTCTAGGCCACTTCAAATCTACACTTAGACTTATTTGGCCCAAACCAAATTCAGAGTTTAGGAGGAAAATCATACGTATTTTTCATAGTTGATGATGTTTCCAGATATACATGGGTATTATTCTTAGGTCACAAAGATGAAGCATGTGAACAATTCATAAACCTATGCATGCAAGAAAATCCAAAATGTAAAGGGGTATACTGTCACTAAAATCCGAAGTGATAGGGGTAGAGAATTTAAAAATCAATGCATGGAAGACAGCTGCAATTCATTAGGAATAGCTCATAACTTTTCAGCCCCTAGAACACCAAAAAAAAAAAATGGTGTAGTTGAAAGGAAGAATAGGTATATACAAGAAATGGCCAGAACTATACTTAACGAACATAAATTACCTAAGTATTTCTGGGCTGAGCCAGTGAATACCGCCTGCTATGTTCTAAATAGAGTCTTGATTAGTCCATCACTTAATAAGACTTCGTATGAGTTATGGAATGGCCATAGACCAAACATATCATATTTTCATGTCTTTGGCTATAAATGTTTTGTGCTTAGAGACAATGAACATTTAGGAAAATTTGATGTGAAATCAAATGAAGGTATCTTCCTAGGGTATGTCTTAGATAGTAAAGCCTATAGAGTATATAACAAATGAACATTGATGGTTATAGAATCTATTCATGTAGTGTTCGATGAGTCAAATCCCTTCTCCAAAAGAACTAATAAAGATGAAATTGAGATAAACAAGGAATTTGAAAAAATATCCCTTGAGAATGATTCAGAAAAGAAAAATGAAATTAAGGAACCCTCCACTAAAACTAATCAAATTGAAAATGAGGTTAATGAACCACCTAGAGAATGGAAATACATAAAGAATCATCCCATTGATCAAATAATAGGTGAACCACTGCGTGGAGTAGCCACACGATCCTCACTTAGGAATATGATGAACCATTTTGCCTTTCTATCTCAAGAAGAACCTAGGAATGTGAGTGAAGCAATTGAGGATGAATCATGGGTGTTTTCCATGCAAGAAGAGTTAAACTAGTTTGAGAGAAACAAAGTATGGATATTAGTTCCTAGACCTGAGGATAATACAATCATTGGAACAAAATGGATATATAAGAATAAGAAAGATGAACATGGGATAGTTATGAGACGAAGGCAATACTAGTAGCTCAGGGATATAACCAGGAAGAAGGAATTCATTTTGAAGAAACCTTTGCACCTGTAGCTAGAATGAAAGCCATTTGAATGCTTTTAGCCTATGTATCTTTTAAGGATTTCAAGTTATATCAAATGGACATCAAAAGCGCATTTTTAAATGGCTACGTAAGTGAAGAAGTATATGTAGAACAACCCTAGGTTTTGAAAACCATAAGAATCCAGATCATGTGAATAGACTAACAAAGGCCTTGTACGGTTTAAAGCAAGCTCCTAGAGCTTGGTATGAATGGCTAAGCGATTTTCTACTAGAAAATGGATTTATCAAAGGAAAGATAGATACAACTCTATTCATAAAGTTTAAGAAAGATAACATTCTCCTAGTGCAAGTATATGTAGATGATATCATATTTGGCGCTACAAATAAAGAATTGTGTCATGAATTTGCTAGTACTATGCAAAATGAATTTGAGATGAGCATGATGGGTGAACTAAATTTCTTCCTAGGACTTCAGATCAAACAAGCCAAACATTGAATATTTATAAATCAATCGAAGTACATTAGAGATCGGCTTAAAAATTTTAATATGGAAGATGGAAAAATACTAGGTACACCTATGAGCGCTTCATTGAAATTAGACAAAAATAAACAAGGTATACCAGTAGATGTCAAGCTTTATCGTGGAATGATTAGTAGCTTATTATATCTGACTGCCAGTAGACCTAATATAATGTTTAGCGTATGTTTGTGCGCAAAATTTTAGGCGGCACCAAAAGAGTCACATTTTTTAGCTATCAAATGAATACTTAGATACCTTATAGGAACCGTTGAACTTGGGTTATGGTATCCTAAGTATTCATCTTTTGAGATTATCAGCTATTCAGATGCTGATTTTGCTAGTAGCAAAGTGAATAGGAAGAGCATGAGTGGTACTTGTCATTTCTTAGGACATTCGTTAGTTTCTTGGTTTTCCAAGAAGCAAAATTTAGTTGTTCTTTCCACAGTTGAGGCAGAATACATAGCGGCAGGTAGTTGTTGTGCTCAAACGCTATACATGAAGCAACAACCGACGGATTTTTGATTAAGCTATGAAACAATTCCTATAAGATGTGACAATACAAGTGTAATAAATATCTTAAAGAATCTCATATTACATTCACGAACTGTGCCTATAGAAATACGACATCACTTTCTTCGTGATCATGTGCAAAAAAGAGATGTGACACTTGAGTTCATATGCACGGATGAACAATAGGCAGACATATTCACGAAACCACTTGCGGAGGATAGGTTTATCCAAATTAGGCGTGAATTAGGCCTGATGCATAGTCGAGAGGTTTCCTAGAATTATATTAGATAACATAATTCAGGGAGAGCAACGTCACTTAACATTCACAATTTGTTAAAAAAAATCTCATAATCAGCTTATTTATTCTCATTCGGTATTGCATTTTTAAGATGTAAACATTTGCTATCACATTAATTAACATTTTGTCTCCTCACATAATCTTTGACATTTGGCACACTGTGTATGTTCACAATGCAATTTATATTCCACAACATAGATTTGTGCATTAGCAAGGGGGATGGTTGATGTCAAAAGGGGGAGAAGTAAATTTTTTTTTCAAATATGATGGTTAAATAAGTTCAACACTTTAAGACTTAAAAGGGGAGAAAAATATAAGACTATGTCCACTCATGTATTAATATTATACACCTTTTTGTTGAAGTCAAAAGGGGGAGAAGAATCAGGATTTAGGCAAAAATGGCAAAAATGGGCAAAAATGGTTGACAACACTAATTGTGTAAAGGGGGAGAAGAATCAGGTTATAAGAATCAGGCTATGGCAAAACTGATTGTGTAAAGGGGAAAAAAGCAGGCTATAGGAGAAGAATCAGGCTAAACAACCTATGTATGAACATAAGCATATTTCATTTGGAATCAAGCTAAACAACTTGTATATGAACACGATCATATTTCATTTAGCATGAGCATATTTAACTTACTGAATGTTTGATGCATTATTTGAGGGAGAGCCTTGTTAGGCGTAACCTATTTTTATTCTATATTTTTTCTCATGTATTTGTCATCATCAAAAAGGAGGAGATTGTTGACTCTATGAGTCCATTCCTATTTTGATAATGACAAATCACTTGGTATTTGATTTGTGCATTGAGATTGTGAACAAGAACTATATTAAGCATGCATGGAAGGATAACAAGTCATGGAAGCCATGAAGAGTAAAGTATACACAACTTGGCAAATCCATGGAACTCAAAGAGTACAAGAATGAAGATACAAGCACCAAGTTCAAGAGTGTCATGGGAATGGGTACTTAGAACTCATGTATTTACATTTTCATATGATTTAATTTAAGGCTCAAATTATAATCTAGAATGACCTTAGGACTCATGCATTTCATGAACATCATTAAGGGACTTTCACGGAGTTAGAAATATTTTTAAAACCCCAGAAAATATTTTTATAAAAGAGTCAAGAAATAGAGCAAAGCAATTTTTCAAAGTATAAAGAAAAAATTCAGGATTTGGGAACTTTAGTAGACTGAATTCAACAGTCAGTCGCTTGAAGTTGCCACTTCAGAAGATCAAAGATAACCTTAGTTGACTGAAGAATTTCTTCAGAAGACCGAAAATTAAGTTCAATCATCTAAAGAATTAATGGTGAAACACAAAACCTGGTAGAAGAACCTCAGAAGACTGAACTCAAACTTCAGTCGTCTGAACCCGACACTTTAGTTGTCTAAACCCCAAACTTCAGTCATCTGACCCTGTATCTAAGTTATTTTTTGAAACTTTAAGGAACTTCAGTCGTCTGGCCCTTTGACCTCAATCGTCTAAATTTTCGAGAAAACTTAAAAGTCTAATTTTTAATAAGAGGACTCGCAAGATATTTGATCCAACAATTGAGATCTATTCTAAGGGCAAGATACCTATATATTGAACATATAAACCCTAGTACGTTAGCTAAGATCAATGAGAAGGTAAGAGAACATCTTTTTGAAAGAGAATTGAGAAACTTGAGCATATAGCTATACGATTGCCTGCACTCCAACTTATACTCATCAAGCTTGGGCAAATCAACTCAGAAAATCAAAGGGAATTCAGTTACACATCTTGAGTTCATCTTGGTATTAAGGTTTAGTCAATCCACTTATTATTTTCAGGATTTTCTCATCTTATCATCTATTATTGAATATTATTATTAGAGAGATCGATCTTGAGTTTTTTCGTATACATATAGGGAGTGTTTTTAACGAGTTCATTACTTGAGAAAATTTATCTTTGGGCATTGATTAAATCAAGTGTGACCTTAGTTAAAGACTTGATATTTTGGATACTTTAAAACCATTTGATTTAATATCCTTAGAAGCTTATAACTATTGTATTGAGGGATATTTTTTTGAAAAACTTTATATTCATTGTTTTGATCTTTAGAATACATATCATATATATATTTATTAAGTTGCATATTATAAAGATCATATTGTGGTTGAAAACTTGAGAGAAATATTGTTTTGACAAAGATTGCTTCAAATCTTTGCAATCCTCAAAGTTGTTTGTGTATTCAAAGATTTAACCTAAGTTCTCCAAAGCATTGACTTACATAAATATTTTTTGGAGATTTGATAAAAGGGATAGTTAGTGAATTATACTCTTGCATATAACGATTATATCGTTTCATACATTCTGAGCTTCAAGTTTCATCATATGATTATGTATTAGGAATTTCAATTGTACTCACTAGCTTTTGTTAAAAGCAACTTTAAGTGTTTTACAGATTTGATTATAATCACGGATCGGGTTGTGAACTAGGTTTGAGGAGAGAGTTGTATCTCTTGTAAGCAGTGGAGTAGGAGGAAGTTGTACCTCTTGTAAGCAGCGGATGTAAGGGAAGCTCCGTCCCAATTTAAGGAGCAAGGATTATAGTTGAATCCTTAAGTGGGTTGCTCAAGGCGAGGACGTAGACCGGGTTGGCTGAACCTTGTAAAAACTGCGTCTGCATTCTCTCTTCCCTTATCTCTTTACTTTCTACACTATATTTCATTAAGCGTATTGCATGTGTATGTGGAATAACTCTACATGCACTTAATTGGGTAAAAAGAACTCATTGAAAAAACAAATTTAATTCAGTCTTAAATCCCCGCAATTGATTTGTTAAATATACAAATAGGGATTAAATGGTAAATAGTTTCAAAGAAATTTAAAATACCCAATTCACCCCCCCCCCTTTTGGGATTACACCTAAATCAACAACTTCTTTTTAATATTTGGAGTATACTTGTGATTTTTGCGAGTGCACTGTGATTGAGAATATTATTTTGACACAAATATCTTATCACTTACACTCTCACATAGTGATTGCATTATTGGTATTAATTTGAGAGTACACACTAAGGCTACACTGAGCTTATCATATCTTTTCATTTGGTAGTGTGTTGATTATATTGGTACATATCAACTTATGTAAGAAGCATTTCCATGTACGCAAAAATTGTATTTCAAATCTATTGTATTCCTGGCATGGGCCTGAAGAGGGAGACTAGCCTTGGTAAAATAGTCCCAAACTGGCTTAGACCTGGTTAGGAAAGCTAGGTGCGCCATCCTAATAAGGCGTGTTGGTTGAGGTCAACCCCTTGAATTGACCTGGTTATAATAGGTGTCGCTCCACCTGTTAAGTGAGTTTTAGTGGAATCCTCGGGCTTGCGAGCTAGAGGCGAGAACGTAGGCACAGTTGGATGAACCCCGATAGTATATCGTGCGTGCATTTTATTTTTTTTTGTAATTTATTTATTGCACATGTATGTTATATTGTGAATGTCACACATTACTTAATTTTCGAACAATATATTTATTTGTGCATTTGGAACTGTATAGACAGACCCTAGGTTGTGAAAATACTGCTGTTAGATTAACTAAACCTAGCAATAAATTTTAATATTCCAATTTAGCCCCCCTCTTGGGAATATACCAAAGCTAACAAAAGGTGCACTTGGTTTTCTTAACCGGGTCTAAACCATCTGGTGCACGTTACAGGCCAGTGCAATCCTCTTCCGACCACATGTCGGGAATACAACTAATAATCAAATACTTTTTGTGTACAATATAAATGCTTCTATACCAAGCAGATGTGTACACCAATAAGCACAATATAATCAATGCACTTACAAATGATAAGAATTTATGCTCAAGTGAGATATGTCAAGTTATATTTCAACTCTCAAGAATGTGTGTATATATATGTGAGAGTGAGACCTTTGATTCAATATAGTACATTCAAGAATGTGTGTACATATATGTGAGAGTGAGACCTTTGATTCAATATAGTATATTCAATAAATGAATAATCAAAGAAACTTAGAAACCATAATCAAATATCTCAAAAATATTTTATCAAATATTAAGCACCACTGATATTTAGGGTTTAAACTTGCAAAAACTTTTATCAAAAATAAGGTGCAAGCTTTAGAGTCTTGCAATGAGAATGCCAAGCCTCTGAAGCAAAGATGAGATTTTCCCAAATCAATATTTATCAATATGAAATACTATGGGAAAAATCACAAAAGCTAACTCTCAAAAAGGTTTTTCAAATATGTATAGTTATGTGAGAGGATATGCCAAACAATGAAGAACAAACTCTCTTCAAATTGCAATTGATTTGCCAGAAGAGGAGTATGAAATGAAGAGTCTCTTCTTTTAAAAAATTAATCAAGCAAGAAAGAGTATAAAAGAGTATGTATAATATGCTTGAAAATTGATAGAATGTAAGCAACAAGAGTATAAAAAATTTAGAGAGAAATTTGCTTAATCAGGTTACTAATCTCACTTTATCTGGACAAATAAAGGAGTACATATAGTTTTTCCACAAAATATAACCATTGGGGACATAAAAGAAAATTTGGAAAATTTTAATTAATTTTTAACCCTGATTACTGCAATAAGAATTAATCAACCCAAGAGGATCGGTCAACCTAAACTCGGAAAGCAAAAATAATATTTTCAGGCATGGCTCGGTTGACCAAGGATCGGGTAAGTCGACCTAACTGAAGGCGATCTGGAACCCTTTGTGGGTTTGCTCAACCATGATAAAGGGATGGTCTGCCATCAACTAGGTTTGGTCGGCTGTGGTAGTTTTGAGCTAAATGATCGGTCGGCTGAGGAAGGTAATGTGAAGGTCAGTTGACCATGGACACCTAATTCAAAAATGGGTCAATTGGCTGAGCTATGTTCAAGGTTTTGACTTTGGTCTGCCAGAGGGGTCATTCGACCATCGTGTTTTAAATGGTCAAGGTTCGGTCGATCGAGGGTCTTTGAAAGTGCAAGTTTTGTCCTATTTTTGTCCTTGAACTTATTCAACTATGTGTGAATAAGTTTATAGCATTTTGTACCAAAAGGTTTTGGGTCCTAATGGTCAGTCTATGTCTTCTTCTTTCGCTCTTTAATTCATCGTGGAACACACCAAGTTGTACGAGCTTTAAGTCCTGTCTTGGCTTCCACTTCTCCTAATCCTTATGTGTGTGTTGAAATATGAACTTGTGCACTAAATATACACATAAGATACTTGTGTTTTGTCAACATCAAAATAGGGATCGGACTCAAAAAGTCAACAATCTCCCTCTTTTTGATGATGACAAACACTCGAGAGAAAAATGGGAAAAGCTTGAAAAGGCTCCCCCTTACAATATGCATAATTTAAAATAATCAAAATAGTTCAGGCATATTCACGAAAGAAGACATAAAAAAAATGCATTTTGTTTTATTAGCAAAACACAAATACATGATGCATGCAGTAAGGCTTATATATTTACCAATTTGCACTCCCTCTTCCCCTTTTGGCAGCAGCAAAAGGGTTAAGTTAAGAAAAATATTTGATCATTTTAAAAGAAGACTTAGCTTAAAAATAGCATTCCCCCATTTTTAAATAACTTTCATTTTGTTTTAAAAAAAATTCTCCCCTTTTTTGATTAAAAAATGGGCATAAAAAACATAAAAACATTTTGGGCATAAAAAAAAATGTAACTATTTGAAGAGTAGAATAATTAAGAGCATGAAAACAGCATAACTGGTCATTTAAATTTAAATTGACATGACAAACATAGTCAGAAAAAAATAATCCTCAAACTATTGTAGTTTGAGCAATACATAAGTCCTATAAAAAAAAAAAAAAAGAGTTCAAAACATGCGGCATATGATAGCAAAGAGTAGGTTTGAGCATAAATTCAGTTTTGCTAGTTCGAATGTATTTTCATGTGTAATCACTGAACCAGTTATGCAATTCAAACAAAAACAAATAAATAAATAAGAAGTTCGGAGATAAAGAATTTTAGTTTTGAAAATATATCTTGCCATAAAAGATAAAATAAAAAAAAAATTCCCCCTTTTGATATTATTTAAAAGACTTGGGGTGTGCTTGCTAAAAAACAAAGTTTAAAGAGCATGCAACCACAATTCTTCTAGTAGTCATTTCAGCACATAACACAATATAACCAATACAATACAACCATATAGATCCTAAGAGTATAACAATTTAAAATCAAGATCATACAGAAAATACTGAGGACTTGTGGCAAAAGAATATAATTTTATTTAAGGATTTTCAATAAAATCATCACTACTAAGCACATGCCACACTAAAATAAAACACATATCAAAGCTAAAGATATTGGTGAGCATAACAAGATGGAGATTTTAAGTTTAGATGCTACCCCTTTCGATTTGAATCCTAACTTTGATGAGATGAGTTGCTTATACTATTCAAGAATTAATTTCATTTTGAGTGTGAACTAGTATAAGCGGTCGTTCTGAAACTCTCTACCCAACTATACTGAATATTTATCAACTATATTTAACACGATCAGTATAGTTATCCCTATAGGTAAAAAAATGCATCAAAAATAGACATTAAGGCATTGCAATAGCGCTCATAACTTAGAGAACAATCCTCAGGGTCCTTAGAAAAGCCTCAATATACAAAAAGTGAAGTGATGCATTTAAGTCTTTTATGCTCTTTTCCTAAGGATGGAGCTCAGCTGTGACGCCCCGATTTTTCGTACCATTTTTTTTTCAATATAAATGAAACATATTAATCGCATATCAGCCACGTCAAAATCTTTAATACCGAATCAACATAACCCGACCCGTAGTGGGACACTGGGTAAACAGACATTTTCATACAACAACCCTATCAGCGGAAGTCAATATATACATAACACAACGAATACACATACCAGAATACTAAACCATCCATATATACATGTCTAACACCTCTCCAAAAATAATAAAACTCTAGGGGAATACACATCCTTAGTTCATACACTCACCCTATATATCAGGGTAGCAGCTCCCCTCTATCTTGGAGCTCTTACACCTGATCTTTCTCAGTTTCTTGAAATATTTAAATTATTGGGTGAGACACATCTTAGTAAGACGGAATAAATTATTTACAGTGTGTGGCAGTATAAGTTTCATTATATCATAACACATATTCATTTCAGTGATAACACCATCTGAGAAAAATATACCAATTCCACATTTATAATCATACAAATATACAACACAAGCTTTTAAAAGCTTTAATTCCATCACCACATTCACTCACATGCAACCCATGTTTACTAGCGAAGTTCTCGAGAATAAGGAAGATTACCCGCTCATACAAGTAGCTTCCCTCTGCCCTAATACAGTTTGTATTCTTACCCGATTAACTTGGGTTCGGCTACAACTAATAGATATCAGGGCACTCACCTTACCCAGTAAGCCCTCAAGAGGAGAGTTTAATTCGATTTAATTAATTATGTTTTAAGCTCACGCTCTTTCATTGCCAAACTACATCTCACTATCCATCCCATGAGTATCCTCAGCAATTAGTACATCTGCGTTGGTAAGTCATGGCTGCCTTGAGGATA
Source organism: Malania oleifera (assembly GCF_029873635.1). Lineage (NCBI taxonomy): Eukaryota > Viridiplantae > Streptophyta > Magnoliopsida > Santalales > Ximeniaceae > Malania > Malania oleifera. The sequence continues at coordinate 30,084,709 of NC_080428.1, read as the reverse complement.
TTTCACCACGCCATGCTTCCCCCCATGGCCAAGGTTGTATGACCCGAAGGCTGGATCTAACTGCGGTTGGCTGACCTAATTAGATCAAAATATGGCCTACCATATACCCTGATTCAGACTCAGGGGGCAAAACAATTCTTCACACTAGCTCATTCGAACTATCACGCCACATGCTCCACAAGTCCGTGTGGTTGCACTTAATCACCACTAGCAATGGTACCATGCTCAATATCACAATCCATCCATCAGGATTTTCATTTCCACATCTCATCACATACATTTCTTAATCACATTCTAGTATTCACAATGCAATTTTTCACATTTCTAGTATTCTCAATTCAATATTCAAAATTCACATTCATATTGTAGTATTCACGTTGCAATATTCACATTGCTCATATTCATATTTCAATATCCATATTGTAGTATTCACATTGTAATATTCACATTCTCATATTCATATATCGGTATTCACATTTCATCATTTCAATGATTTTTCATCAATTCAATATTCATTTTATCTCATAATAACAAATACATATCTTCTTTCAAATTATTCAACATTTCTCAATAAAACATTTCCACATTTCATATTTCATCATTTCTCAGAAGGTACTTATCAGTATATATCACTTTTCATCATCTTTCACATTTCAAATCTCATATTTCAATACACATTTCATAACTTCATTGCTCTCGATATAACTCATTTAACTCAATTTCAAATACATTTAAGTATAAATCATATGCCACACAATTTTCATCCAATATTCATATCATAATAAATTTCAGGTAAAATATCATATTCTCATTTCTCATATTTCTCAACCAATAATTTTTAGAAAAGACTGCTATAATTTATTCCCCCTACCTAACTTACTGAAAGGTCCACTAACACCCTAAATCATATGTTCCTCAGCGTTCGTAGCTCAAAAGCTTGAAATTCATTTTTTCCCAAATTATTCAACGCAACCTCCACAATATTAACATTTAATATTCCCTAAGCTCTATATACTCCAAATTAACTTAAAAACTCTAAAATACCCCACTTATCTTGGTTTTGGGATGGTGCTCTGAAACCCCAAACTGAAAATCTGCTTCACCTAAGTTGCAGAGAATCTTCCCAAGAACCTCGTGGTGATTCCTGATCATCAATCCGGACTAAAATGAGGTCGGAATCAAAGAGAGAAGGAGAGGGGTTTTGTAGGGTTTTAGAGAGAAAAAGAGAAGAATTTTATTTGATTAATGAAATGAGGCTTGCAGGTTCCCTTGTAACGCCCACTGCAGAGAAAATCGTCGACGATTTTCTGCACTGTTTACAAAACCATCGATGGTTTGGGCTTTAACCCGTCCCTTTTTACTTTTTTACCAATTACTAACCCGTAGTAAAAAGAAAACCATCAACGATTTTCTGCTACCCTCACCAAACCGTCGACAGTTTGGGCTTCCCAATCCAAATTTTCCTCTTTTTTCTTATTTTTCTTATTATTATATTTTCTGTGTCTCTACATTCTCCCCTCCTTAAAATTTCATCCTCGAAATTTGCCATCTCTTACATTTCTCATTCTCAAGAAGAAACACCACCATTTTATTAATTACCCTCACTTATGGTAGAGGAATACCGTGGTTACGGTTCTAGAAGATTACAATAATCCAAACAAAACTCTACCTATCCTATACTATGCAAATCAAAATACATACCATAATCCTGGTTCCCACTGAACAGGTGTGGGTATCTCTGGCGCATCTGCTCCTCTAATTTCCAAGAAGCTTCCTCTACTACATAGTTATGCCAACGAACTTTTACTAGTGATATGCTTTTCGTACGCAGCTTCTGCTCTTTCTGATCCAAAATCTGCACTAGCACTACCTTATAAGACAAGGCATTACTAAGCTCCTGTGTCTTGTATCTAATCACATAGGAGGGATCTAGGACATATTTTCTCAACATGAAAATGTGAAATACGTCATGAATTCTAGATAAAATTGGTAGTAATGCCAACTTGTAGGCAATTGGACCCACTCTTTCAAGAATTTCGAATGGTCCAATATACCTAGGGCTTAGTTTACCCTTCCTCCCAAACCTCATAATTCCTTTTAGCGGTGCCACCCTTAAAAACATGTGATCCCAAGTGTCAAACTCTAATTCTCATTGGCGAGTATCTACATAACTCATCTGTCGATTCTGTGCTGTTTTGATCCTGTCTCTGATGAGTCTGACTTTATCCCGAATATGCTGTATCAGCTCTGACCCCAATATTTGTCCTCCCCCAATTTCATCCCACTATAATGGGGATCGACATCTCCTACCATATAATGCCTTAAATGGTGCTATCCCAATACTGGCCTGAAAGTTGTTATTATATGCAAACTCAATTAGTGGCATAAATTGTATCCATCTGCCTCCAAAGTCCAGCACACATGTACGTAGTATATCCTCCAATATCTATATCATCATCTCCATCTGCCCATCTATCTGAGGATGAAACATTGTGTTGAACAACAACTGAGAACCCATGGCTCCTTGCAAACTCCTTCGAAAATGGGATGTGAACCGTGGGTCTCGATCTAAAACTATGGACACTGGCACGCCATGCATTCTAACTATCTTCTGTATATACAACTTTGCCAGTCTATTTAAGGAGTAATTAACTCTAATAGGCAGAAAATGGGTAGTCTTCGTAAGTCGATCTACAACTACCCAAATGGCGTCCTATCCATGAAAAATCAGTGGTAATCCGATAACAAAATCCATTTCCACTCAAGGATGTAGAGTGGCTGCAATGATCCCGCCAGTCTCTGATGCTCAGTTGTCACCTGCTGGCATGTCAAACACTGTCCTACAAACTCGGCAATCTCTCTTTTCATACTGCTCCACCAAAAAGAGTCCCGAAGATCCCTATACATTTAGTGCTACCAAGATGTACCGTATATAGGGATTGGTGCGCTTCTTCCAATATAACATTCTTAATCTCAGGGTCAGAAGGTACACACAGCCTAGAATGGAACCTCAAGGCTCCATCATCTGAGATACTAAAATCTACCTCCCGACCATCCTGTACTTTCTCTATAAGCTCTACCAACTCTGTATCACTTCTCTGAGCAACTTTAATTCTTTACGGTAAAGTCAACTGCAAAACCAGATTGGCAATAAATGTCTGATGCTCACTCTTTACGAGTTCTATCCCAAGTCTCTCCAAATCCATCGGAAATAGATGTTGTATCGCCACTGTAGATGCTGATGCACCCATTGATTTTTTACTCAATGCATTAGCTACCATATTACCCTTTCCCGAGCGGTAACTGATGGTGCAATCGTAATCTTTTATTAGCTCCAACCATCTCCTCTACCTTATGTTCAATTCTTTCAACGTGAAAAAGTATTTTAAACTCTTATGATCAGTAAAAATTTCAAACCTACCCCCATAGAGAATGTCTCCAAATTTTCAGCACGTAAACCACCGCTACTAACTCCAAATCATGGGTAAGGTAATTCTTCTCATATTCTTTCAACTGTCGGGAGGCATATACTATCACTTTCCCCTGCTGCATCAGAACACAACCGAGTCATATATATGACGCATCACTTTAAATCATGAAACCCTCTTCACCTAAAGGAATCATCAACACTGGTGTAGTGATGAGCCGCTGCTTCGACTCCTAGAAGCTCTGCTCATATTCATCGGTCCACTCAAATTTCACACATTTCCTGATCAATCTCGTTAAAGGACCCGACAATTTAGAAAAACCATCAACAAATCTACGGTAGTACCAACCAATCCCAAGAAACTTCTTATTTCCTGCACATTCTTCGGTTGCACCCAATCTACTACCGCCTCAATCTTACTCGGATCTACTGAAATGCCACTCTTGGATAGCACGTGTTAATTCAGGTGTAATCCCAAGAGGGGGGGTGAATTGGGTATTTTTAAAAAACTTTTAATACTACTTACCACTTAATCCCTATTTATATATTTAACAAATCAATTGCAGGGATTTAAAACTAATTTAAATTATTATATCAATGAATTCTTTTCACTTAATTAATTGTTAAGTGCGTGTAGGGTTATTCAACATACACATGCAAGATAGATATTGAAATGCATTACCAAAAATAAAAGGAGTAAAGGAAGAGAGAAGGCAAACACAATTTTTATGAAGTTCAACTAACCCGGCCGACGTCCTCGCCTTGAGCAACCCACTTAAGGATTCCATTAAATCCCTGCTCCTTTAATCGGGATGGAGCTTCCCTTACATCTGCTGCTTACAAGAGGCACAGCTTCCCCCTCACTCGATTCACAACCCGAACCATGATTACAATATAGAATTTTAACTTTGCAAAACAACTCAAGATTTGCTTCTAACAAAGCTAGTGAGTACAGTTGAAATCCTAACATATATCCACATGATGAAACTTGAAGCTCAATATACAAGTAACGATACAATTGTCATATGAATGATATGCTTCAACCAATTTCACTTTTATCAAATCTCCCAAAATAATGATATAAGTAAACGCTTTGGAGAAATTAGGATTCTAGTTCAACTTCTTTAATGCACAAATATCAAATGTGATCTTACCAAAAGATTTGTCTTGAATATTATAACGATCAAAATCAATAAGTTTTCTTCCAAATATTCAACCACAATGTGATCTTTGTAATATGCATATATATATATATATATATATATATAAAATATGATTTCCAAAGATCAAATACCTAATATAATATTTTTTAGAAAATATCCCTCAATAATATATATATATATAGTTATGAACACTAAAGATATTTAATCAAGTGGTTTTGTAATATCGAAAATATCAAGTCTTTAACTGAAAACACACTTGAATCAAAACCGTTTAACCAATGGCGAAAACCTTTCTCAAATAGTGATATTGTCAAAAAAATTTAATATAAGCACACTCAAGATCAATCTTTCAACTAATATTCAATAATGGATTTTGGGATGAAAAGCTCTTTGAAAATAAATAATAATAGGCAAATTGATTTACTAAACCTCGATACCAAAATGAAAGAACAACGATTGCTAGATTGCCTTTTGAAGATCAAGATAGCCTTAACTCAGATTTGACGTATAAACTTTGAAATCCAAAGCAAAAACTTCAGCAGTGTGTTCAAAATTCTCCCAAGTTGTGCTAAACGTAAAATATGCTCAATCGTATGTCAAGGTTGGTTCTCTTTTCACTTCTTAGGGGCACAAGGGTTTAGATGTTGATTATATAGGTAACCTTGCCCTTTGGATGATTTCCAACCATTGGATCAGCTTGATGAAGAAATAACTCGCATGTTCTCTCATTAAAAAGTCAAATTTTTAATCTTCTCGTAAGTTCAGACGACTAAGGGTTAGAGCTCAGACGAATGAAGTTCCTTAGAGTTTCAAAAAAATTATCCTCGAGACAGGGCTAGACAATTGAAGTTGGGGTTTAGACTTCTGAAGTTGAAGGTTCAGATGACTGAAGTCAAGGTTTAGTCTTCTGATGTGCTTCTACCTGTTTCTGTGTTTCTTCACTAATTCTTCAGACGACTGAACTTAATCTTCGGTCTTCTGAAGTTGACACTTCAGACGACTGAGCAGGGAGTTCCGTCTTCTAAAGAGTGCATTTTCTAGATTTTTCTTTTTAGTTTCAAAAATCTGTTTTTCTCTCTTTCTTGGCTCTTTTATAAAATATTTTTTGGGCTTTCAAAAACAATCTCTAAGTCTATAAATATCCCCTAAAGATGTTCATGAGATGCATGAGTCCTAAAGTCATTCTAGGGTATATTTTGAGCCTCAAATTAGATCATATGAAATATGTAAATACATTCAGTTCTAAATACCCATTCCCATGATGATCTTGAACTTACCGCTTGCATCTTCATTCTTCAACTCATTTAGTTCCATGGATTTTTCCAAGATGTATATTCTTTAATCTTCATGGCTTCCATGACTTGCTAGCCTTCCGTGCATGCTAAATATTGTTCCTATTCACAATCTTAATGCACAGATCAAATACCAAATGATTTGTCATTATCAAAACCGGATTGGACTCATAGAGTCAACAATCTCCCCATTTTTTATGATGACAAATACACGAGCAAAAATATAAAATGGGTTATGCCTAACAAGGCTCCCCCTCAAATAATGCATCAAATATTCAGCAAGTGAAATATGCTTATGTCAAATAAAATATGCTCATGCTCATACACAATTAGTTTTTCCAACCATTTTTGCCCATTTTTGCTATAGCCTGATTCTTCTCCCCCTTTTGACATCAACAAAAAGGTGTATAATAATACATGAGTGAACATAACCTGATATTCTTCTCCCCTTTTAAATCTTAAAGTTTCAAACTCATTCGACCATTAGATATTTTAAAAATTGTACTATGAAATGTGTCTCTCTATGTTAATTCAATTTACTCCTTCCCCTTGCTAGTGCAGAAAGTTGTGTTGTTAAATGTAAATTGCAATGTGAACATACACATTTGTGTCAAATGTCATAGACATGAATAAGAAAACACAATTACTAAAGTTCAATGATTATGTGAGGATTAACATGTGTAAGATAATATGCACTTATCATTATATGAGTTTAATACCAAACGTGAACACATGTGATACCAAATGGGAACAAATAAGCCAAATATGAAATTTTTAACCAATTGTGTCCTCTAATATAATTCTAGGCAACCTCTCGACTATGCATCAGACCTAATTCTTGCCTAATTTGGATAAACCAATCCTCCACAAGTGGTTTCGTGAATATGTCTGCCCATTGTTCATCCGTGCATACAAACTCAAGTGTCACATCTCCTTTTTGCACATGATCACGAAGAAAGTGATGTCTTATTTCTGTATGTTTAGTTCGTGAATGTAATATGAGATTCTTTGAGATGTTTATTGCACTGGTATTGTCGCATCTTATAGGAATTGTATCATAAATTAATCCAAAATCCATCAGTTGTTGCTTCATGTATAGTGTTTGAGCACAACAACTTCCTATCGCTACGTATTCTGCCTCAGCTATGGAAAGAGCAACTGAATTCTGCTTCTTGGAAAACCAAGAGACTAACGAATGTCCTAAGAAATAACATGTACCACTCGTGCTCTTCCTATCCACTTTGCTACCAACAAAATTAGCATCTGAATAGCTAATAATCTCAAAAGATGTATACTTAGGATACCATAACCCAAGTTCCAGGTTCCTATCAGGTATCTAAATATTTGTTTGACAGCTAACAAATGTTACTCTTTTGGGGCTGTTTGAAATCTTGCGCACAAACATACACTAAACATTATGTCAGGTCTGCTGGCAGTCAGATAAAGTAAACTACCGATCATTCCACGATAGAGCTCGACATCTACTGGTATACCTTATTCATTTTTGTCTAATTTCAAAGAAGATCTCATAGGTGTTCCTAGTATTTTTCCATCTTCCATATTAAACTTTTTGAGCAGATCTCTAATATACTTTGGCTGATTTATAAAGATTCCATGTTTCTCTTGTTTGATCTGAAGTCCTAAGAAGAAATTTAGTTCACCCATCATGCTCATCTCAAATTTATTTTGCATGGTACTAGCAAACTCATTGCACAAGTCTTTATTTTTGGCTCCAAATATGATATCATCTACATATACTTGAACTAGGAGCAAGTCATCTTTCTTAAACTTTATGAAAAGTGTAGTGTCTATCCTTCCTCTGATAAATCCATTGTCTAGTAGAAAGCCACTAAGTCTCTCATACCAAGCTCTAGGAGCTTGCTTGAAACCGTACAAGGCTTTTGTTAGTCTATAAATGTGATTTGGATTCTCATGGTTTCCAAAGCCTAGGGGTTGTTCTACATATACCTTTTCACTTATGTAGCCATTTAAAAATGTGATTTTGACATCCATTTGATATAGTTTGAAATCCTTAAAAGCAACATAGGCTAAAAGTGTTCGAATGGCTTCCATTCTAGCTACAGGTACAAAGGTTTCTTCAAAATCCATTCCTTCTTCCTAGTTATATCCCTGAGCTACTAGTCTAGCCTTATTTCTAACAACTATCTCATGTTCATATTTCTTGTTCTTATATATCCATTTTGTTCCAATAATTGTCTTATCTTCAGGTCTCGGAACTAATGTCCATACTTTGTTTCTGTCAAACTGGTTTAACTCTTCTTGCATGGACAACACCCACGATTCATCCTCAATTGCTTCACTCACATTCCTAGTTTCTTCTTGAGATAGAAAGGCAAAATGACTCATTATATTCCTAAGTGAGGATCGAGTGGCTACTCCATGTAATGGTTCACCTATTATTTGATCAATGGGATGATTCTTTACGTACTTCCATTCTCTATGTAGTTCATTAACATCATTTTCAATTTGATTAGTTTCAACGGATGGTCCCTTAATTTCATTTTTCTTTCCTGAATCATCTTTAATGGACAGTTTTTCAAATTCCTTATTTATCTCAATTTCATCTTCATCGGTCCTCTTAAAGAAGGGATTTGACTCATCGAACACTACATGAATGGATTCTATAACGATAAATGTTCATTTATTGTAAACTCTATAGGTTTTACTATCTAAGCCATACCCTAGGAAAATACCTTCATCTAATTTCACATCAAACTTTCCTAAATGTTCATTATCTCTAAGCACAAAACATTTATAGCCAAAGACATGAACAAATGATATGTTTGGTCTATGGTCATTCCATAATTCGTACGGAGTCTTATTTAGAGATGGTCTAATGAAAACTCTATTTAGAACATAGCAGGCGGTATTTACTGCCTCAGCCCAGAAGTACTTAGGTAGTTTATGTTCATTAAGCATAGTTCTGGTCATTTCTTGTATAGACCTATTCTTCCTTTCAACTACACCATTCTGCTGTGGTGTTCTAGGAGCCTAAAAATTATGAGTTATTCCTAATGAATTGCAGTAGTCTTCCATGCTTTGATTTTTAAATTCTCTACCCCTATCACTTCGGATTTTAGTAACATTATAACTCTTTTCATTTTGAATTTTCTTACACAGATTTATGAATTGTTCACACGCTTCATCTTTGTGACCTAAAAAGAGTACCCATGAATATCTTGTATAATCATCAACTATGACAAATGCATATGATTTTCTTCATAAACTCTGAGTTGGGTTTGGACCAAATAAATCTAAGTGTTGCATTTGAAGGGGCCTAGTAGTAGAGATTACTTTCTTCTTCTTAAAGCTCGTTCTTGCTTGTTTTCCTAGTTGGCATGCATCACAAATTTTATCTTTCACGAATTTAGTCTTAGGCAATCCCTTAACTAATTCTTCCTTAACAAGTTTAGATATTAATTCCATGTTTGCGTGTCCTAGTCTCATATGCCAAATCCATCTAATCTCATTTATAGCAGAAAAACAAGTAACATGTTGAGAAGCAAGGTTATCAAGGCTAGTCGTATATATACTTTAATAACGATCAGCAGTAAACAATATTTTATTTTCAGATTTGTTCTCTATAGTGCATTTGTTATGTTCAAATGAGACTTTATAACCTTTATCACATGGTTGACTTATACTCAATAAGTTATGTTTCAATCCATCAACTAATAACACATTATCAATGACAAGTGAAGGTTCCTTACTAACTTTACCAACTCCAATGATTTTACCTTTAGAGTTATCCCCAAATGTAACAAATCCTTCATCTTTGGATATGATAGATACAAATTTAGTTTTATCTCCTGTCATGTGTCACGAGCATCCGCTATCCATATACGACTTGTCCTTCGAGGAGGACGATCTCAAGCACATATGCAGGACATAATTAGATAACTACTTTTGGTACCCAGATCTTCTTGGGTCCATGGGGGTTAATGCTAGATTTTCCTTTGACTTTCTAGACTTTTTTAATTTTGACATCTTTATTTTTGAAAGGGCAATCAAATTTTATGTGACCCGACCTCTTAAATTTAAAACATGTAATATTTCTATGATAGTCTTTAGTTGGAACATAAGATTTTGACTCTCTTACAAAATATCCCATGTAAAGATGTTTATGTTTTAGATTTTCCTTCCCGCTAAAATCAAGACCTTCCTTCTCTACGGAATTTCTTTGAGCTCTTAGGAGTTTTTCAAAATTATTTTGACCCTCACTAAATTTACAAATAATCTTAGTTTTATCTTTCAAATTCTTTTCTAACTTATCAATTTTCAAATCCTTGTCTTTCATAAGAGATGAATGAGATTCATTTTGACATTCAACTAACTTTGAAAATTCTTTCAATTTTAATTTCAAACCAAAATTTTTCTTATTCATTTTCTCAAGCATTTTAAGGGTGTACAAATATTCCCGATGCATTTCATCATACGAAAGCATGCTATTTTCATTTTCTAAATCACTTGAATAGTAAGATGAAGCAGAGCAAAAGGATTATACCTCGTGGTCATCGTGTGCCATCAGATATAGATTCGTCATCTCATCATCACTAGATTCAAATTCTGAACTACTGGTACTGTGTGTGCCCTAGCCCACTTTTAGAGCCTTCTTCTTCTTTTTCTTAGACACTTTCCTTAGCTGGGGACAATCCGGCTTGATGTGTCCAAATTCTCTACAATTATAACACATGGGGGGATCATCTTTTTGCTTCATTCTGCTTGATTCTCCCTTGTCTTCTTTTGAGCCCTTGAATTTTCTGGTGTATTTCTTGTTCTTTCTCATGAATTCTCCAAATTTCTTAGTGATAAGTGTCATGTTGTCATCTGATTCTGAATCACTTCCCTCACTGGAGTAGTGAGATGATGCCTTAAGTGTTGTAGCTTTCTTTGCTTTTATTTGCTCATTCTTCCTCTCATTTATTGCAAGCTCATAGGTGATGAGCGATCCAATTAGTTCATCAACAGACATCTCCTTGATATTTCTCCTTTCTGCTATTGCAGTAGCTTTAGCTTCCCAAACTGAAGGTAGTCCCTTGAGTATTTTCCTGATCAACTCATAAGTAGGGTAACATTTACCAAAAGTATTTAAAGAATTTGTTATGTGTGTGAATCTAGGTTACATGGATTGAATAGATTCGTCAGTAGTCATTTTAAATGCTTCATACTCACTAGTGAGCATGTCTATCCTACTCTCTTTTACTTCTTTAGTACCTTCATATGTAACTTCTAATTTTTTTCCCAAATCTCTTTAGTAGAGTTACATACCATTACCCTATTAAACTCATTTACATCAAGTGCACGGAATAATAGATTCATTGTAGTAGCATTTATTTGCACAGATTTCCAATCCTCTTCAGTATACTCATCTTCAGTTTTGGGTACATTAACCTTATCAACTACTTTCATAGGGATATAGTTTCCTTTGGAAACAATTTTCCACACTTTCCAATCTACATTTAATAGATATATACTCATTCTTCTTTTCCAGTAGGTGTAATTTATATTGCAGAAAATGGGTGGTCTCATGGACTAGTGTCCCTCACCGAATGGAGTTACACTGATGTGTGTCATGTGATCTTTTTACAAATGAACAATTAAGTCTATGTAAACCTGCTCTGATACCAAATGTTAATTCAGGTGTAATCCCAAGAGAGGGGCTGAATTGGGTATTTTTAAAAACCTTTAATATTACTTACCACTTAAACCCTATTTATATATTTAACAAATCAATTACAGGGATTTAAGACTGATTTAAATTATTATATCAATGAATTATTTTCACCCAATTAATTGTTAAGTGTGTGTGGGATTATTCAACACACACATGCAAGATAGATATTGAAATGCATTGCGGAAAATAAAAGGAGTAAAGGAAGAGAGAAGGTAAACACAATTTTTATGATGTTCAGCCAACCCGGCCTACGTCCTCGCCATAAGCAACCCACTCAAGGATTCCACTAAATCCCTGCTCCTTTAACCTGGATGGAGCTTCCCTTACATCCGCTGCACGTATATCAAATGTGATCTTATCAAAAGATTTGTCTTGAATATGATAACGATCAAATTCAATAAGTTTTTTTCCAAATATTCAACGACAATGTGATCTTGGTAATATGCAAATATATATATATATATATATGATTTTCAAAAATCAAATACCTAATATAATATTTTTCAGAAAATATCCCTCAATAATATATATATATATATATTTATGAACACTAAGGATATTTAATCAAGTGATTTTGTAATATCGAAAATATCGAGTCTTAACTGAATACACACTTGAATCAAAACCGTTTAACCAATGGCGAAAACCTTTCTCAAATAGTGATCTTGTCAAAACAATTTAATATAAGCACACTCAAGATCAATCTTTCAACTAATATTCAATAATGGTTTTGAGATGAAAAGCTCTTTGAAAATAAATAATAACGGGCAAATCGATTTTACCAAACCTCAAAACCAAAATGAAAGCACAACGATTTCTAGATTGCCTTTTGAAGATCAAGATAGCCTTAGCTCAGATTTGACGTATAAACTTTGAAATCCCAAGCAAAAACTTCAGCAGTGTGTTCAAAGTTCTCCCAAGTTGTGCTAAATGTACAATATGCTCAATTGTATGCCAAAGGTTGGTTCTCTTTTCACTTCTTGGGGGCACAAGGGTTTAGATATTGATTATATAGGTAACCTTGCCCTTGGGATGATTTCTAACCATTGGATCATCTTGATGAAGAAATAACTCGCGTGTTCTCTCATTAAAAAAATCAAATTTTTAATCTTCTCGTAAGTTCAGACGATTGAGGGTTAGAGCTTAGATGACTGAGGTTCCTTAAATTTTTGAAAAAATTAACTTGGACACAGAGTCAGACGACTAAAGTTGGGGTTCAGACTTCTGAAGTTGCGGGTTTAGACGACTGAAGTTAGGGTTCAATCTTTTGATGTGCTTCTGCCTGTTTCTGTGTTTCTTCTATAATTCTTCAGACAACTAAACTTAATCTTCTGTCTTCTAAAGAAATTCCTCAGACGACTGAGCTAAACTTCGGTCTTCTGAAGTTGACACTTTAGACGACTGAATAGGGAGTTCGATCTTCTGAACAGTGCATTTTCTGGATTTTTCTTTTTAGTTTCAAAAATCTATTTTTCTCTCTTTGCTCTTTTATAAAATATTTTTCGGGGTTTCAAAAATAATCTCTAAGTTTATAAATATTCCCTAAAAATGTTCATGAGATGCATGAGTCCTAAGGTCATTTTAGGGTATATTTTGAGCCTTAAATTAGATCATATGAAATATGTAAATACATTTAGTTCTAAACACCTATTCTCATGACGATCTTGAACTTGCCGCTTGCATTTTTATTCTTCAACTCTTTTAGTTTTATGGATTTTGCCAAGATGTGTATTTTTTAAACTTCATGGTGTAGACACCCTATTTTTGCCCTAACCAAATAGAACACGGGGTCTCCTCTTATCATTTTCATTATTATTATTATTACCTTATTATTATTATTATTATTATTATTATTATTATTATTATTATTATTATTTTCCTATATTATTAGTACTTTACTATTATTTTGCTAGTATTTTTATTATCATTATTATTATTATTTTTCATTTTCATTATTATTACTAGTACTTTTATTATTTTTATTTTATTTTTACTTTACTATAATTATTTTTATTTTTCATTTATTTTATTGTTTTTGATATATTATTATTATTATTATTATTATTATTATTATTATTATTATTATTATTATTATTATTATTATTATTAGCATTAGTATCTTATTTTGGCTATTACTATTTTTATTATTTTTGGTAATGTTATCATTATTATTATTATTATTTATTACTTTTAATATTAGTATTATTACTTTATTTTTATTAATATTATTATTATTATTTTATCGATAGTATCTTCATTTTTATTTTTTACTATAATTATTTATTACTATTAGTAGTATTATTGTTATTATTATTACCTTATTGATCCTTGTATTATTATGATAATTATTATTATTATTATTTCTATTTTTATTGTTACCATAAGAATAAAAGAAAAAAAGAAAATCAAAAAGGAAGTTTTTTTAGGGTTTTCTAAAATTTTTTTTTATATAATGGGGGGGGGGGCACAGCCAAAAGAAAAAAAGGAAAAAACGGAATTTGCCTACACAGAGGGGGCGCAGCGCATAGCCACAGCAGCACGGGCAGAACCACAAAAAGAAAACAAAAAACAAAAAAACCTTACCTTCTCTTCTCCAGGCACAGCAGCCGCCCGGCACCCTCATCTTCCATCTTCCCTTCAGTCCCCTCCCGGCCTCCATCTCTCCCATCATCCTTCTTCACAGCCTAGCACAACCAGAGCCTCCATCCCGTTCTGGCAACCACAGCTCCTGCCCACGCCGCGAGCCACCACGCCAACCTGTTGAAACCCGAACCAGCAGGTCACCCTGCTGCCAACTTCCCGTGAAGCTGCCCTCCGCAGCAGAGCTTTTCCGGCCACCGCAACAAAACGACGTTACACCAGCTCCGCCGAAGCAGAGCTTTTCGCACTGCCGCACTGCTGCCGCGGCACCATTGCCGAACACTCCATCATCGTCGTTGCTTCCGGCATCTTTCCCTGCTCCGATTTCCGCCATCCCATGGTAAGTACCCGGTGAGTTCTTACTGCTGCAAGCACACACAAAAACGCACACACACAGCACACACACTCAGCACACACTGCAAAACATACGTTGCACACACACACAACACACACAGCAACACACACACACAGCACACACTACAAAACACCCACTGCACACACACACAACACATACAGCAACACACACTGCACACACAGTAAAACACACACAGCACACACATGTTCTTATTATAAAGTTTAAATTTTGCTTGGTTATTGTTTTAGGATTTTTAATAATTAATTTCCATATTTATAAATACTAATTTGTTTATCTTCATTATTGTAGGATTTTTTCTTTTTATTGCCAAGGTAAGATTTCATTTGTAATATTTTCTGTTGTCATATTTTTTTAGTGCACAATATTCAAGCTGTATGTGTAATATGTATTCTTAGGTTTTGGGTTATTATCTTGTTGTGGTTCTTATGTGTAAGATATTTTTTATTTTATTCATGCTTATATTGTATGTTAACTTTATATTATATTATTAGTATTTTAGAATTTTGGTCATGTTATATATCATGTTAGGATTTTTAGTAGATTAGTTGTAGTACATGTGGTATTTTAGAACTATAGTTGTATGTGTATTTAGCATTCTAGAATGTTAGTCATATTAGGTATTTAAAAACTTAAGATTTATAAGTAACATCATACATCTAATTTAGTATTTTAGGTAACTTTTAATATAGCATCTTGAGTAATACTATATATTTATTATTATGATATTTTTAGTATGTTAATATATAATGTATTATTTATTATGGTAAGTTTAATATTTTAGGTAATATAATATATTTGGTGTTTTGGTATCATGCTATTTTAGTATATATAGTTTTATAGTAATTTGTTACGTATTATAGTATTTGTGGATATTTATTATTATTATCGTGATCATGTGTATTATGGTATGTTTGAGATTTTTTGTTTATAACGTACATGTAGTATTTTAATATTATGGTATTGTCATTATCTTAGTCTATATTATATATTTTATATTCTACTATCATTAGTATGTTGGATATTTTAGCTCGTGTTATATATTTATTATGTTTAACTTATTATATCTATTATCAAAAACCTCCCAAACTAGTATTTTCATACTTAGGAAAACCCATAAAATTTCTAAAATTTGGGAGCGTATTTTATAAAGTATTTTTGATTTTAAATCCCTATGATTTTATTGCGGAGGGTATGAGCCTTCGGGCATCACATACCCTAAGCTCTGAGGGAATATATAGGTATATATTATATTTATTTATTTATTTATTTATTTTTTATGTGTATTTATAAATTTATAAAAATGAGTAATTTAAATACTTATTAAATTAACTTAGGGATAATTTCAAATTAATTAGATACCGTTCGTAAGAACGGGCGCGTAGGGGGTGCTTATACCTTCCCCTCGCGTAACCGAACTCCCGAACCTAACTCTGATAATGTAGACCTATTCTACCCTTAATGGGGTAGTAATCACGTGTTCTAACCACACTAAAGGTTAGTGGCGACTCTGACATTCTTATTTTTTAATTGAAAATTAAAAATAATTTGTATTTCGCCGCCCCGGGTACTCGCGCGCCCGGGACGCCGCGACACATGGCTTCCATGACTTGCTAGCCTTCCGTGCATGCTAAATATTGTTCCTATTCACAATCTCAATGCATAGATCAAATACCAATGATTTGTCATTATCAAAATCGGATTGGACTTATAGAGTCAACACCACGTGTCCAACAAAGGTAACCTACTCCAGCCAGAACCCGCACTTCTTGAGTTTAGCATACAATTTTTTTCCCTCAGCAGCTGAAGTACTATCCTTAGATGTTCCTCGTGCTCCTTTGGGCTATTTGAATATACCAGTATGTCATCCATGAATACCACCACAAACTGATCTAAATACTGGTGAAAACCTCTGTTAATCAAATCCATAAACACTACAGGAGCATTGGTCAATCCAAGCGGCATAACCAAGAATTTGTAATGACCATACTGAGTCTTGAATGGCATCTTTGAAACATCCTCTACTCTGACCTTTACCTTATGATACCCAGACTGTAAATCTATCTTTGATAAGACCTATGTCCCCTGTAACTGGTCAAATAAATCATCGATGCGAGGAAGCAGGTATTTATTCTTGATAGTCACTTTATTAATTTCTTGGTGGTCAATGCACATTCTCATTGACCCATTTTTTCTTTTTCAAAAACAATATCGATGCTCCCTACGGCAACACGCTGGGTTGAATAAATCCCTTGTCTAACAGTTCCTGCAACTGCTCATTTAATTCTTTTAATTCCACTGGTGCCATTCCATACGACGCTTTTGAAATCGGTGTTGTCCCCGGAACCAAATCAATAACAAACTCTACCTCACAATCAGGAGGTAGTCCCAGCAAATCCTCAAGGAAACCATAAAAAAAATCCCTCACTATCGGGGTATCCTCTAACCTCAACTCTGTTTCTGATATCTCTTTCACACATGCCACATATCCTGGACAACCCTCTAGCAACAACCGTCTCGTCTGAATGGCGAATAACAACTATGGTGGGGTGCGCACACATAACCCCACGAATCGATACTCCTATCCCCCTGGTGGTCTAAACACTATCTCTCCTAAATATAGACTAGAAAGTTCCCAAGTACCTTCCTACCTATCCCTACAGTCCCAGTCCGCGTAGCTACTGACAAACTAACATCCAACCATTGAGTTTCTAACTCACACAACTTAACAAATTCCTAGGCGATAAAAAAATAAGTTGCCCCTGAATTAAACAAAACAGTAGCTTTATATGATAGTATTAAAAACAATACTTGTCACGACATCTTTTGCCGCCTCCATATCGCCCGATGTCAACGCATTACCTCGTGTCAGGGCTACATTCCTCTGTTGTTCACCTTGGGGTGCCTAGTGACCTCCTCAGTATGGTCTAAGAACACGTGCAACACTAGCGGTGCTCGACAATCTCTCATCATGTGCCCAAGCTGATGACATTGGTAACAAACCATCTCCCTGACCCGACACTCTCCCAAGAGTCTCCGGTAGCATATGGGACAAGAAGGGAGCACTAGTCTGCCGTGTACTACTTGGTCTCCTATCCCCTGTTGGGACCTGTCTGAAAATCTAAAGGCACGGTTCTCTTCCTCTGACTCTGTGACGTAGTGCCTCTCTATAGGTCACTCTCAATAATTGTAACTCTATCAACTATCTCAAAGAAAGTCTAGGTCCGAAAGCCTAAATCTGCTTATATAATCCTCGACTCAGGCTCTTCTCAAACTTCCTCACCTTCTTTTCCTTATCTGGCACTAGGTATGGAGCAAAGTGGGACATCTCAATGAATCTAGAGGCATACTGTTGCACCGTCATATGTCCCCGTGTCAAACTCAAAAACTCTACTACTTTTGCACTCCATTTAGTAGAAGGAAAGTACCGCTCCAAACATATCTCTCTGAAATAGCTCCATGTCAACACTTTAGGCTCAGGCCTCTGTTCCTCTAACATTCTCGCCAATCTCCGCCAGTTTTTTGCCTCTCCCATCAATTTAAATGTAGCAAACTGAATCCTCTACCCGTTAGTACATGGGAGGACGGCCAACATTTTCTCAATCTTCTGGATCCAGTCCACAACCCTAAATAAGTCAACTTCTCCAGAAAAAGATGGGGGTTTCATTCACATGATCTGCTCAATGATACAACTCTACTCCCCAGAATTCCTGACCATCTCTGTCATCACCTGTTGGGTGACACTGCATAATCCTGCATCGGGATCTCCACCTCCCGTACTGGAAGGCCCTGTATTAACTAAAAGTTGAGGTATAGTCCCAAAAGGGGGTGAATTGGGTTATTAAATTTTCTTTTAATGCTTTTTATAAATTCTTATCCTCTTGTTGATTTTAACAATCACACAGCAAAGTTTTACTTATTTAATCAATCCACAAACCAAAACACAAGACAATTTATGAAAAACTTAATTCACCAAACAACTAATCAACAACTTAAAATGAACAATGAAAGATACCAAACCAATATAAGGTATGTAGCTCTTTAGCACTTTCAACTTTTAATTGTAGCCCTGTATTGAATGAAATTGTTTGCGCTCTCTTAACAAAGATTTTCGTAAACGATTAAACAAGGTACTCCCTTTTTAGGTTTCCGCAAACGTTTAATCAAAACATACTTTCTTTTATTTAGAGTCTTCTTGTTAGTCTCAGTTCTTAACTTTAGCTACCTGCACTTTGCATTCACACACAACAAAGTATAGAGATACTAAAAATAAAGAGTTGGGAAAGAGAGACAACATGATTTTTATGAGGTTTGGCTTATCCCCAGCCTATATCCTCGCCTTTAGCCAATGCCACCAAAGGATTCCACTATTGCACTCCTTTCCGGGTGGAGCAAACTGTTACAAGTGATTCCTCACACTTAGCCACTCCTTCACTAGGCTGGAGTAACGCCTCTCCAAGTGATACCCCACACTCAGTCAACGATCCAACAACCTGGAATCTTCCAAGAACTACAAGAAATAAGAAATAATTTCTACGTACAAGAATACTCTCACAAAGAGCAAATTAGTACAATTTCAAACACTAAATGCTTCCATATTCAAATATCAAATTGAAATACAATTAAAGCTCAAGTAAGAATTTTACCAAGTTCCTTCTCTAGATCCGAAATCAGCAATGGGAACTCATAGAATGGTGATCAGCAATACAGAGATTCAGTAATTCGGTTGATCAAGGATTTGAGCAAGAGAGCTTTGATTGCAAGATGGCTTTCAACGGATTTTTCAATTCTTAGTATGTTTTGATTTGCAAAACCATGTAATTATAGGCTTCTAAGAGTGATTTTTTGTTGCCTAAAATTACTTGGATTGTCTTCCAAGCTTTTAGAAAATTTGGGGCACAAGAAACCAATATTTGAATTTAAAAATATTTAAAAAATTTAACCGTTAACAGTGTTTAGATGACTAAAGCATTGGGTTTAGTCTTCTGATGTTCCTTAATACACTAAAAAATTTGAACTAGACACATGGTTAGATGACTGAACTGTAGGTTCAGACTTCTGAAGTCCCAGCTTAGATGACTGAACTAAGGGTTCAATCTTTTGAGGGTGTACGGCCTCTTCAGGATTTCTCCAAAAAATTCTTCAGTAGACTGAACTTATTCTTCAGTCTTCTGAGGGTGCTCCTGTGATACCCCATAGATGAAAGACTTAAAAAGATTAGATGTTACTACCCATATCAATAAGGTGCACCTTTCTTTTTGGAAACCTTCCCATAAGAACTTCATAGTTAAGCGTGCTTGGCTTGGAGCAATCTTGGGATGGGTGACCACCTGGGAAGTTTTCTCAGGAAGTGTGTGAGTGAGGACAAAAACACACTGAAAAGGACATATGTTGGTTTGTGGGGTTAGTCCGAAAAAGCCCGCCCCCCTTGTTGTCTGGTCCAGGTGGAGGAGGAGAGACGCAGTGCTCCCTGGCAGACCCAGGTTGGGGCGTTACAAATGGTATCAGAGCCAACACCCAGCCAGAAGTGTGATAAGATTCACATCGCCTGGGTTTGGAAATGTGGGTTCGCAATGAGGATGTTGCATTCTATAAGTGGGGGAGAATGCGATATCCCATGGATGAAAGACTTAAAAATATTAGATGTTACTACTCATATCAACAAGGTGCACTTTTCTTTTCGGGAGCCTTCCCATAAGAACTTCATAGTTAAGCATGCTTGGCTTGGAGCAATCTTTGGATGGGTGACCACCTGGGAAGTTTTCTCAAGAAGTGTGTGAGTGAGGACAAAAACACACTGAAAAGGACATGTGTTGGTTTGTAGGGCCAGTCATTAGTCTGATAAGGCCCACTTCCCTGTTGTTTGGTCTAGGTGGAGGAGGAGAAATGCAGTGCTCCCTGGCAGACCCAGGTTGGGGCGTTACATTAGAAACCTCCTTCTTCGATGAGGAATTTCCTGAAATCCTTCCATTGTCTAGGGAAATTGGTTGGTTCAATTTCATAATCCGTCAAGCCAATGGAATGTTTTCAAACCTCATCAAAAAATTTTACGCAAACATGGTTTATAGTGACAGGTTTTTGTCTATTGAGGTTTGGGGAAAGAAAATTGTTTTAAACCCTGAAATTTTGGTTCCTATTTTAAAAATAACACCCAGAGAATTTGAATGTATTACTTTCTCCCAATCATGGATTTTAGAACAAGACTTCACCCTTGAAGCCTTTTTACCCTTAGCTATGGAAAATGAACCGGTATATTTTGGGCATCCTCCATTGTATAAGCAACCTAATCTTAAAGCCCAAATCCTCCATAAAATCGTTTCCTACAACATCATACGAAAAACTGGTTCTTTTGATCATTTATCCTATATTGAATGTTTTGTCCTCTAGCGTCTTCTCTAAAGAAAGAAACTAGATTTGGGCAATCTAATCATAAAATGGATGTGGGCCAAACTAGAATCGTCTATGGTCACTCTTCCCTATGGTGGTGCCTTAAACTTAATGTTTGCCCAACTAAATCTTTATACTCCTTCTATACTATTCATCAAGCGTACTCGTTATGATTTTTTCAAACAACCCCCTTGAAGCAAATAGGATATGATAAAGGAGATCAAGCTTGGTACCTCAAGGGAGGAAGACCACAACGCACACCAGCAGTAGCTCCTCCTCCTCCTCCAGCACATGACTAGGGTCTTCCTGTAAACGCCCCTTCCTGGTTTATGGCTTTTCAAAATGACTTCTCCTCCTTCCGCTCAGAAGTGAGGTCCGGACTCCAGAGCATTTACGAGAAGGTCTCCTCACTAGATCAATGCCACATTCGTATTAACAAGCATTAGGCTAGTTCCTCTCGCGTTGGGGATCCCATGGATACGAGTTTAGCCCCTTGCATTGATAATGACAATTCTAAGGATGATGATGAAGAAGAGGAAAGAAATGAAGAAAAGGAAGGTTTTGAGGAAGAAGAGAAAAACGAAGAAAATGAAGAAGAAGATGATGGAGCTGATAGTTAAATTTGTTATGCTGTATTCTATATTTTTTATGTATTAAGAAACTAAATTTTAGAAATCCTTGGATGTGTTCAAACACTTAGCTTGTACGTTGCTTGACTATTATTTATGTATGTAATGAATCTTTGCTGCAATGATGACTTTTTGAGATTACCCTTCATTTCTTTTTGAATAATGACAAAGGGGGAGAGAAATTGTTAGCAAAGATGAAGTAATGAACAAAGATGAATTGTAAATGAATTGTAAGCAAATGTAAGCAAAGACCAAGATGGATTGTAAGCACGTAGCAAATGTAAGCAAAGACTAAGATGGATTGTAAGCACGTAATTGTAAAAGCACATATAAATTTGGAAAGTGTGTACTCATTTGATATACTTGTTTGATGGTCATTTGTTAATTATGATCTATTTTGAACTTTTTATACTTGATATCATAATTTTTCAAAACTTATTAAAGGTGAATGCTTATAGTAAGGGGAGTCTCTTCTAAAGACCCCTCATCTTTGCTCCTTGTTTGTCATCATCAAAAAGGGGAAGATTGTTGACCTAACATGGCTTTTCAATCTTGTTTTGATGATAACAAACAAAAGATGATTTAATATGTGTTTGTTAGAATGATGATGTTTCAGGAAAAACAAAGTTTTTAAAGGAAAAACAATGAAAAGCTCAAGGATTCATAAAGCCGCATGTATATGTAGAGTGATCCAAAAGAAAGCTTAAAACAACACCAACATGAGCAAAATATGTGGACATTTAAAGTTGACTCAAAGGTTAATTCAAAAGGACCTTAAAGTAAAATAAAATGAAAGGCTTGAAGAGTTGAATATTAGGCTTGATTTTGAAGCTCTTTAGGGGTTATTCATTGACTTAGATACGTTATTTAAAACCTCGGAAAATGTTTTATAAGTTAACAAAGTAAGAGAGCAAAAATATTTTTTGAAAATAAAAGGAAAAATCTGAAAAGTGACTGCCTAGATGACTGAGGAGCTGTAATGACCCGAAAAATAATGGTATTTAAATAATAAAAAGAAAGGGAAATGGAAACCGAAAACAGAAAGAGGTAGTCGACGACGTTGCATTTTGGAGAGGATAAATCTCAGGAATTTTTCAGCTCCTCGTCAACGAATATAGGGGACTCGTCGACGAGGGTATAACAGGATCTTGTTGACGAGGATAGAATTCATCGATGAGAAGATACCGAGAGAGAATTTTTAAAACCTGAAATTTGTCAAAGTGGGTTGGAGTTCGTCGACGAAATTTCTACAGGACTCGTCGACGAGGTAACGTGGCTCGTCGACGAATCTTGCTGTATAAATAGGGATTAAACGTGATTTTCAGTCATTTTTTTCTGCATAGAGCTTCCCTCTCTCTTACCCTTCAGTTTCTCCTCCTTCTCTCTTTGATTTCGGGCTGGATTTTCACCGATTTGAGCATCTGAAGCCACCATGACGCTCTTGGAAAAGTTCTCTACAAGTCTACCAGAGCGAATCGTCGGTGGAGCTAAGGTGGAAACCATCCCAAATCCAGGGTAAGGCTTTCTACTCAGTATTTGGTTATTTGACAGTTGTAGAAAGTGATATACGCATAGAAATACTGAACTTTAGTTTTGAGAAATGTTGTTTCCAGGGTGTTAAGTTGGGAACCCTGCAGGTGCGGGACAGTTTTTCTTGGGAGCTTTTCAGGAATCAGGTAAGGGGATAAACTAAACTACTATTTTATGAAAAATATGAACATTGTTATAGCATTTGATTTCAGGAAAATAAATATATTTATATATGATTTATATTTAGGAAAATACTGTTGAAAATGATAATATGTTGAATATGCGAAAAATCTGTTAGTGTGGCATGAGTAGAAAATTTTATGAAATATTGTTTTTTGGAAATGTGATTATGATACGGATTTTTATAATGGAAAACCGGCATACAGGCCTAGATTTTAATATGTTTTGCCGGTGTACGGGCCATGCTATGTGTATGATTTGCCAGCGTACGGGCTGAGCTATGTATATGTTTTGCCAGCGTACGGACCGTGCTATGATGTGATTTGCTAGCGTACGGGCTGTACTATGATATGATTTTCTAGCGTATAGGCTGAGCTATGGATGTAATTTGCTAGTATACGGGTTGTGCTATGATTTGCTGGCATACGGGTCGAGCTCTGGTAAAATGTGTAATACCGGTGTATGGGCCGATGATTTTCATGATATACGTATATATGCAAAATGACATGATTAATTTGATAATTAATGATATGAAATATCCATGTATCATAGTTTCAGTATATGTTATATGATATCAGAACCTGGTTGGCTTGGTCTAGGCTAGCACTTGCACGGTATCGTTGCTATGTGTCCATGGTCATCATGATCATGATATCTGTGTTAATGCCGCCTTACGGAGTGGTGTGAGATTGGATGGTCAATGCGGTTTTTAAGAAGTGTGTGGGCGCCCCTCATGTACGGACTAGGTCTAGCAGACCCATCAGACTTACAGACTGTGCTTTTGACTTGGCAGTGGTCGGCCAACCATTGTCAGGTCCCGCCTTCGAGCCACACAACCCAGTCACATGGGGGTAATACATGACAATAGCCAACTAACCTACCAGGAATGTTTTTGTGTTATTATTATTATATGAGATGAAATATGTTTATGAAAATGCAGTATGTTCTGCCATGTTTTGATGATATATATGCTTTCCCAAATTTGACAAAATAGTTACTGAATATGTTTTGTATGGTATATGTATAACACGAAATACTCATGTTGCCCCACATTGGTATTAGTTTATTTCCCTTACTGAGAGGTGTCTCGCCCCAAAATTCTATAAACTTTTCAGGAGCCGTTGATAGGAGAGCAGGTAAAGTCCCGCTGATCTAGTATGGTAGATCTGCCCTTCCAGAAGGGTAAGTATTTTGATAGGGTCGGATGTATTTTGTGAAAATGGCCCTAAGACATCTTTTGGGTTGAGTGTTGTGTATATATGTTCAGTGATTATAGAAACTCTGGTATTGTGATGTATGGTATAATGAGATGTATATGATTGTATGTTTCCTGCTACTTAGGCTTCCGTTTTGTATTCTGATATATCCGTGGTACCCACGGGTCCAGGTGGATTATGATCTGCTGAGCTGGGATTGGTGATTTTGTAATATGTAATACATATATATATAAAAAATGTGAAAAATAAGCAAGTCGTCACATCTAATACCTTACCAAGAATGGGATTGATGTAACGAAGAGAACAACGGTAGCAAAGCTTTGATTAAGGTGCAATGAGCCACCTCTCTATATTTTGTTCATTTCTTCCTGAAGTTGTTCCACGGTTCGCTACGGTTTTGGTGCGTGGCATGTTTGGAGATAAAGAACGATTCAAAACACAGTTCCTAGAAA
This sequence comes from Malania oleifera, assembly GCF_029873635.1. Classification (NCBI taxonomy): domain Eukaryota; kingdom Viridiplantae; phylum Streptophyta; class Magnoliopsida; order Santalales; family Ximeniaceae; genus Malania; species Malania oleifera. The sequence continues at coordinate 30,059,724 of NC_080428.1, read as the reverse complement.
TCCTAGAATCCATAAGGATGATTTAAACTTGAGTTAGGAGCCTTGGATTCGAGAGTTTTTGGGTGAGAATGGAAGGAGATAGAGAGAGGGGGCTTCAAAGGAGTGATGGAATAGAGATCGGGAGGCTAAAGTTAGGGTTTTAAAGTTTTTAAATATATATACCCCATGACTTCTAAAGACTGAAGTCCAAGTTTAGTTGTCTAAAGATTTTCAGAATAGAAAACTGAACATGCAGTAGCACCTCAGTCGTCTGAGGTCCAGGCTCAGTCGTCTAAGCCTTCAGTGCTACAGTGTTCAATCTTCTGAGCTTCCAAGCTCAGTTGTCTGAAGTCCTCATCTTCTTAGATTTTCTCTTTTCTCTTAAGCATAAATTCTTCCTTCTTTTGCTTTATCAATTTATTAGGCTTCAAGCATCCTTTTAGTATTGCCTTTTGAAACATATAACTTCCTTATTCTTTGAAGATAAGCCATTTTAATTAAGATTCTCTTGATTTGAGGCTACCAATGACATTTTGTGATTTGTCAAATATCTTATAAGCTTTTTCTTTATTTCAACTAGTTCATTGAATTTGATTAAGTATCTTTCTTAATTTCTTAAAGGGAATACCTAAAATCTATGGAATCATTGGTTTATAAACTAGTCTTTCATCTTGGTACCCATATTTTCTTAGGTCCAGATGGTTTAACAAGAGATGTTTCCTTTACTTTCCAAACTTGTCTAATTTTCACATCTTTCCTCTTTGATGGACATTCAAACTTTATACGTCATTTTTTCTTACATAGATACATATAGTGTGAGTATAAGCATTAGAATAGGTGCTAACATAGTTTTTGGAGGCTTTTGTAAAGTACCCCATATAGAGGTTCTTTTTCTTTATATTTTCAACTCTATTGTACCCTATGCCTTCTTTATTTAAAGACATTCTTTGTGCACCAATCATTCTATCAAAATTTTCTTTTCCTTAGTAAAGTTGTAGATGATTTTGTCTTGATCCTCAATTCTTCTCTTAAGATCATAGATTTCTAAATTTTGTATATTTTTTTCCCTTTTCTTGTAGCTTTTCTTGGTTTTGAGACATCTTGGTAATTCTATTTTCTAGTTTAGAAATATATAAGTCTTTTTCATTATCCATGCAAGTTTTGGACTTAAGATCTTCTAGTTCTTTTATTACCTTCTCATTCTTGCTCTATAGTCTATGGCTTTTTAACTCTTTTTCTCTTTGAGCAAGTTTTAAAGATTCTAATTCTTTCATTACTCCTTCATTCTTGTTTTTCAATGATTTGTATCGTTTAGTTACATTAACTAAAATCTTATGCACCTTGAATAGTTCATTTTGAAGTTCTTCATAAGATGATATACTTTCATTACTGGATTCATTAGATGAATCATCATAAGAATTATTAATAGATTTGGATGAGGATCTTTCCTCATCGTCCCATGCCATATAGCAAACAACCTTTTGGTCACTTGATTCGTTATCGGAACCACTTGTACCCATATTGTCCCAAGTAAAGGCTTTCATTGCCCTTTTCTTTTTCTTTTTGGAATCTGTTATTTTTTTAGTCCGATCCTTGGTTTTAATAATGACAAAACACAAGTTTTTTATGTGTGTATCGAGTGTTTGAACAGGTAACATTTCAGAACACACACAAAAGGAGACTAAAAATGGAAGCCAGAAGAAAGTCGAAGGATATGTACATCAGCTGGTGTATTCCAAGGAAGTCACAAGAGTAAAGAAGATTGAAGACATTTAAATTTCATTTGTATTGCATTTAGCTTTTCTATTTATTCTGTAACATTTGCATCTGCATGCATGATACGAATAAAGCTCAAACAAGACCGTAGATTGACCATAGGGATCCGAATAACCTTAGGGCACCCTTCGTCGACCGACACCAAATTTTTTGGACTATAAGTTCAAAGCCTTAGTCTGACCATAGGACCCACAACATTGCATGAAAAAAAGCCCCCATAAACTTAGTGTTGATTATCATGTGAATAGAGGTAACTTTATAAGAAGAAAAAGACCAAAATGCACAAGGTTGGCATGTTCGGTCGAACTCAAATACACAGAGATCTTTGGTCGACCGAACCCCCCTAGGGTCAACAGTTTGACCCTTCGGTTGACCAACCTTAAAATGAGCTGCAATGCTCTAGTTGACTAAATTGACACGTGGGGAGATCCCAATGCCCTGGTCGACCAAACCTTCAATAGAAAATTGACCTGGTCGACCGAACACCCAAATTTGGTCAACCGAAGTCATGTCTGGTCAACCAAACCTCGGAGGGTTCAGAATCGCCTTTAGATAGTCGATCGAACCTGTAGTTCAAAAATGCCCCAATCAACGGAACTTAGTGAGATGGTCGATCGAACATCAAACCTAGTTGACCGAACTTCTCTGGTTGGTCAACTTTTTGCTGTAGGTAAATGAGGATAATTTTAATTAAACATCATTAATCTTTTTTCTGAAATAACCTCTGTGTCCCCAACAGTCATATTTTTCCCCAAGTCTGTAAATACCCCTTCATTTGTCTTAATTAGGGTGAGATTAGCAAAATCATTAAGAAAAATCCTCTCAAACTTTTATACTCATTTTTTCATCATCTCTTAGTTATTTATTTGGAAAATCATTTTCAAAGAGAGTGTTTTATTTATCTTGGGCATTTTGTTTTACTCTCATCTTGCATTCATTTTTTCAAATCATATCTTTTGAAAGTAAATCCATAGTTTTTCCCACATATTTTATTTGACAAATATCCTTGGGAGTAAATCATTCTTGGCTTGTGAATCTTGCACATCCATTCCAGGATTTAAAGGCTCACATGTTTGGGTTTGCAAAAATGTTTTAAGCCATTACCCTAAACTCTCCAGCACTTCATTTGGAAAAATATTTTTGAAGAAAAAGTTTTATCTGGGCATAAAATCTTTGAGCACTCATTATACACATTTTTTATTCAAAGATTATTTTTGTGAAAATCACATTCTCACATCAAGCTTATTTTCATATCATACGTGAGTGTATTTTGAGCTATAGTGTTGTACGCATCTGCTTTTATTAGAAGCATATTTTGTTGTACAAAATATTTTATTTGATTATCTATTGTATTCCCGACGTATGGTCGGAAGAGGGAGACTAACCCTGTGAATAGTCCTGGACTGGTTCAAACCTGGTTAAGAGAACTAGGTGCACCATCCTGGTAAGGTGTTGTAAACGGTGTCGATCCACCCATGAAGCAAGCAACTTAGTGAAATCCTCTTGCTTGTTAGCTTAAGGTGGGGACGTAGGCAGTATTGGTTGAACCCTAATAACATATCGTGTGTCTACTATTAATTTCCAGCATTTTATATTCATGCATATGTATGTTATATTTGGTATACTATGAATGTTGCGTATGATTTAATTTCCGCATATTATTTTTATTTGCACAATTGGTATATGCTTAGAAAGACCCTAGGTTTTGTATTACTTGTATCTCGTTAAACCTAGGAAGAAGTTTAAAATTCCAATTCACCCTCCTCTTCGGAATACACCAATTCCAATAGAATCTTTCTTAAGTTTTGAACAATCTAATTTTATATGTCCAACTTTATTACAATTATAGCATGTTGAAGGTTCAACTTTTGTCTTCTTTTTACTGATTTCTTTTTCTTCTTCTTCATCTAATTATGAATTCCAGATTTTTCTTGTAAATTTGTTCTTCCTTCTAAGGATTTTGGCAAGTTTCTTAGATATGAAGGCTATTTCTTTTTCATCCATTTCTTCTTCATCTTCATCACTAGAATTTTCGTTTGAAGCTTTAAAAGCAATGGATTCTTGAGTTTTAGTTTTTCCACATCTTTCATTCATAGACATCTCATATGTGAGAAGTGATCCTTGAGTTCATCTAATGATGTATTTTTGAGATTTCTTCCTTCTGTTATAGCCATGGCTTTTAGTTCCCATATTGAAGGAAGTCCTTTAAGGATTTTCTGGATTATTTCATAAGTTGAATCATTTTTCCCTGAGGCATTGAGGGAGTTTATTATATGTATAAATATTGTATACATATTTGTTATGGTTTCGTCCGGGTTCATCTTGAAAGCCTCATACTCACTTGTGAGCATGTCTATTCTACTATCTCTAACATCAATGGTGTCTTCATAAGTTACTTCTAGTTTGTCCCATATTTATTTTTCCATTTTACATGCCATGACCCTATTAAACTCATTAACATCTAAATCACAACATAATGCATTCATGGCACTAGAGTTTACTTGCATCATCTTGTAATTAATGTCGGTCAAATCCTTTTCTTCTTTAGAAACTTCTTTGCCATCAATGGTTTTAGTAGGAATGTAGTCACCATGTGTGAAAACCTTCCATGCTTTCCAATCCATGGTTTGGATATAAATTCTAAGACGTTGTTTCCAAAAAGTATAGTGAGTCCACAAGAGATTGGCAGTCTAGTAGATGATTGGCCCTCTCCAAAGGAAGCTACTCTTAGGTGTGCCATATAAATCTTTATGTAGCTTCTAGTTAGGATTTGCTACAACCTGGCTCTAATACCAATTGAAAGTTGAGGTGTAGTCCCAAGAGGGGGGGTGAATTGGGTTATTAAAATTTCTTTTAATGCTTTTTATGAATTCTTAACCTCTTGTTGATTTTAACAATCACACAACAAAGTCTTACTTATTTAGTCAATCCACAAACCAAAACACAAGACAAGTAATGAAAAACTTAATTCACCATATAACCTATGAACAACTTAAAATGAACAATCAAAGATACCAATTCAATATAAGGTATGCAGCTCCTTAGCACTTTCAGCTTTTAATTGTAGTCGTGTATTGAATGAAATTGTTTGCACTCTCTTAACAAAGATTTACACAAATGATCAAACAAGGTACTCCCTTTTTAGGTTTCTGCAAACGTTTAATCAAAACGTACTTTCTTTTATTAAGAGTCTTCTTGTTAGTCTCAGTTCTTAACTTTAGCTACCTGCACTTTGCATTCACACACAACAAAGTATAGAGATACTGAAAATAAAGAGTAGGGAAAGAGAGACACCAGGATTTTTACCAGGTTTGGCTTATCCCCAGCCTACATCCTCGCCATTGGCCAATACCACCAAGGGATTCCACTATTGCACTCCATTCCGGGCAGAGCAAACTGTTACAAGTGATTCCCCACACATAGCCACTCCTTCACTAGGCTGGAGCAACGCCTCTCCAAGTGATACCCCACACTCGGTCAACGATCCAACAACCTAAAATCTTCCAAGAACTACAAGAAATAAGAAATAATTTCTATGTACAAGAATACTCTCACAAAGAGCAGATTAGTACAATTTCAAATACTAGATACTTCAAAATTCAAATATCAAATTGAAATACAATTGAAGCTCAAGTAAGAATTTCACCAAGTTCCTTCTCCAAATCAGAAATCAACAATGTGAACTCAGAGAATGGTGATTAGCAATACAAAGATTCAGTAATTCAGTTGAGTAAGGATTTGAGCAAGAGAGAGCTTTGATTGCAAGATGGCTTTCAGTAGATTTTTCAATTCTTGGTATGTTTTGATTTGCAAAACCATGTATTTATAGGTTTCTAAAAGTGATTTCATATTGCCCAAGATTACTTGGAGTGTCTTCCATGTTTTTAGAAAATTTGGGGCACGAGAAACCAATATTTGAATTTAAAATATTTAAAAAAAATTAACCGTTAACAATGTTTAGACGACTAAAGTATCAGATTCAGTCTTTAGATGTTCCTTAATACACTGAAAATTTTGAACTAGACACGGGATCAGACGACTGAACTGTAGGTTCAGACTTATGAAGTCCCAGTTCAGACAACTGAACTGAGGGTTCAGTCTTCTGAGGGTGTACTGCCTCTTCAAGATTTCTTTAGAAAATTCTTCAGTAGACTAAACTTATTCTTTAGTCTTCTGAGGGTGCTCCTCAGTCGTCTAGGCAGTCACTTTTCAGATTTTTCATTTTATTTTCAAAAAACATTTTTGCTCTCTTACTTTGTTAACTTATAAAACATTTTTTGAGGTTTTAAATAAGGTCTCTAAGTCAATGAATAACCCCTAAAGAGTTTCAAAAATATTTCATAAGATATTCAAACAAGAAGTACTTACAACAATGTCCTTAAAGCCTAATACTCTACTCTTCAAGCCTTTCATTGTATTTTGCTTTAAGTTCCTTTTCACTTGAGCTTTGAGTCAGCTTTAACTGTCCACATTTTTTGCTCATGTTGTTGTTGCTTTGAGCTTTCTTTTGGATCACTCTTTATATACATGTGGCTTTATGAATCCTTGGGCTTTCCATTGCTTTTTCTTTTAAACTTTGTTTTTCCTGAAACATCATCATTCTAAAAAACACATATTAAATCATCTTTTGTTTGTTATCATCAAAATAAGATTGAAAAGCCATGTTAGGCCAACATTAACACCTCCAGCACGTGCACTATTACTCCCTGAATCCATCCTACAAATGGTGTAAAACAGTCTTAGAACACTCTCATCATAACTCACTAACTCACCCAGCAAACTAAAACCCACAATATATTATGCTACAACCTTTTCTCTTAACATTCTCAATCCCCCTTAAAGATTCAATCCTACCACTCAGAAGCAAGAACTAGTAATAGTATCCATGGTTTTCCTGAAATCATCACCCTAGGAAAAACACAGAAACAACCATGGAACTCCTACCTCCAGGTAGCAAGATAGTACCCTAAATTCCAATCCCATCCCCTAACAACAACTGACTCATATCTCATCGATATTCATTCCTATACTCCAGTATTGTATTTCGTTGTTTGCTAAAGTCTGTAGAACCTAGGAACTTAAGCTCTAATACCAAACTATGACACCCCGATCTTTCATACCATTTTTTTCAATATAAATAAAACATATTAATCACATATCGGTGACATCAGAATCTTTTATTCGGCTACAACTAATACATATCAGGGCACTCACCTTACCTAGTAAGCCCTAAGGTGGAGATTTTACTTCGCTTTAATTAATTATGTTTTTAACTCATGCTCTTTCATTTCCCAACTACATCTCACTATCCAGCCCATGAGTATCCTCAGCAATCAGTACATCCATGTCTGTAACTCATGGCTGCCCTGAGGATATTTCACCATGTCATGCTTCCCCCCCATGGTCAAGGTTGTACGACTTGAAGGCTAGATCTAACCACACCTTAGCCGACCCGGTTATATCAAAATAAATAATTCATATACTCGTCTGCAATACGAATGGCCTGCCATATACCCTAATTTGGACTCAGGGGGCAAAACAACCCTTCACACTGGCTCATTTGAACTATCACCCCACACAATCCACAAGTCCATATGGTTGCACTTAATCACCACTAGCAACGGTATCGCACTCAATATAACAATCCATCCATCAGGGTTTTCATTTCCACATCTCATCATTCACATTTCTCAATCACATTCCAGTATTTCACAATTGCAATATTCACATTTCTAGTATTCTTATTTCAATATTCACATTTCACATTCATATTGCAGTATTCACGTTGCAATATTCACATTTCTCATATTCACATTTCAATATCCATATTGTAGTATTCACAGTGCAATATTCACATTCTCATATTGCATGAGCTGAGGGCATTTATTAAAAAAAGGTAGGCCATTAATAAAAAGGGAGGCTAGGGTTTTAGCTAGGTTTGCTTTTTAGGTGTTTTGGAGAGGTGCTTTTTGGGGGGCCTTTGGGAGCAGCGCTGCGGCTAGGAGAGGCTCACATTCGGCCATTACTCTCCTTCTCTCTTTTATCTCTCATTACTCTGTGTGTGTGTGTGTGTGTGTTATTTTAATAATTGTTTGAGTATTATTAAATTCAGTTTGTCTTTTTTTTATATTTAATGTCATTGTTGGAATGAATTTTTGTTTGAGTTATTTTCATTATTAAGTTCATTTTGTTTTTTTTTTATTTAAAGTAATTGTTGGAATTAACTCTTGTTTGAGATATATTTATTGTTGAGTTTAGCTTGCTTTTATTTAAAGTTTATGCTGAAATTAAATGTTCGTTTAAGTTGTTTAGTGTGTTAAGCTTATTTTATTGTTGAAGAATTTTTCTTTGTTTAGGCTAATTTTTGCTTTAGTTCTCTCCCACTCCGTTTTTTCTCTTATTTCTTTAATTAACTAGTTTATTTAAACTTCAATGTCATTTTAATATTTAATGGAAAAAATTATTGTTGGTTTAATTTTCATGTAAGCTCGTCCTAATGTGGATTTAATTTGTTTAAGTATTTGGTTGAGTTTAAAACTTTGTTTGAGTTATTTTATGTTTGCTTAAGACCTTGTTTATCTACCCGGAAAATTAAATTAATGAAGTAATAAAGTGGAGAAAAGAAAGAGAGAGGAAAAGAATAAGAATAAGAAAAATGAAGGAAATTTAAAAGGGAGATCAGAAAAGATTCGTCGATGAACCCAGAGTCTTCGTCGGCGAAAGTCCCGTAGATTTCGTCAACGAAGTACATGTGTCTCGTCGACGAAGAGATATCGAGAGCAAGATTTTTGGACATCAGGATTCGTCGACAAATCTATGACTTCGCTGACGAACTCCCTTCTTGGTTTCGTCGACGAGTGCACATGTCTTGTCGACGAAGACATGTGGCCAATGGTCTTTATATAGTGGGAAAATGGGTTTTTAAGAGAGAAAAATAGGTTTTCTCTCCTTCTCTCTCTAAAATTCGGAACCCTCACCTTCTCTTTACGATTTTTGCCTCGTTAAAGCCTAGTTTGATGATCAGGAACTACCACGAGGTTAGTAAGAATATTCTCTGCAACTTAATCGGAGCATATTTTCAATTTGGAGTTTCAGGGCATCATCCCAAAACTAAGGTAAGTAGGGTATTTTAGAGTTTAATGGCTAATTTGCAATATATAGGGCCTAGGAAATACTAAATGAGAATTATTATGGGATTTTGTTAATTTAGTTAGGAAAATGTGAATTTCAAGGTTTTGAGTTGTGAACACCATGGGCGTAGGATTGAGTTTATTAGTGAGCCTCTCACTAAGCCAGGTAATGAGAATAAATTATAGAAGTTTTTATTTGAAAATTACTAGTTAAGAAATATGCAAAAATGAAATATGATATTTTACTTGAAATTATTATGATACGAATATCAGATGAAAATTGTGTGGCTTATGATTTATACTGAAATGTGTTTGAAATTGGGTTAAACGTTTTGCACAAGGAATAATGAGAATTTGATGAAAACATATATTGATATGTTTTGTGCATAAATGAATATAAGGAAACCCAGTGATGTTAATGTTGAATTGAAATAATATGAGAATCATTTTATTGAGAAACATTGAAAAGAGTATATATTGAGGAGTATCTTCTTAGAAATGATTAAATATGAAAGATGGAAATTTTTTACTGAGAAATGTCGAATAATGTGAAATGAGATATATATAGATATTATGAAATGAAATGTGTATTGAAATGTTGAGAATGAAATAGAAAAGGATGAGAACTTAATGCGGATACTGAATTGTGAATACTGATATATGAATATGGAAATGGAAATAGTGCAATATGAATATTAAGATGTGGAAATTGAAATGTGAATCCTGAAATGTGTATACTAAATTGTGAATATGAAAATGTGAATATTGCAAAGTGAATACTGCAATGAAAATGTTGAAATGTAAATACTGAAATGCGAATATGAGAATGTGAATATTGCAATGTGAATACTGTAATATGAATGTGAAATGTGAATACTGGTATAGTGAATATATAAATGTGGAAAATTGCAATGTGAATACTGCAATTATGAATACTGGAATGTGAATGAGAAATGTGAATGATGAAATGTGGAAATGAGAACCTTGATGGATGATTGTTGATATTGAACAAGATACCATTGCTAGTGGTGATTATGTCCAACCACACGGACTCGTGGAGCGTGCGGCGTGATAGTCGAATAAGCCAGTGAGAAAGGTAGTTTTGCCCCTTGGGTCCAGACCAGGGTTTATGGCAGGTCATTCGTACTACAGATGAGTATATGGATTGTTTATTTTGGCCTAACTAGGTAGGCCAACCGTGGTTAGATCCAGCCTTCGGGCAACACAACCTTGATCATAGGGGGAAGCACAGCGTGCAGAATATCCTTAGGGCAGCCATGAGTTACAAACGCATATGTACTAGTTACCAAGGACACTCATGTGCCAGATGATGAAATAAAATTGAAAGTGAAAAGAAAGTGTAACGACCCAAAAATTATTCTATATATATATATATATATATATATATTACTTAAATATCCTTGCTATAGACTCTCAGGCCTCAGATAAGCACTGAAATATTTCTGTAAATAATGGGCACACCTACGCAGCAGAAAAACATAAATCACATAACCACATATATACATACAATACCATAATTCAGTATTTTACCCATATCATCATTACATTTACTAGTACCATCTCCCAAAAAACCTAACTTCCTACAAAAACTTACCCTATGTATAGGGCAACAAAAGGGGTCTCTTTTTATCTGCAAGTCTGATCTGCTCGCCTAGCTGGTTCACCTTAAAAATATTAGAATAATGAGATTAGTCGACGCTCAGTAAGTGGAGATATGCTATTACTAGTGTGTAGCGACCAAGTTGCATAACTTATAATAATATTTAAAATTGTATAAGCTGGTAAAGTAGTAAAGTATATCTTACATTTATCGTAGCTTAAAATATAACTGTGTCATCTGAATTTTCTATCTTTCATACTGTTAATATCATTCTATATTTATAAAAAGCTGTAAAACTATATTCATATACATAACTGTGATTTTTCCCTGGAACTCTATATGTCACGATTTGACCCCCATGACAGGGTTGTGTGGCCCATAGGCGGGACTTAACTCTGGTTGGCCTACCATGTAAGTCACTGTACTCTACTCTACCTCATTCCGACCAAACTTTATCAACTCCTAAGCACAAAACTGGACTACTACCTCGTCAAACCGGCAACCCAAATTGGGGAGCACCAACCTCTCCGAGCACGGTTTGACGGTACCTATATACTATCTGAGATATGTGGTTGCACTATATTCTGTAAATAGCATCAGTATCGTGCTCTGAAAACTATATCTGTCTGTAATGTTTCATAGGGATCTAATACTGTATAAATATATAAATATATAATAATTATCTTTACTTTTTTCTTCATGTTTCCAAAAATAATCATGGCTCTTATAATTATGTATTGTAAACACTATAACATTTGAATAACTTAACTGTAGCATCTTGATGCTATAACTATAAAATCTCTCTATATAAACTGTCTGTATAACTGAGTGTTATGGTATTAGGAAACATGGCATACTGTAAAATACTGTATATACTAATATGAATAAATGTCTGTAAAATATACTAGTCTGAATGAATATCTGCATGTACTAATCTATATAATTTGCTGAATATACTTTGTAACATGATATGCTGGAAAAAGCTGTATAAATTCTATATCAAATAAATATCTACTCAGGCCATATAAACATTGAAAACCCTTATTTTATAAAATTGTACAATAAACTGGTATATATGTGTTTCTATGAAATTTCTGTTAACATTTTAAAACTCCTAGCATAGCATATTTCCCTTACCTAAATTCTGGAAAGCCCCTACTATACTCTGACCCTATACCCGCAAAGTTCCCCATTCAACACCCTGAAAACAACATTTCCTAGAACAAAATATCATTATTTCTTCGCATATTACATTTTCTATAACTGTATGGAAAGCAACTTCTGAGTAATATGCCTTATCCTAAGATTGGGATGAATTTCAATCCACTCCCACCAACGATCCACTCCAGCAGACTTGTAGAGAACTTTCCCAGGAGCGTCGTGGTGACTTTAGATCGTCGATCCGATGATAAACGGAGCTGGGATCGAAGAGAGAAGGAGATGGAGACGTTTAGAGAGAGGAAGGGAGGGTTTTTTATGCCAAGCTTTGATGAAAAATCCGGGTTTTCACTATTTATAGTCCTGGATTCGTCGACGAGACACGTCATCTCGTCGACAAGTCCTTAAGAAATTTCGTCGACAAACCTTCCTTTCTCGTCGACAAATTTCAGACTGCCTACAAATCCCTCTCGATATCTTCTCATCGACAAGACATGTCCTTGTCGATGAGACCCTCGTTACCCTCATCGACGAATTCCCTGTGTTCGTCGACGAGGCTCTATTTATTCTTCTTGGGTTATTACAAAAAGAGTGTGAGTTTAATAACATAAATAATTAGGGTGAAGTAAAACTCTTTGCCCAAGGTCGTATTGAGTAAGGTGAGTGCCCTGATAAGTATTAGTTGTAGTCGAACTCGAGTTAATCAGGTAAAGTTACAAACGATATCAGAGTAGAGGGGAGCTACATGTATGGGTGTGTGATCTCCCCTATCCTTGGGAACTTTCATTGATAAACATAGGTTGCATATGAATAAGATTGAAAAAAGGAATTAAAGCTTTTCAAAACTTGTGTTGTATATGTATATGATTATAAATGCGGAATTGGTATATTTTTCTCAGAAGGTATTATCAGTGAAATGAATATATATTATGATATAATGAAACTCATACTGCCACACACTGTAAATAATTTATTTCGTCTTATTAAGATGTGTCTCACCCAAATATCTAAATATTTCAGGACATCGAGGCATGGAGATAGAGCTCCGAGATAGAGGGGAGCTGATACCCTGATTAGAGTTTGATTGACTTTTTTGGGGAGTATGTTGGATTTGTATATATGTATAGATTTTTAGTATTTTGGGTATTTGTATTCTGAATGGTTTATAAATGATGACTTCCGCTGTTGGGATTGTTTGCATGACAGTTTACCCGGTATCCCACTTCAGGTCGGGTTATGTTGATACCGTTTTAGAGATTTTGACATGGTCGATGTGATGGTTGAGTATATGTGAATATGTTTTATTTATATTAGAAAAAAATGGTATAGTTTATTTTTGTGTAGTCTATTTTTGTTTAGGCCCTTGTTTAAGTTTATCTAATTGTTGAATGCTTATGAGATTAGTGAAGTCTTTTGTCTAGTTCGTTATTTGAATGTTTAAAGAGTCGGTTAATTTTCTTGTTTAATCTCATACTGTTTGTTTGAATGATTGAACGGATTGCAATGGGTTAGCATAGTTGGTTCAATCTTTTAAGTGCATGGTAGTTATTTTTCTACTTAGAAATGTTATGTATTTTTGGTTTAGGTTTTGCTCGTTTTAATTTTGTCAAAAATTCTCAAAAACCCCAGAAATTGAATATGAACTATGTTCAATAAACATTTCTCTTATTTTCTCCTTTCTATTTTACGCGAGTATGAAACCGATCTACATTCCCTGAGGAGATGATCTAGTCTTTTGGGGTTATTCATTACACAACAGAACTCCTATACTTGGGATAGCCTTTGCACTGCTCATTTTTAGAGTGAGTCAAAATTAAAGTTGCGCACATCCGACCCAACTGTAGTGCATGTCATCATTGTGGTGTTGTTACAGCCGCAAACCCTTCAAAATAATAATTATACAAGACATTAGTATACAATTTTTGAATATATATGTATATACTATAATTAAAAATGCTTTGATAGCAAAATGATCAGACATTCAGACATAGTGTAAAAAAATGATACAATTATAAATAACTAAGTTTAATTAGTTAAAATTCATCCCACTCGGTTCGGACCTTGTATAACTAAATTGTAAGTTAAGTGTTTTAAATTAACTAAGTTTACTAAATTTGTTTGTATTCTAATTTTGCTTTTAAGCAGGGAAAAAGCTCCCGCGGTGGAGTTTTTAGGCACCGTCAGCTCCGACATGTCCAGGTCAAAGTGATGGACATTTCGGGACTGAACGCATTCAGTTTGGACCTCATATACTCGAATTGGACACCTGAGTGCAAAACTGTGAACTAATGTTACTATGTTTGTATTCTACTTTTGCTTCTAAGTGGGGAAAAAGCTTCCGGGGAGGAGTTTTTAGGTACTGTCAGATCTGGCACATCCAGGTCAATGTGTTGAACATGTCGAGACTGATGACACTCAATTTGGATCTCGTATGCCCAACTTGGACACCTGAGTGCTTAAAATGAACTAAGTTTAATTACTAAGTTTGTTTGTATTATAACTTTGCTTCTAAGTGGGGAAGAAGCTCCCAGGGAGGAGTTTTTAGGCACCGTCAGCTCCGGCATGTTCAGGTCAACGTGATGGACATGTTAGGACTGACTGCATTCAATTTGGACCTCGTATGCCTGAATTGGCACCTGGGTGCAAAACTGTGAATTAAGGTTACTATGTTTGTATTCTAACTTTACTTCTAAGTGGGGAGAAAGTTCTCGGGGAGGAGTTTTTGGGTATCGTCAGATTCAACACATCTAGTTCGATGTGGCGGACGTGTCGGGAATGACCCAACTCAGTTTAGACCTCGTATGCCCAAATTGGACACTTGGGTGGTTAAATTCAACTAAGTGTACTAAGTTCGTCTCTAAGCACATAATTTTCAATTAGCATGGAACTTTTGGGCACCGTTAGATCCGGTATGTTGAGCTCAATGTTACGGACGTGTCGGGACTGACCACACTCGGTTTGGACCTCGTATGCCCAACTTGGACACTTGAGTGCTTAAAATGAATTAAGTTTCTTAAGTTTGTTTGTATTCTAACTTTGCCTCTAAGTGGGAAAAAGCTCTCGGGGAGGAGGTTTTAAGCACTGTCAGCTTCGGCACGTCTAGGTCAATGTGACGGATGTGTCAGGACTGACCGCACTCAGTTTGGACCTCGTAAACCCAACTTGGACACCTGAGTGCTTAAAATGAACTAAGTTTACTAAATTTGTTTGTATTCTAACTTTATTTCTAAGTGGGGAAAAATTTCTCGGGGAAAAGTTTTTAGGCACTGTCAAATCCAGCACGTCCAGTTCGATGTGACGGACGTGTCGGGACTGACCCAACTCAGTTTGGACCTCGTATGTCCGAATTGGACACTTGGGTGGTTAAATTCAACTAATTGTACTAAGTTCACCTCTAAGTGCATAATTTTCAATTGGCATGGAATTTTTTGGCACCGTCACATCCAGCACGTCTAGGTTAATGTGACGGACGTGTCAGGACTAACCACACTTGGTTCGGACCTCGTATGCCTGACTTGGATACCTGAGTACTTAAATTGAACTAAGTTTACTAAGTTTGGTTGTATTCTAACTTTGCTTCTAAGTGGGAAAAATCTTTTGGAGAGGAGTTTTTTGGCATCATAAGATCCGGCACATCCAGTTTGATGTGACGGATGTGTTGGGACTGACCCAACTCAGTTTGGACCTTGAATGCCCATTTTGGACACTTGGGTGGTTAAATTCAACTAATTATACTATGTTCACCTCTAAGAGTATAATTTTCAATTGACATGAAATTTTTGGACATCGTCAGTTCCGGCACGTCGAGCTTAATGTCATTTACATGTGGGATTGACCACACTCGGTTTAGATCTCGTATGCCCGACTTGGACACCTGAGTGCTTAAAATGAACTAAGTTTACTAAGTTTGTTTGTGATTTAACTTTACTTCTAAGTGGGAAAAAGCTCTCGGGGAGGAGTTTTTGGGCACCATTGGCTGATTTGATGCAAGACTAGTTCCCACGGGTTATTTTACTTATGATCACAGTGGCGGTAGTTGGGTTGTGGCAAAAACATCTATATTCCCCAGTTTTGACTTGTTTTGCAGGTTATATGGTTCAAACATGGTAACCTTCGAACCGTTTAATGCATGTTTAGCTCCCACACATCGTTTTACTTATGAATATAGTGGCGGTAGTTGGTTTATGACAAGAATAATCATAATACATGTTTTGGACACCTTGAACCCCATTTTTTACTTGGTTTGCAGGTCATATGGTTTGTGACAAAAACATGCACATTTCACGTTTTACACATGGAACCCCATTTTTGACTTATTTTGTAGGTTATATGGTTCAAACTTAGGAACCATTGGCTCATTTGATGTAGGACTAGTTCCCATGGGTTATTTTACTTACGAGAAAGGTGGTGATAGTTAGCTTATCACAAAAACATGCACATTCCACATTTTGGGCACCTTAAACCCCATTTTGACTTGTTTCATAGGTCATATGATACAAACATGGAATCGTTGGTGTCGCGACATCCCGGGAGTGAGGGTGCCCTGGGGTGGGCAAATGAAAAATGGTTTTGATAATTTTCGGAAAAAAATGGAGTGATTGAGTTGCCATTAACCTTTTGGAGTGTGGTTAGAGTACGTGATTACCACCCAATCAAGGGTAGAATTGGTGTGCGTTACCATGATAGGGATCAGGAGTTCGGTTATGTGAGGGGAAGGTACTAGCACCTCCTACACATCCATTCAATGAATAGTTTGATAACCTTTTATTTTACTCCCTTTGAAATTACAAAACACCAATAAATCACACGTATTCACAATTTTTTTACATAGTATACTTATAATAATACATCCCTCAGAATTAGGGCACGTGAAGTTTAAAAAGCTCATGCTCCTTTTTAAAATCATAGGGATAAAAATCGAGAAAATATTTTCTGAAAATAACTCTTAGATTTAATTCAAAAAATGAAGGATTTTTTCTAAATATTAAGTAATATTTCCAAAATTTGCTAGGAGGTTTTTTAGAACCCATTTATATTTTTCCAAGTGCAAAAGCTATTTTTTGGCCTCAAAATATTTTTTCAAAATTTTTCCTTTTTATTTTTTTATTTTTTTGTGATTTTTTCATATTTTTCCTAAATTTTTAAATAAATAAAATAATAAGAAGATAAATTAGAAAATACAAAATACCAGTTTAGAATCGGTTCAGTGGGTCAGCCGCCTCGCAGAGAACTGGACCGGGTCAAAGGCCAGGCCACGTGTCATCACCGGGTGAGGACATGTGGCCCTGTAGATATATCTATGGGGCTTAATTATTATGTGTAGATTTTGACGTCACAGTAACGTCGCTTGGCCACATGTTGGCCGTCGGGTGGGACGATGGAGAGTGACCCGGATCATTGACGTGGCATGATCTTGACCGCTACCTATAAAGAAACACATATCAGATTGTCGGGAGAAGGCTGCGTAACATCTGCATGTGTGGAGGTGGGTGTGCCATGTGTTGCGTTCTTGTGGTCCCGAGACAATTGAGGTAGTTGATTTTGAGCTTTGTACTTGGATGGTATTCAATATAATTTCACACTAAAAATATAATTCTACAATTTATTTGAAAAAAAGCAAATATGTCGGGAGAGCATTCAGTCGTGGTTAAGAGTAAAGTTTCGAACTTATGATTTTAATTGTTGTGAATTTGAAAAAAAAAAAAAAAGTCAGTGCAATTTGAGATATGTAATTTGAGCATTATTTGGCAATTTTGTTGGTAGAGCAAGAGATAATGAGATAGTTTTAAATAATTAAGGTTACCTTTCATTCAATCAATGTCTATTTTAAGGATATAAAATCATAATATAAGAAATTGATAGTTTAAAAAAATTAAAAGATGTTATCATAGTAATGTAAATAAGAATGCATCATAACATTGAATAGAGAATGATAATATCCTATTTTTAATATGGGAAATTGGGAATGTCTATTTTGA
The DNA here is from genome assembly GCF_029873635.1 of Malania oleifera. Taxonomy (NCBI): domain Eukaryota; kingdom Viridiplantae; phylum Streptophyta; class Magnoliopsida; order Santalales; family Ximeniaceae; genus Malania; species Malania oleifera. The sequence continues at coordinate 30,042,082 of NC_080428.1, read as the reverse complement.
GAGATTCCCACGACTTGAAAATAGCCGTGTTTAAAGAAACTCGTATGCTTTAAGAACAATTGTAATGTTTAGATTTTAGAGAGACTCACACGAATCACACAGTTTGAGTTTCTATTTTGAGTTGGATTGAGACTAATTTATTATGTTTTAATGCTTATAGTTTTACTTACATGAATCAGGAGTTGTTAATTAGTACAAATGATTGAATGATTGATATAGTTATTATAAAAGCTAATACACAAACTAATCACAAGTTGTCGTATACAACTTAAATTATTATGACACAAAATAAATTATTAATAAAATTATATTTAAGAATGACGGATTATCCGTCCATTCACCATGAATTATTCGACTTGAAACCGCCTAATCCGCCACTTAAATGAGTCAAATATGAATTATAATTTCTTCACCTGATAATCCACCTTATCTACCTTGGATTATTCGACCTGATTTGCTTTGCTAGGTCTACTCAGTGTCATTGGGCGAATCTCTCTCTGTATGCCCTCACTCTTTCAGAAGCCTTTATTTATAGGACTTGAAGAGTGATTTGCATTCAATTTGATCATGCAATCAAATTCCAATTAATTAATCAAAATTAAAATTAATTTGCTAATTTAAGTTGATTAACCAATTTTAATTCGTTCAATCAATGTTAAGTAGCTAATCAATTTTAAATTCTGATTTCCTAATTGAATTTTTTTCGGTGTAGGTGCCAGCATGAAATACTAAAGATCCTTTCCCCTCATTTTTATTTTTTCCTTTTTTGTTTTTTTTTTCCATTTTGCAATGTACAATTTATTTCTCTGTATTTTTTATTTTTTTGTATTTCTTCCTTTTTTTTGTATTTGTATTTTATTAAATAAAATCTTGCTTGATTTTGTTATAAAACCTCAGACAATTTGGGGTATCCACACTCCTAACTCCATGTTTGCTAGTCATGATATATTCATTAAATTAGTGTACATGTATGCTTCTCTTTAAAGTAAAGGTTAAATTAGTATGAATAAATTATTAAGAAATGAAAAAATAAAAATCTTTGAAAATTTCACATGACAAAATTCAGATTTTATTATTACTTCAATTTTTTGCTAACTTATAATATTTAAAAATAATTATGATGATTCAAAAATTCAACTAATAATTGCAATCTCATTATGTATTTAGTTTAGTTAAAAAGAACAAGCAATATGATCATAAATGTAAGTAGGTCATATGGACATACTCCTAGTGCATTTGTCATAATGAAAAAATAAAAATAAAAATTATAAATCGCTGCAAAATCAAATCGGCAATACAATAAGAAACGGCGACCTCCGTTTTTAATTTAAAAATTATAAATATTATTATTAACACATTTGTTTTATAATGAAATACAAATTCATATGTGACATGGATTTTAAGAAAATTATTGTACAACAATTTAACTGCCATCATATGGAACAAGAACAAAAAATTAAAAATTCAAATTTTTTGTTTGATTTTGCATCATTGCAAATAAAAATAATAATAATTACAAGAAAAATATTCCAAAAATAAACTTTGGCTGTGTAGCTTTATTTTTAGCTTTGCTTCTAAATTTTGTTGTATTCTCAAGACTTAAAAAAATAATTCCAATGCATCAAACAAAGAAATGAACACAGGCACATCGGTTTCATATTTTAGGAATTTGATTGAGGAGACGCATTGTAGAAGAAAAATGGGACAAAAAAATTATGTTTGAAGATCTTGAATTGTACAAGAAGCATTGGATTTGGAGAGAGAGAGAGAGAGAGCCCAAGTTGCTTAGTTAAAAATAGATCACCCCTTAGGATGGTCACTAAGAGCTTGGACGACTTGGTTTGTGAATAATTCATTTTTTGTTAAAATAAATAAATATAAATTTAATAAATTTATGTTATATGCATTAATATTACTTGTGACGCATGTGCAAGGCATGTGCTTCATACTAGTTATTATTAAAAAAGCAAGAAATAGTAATAATTGTTGCGCTACGCTCCAGCTCAGTAAGGGTCCACTCTAGCAGTCTCCACCTCTTCCGGTTCTTCGCTTCCTCTCCGCAACAGAGTCCCCCTGAGGACTCGAGAAGCAAGTGAGAGAGACGCAGGAAGAGTGTGTCGAGATTTTGTGTCGATCTCTCTTTCTCGTCTCTCTCCAGATCATTGTCAATGTCGGACGAACCTTCTCTCACTCGCTGGTCTTTCAAGGTACCAATTCCACTCTCTCGTTTTGTGTTTGTGGTCTAAAAATCGATTTGTGAGAGCTTTGCACTTCTCACTGGAGTCTGTTTTCGGTGAATTTTTAACGTGCGAGTACAGTTTTATTGAGAAATTTGTATTCTTAGAAGCTGTAGTTTATTCAATGTCTAGGATTTCAAGGTTTTTTATGATGCTAAGTTTGGGCGAAAGAAAGTGCCGGAGCCTGACGATGCGGGGGCAGATGGTAGAACTGCTGGTGTGGCTGTGTCTAATGGGAATTCTTCGAATTTAACTGCAAATGGAAGTGGGCATGCGAAGGGCATCTCGGATGCGGCCATTTACGAGCAGTTTCAGAACCAGGTACTTAGCTATTGATTAATAGCTGTCATGGTCGGTGTTTTTCTCTTTGAGTGCCTGGTCAGATTATAGACTCATTTCTTGTTGATATTAGGGCGAGAGGAGCTCAACGCACACAAATGGAGTTCCGCTTTACCAAAAGCCGTACCATTTCTTTGTCCATCACCTGATATAGTTTTTTCTTGTTTTTATATACTGCCTTCATTTGTAATTTTAGCGCATAATGTCAGACTCAATGACTTTTGGATTTGATTGTTTGAAGATGTCTATATCAGGCATTTGATTGAGTAAAGAAACAGAACAATAATTTTCATGCAAAGTGCTTAAAATGCGTTTATGATGCATTGATACTCTTATGGATCACATTGCTGTAACTGGTCAGCATATATGCATTTTAGGTTTAAGGAGAACTTATGTATAATGAGATATGAAAAAGTGAAGAAACTAATCAAATAAACAGTTCTTTTTGCAGATATTATCACTAAAGATCAATTCATACTACTATCTTAATCATAATTTGATTTTTAGCGGTTTAAATTGTGGTAATGTAAGAAGTGGTGGTGTTGTTTTGGACAATATATATATATATATATATATATATTTCTAATAATAAAAGAAGGCTTTTACTGATAAAAGGAAGAATATGCAAAGCAATGGACCAGAAGTCCACTCGAAACGATAAAAAAGAAAAGAAAAGAAAATCTCAAAACAGAAGTCTAAAGATTGCCAGTCATTCTGAATATGAGATAATGGAACTCCTGCAAAAGCACTAGCATTTGACGCCCAGAAAGAAGCATAGAAAACAACTCTTTCCTAAAGCAATGCCAAGCATTTTTTCCCCATTCTGCTAACACCAAAATCTAGTGAGCATGGTTTTAAATAAAGGCTGCAACCATTATGTAATGACGTTATGTAATGGTTTTTTGGGTTCTTGATACCATTACACACCACGAATTCGGTGGGAAGAAAAATCACAGCTGTAGCGGCCGTTACGGACCTCGACTGTTATGTATTGACCTCTATGACTGTTACAGAACCGCTACAGGACTGTTACACCAAAAAATTAATTTATTTTTTACTTTCTCTTCTCACTTTTCCCTCTCTTTCATATATCATTCTCAATATACCGAGTGGCAAGAGGGGGAAAAGATTATAATGAGGATGATAATGATACAAAATTTACTATTTCTTTAAATACTTACAATAGATGCATTAATTAACAATTTGAAAATACTAACTTGTTAGGAAAATATTTTATTTTGATAATATTAGTAATGTGATATTTATGTTCTATATTTTTCAACTTCAACCGTCTTTCTTTTTTAACTATTTTATATTTTTATTATTCATATGTCTTATGTGTCTACTAGATTAATGGAGTGTATAATATATTTTGTTTTATTAATTAATTTAGCACACATAAGAATTTATCACAGATAAGAACAATGAGAAGTATAAATATGCACACACACATAATTTTTCTATCAATGGTGGTTTAAAACAAATGTAAATTTGTTGCCCTTACCAAATAACTTAGTTACACGAACTAAAGGATCCAAAATACACTAAAATTCTTTCTAAGGGCTAAAAGCTTAAAACATGTAAGCACGCTAATATGCACAAGGTTGTACGTGCTTCAAAAAAATTCACGGCCGTTACACCCGCTTCCCGTTATGTAACATTCACTACTCCCGCTTCCCGTTACACCCGTTACCGTTATGTTACGCTACTTGCTACCGTGATTTATAACCATGCTAATGAGAAATAGCTCCTCCAGAGTACTTGGACAAACTCTGCACTTCTCCCGAACAATGTTAAAATGAAATTTCCTAATGTTCAATCATAAGGATAATGTAATAAAAGATGAGCAATAGTATATTTGCTTGTACAAAACACACAAATAGGTGGTAGAGTGTTATTAGGCCTCCTATTCTATAATGCCTTGTTATGCGTGATATTTGTCTTATTCAAAATCATGCACCAAATTGGTTTTTTTTTTAAAAAGATCTTGATCAAGTACTACTTTGTCTTTGCGTTACAACTTGATGACAATAATGCTCATTCCTGTCCGCATAAGATGGATATATATAAGGGAAAAAACATTATGGAAGATAAGAGTTCAACTTAAGTTTAATCCTGATCATGTGCTGTTGGTGAGTAAATTCCTTTTTCATTTCTAAATCAAATTCCTACGGCATGCCTAAAATCCCTTCTCCTTGGGGAATGCTGTGTAGAATGGTAGCTCTTAAACGTGTTGAGTTGAAAAACAATAAACTAAATGGTATGTGATCTATAAATTAAAACGTATCTTTTTTAAGAAGTTTGGTTTCAAATAAATTAAAACGTATCTTTTTTGAGAAGTTTGGTTTCAAATAGGCTTAGGGTCGAACGGAATTTTCAGCCATTTACTACCTAGCTTTGGATTCCTGAATTGAAACATAATTTATAATGCATGTATTATTAAGGAGCATCTTCAGCACAAAAAGGATAAAATAGTTGGGCATATTTGTATTTTGCGAGTAGTATCTATGGTCTTAAATTTCTAGGAAATTGTCGAAATTTCTGCCTTCCATCATCCTCAAAATTGAAATGAAAGTTGATTCCTGTTTTCTGATATTGCCCATTGAAGTTCCACAAATCACACAATAATGATTGAAATGTCGAAATTTTAGCACCATTTTCTGAAATTTTAACTAAACAATGAAATTTCCTTAAATTCCCCAAAGTGGAGGGGATTAAGATGAGAATTGCATCATTTGTCATCTTTAGTTCGCAGGTGATACTATTCTCTTCCTATTGGATAACATAAGCTACTTCTCGAATTTGTTGACTATCTTATAGGTGTTTGAGAAAGTGTTTGGGCTGAAAATCAATTTCTCTAAGAGTGGTCTGATGGGTCTGGGTGTTAATGTGGATTCTTTTGCTAGGCTAGCTGGTTGTGCCGTTTTGACTTGGCCTATTACTTACTTAGGTGTCCCCCTTGGTGGTAATCCAAATGCGGATTCTTTTTGGGACCCTACTTTTGAGAGAGTGGCTAGGAGATTGGATGGGTGGAAAGGAGTGTTCTTCACTTTAGGGGATCGTATTACCCTTTTCCATGCTTGTCTATCTTCTATCCCTTTGTATTACCTCTCTCTTTTTAGAATCCCTGTGAGATTAGCGAGGAGGCTTGAGAAATTAATGAGAGATTTCTTATGGTCTAGTGGGGGAGAGGGTAGTTGAGATCATCTTGTAGGTTGGAAGATTCTTTGTTTGCCTAAAAGGGAGGGAGGGAGGGAGGGAGGGAGGGTTGGGTCTTGGTAACTTGGTGTCCAAGAACATCTCTTTGGTCGGGAAATGATTATGGTGTTTTCCTTTAGAACCTAATTCTCTTTGGCATAAGGGAAGTCATAGTAAATTTGGAATGCTACAAAATGGGTGGGATGCTAAAGTGGAAATTAACATTACTTATTGAAGTCCTTGGAAGCTTGTATCTCAGATTTATGATTGTTTCCTTCCTAAAGTGCATTGTACAGTGGGTATTGGGGAGTGTATTCACTTTTGGGAGGATCATTGGGTGGGGGAGATGCCTTTGGCTAGTACCTTCCCTTGTCCTTATTGTTTATCAAATCTTCATGAGTCCATGACACCCCATTTCTGCTTTTCTTATTTTGCAAGAAGATGGGTATTCTTGCAGCTTCCATTTTGGGGGAAATCTAAATGAGATGGTTCTTTTGACTGGGCTGCTTGATTCTTTTCATGTTCATTTGGGGAGTGATAATAGGGCTTGGAGTTTAGATCCTTTTGGGGAGTTCTCTTGTAAATCTTTTTCTCTTGACTTGTAATTCAATTACGGATTCTTTTGCTTTGTATCCTTTGATTAGGAAAGCTAAAGCTCCCTTAAAAATAAAAGCTGTCGCGATACTTGAAAGAATTAATACCAATGATTGCTTCAGAATAGAAGAGCTGATAAGGCCCTGTCCTGTGACATTTGTGTTCTTTGCTTGAGGAGTGAAGAGACAAGTGCACATATCTTTCTTCATTGCCCTTTCACGTTTGTTATTTGGAATTAATTATTTGGTATATTTGGTGAAAATTGGGTCTGTCCATACACTTTCAAGGCCTTTTATACCATAACTTTTAGGGGTTTTGGCAAAGGAAAAGATAGGAAAGCTCTATGGCGTTGCACCATTATGGCTATTATTTGGTGTGTTTGGTTGGAAAGGAACGCTAGAATATTCAAAAGGTGTGGCTACTACAAACAATTTGATTTGGAGTGGAGTGGTACATCTTACATCGCTGTGGGTGTCAGCAAATGGTTTTTTTCGTCATGTTTCTCTAGAAGACTTTCAGCGGGATTGGTTGGCCCTGTTACATTGAGTTTAGTTCTTTGTTTAGGTTGCATTCATTTTAGCTAGTTTTTATTGATCTCAAGGGAGGATTTCTTATTCTCTGTTTTTTTTTTTTCTTTTCCTTTCTCTTTCTAATTTTCTGATGTACATTCTTCTCATTAAAATTCTTTGTTAATAAAAAAAAAAACCCAAACGGAAATTTCTCTCTTATCTTCTTTTCTTTGTTGAAACTAAAGATTGTTATGGGAAAGACGCAAATGACTTTCAAACTTTTGAAATTATAAGAAAAAGTAATCGTAGATATCACTTACAAGTTAGTTACATGTTACAAGATTTTATGTGATCATTCATGTCTATATTGTCCATATTTATATGATAAATAATATTTTAATTACCTTTTGAAAGTTTTGAAGTCTTTTAATCTAGGCTTTGGATTGGGGACTCTGCGAGGTCCTTTTCTTCAAATTCCTCTTTCATTCATCTAATGAAATCTCTAAATCCTAGTCCATTACATCTGGATGAAGTTGTGTGGAAGGCTGAAGTTCCTTTTAATATTCAAGCTTTCATTTGACCTTTGGTTCTCAATAGGATTAATATGAATGATTTGCCTTAGGCTGAGAGGCCTCATAAGGTTCTTAGGCCACATGTATTGCGATGTGTGATGAGGAAAAGGAGTCTAATTGTTATTTATTTCTGCATTGTGGGGTGGCGAGCTTTTTGTGGAACAACCTGTTCTGCTTTGGTGACGTTCAAGTGCTCTTCAAACTGATCATGAGGTCTTAGCGGTGAATTCTTGAGAGTTGTTTGGTATGCAAGAATGGAATAAGGGGGCATTGGTATCTATTGTTTATATTTTTTCCATGTAATTTGTCATTCCATTCCATTCTTGCAACCCAATCATTGGGTTGGGATTCTGGAAAGGATAGAAAAATGTTGTTACCGTGTGGACACTTTGGCTTGAAAGGAATGCTAGAATTTTTAAAGACCAGAAGACTCTTCCACTCTTGATTTCAGAAAAAAATTTACTTTTTTGCTTCCTGCTGGGTTCCTTCTTTTGGAGTTTTTGAGAGTCTCTTGCTGTCCGATATCCATAGGGACTGGCAGGCTGTGTTGATGTAACTCTTTTTATTAGTCTCTTGCTGTCCGATATCCATAGGGACTGGCAAGCTGTGTTGATGTAACACTTTTTATTTTTTTGTTCTATCTTTTTTATTTTTTCTTCCTTTTCCTTTTTCTTGAGGATGCCTCATCCTGTTTACTCTGTAAATGTTTCTGATTTTTGCTTTAATGAATTTTTTGTAACCTAAAAAAAATTCATTTATATTAATTGAACAAGTTTATTATCACTACTATATTACAATATCCTTCTACACTATATATGTGTCAGTGATGTATTTATTCATAATATTTTAGTTTTAGAAATGTGTGATATTTTTTTTTTCCCCAGCAAGTCAATCAATGGCATTTGCCCTACTCAACCTGTCTCTAAGCCTTTTCTCCCAGTCATCTTCTTTTCCCTCTCCTGGTGCCCTGCCATTCAACCCTTTTCATATTTATCAAACCTAGCCTCCTTAGGGCATCACCAATCAATTCTGTTATATTCATTGCTAAGACCAGGGACCCTTCGATTGTCCGAAGCTTTCTGCATACCAAATAGAATTGCCGGACAACAGAGGACGTGCTCAACCAGAAAATCATCCATGGACATCTGGAGCCTCTCGTCCATCATTCGTTCCCTTTGTCAGCTACCAGAAGACTCGCCTGTCCTCCAGAATCTTCTCATTGTCCATTCGAAGGGAGTGTGGGGAGACAGAGAAGGTACAGAAAGTTTTTTCCAGTGTCCATAATGTCCAACCTAATTCAAGTAGACAGAAAAGAATTCTCTTTTGAATGGATACTGTTGTTGGGAGCTCTCAGAATTTTAATCAATCAAGGAGCAAGCTGTCTTGTTGTGTTTTGCTAGATAACGTGGTTCAGTGGACACTGGAACAGTTATGGAGTTTTGGACACACAACACAATTTCCATAACTTAAGCAGAAGAAATTCCCTGGGGATTCTTTGATCGTTCTATTTGTGTTAAACAAATTCAGTAGGATGATCGTAGTCGAGATACTGTTGTATTCAGAGGGAAGATTTTCTTTGGGAATTTCAGTGGGCAGGGAAGCCTCAGGTTGGTGGAGTTTGCAAATCGCTGAAAAGGGACGGAGACAGAATGCAAGGGATTAATCATAAAATTCTTGTTCTGTCATGTAGACAGTGGCTCTGCTGATTTAGAGCAGCGAGAAGGAAAAATTATGGTGTATAATGGGCTACCTAAGGAGCCCATCTATGCAGAGATGGTAAAGAAAGGAGTTGCTATGATCGGTGAAGGAGATATTCTGGAGAAACCAGCTGGAAAATTTAGATAGGCAGGTCCACAAGTTTGGAAAGAGAAAAATTAGGGAGAGAGGTTTTTGGGCATTAATGAACCCCCAATCTGATTAGATTTTGAAAATTTTCCTTCTAGAACCACTGGTCTGAAATTTGGGTCCAAAATTTTTGAAGTGGACGATCAGTTATATGTTACACATTTTGGGCGTGGAAGAAGGGGGGGGGGGGGGGAGGCGCTTGTCTTGAAGCCTGCCTTCCTGGCAGGCCCAAGAAAATCTACATGGGCTTAGTTTGGGTATGAAAAGAAAAATCCCAGTAAATGTAGGAACTCAGGAATTAATGAGGATCTCTGCTTTACTGGTGGGGGAATGGGGGTGTTGTACCCATGCAAGTTGGAGCATAGGGGCTTGCCGATGACTCAAAGGTAGGTCGAGGAAGAAAATGTGAAGGTGGAAAGCTGCAACAGTTCGTCCAATTCGGGTAAGTTACAAAAAGTACAGTCAGCTAATAATGGAAAATCTGCTGTTAATATGCCAAAGACAGCAGTGATATCAACAGGGGATGCAGAGTTGCCAGAGAGCTTGGGGGCAGTGGTTAAACACGGCAAGAAGGATCTTAGTAATTTTTTGTCCAGCAAGGGAGAATTGCAGACAGCTTTGATAGTAAAAGAAAATTCTGAAGCTAACCTGTCACCTATTCAAAACGGTAATGAGGGAGATGGGTTGGTAGAAGAGATTCCAGAATTTTCAGACCAGGAAGATACTGCAAGAAAGATAGATACTCTTGTCGAAAATTCAGCACAGCACAGCTTTATGAGGTCAAACAGACTGTTAATCTGCAAGAATGTGACACTGAATTGGAAGATTGGAATGTAGAAGATTACGATTTGCTTTTGGAATGGATTCAGGAATTTGAGGATGTGTATTTGAGCTCTTCCCTGCTAGAATTTCTGGAAAAGTCAGAGTTTGCTGGGTGTTTGGATGATTATCAAAGTAAAACCTCAATGCGTGAGACAACTTCAGAGGAGGTAGAGGCTTATTGTAGACCTAAGGAGGAGGATCTGGCTAAGAGTGTCATGCCTGTAATGTTATCACAGCAGTGAGAGAGGCTTGCCTTCAGCCATTTTTGAAAATGCTCAAGCAGTTATAAATCTCATTAATTATAATTCTGACCATTTGAACGACATAAATGATGAAGTGCCTGAGCCTTCTGACTCTAGCTTTGAGCTCAATTTTTTTTTTTCCTATGGCTGAGTCTGCTATTCCTTCTTGTGATGTTGAGAAGGATAAATCTGGGAAAGGGTCTCTTCACTCGGAGGATCCTAGTCCATCTAGAATTAGTAAAGATATCCTACCTCTTCCTACCCAACCCATTCTTTCTTCAGAAGCTTTATGCCTAAGGGAGGACTTTAATAGGAGGAAGGGTTGTGGGTTAGTTTTTGAGGGTGGTGAGAGAGAGCCTAGACCCTCATAAACTCCTTGGGAACCTAGGCCTGGAATTACTAGATACAAAACAGCTTTGATAGTAAAAGAAAATTCTGAAGTTAACCTTTCACCTAAGAGGGGTTGGTAGAAGAAACTCCAGAATTTTCAGACAAGGAAGATGCTGCAAGAAAGATAAGAGACTCTACAATATGTTGTGGAAAATTCAGCACAGCTTTATGAGGTCAAACAGAGTCGTAATCTGCAAGAATGTGACACTGAATTGGAAGATTGGAATGTTGAAGATAACAATTTGCTTTTGGAACAGATTCGGGAATTTGAGGACGTGTATTTGAGCTCTTCCCAGCTAGAAATTCTGGAAAAGTCAGAGTTTGCTCAGTGTTTGGATGATTATCAAAGCTAAACCTCAATGCATGAGACAACTTCAAAGGAGGTAGAGGCTTATTGTAGACCTAAGGGGGAGGAGCTAGCTAAGACCCTGCAATGTTATCACACCAGTCAGACAGACTTGCCTTTAGCCATTTCTTGAAAATGCTCTAGCAGGTATAAATCTTATTAATTATAATTCTGATTATTTGAAAGACTTTAATGATGAGGGGCCTGAGCCTTCTGACTCTAGCCTTGAGTCTACTATTGTTCTTGTGCTCTAGAAGAATGGAAGAAGAAGACGACAATGACTTACTAGTTTGAAAATTGAAGCAGCCTGATGACTCGTGAAGGCTTGAACCTCGATGACGAAGGGCTTCTGCTGGTTTGAAGGCTCGAAGACGAACTGACGGAGGGCTCCTGCTGGTTTGGAGGCTCGAAGACGAAGAGCTCCTGCTGGTTTGAAGGGTTGAAGACGAAATCCTCATGCTGGTTTGAACTTCGAAGGTTCGAAGAGGAAGGGCTCCTACTGGTTTTGTACTGCTTCGAAATATCGATTGGTCGAAGACAAACTTCTCCTGCTGGGTTTGTGCTGCTTTCAAGTTTCGATGATGAAGGGCTAGGGCTGGTTCTGGTTCTGGCTACGTTTTATTTCTCAATAGCTTCAAAAATTTCAAGGCGCGACATACTGTGCCTGAAGAATCGGTGTGCTTCGGTGCACTTACCTGCGCCTCTTGGAGGTCGCCTCGCCTGAAGAAGGATGAGGCGCTAGCTTGGTTGCCTCACTGTGCCTCTCGCCTAGGCGCACTTTTAAGTACTATGGGGATTGCTTGTATAATGCGTGGTTCTCAGCGATTGTGAAGGGTGAACCTAAATCTTGATTTAGTGCTTTGGGCATTAGACAAGGAGATCCTCTATCCCCTTTTTTGTTTGTCTTTTTAGCAAATGTTTTGAGTAGGATTGTGGATAAGGCGGTGGAAAGGGGTTTAGTTGGAGGTTTAGAAGTGAGCAGAGAGGGACAGGTGGGCCCTTTTCTCAAGTTTGCTGATGACACCATTTTCTCTTTAGATGATCATAGTTTATCTTTCAGGAGAATCTTGGGAATTCTCCGTATTTTTGAGAGGATGTTTGGGTTTAAAATTGATATGTTTGGGTTTAAAATTGATAAAGGAAAGAGTGGGTTAGTGGCTTTGAATGTGCCATTTGAGCGTGTTAGGGAGTGGGCATAAAATTTAATAAGTTCGGAATGAATGAGAATAGGTGGGATACCAATGTGAATTCAAGATGTTCTTTGGGCAGTCTATGGAGGTCCATTTCTCAAATCTATCCTTCTTTCACCACTCAAACAAAACTTGAGATGGGAAGGGGTTCACATATCCATGTTATGAAAGACCCTTGGCTGGAGTACACACCATTTTCTACTTTGTTCCCTCTTCTTCACCACCTGAGTTCTGAGCAAAATAGAGTCATATCTTTCTTTGTTGGGGACTTTAGCTGACCTTTGGTTTCCTGGAATCTCCACTTTAGGAGACCTCTTATCGATAGGGAGATGGTGGAATTGTCCTCTTTGTTATCTTTATTGAATGGGAGTAACCTTTCTTTTGGGAGGGATGTTCGTTCTTTATCTTTGATCACTCAAGAATGTCTTCTTGCATTTTCTTTTGAATTTTGGATCCTTTCGAACACTTTTTTCTTGCTCTATCCTACTAGTTGGAAGTCCAAGGTTCCCCTAAAAATAAAGGCTTTCACTTGGTTGGTGGTGCTTAATAAGATAAATACTATTAACTTGTTTCACATTAGGAGACCTTTGAAGGCTATCTCTCCTATTGTATGTGTGCTCTGTTACACTCAGACAGTTTCTCGTCTTCTTTTGCAATGTGAATTTTCTTGGAGGATTTGGAATATGCTTTTTAGTATTACGGGAGGGAGCTTTGGCAGAAGGAAGGAAAGGGCAGTTTTATGGAAGTGTGGCTTTTTTGCTGTTTTATGGAAGTGTGGCTTTTTTGCTGTTTTATGGGGAATGTGGACGGAACGTAATGCACAGATATTTTCTGGGAAAAAATTAAACTGGTTGCTGAAATTCAGTACTTGGCATCACTGTGGTGTGTGGGTTATAGATGTTTTAGAGGGGCAAGCTTTCAGGAGTTTTAAAGAGATTGGAAGAACACGTTGACTTCATGCTCTCTTCTCTCTTTGTTGTTTTTGTTTTATTTTATTTTTCTGGATGTCTCAGGTTTCCTTGGGAGATGTCTCATTCTCCCACTTGTAAATTCGTTATCTAATAATATAATCTTCTTTTGTTATTAAAAAAAATTATTTTAGTTGTAGATCTTGCATTATTATGTCTATTAGCGGTTTCAGAAGTTGTATGAAAGCATTCCATGCTAAACTGCATATTATTGTCTTTATTATATTCCATGCTTCACTACATATTCTTGTTTATTCGTTGTTGTTTCTGGTACAAGTGTGATTTAGATGTGGTTGCCCTGCTTATGTTTATCGTAACATTTCTTTGATATTAAATAATTGAATGTTATTTATCTGAGCTACCTTTGTTTGAGTTTAAAATTGATACAATAACGCCTTACTAATAAATAAATAAACAAATAAACAAATTAAACAATCAAGACAACAATGAGGGACTCTCTTGTCATGTATGATATGGATCATTGATATTCCGTTAAGAAATTATACATGAAAAGTAAAAAAAAAAAATGTTAAATCTTAATTTATCTAACTTCATCCTAAACTTGTTGATCCTAAACTTGTTGAAGTTACTGCTCAGATTTAATTGAAGAGTTTAGAAGGTGCGCATTATGCTCTTCTTTTCTTTTTTCTTTTTGGGTAAATACAGTACGAATAGGAGAGCAAACTCAATAAATTGTGTCATCTGGTACGTGACAAATAGTTTCATATCATGATATGTCCAGTTTATTGTTAAACTATTATTCTACCACCAGAATTTGCCTGGTAGTGAATTGATTGTGTTGTTATAGTTAAATTGATGTAGATTAATCATCTAAATTTATTTCTTTTTAAGAATTAGTTGTATACTGGTTAATGTGAGCAAAATGTAAGGAGTTTCTAATATGTTGAATTTCTCAAGACCTGTTTTCTGGTACCTGATGATATTTGATGTTCACTTTTTTAGTCAGAAGTCCCTACTTCCTGCTTTTGACTCAGTGGAAACACGTGCTTTAGCAGAGAGCTTGTGTAGGTATGTAGGTGTACTGAGGACTTGACACTTGAGATTTACCTCATACTATTGGTGCCCCCCTACACTGTCTAGACAATCTGGGAAACTTATATTTCATTTTTGTTCTATTGCAGGGATATTATTCGTGGGAGTCCAGATGTGAAATGGGAAACTATCAAAGGATTAGAGAATGCCAAGCACCTGCTTAAAGAAGCTGTTGTCATGCCTATAAAGTATCCCATGTAGGTCTTCTTATTCAAATATTCAACAGCCTGTGGTTCATGTTGTTAAAGCATGATGTACATTATTGCCACACAACCTAACAGCCTAAGCTTTTAGGTACAGTTGTACTCTTACCATGGTATCTATGGTTGCCAAGAGGTCCTGTGTTCTAGTCTTGTTGCCAATGTTTATTGTGTGGTGGTTAGAAATTATATTATCCCATCGAATGGTGCTATCTTTCATTTGTTTATTGGTTCATGTGCAATTGGGCTGCACATGGGGGGAGTGTTAGGGCCTGGCCCACAACCCAACAGCTTAAGCTTTTCAGTGAAGTGGTAATTTAACACATGTTATCCTTGATTTTTCTTCATCAGCTAATTTGCCTAAGATGTGGTTATGAGTTGTGGGACTCACTCTTGACAGGGATTAAATCTGGTGCCATTTGAAACGACACATTTGTTTGCTCCTAAAATTTGATTTCCAGTTTCTTTTTCTAAGATTAATTTAGTATCTATATCTAATATTTTCATCAATTGATTTGTTTTATTTGTTCTAGAAATTGATTTCCTTGCTTCCCCCCCATTTCCTGGTTTGAATTCATACACAATTTATCTTTGAATATCTGGATAATTTGTTGTAGAGCATGTGTTTAGACAGTTTTTTCCCTTTTGGTTACTCCAGTTCGTTGTGACAAATGACCTTACCAACACTAATTTTATCCGTGCGAAGGATTGAGGAGTCATTCCTTTCTTTAGTAGTTGCTTTCTTCTAGAAATTCAAGATTTCAGACGCACGCACACACAGACAGACAGACAGATATATATATATATATATTATATAGTCTTACCTTTTTTGGGGGGGGGGGGGGGGGGGGAGGGGGAAGGTTGGATGTGGAGCTGGGGATTGGAAGAGGTTAGAAGTTCAAGAATAGAGATGTCTCTATTATTACTTGGCAATTTATTTGCTTCTAATATCAATTAATTTTCCAAGGAAAAAATCTTACTAATAGGCAGTGAACAAAAGTCAGAAATACTTGAGAAATCCCACGTGCCACCTGGAGTGTTCCTTTGGCTTATGGCTTCATCAGAACTTGATCAAGTAAAAAATTCTCTCCTAAACCTCACTATCTTCAAAATGTTAAAATGGCTTGAAAGTTGGTTCTTTGACTAAATGCTGTAATTTACTTGTACAGTTAAGTCCTGTAATAATTACCTTCAAATTTTGAAACTTTGTTTCTTTCGCCATATTGTATAGTTTTAGGTTGCATAGATTTGAATTCAGGTGTCAGGTGTGATAATCCTGGTCTTTGGAGGCATCTGCTATGGGCTCAACCCAAGAAGTGAATAAATCAAATATCTGCATAATGGAAATTGTTTTTTTGTCTTCTCAGGTCTGTGTGGTATTATTTTTATTTTTTCATTTCTTTACAATGAAGAAACAATTTTTTTTTTCTTTAAGAGCAAAAGAAACTCATTAATAGGAGGAGAATTTACAAGGGGGAGAAAAGGCATCTCCCAAAAAAATCTGGAACGAAATACAGTATTCAACTAGAGCTACGGCAAATGAGGAGGCAAAAAAGTGGTGAGGCATATGATCCAATTTGTTTTTCGGGCATGGAATTAGATGATGAATGGATTACCAAAAAGGAAGGCCCTTGTCTACCAGAAGACATTTCATGGATGAATACCATCGAGTGCTTTCAAGATGATGGAGGAGTTGGAAATAGCAAGAGAAGAAAAAGAGGTATGAGTTGTATGACTTTATATTTGTTGCTCTATAAGTAATTAGTTTATGAATGGAGGATGGAGCATTAAAAATAGTTGACATGTTTTAATAATTTTATAATGTCATATGATAATGTAGGAGCTAGAAACCTGAGATTTGATTGTAGAGGAAAATAAAAAAAATGTTGAAGAAGATGACATTGAGCTGATTGATGAAGAGGAAGGAGATTAAGAAGAGGAGGAACAAGAAGAGATGATCGTGGTAAACGGTGAAGATAATGGTGATGGCAATGATGACCGATGACCTTGCATTAGGGGAATGTGATGATGCATGATGATGCACTACATCGCACATTAGTAGCCTATGTTTTATCATAGATGGTTTAGAGTTTAGTTTGTTTTGTTTTATGAATATGAGATGTGGGCTTCTAGATATCTCTTTTGTTTTTGAAGAGACATCTCATAACACATGTTTGACATACAGTTTTGTGGCAAATGACCGTAACTTGATACTTGATAGAGATGGGATGGATAAATCATGGAATATGTTTTTGTATATGACTAGTTTTTCCTCTATATAAATACATGTAGAGTTAAATAGATCATGGTAGGATTCAGACCTACAAACTTGCTTCAACAGCAAGTGTTGTACCAGTTAACAATATGATTTATCCATATTTGTTGAAATTTCAATGTGTTTTAATATTTTATTCTGTTGTACATAAGTACATGCCATTTGGAATCAATTTTTCAAATTTTGTACCAAATCTTATGATTCAATTCAATTCTTGTTTCATGATTCACTATGTTAGAATTTCGTTTCACAATTCGGTTCCTGATTTGACAACTATTGAAACTAGTATTTCTATCCCCCTCCTTCAACCAAAGAGCCCTTGATTTTTGCCTCCGAGCCATTTCTCTGATGTGATTATTTGCGCAAGATCTTTTTTTGAGAGCAAGCCTTCTAGACCTGTTTTCGACATTTAGACCCTCACTGATTTCCTCCTCATCTAGCTCCTTAATGTTGTCAAGGAACTCCTTTTTTCCTTGAAGTGGTGTTCCCAAAAACATTTTTGTTCCACCATTTTAATTTTTCTTTAAGCAATTTCAGCTTTGAGGCAACCACAAAGCTGGCCTTCCCTTTAGCTTGTAGCTTAAGCCACCATTTCTTGACTTGTTCATCAAACCCTTCGTGTTTAAATCACATGTCCTGATTGTTCTCAATGATGAAAGGGGTTGGCCCTCACTTGATTGCCAAAGAGGATTGGAAAGTGGTTTGAGACTGAGCAAGGAGGCAAGGATTGGCTAACCTTCATGAAGTGTTTCTCCCAATCAAAGGAAATTAAGAATCTATCCCTCCTTGAGTGTGGCCTTGACTTTGACTGTGAAACGACCACCAATAAGGGGGATGTCAGTGAGAGCATAAGCATGAATGAAATCATGATACTCTTGCATGCGAATAGATTAAAGAGAAGTCCCATTCCTTTCATAAGGATAAAGGATCATTTTGAAATCACACCAATGATCCATGTTTTAACCCATTTGTCTTTAATATCCACAAGTTCTTTCTATAAAAGATCTCTATAAGGCCTTTCATCTGGGGCCTAAACCCCAATAAAATTCCTAAAAAAATTATTTTCAAGGTCATTGAACAAACAGGAGATTGAGAAGGCTTTGATGGAATGGTCAAGCAATTCCACAGCCAGGTAATTCCGTATAATGAGAATACCTCCTGCATTATATGTCGCATTCAATGCAATCCTTTGCAATTCTTAATTCCCCATAAATTGTTGACAAACCTGCTATCCATGGAATTTAGCTTGATTCCTGAAAACTGTTATCATCCCGTTTGCAATCATTGAGAAACAATCTGATTGCGGATCTTTTTGTTATGTCATTAAGTCCCCTCACATTCCAAGGGATTAATTTCCTCAACAGGACCAAGTCGCCAACTTGGTTGCTTCCGGCCTCTCCCATATTCGGAGCACTCCAATCTCTTTTAATTCCCTACTTGTGCCTTTTGAGTGGCTGTGGATTTGCGTTTTTTTTCGCCGCCTTCTCTTCGTTTCTTCTCTATTTCCTCAAATAATCACCTCGCTCTTTCCTTGAATCATTGAAAAGATACCTTGGTAGTCTTGCTCACTAAATTAATTTTACAAATAACTCTATTGAACATCTGCAGATTGAAATCGATGCTATCAAGTCCCATCTCATTTAACTCTCTCAAAGACGGGGGATTGTCTTCAGCATTCAGAAGATTTGTGGCTGCTGCAGGGATAGCCAGATTATCCACCACAGAAGCTGGATTGAGAAGCTCTCCAAAAGAATGGTAATGGGCCAGAACTGGGCGGGCCTGCTCGATCTGGTTAATTCCCAAAAAGGACCTGCTGTGAGTCCAAAGAACCAAAAGGACCAGCTGGGGGGAAATGGGTGAAGGCAGCATGCTTATCAGTTGGAAGAGAGGCGGGGGGGACTAACAAGTGGGTGGCCAAAAGTGAAATGACCTGGGCTTGAACAAGAGAGGCTTGAAGGAAAAAGCTAGCCCCCAACGCCTTGAAGATTGCACAAGGAACGAGGCAAAGAGAGCTGGGCGCAAAAGATTCAAAGGGAAGAATCTTGGCAGCCTCATGGTTGACATGTGTGAAGGATCACATGTCCTCGAGCACTTTAACCACTGATTTCATTTGTGATTTGGTGATGGAAAGCCTGATGGATCCCCCACAGTGAGGACACACATACTAACTCCAAGTGAGACAATGCTGCAGCCTTTTGGGATCAGCAGGGGGACTTGACTGGTATGGCTCAAATGACCACCTCGACCGCACCTTAGGACGGGCTGGAAGGCTAGGGATCACTCTTATGTCCTAGCTCATTTCAGATGAGAAGAACTTGGACCAACCTTTGACTTAGGGCCCTCTGGTATGGTGATGACCCTCCAGCCTCCATCATTGATTTCAGTCAGGGCAAGGAACTTACCAAAAGTATTTTCCTTCAGTTGGAGCTGCGATGTTTTCTCCTTCAACCTCCAGCATCGTAACCAAGAGGAGGTAATAGGCCTGATGCTGAAAGAGCTTCAGAAATCATCTAAGGCATCTAGGAGCCACTTGGTTTCACCCTTGTCAAGGAAGGACACCATCCTGCCTTTGCAATTTTCAGTAAGCCTGAGGAGACATTCTGCTGTCAAGCACTGGGTCAAAGCACTTCCTTTTGAAGAAGATGGCCAACGTGCCATTGTGTGCATGACGGAGAGGGGCTGTGCACTGGGTAATACAGCTGATGAGCAAAGAAAAGTCTTCAGCCTTCGAGAGAGAAGGGGCTTTTAGACTTTGAGAGATTAAGAGACTCCAAGGTTGGGATAGAGGTTTGACAGCAAGGAAGGGGGAGGATGGGCTGAGATGTCTGGTAAACAGGGTGAAGAAGCCTGCGAGGCTTCTCTCTTTATATTATTCTTATTCCTATCTGAAAAACCAAGGCAAGGCGACTAAAGGAAAGAGGAGGGTGCTTTTTTTTTGTTTTTTGTTTTTTTGTTTTGTTTTGTTTTTCCCGCTGAGGAATCCGTTGCCCTTCAGAAATATGAAGGTCCTTTCAATCAATCTTGGGATGCTAGTGTAAATTACGCTTTTCTAGGTTGATGAAAGGAAATGTAGTTCTGCTGTTGTGGAATCGAGGGCCTGTTTAGTTGTGGAAAACAGTTTTTATTTTCCATTTCCAGTTTTCTGAAGTACTGCAGAAGTGCCACCATGTGTGTCAGTTTTCCAAGGTTTATATAAAGAATTTGATAAACACCAAAAGGTCCAAATTCTCCATATAAACCTAGGAAAATTACAAAACAAGGTGGCAATTTTGTATTTATCAGGAAAACTGGTAATTTGAAATGAAAACCCTTTTCCTCAAAAAACAGGGCCTAGATCTCTTAATAACTGGGTTGTACAATGGTGGTTAGTTCCAACTTTATCTTTAGCCTTCTGTGAACTTTTTTGTCTCTTATCTCTCTTAATTTCTGCTGAAATGAGGCACAGTTCACGTTCTTGTGTGTGAAATTTTCCATGGACCAAAAGCACAAGGGGCAGTCCTCTAGTTGCTGCCATGATATCTGGCTGTAAAAATTAGATACTGTTTCATATAGTATCCTGCCTGCTAGTTTTGGTTTTGAAGCGAATAGTATAAGCACTTGAACACTTGCTGGATAAATAGATCTCTTAAGTTGTCTGTCATTGTAAAGCTGATTCATCTCGCTTTTTAGGTACTTTACTGGTCTTCTATCACCATGGAAAGGTATTCTTCTTTTTGGCCCTCCAGGAACTGGGAAGGTTTGTAAACTTTTTTCTTCATGCTGTTCAATGGTTAATATTTTATGCTTTTTATGTTTTACACTTTTATGGTCTCCAGAACTGTTTGTCATATTGCTGCTGTGATTGCCTTGGTAAATTGTCTTTGTGTAGTAAAATATATTTATCTGCTATATATATATGTATATTTATGTACTTTGTTTCTTCATTTTTGAATTTGGAATATTTGAGCTAGATTTATATTCCATTTTGATAAATGCTTTTTGTTTTTGATTCTCTGCTGTGAGAGAATTAGAAGGGTTAGATTACCACTTTACCTAAAAACTTAAGCTCTTAGATTGTGGGCCAATAATGTAGATCAAGCGTTTACGCTCCCCTGCACGTGCAGCCCGACAGCACGTGGAGAGATAAATACACAATAAATAACACTCATTACAGGGAATACAGTAATTTTTTTAAACACCACATAATAAATGCCGGCAACTAGACTAGAACCTAGGACCTTCTAGTAACCAGTTCAGATATCATGTTAGTTTACCACTTTACCTAAAATATTAAGCTTCTAGGTTGTGGGTCAACAATGTATATCAAGCTTTAAAAGGACTTTTTTTTTTTTTGGCTTTTGTAGCTTGATATTCATCTTGTTGTAATTGAAGGCATTGCTTCCAGAGAAATTATTTCCCTGCTGAGAGTCGAGGTTGTGAGGATTGGAATTGTTTAAAGCAAGTTTATAATTGGTACAAAAAATCATTTTTTATTTTATGTAGAAAAGTAATTAAAGGTTTGGAACTTTGGAAGAAATAATTTCATGATTGTTGGTTGGATGGCCAAGGAATCCCAGTTGCAATGTTATTGAGTGATTTCGTCTGTACCACTTCTTTCTTTGCGAGTATTTTAATGCCTGCAACCACCCCACGGAACTCTGCGAAGTGCCTCCAACCTCAAATTCGTTTGCTTCCTGAGCCCTAACTCTGTAGAATATCCTTGATTCCAACATCACCACATAAGAAAAGAACACATATCATTAGACGTTTGGTTGTCATGCTCCAATGGAGAGGGACAATCTATGTTGCAACTCCGGAAAGCCCTCTATCAAGAGGTCATGCCAGTGCTCCATGTAACCAAAGCCCTCGTGGAAGTCGGAATCCCAAAGCTTAGTGTCTCCATCTCATTGGGCCTCTCTCCTTGTCATGCCATCATCATATCATATATAGCATGCTGATGCTTTCAAATTCCGTGATAACAAAAGCTTGTGGCTTGTCTACCAAAGAACTAAAAATATTGACAACCTGAGTTGCTGTTGTGTTCAGGATACTATCCTGTTGTTTGTGAATGGAGAAAATGATTTCTAAAGAAAATGGTTTTGAGTGCTAGGTTGTCGCCTCATGAATTACTTTGCCCTTACAAGAAATGAAGATGTTTTATTGTGATGCTGCTCAATCTCTTTTCTTTTAAGTAATTTTCTAAAGATTGATTACTGTTTTAATGTTGCAGACAATGCTTGCGAAGGCTGTTGCAACAGAGTGCAATACCACATTTTTCAATATTTCAGCATCATCTGTCGTCAGCAAATGGCGTGGTATGTCAAAGTGAAGCATATTTCTGAAAATAATTTTTCTTTGATATTTATGCTGCATATTTGACCCACACCAGTAATCTATGCTTCCATTATCTATTTATGTGTGTTTCCAATATTCATATATATATATATATGTATGTATACACACACACACACACACACACACACACACACACACACACTATGTTTGTTTATGTGTGTATCTATCTATTTATATATATACTATGTTTGTTTATGTTTATATCCAAATCCATATATATTTTTTATAAATTCTATTTTTTGTCATGTATGAATCTTGAGATTGTCCCAACCCCCCCTCCCCCCTTCCCCCAGCACCACAAAATATAGGTCGATATTACAAATGTTCTTTAGTGGAAAAGTTGTAAATACAAGAGAAAATCAATATAATCTATTCTTCAACTTCTAACATTTGTACATTTGAACGTCAAAAAATATTTCTCCCAACTCAGACAAGTTCTGTTTTAGCCATTTAGCTTTGGCCAATAATCTTAAAAGGGATTTTTGATAACAGAACAGGAATATAATGACATGCCTGAAGGTAAACCTTCCATTATTGGGCTATTCATACTATTCTGAATTATCTTTATGTTATAAGGAACCAGTAGATAGGGGGATGCCCACTACTATAAGCCTTTTTGGGGATGAGAGAGAAAATGAGGATGCCCAGCCCATGTTCTTTTGAATGACTTCAATCTTAAGTTGGTGTGTTTGGGTGGGGTCCAGTTCAATACTTGTTTGGGATGGGGCTTGGGAGAAAAGAAAAAGCAAAAAATTGGTTAGGGATCAACGTCCTTGGTTAACTATGATAAAGGGGGTGATGCAGGGGCAAGATCAAGTATCTGCAGCCATGGCGGGGTAGATAAGAAGAAATTGAAGAGAGGAAGGGGGAGAGAGGGAATAGAAGATACGAGGGGGACTCACATTCAATTCAATGCAGATTCATCAACAATTTCTTACATCATGGCTTTCACACACTATTTATAAGAAATTCTCTTCACATGACATTACACATATACCCCTAAAACTACATTACATTACAAAAATACCCATATAATGCACAAGTATTACAAACAAGCCCCAAATACACATAATCCTACACTAGTTAATACTAAACACAAAATTAACTACTAACTAAACCCAACAATCCTTGACCCAGTTCTTAATTATTCTCCACAGAGGATCTTTCCAAGGTCTTTCTTCTTGTCCTGCATCAACTTCCGCAGTTAGAAAAAATTTGGCCTCAAATATTGAAATGTTGGAGGATTAGAGGTAAGAAGCAAACTTCGATTCTTCGAAAAATCAGCAGTTGAGTGAGAAAAGAAGCTATGTTCCATTGATAGCACCATAGACCTGAATTGGGGATTGACATCAGTATACACATCGGGATTACTAACTCTATAATAGGAATGTTTGAAAGACTTTGAATGTCTTCAAACACATTCATTGCCTTGCTGGTAGTGTCTTCAACTTGAGTAACTTTGACATGATCAATAATCTTAGATTCTTTGCCTTGGTTGGTTTGTAGAGCAGGCTTCAAAATGATTTTCTTCCCATTTTAGTGGAAGACATGTGTTCTCATGTCCTTGAGTCACACCCAAATCATCCAACGAAGGAGAACCAAGGAGTACATGGCCAATATTCATGGGTATGATATCTCACCAAACATTAGCCAAATTTCGCCCATTTGGATAGGAACCAAACATCTTTCACAAAACATGTAAGGTAGAGTCATCAACCCAAGATATCTCATAAGGCTCTGGGTGAGGTTCCAAATGAAGTTGCATATGAGTGACTCCATTTCTAGAAATCACATTCATAGGGCATCTTCCATCAATGTTGGTTTTGCAAATATTTTGTCCACACTTGAGAAAGGTATGAAATAGCTTGAAAATGTGCCTAGGGTATGGAAAAAGGCATTCCTTTTTTCAATTCTTTGTAACCCTATTGCTGGATTTGTACACATACTGACTGCAACTATATCTCACCAGCCCTCGACACAATTTGAACACAATTCTCATTCTATATATGCAAAACCGCAAATTTGAAAACTTGTTTTTTTTTTTTCTTTTAATGCTTCCAGCAACAATTTCTAGTGTTTTTAGTCAAATTTTCATGCTTTCGTGCGCTATATTGTGTCCGAGTCATGCTGCAGATCCAGATATCATGGAGAAAACCCAAAATATCTTGGCTAGAGCAATTTCTCACGAATCTAGAACCAGGAGAAGTCTGGCAGATTGCCACTTGCAGGTTGCTGGCGAGTGGGGCCTGGTTATGCACCAATGGTGATGAAACTCCGGCTACTAGTAGATCAGGGGCTAGTGAGTCTAGTGGTGGTGGTGGTGTGTCAAAATAACTCTGGCTAGGCTGGACTTTGAAGGGTTGATGGCTGGGTAGCATGAGGCCACACGCATGGTCCGATGGTGATGGAATTTCAGGGGGGGGGTGGGGAAAGGATTTTGAGGGTTCTGTTTTTGATGGTGGCGGCGGTGCAAAATTATTCCAGAAAATAAGGGTTTCGAAATCAGTGGCATGACTGTAATTTCCTGGAAGTTACATATAAACAGTGTTTTGCTTTCTGGGCTTTTCCTGTGATTTCTAAAGTCAGTTGTTGGAATTATCTGATTTGAAGCAAGGTTGGCAATAATTGTCTAGAATGAGATAGCTTCTTGTGGAAATAATTCTCATTAATCGTAAGATAGGTATAGGTCTGTATAAAAAGATGTACAGAAGAAGAATAGAAGGAAATAACCAAGAAGGAAAGAACCAAAGATGCTAACTTCTAAGGAAACTAAATATTCTAGGATATTCACACATTTATAGCCGAGATTCTCTTAGAAAAATAGGAAAGTTGACTAAACAGATTTGAAACTTTCCAACACTCCCCCTCAAGCTGGCTTGAAGATATCTTCCATGGCCAGCTTGCCAATGAAGTTTTCAAACTATTTCTTCGGCAGTCCCTTTGTCAGTATGTCTACTACTTGCTCAGTTGTCAAGATATATGGTAGACAGATTACTCCCTCATCTATTTTCTCCTTGATAAAATGCTTGTCTACCTCCACATGATTAGTTCTATCATGAAGAACTGGATTGTGAGCGATAGCTATTGCAGCTTCATTGTCACAATACAGTTTCATTGGTAGTGAATTAGTAATCTTTAATTCTTCCAGCAACCTTTTGATCCATAGTGCTTCACAAATTCCATGAGCAACAGCCCTAAATTCTGCCTCTGCACTACTCCTTGCCACCACATTTTGTTTCTTGCTGCACCATGTTACTAGGTTTCCTCCAACAAAGGTGCAATAGCCAGAAGTTTATCTTCTATCAATGATACTTCCAACCCAATTTGCATCAGTGTATACTTCAACCTATAAATTCCCATGTCCTCCAAATAATAAATCTTTACTTGGAGTCCCTTTTAGGTACCTTAGAATCCTGTACACAGCATCAAAATGCTTGGGTCCTGGTGAGTGCATAAATTGACTTACCATGCTTGTTGCAAAGGCTATGTCAGGACATGTATGAGAGAGATAAAGGAGTTTCCCTACCAATCTTTGGTATTGCTCTCTGTTGATCACTTCTTCAGCCTTAGCTAGTTGGTGTTTTATATTCGGCTCTATAGGTGTTTTCGCTGGTTTGCTTCCTAGCAGACCTATTTCTCCAAGTAAATCAAGCACATACTTGGGTTGGGAAACAAAAATTCCTTTCTTTGACCTTGCAAATTCCATACCAAGAAAATACTTCAAGTTGCCTGAGGCTTTGATCTCAAATTCTTGAGCAAGGATCTTCTTTAACCTCTCTAGCTCATTGCTATCATCACCTGTCAGAATTATATCATCTACATAGACAATAAGGATAGCCATTTTACCTTCACTCGTGTGTCTATAGAACATAGTATGATCGACTTGATCTTGGCTGTAGCCATGACTCTTTACTACCTTCCCAAAGCGTTCAAACCAAGCTTTAGGAGATTGTTCGAGTCCATACAATGATTTCCTCAATCTGCACACCTTGCCTTTGCCACCTTTCCCTTCAAATCCTAGCGGTAGATCCATAAAGACTTCCTCCTCTTAGTCTCCATTTAAGAAGGCATTCTTCACATCTAGTTGATATAAGGTCCAGTTACAGTGAGCTGCTAGAGAGAGCAAGACACAGATTGAGTTCATCTTGGCCATAGGAGAAAATGTTTCCTGGAAGTCAATTCCATATGATTGAGTGAACCCCTTCGCCACAAGTCTTGCTTTATACCTTTCTATACTCCCATTAGCCTTGAATTTTACTGTAAATACCCATTTACAGCCAACAGTCTTCTTCCCCTCTGGTAGGTCACCAATTTCCCAAGTGCTTAGTGCATGCATCCCTTCTTGAACAGAAAATCTCCATTTCGGGTGATCTAGTGCTTCCTGAATGGTTCTTGGAATAAACGGATGAGAAACATTTGAAGTAAAGGTCTTATGAGAATCGGAGAGTCTATGATAGGATAGATGGTTGGAAATAGGATGTGTGATATAGGTTTTGACTCCTTTCCTAAGGGCAATGGGGAGGTCAAGATTAGAAGAATTATCAAAACAAGGATCTATAGAAGAAACATTACCCAGAGTATGTGAAGGAGGACCAACTTGTGTAGGTGATGATGATTGGCCTTGCTCCGGATTTGAAGAAAGAGCTCTATTATTCTAATAATTTCTTCTGGTATAAGCACGAAGCTTAGATGAGGGAGTATTTGATAGTACTTTTCCCCTTGTTTTTGAATTAGGTATGCCTTGTATAGGTAGACTAGGATTTCCATTACTTTCTCTAGTTAAAGTATCAGTTTCGTGACCCTTTAAAGAGTGGATGCCAAAAAATGGCTGGTTTTCAATAAAAACAACGTCCATACTGATATAAATTTTTTTGGTCAAAGGGTTAAAACATTTGTACCCTTTTTCATTAGGAGCATATCCAAGGAAAATACATTTTTCTGCCCTTGGATCAAAGATTGGTAGGTATATGAGCAAAAATAGTGCATCCAAACACTTTTAGTGGCAGGTATGATGTTATCTGATGACATGTAGGATACAATTTTTTTTAGGCAATCTAAGGGAGTGATGTATTTTAGCACTCGAGTAGGCATCCTGAGATAACATGCAATTAAAATAGCATCACCGCATAGATATTTAGGAACTTGCATTGAAAACATTAGGGCCCGTGCGACATCTAACAAATGGCGATTTTTTCTCTTAGCAATACCATTTTGTTGTTGGGTGTCACGACAAGTAGATTGATGTTGAATACCCTTTGTTGAAAGAAACGTTCCTAAACATTTGTTAAAATATTCAGTACCATTATTAGTTCTAAGGATACTGATTTTCATTTGGAACTGGGTTTCAACTATATTATAAAAATCCTGAAAAATTTTTTCAACCTCAGATTTGTCACTTAATAAGTACACCCAACACAAACGTGTATGATCATTAATAAACATAACAAACCATTTCTTACTAGAAACAGTAGTGATTTTTGAGGGACCCCAAACATCACTATGAATTAAATAAAAAGGTTTGGAAGAATGATAAGCTTTTGATTGATAAGTGCTTCGGTCACTTTTGGATATGTGGCAAACATCACAATTAATAGAATTGCAATCCAATTTTTTAAAAAGCTAATGTCTTAAATAGAGAAAACTAGGATGTCCTAGTCTAAGATGCCAAAGCATTATTTGTTCATGAACAGAAATAGAACTAGTGCTACTACTCAAACCTTGAGCTTGTTTATTGTTGAATAAAGTTTCATCGAAGTAGTGGAGTCCATCAATCATCCTAGTACTGCCAATCATCCTCCCCTAGAGTTGGTCCTAAAATTCACAATGGGAATCAAAGAAAAGGACACAACAATTAGAATCCCGTGAGAGTTTACTAATAGACAGTAGGTTACAAGCAAGTTTAGGGACGTGAAGGACAAATTTGAGTTCTATTTTTTCATAGATTTGGATGGAACCTGTTCCAGCAATGGATGAAAAACGTCCATCCGCAATTCTAATCTTTTTTATTGCTAGAACAAGGAGAATAAGATTGAAACAATTGTGAGGTACTGGTCATGTGATCATATGCACCAGAATCAATAATCCATGGTGCAAGATTTAAGCAACAAGGGTAGGCACTAGAGTTATCACCTGTTTAGGCCAAGGAACCAGTAGGAAGACCAGAGGCAGAAATAGATTTCAGCAGTTGAAGAAGACGATCCACCTGTTCAGCTCTTAGGAAATTAGTTTCGTTGGCTTTAGGGACTGCATGATTGCTGCCAGAGGGTCCAGATTTGTTGTTCGTCTAGTTTTCTGGCTTTCCATGGATTTTCCAGCAATTTTCTCAAGTGTGGCGTGGCTTATTACAATAGTAACACCATACTTGAGGCTTATCTTCCAATCTCCTTTGATTAGAGTAAGGCCGCTGTGCAGAAATATTCGCAGTAGCCAAATCTGTGTTACTAGCAGCATGAGGAGCAGGATTATTGGCAGCAAGTAGAGCAGAATTTTCCAGAGTCTCATCCTCCTTTTTCTTCATCGTCACACTCCTTTGACAATCTTCTCGTCGTACTTAAGAAAATACTTCCCCGAGTGGGGGTAGAGGCTGTCTCCCTAGGATTCCACACCATACTCTTCAGGTTTGGTTTCAACCATGGCTACAGAAATAGTAGAGATTAGGGTAGAGTTGAACAAGGAAGAAAACCCTATAGAGATTAGGATCAGATTGGAGCCGCCAAGGGAAACTAGGGTTTACACAAGGCCAAGAGCCAGACCTAGATCTGATACCATCTAGAATGAGATAGCTTCTTGTGGAAATAATTCTCATTAATCATAACATAGGTACATGTCTGTATAAATAGATGTACAGAAGAAGAATAGAAGGAAAAAACCAAGAAGGAAAGAACGAAAGATGCTAACTTCTAAGGAAACTAATTATTCTAGGATATTCACACATTTACAGCCGAGATTCTCTTATTCTCTTAGAAAAAATAGGAAAGTTGGCTAAAAATATTTGAAACTTTCCAACAAATTGGAAGTGATTTCCATTGATTTTGATGTAGGACAGCAACTGGAATTCAGAAATCAGAGAGATTTGAGAGAATTGTGGGAGAGAATCAGAAAAAGAGGGGAAGAGAAGGAGAGACAGGGACAGAACAGAGCTGATTTGCAGAATAGAAATATAGAATCAATAGGCAACGGAGATAGAAGAAGAAGAGGATTTACAGAACAAAATTACAGGGCTGCAGAGAAGAATAGAGAATTAGAGAAGAATGGGAAGAGAAGAAGAGGGGGAAGAAGAGTGAAAGGAAGATGTGGGAATTAAAAATGAAAGAATGGAGATCATGATTAGGCTTTGATACGAATGATGTAGGGGCAGCGTCATCTGCAGCCATGGGGGAGATAAGAAGAAATTGAAGAGAGAGGAAAGGGAAGAGAAAATAGAAGAGATACAAGGAGAAACTCGCGTTCAATTCAGTTCAATTCAATTCAAATTAATCAACAACTGCTTACAACATGGCTTTCACTCAAACTATTTATAAAAAAGGGATCTTCACATGAAATTACACAATTACCCCTAAAACCACATTACATTACCGATATGATACACAAGTATTACAAACAAAGCCCCAAATACACATAATCCTATACTAGTTAATAATACAAACATAGTTAACTATTCTAGAGTTTTAGTTGATGATTGTGCTCCAGAGAAACAGGATGTTGAAGGAAAGGTTTACAAGGGTGATGGTGTTTTGGGTAAGATATCTGATGCCTCGGACCTTAAGGCAAAGGGATTTAAGGGTCCTAAGGTTTGTACTTGTTGGAAGATTGTGCAGTTGGATGCGGATATGAAAAAAAATCGTTCGAAGAAAAAAAGAGCATTCTAGTGAGGTAGTGCCAAAGATTTTAAATGGAATTTAGGAGACTTAGTTATTATGGAAGACATATATGTTAAGAAAAAGGTAGACAATTCTTGGAGTGAGATTAGCAAAGGAAAGGAGGTATTGAAATGGGGGGATTTATCAGATAATGAAAGCGATGGTCTAAGTGAGTTTGATTGTGGTGAGGGTTTACTATTAGATGAAATTAGGGGACAATATGGATATGTTTTTGACTCCTATGGCCGTTTAGGGGACTTATCGTATGTACATCCATCCCCTTTGGAAGGATTGGAGGGGTCTCTTTATTTGAAAATGACGATTTGGTTAATGAGCTGCTGTGTAAGGACAGTATTTTACCAACACCAGTGGAGGAGATCTCAGGGAAGGATCTTGAAGTTTAAGATCTCATGGATAAATTGGATTTAAAGTTTTGCGATCTTGGGGGAAATGAAGTGCGTCTTTTTGGGAAAGAATTTGGGAGTGGTGGACAGAGCACCATGTTTAGGGGTGGCTTGGTTTTAGGCCGATGAAGAAGCTGAAGTTTGTTAAAGATAAGCTTAAGGTGTGGAACAAAGAGATGTTTGGAACATTGGGGATAAGGAGGATAACATTTTTATTACTTCGAAGGGTTTGGAAAAATTAGACTTTGGAGGAGTGGGTTTATTGGGAGAGGAAGAGAGGGAGAGGATGACTCTTCTTTGCAATGAATTGGAAATGTTTTTGTTTAAAAAAGAAATAATTTGGCATTGGAAATATGGGGTTCATTGGGCTAAGGACAAGGACTTTAATACTAGATTGTTTCATAGAGTTGCTAATGGGTGAAGGAAGTGTTTGATTAAAGAATTGGAATTGGATTTTGATATGATGGTGAGGTATCAATTGCTGATTGATGAAGGGATTGCTAGTATTTTCAAATCCCTTTACTCTTAAGGATTTTGGGAATAGGTCGATGGTGGAGGGGCTTGATTGAGTACCCATTCGCTAAGAGTTTGCTAATTGGCTTTAGAGGCCATTTGAAATGGAAGAGATAAGAAAGATAGCGATGGAAATGAATAGAGGGATAAAGATCTAGGGCCAGATGGTTTTACTTTGACTTTTTTCTAGGATAGTTGGGATTTGAAGGATAATGTGATGAGTGTTTTTTTTCTTTTTTTGGTCAGGTATTTCATAAAAATGGTGTAGTGTGTAAGAGTATTAGTCCTTGTTCAAAGGACTTGAGGGTAGGATGTTCTCTCCCCGACATCGCCCTCCTTCGCGACAGTGAGAATGGTGAACACCTTAGAACATTTTTCTCCCATATTTTTGTCTTGAAACCAATCTTCTTTGCTAACCTAGAATTAAAACCGAATTGAAGACCTAAATCCTCCTTAGTTTTTGAACCAAATATCCATAAAGTCGACTAGTCGTTCCCTCGTATAGACCTTTGTGATGCCTGCAACAACTCATCCTTGGCTTTAGGGTTTGCTATTCCACTAGGGACATGGAGTGATTGATCAATTCTTTCAACCTAGTCCACTGATCAATTTATAGAGACGAATCTTCTTTGACAATCATCCTTCTTTGTGATTTCTTGTTCGATCATTGGGAGAGAGAACTCTAGCCTATCAGTTAATAGACTAACTGATTATTTTTTTTTTTTAAAATTTTTGAAGAATGGGGGGGACCAGTGGCTTTTTTAGGTAAGACGCTGTTTGGGTAGAGGGGTCATTCATTAGTGTGGGTTGAATGCAAAACCTTCTGTGCTAATCGTATTGAGCCCTCAATTTTCTGGATTTTGGAGTTCTTAGGGAGAAAATTATCATATGTTGTTCCAAAGAAAGAGGAATTTATCTGGATTGTGAAGATATTGGGGGTAATATGTGAAGGAAAGTGAGGAGTGGACGAATTTAATCGAGGAGGCTTGTACTTAAAAGGTGAAGTAACTTGGGCCTTGATTTTATTGCATTCAATGAAAAAAGGAGATTTCTTAGTATAGAGAAGGGGAGTGCAGAAGGAAAACGCTGCATGTTATATGTTCTTGAGAGTAAGAGTAGTGAAGGCTAGAGAAATCTTTTTGAAGCACTTATACAACTTTCTTGTGATTATAACAAATTGGGGTATGAGCCAATCGGAGAAGCGCACGTCCACGAAAGTTGTTGGCAACATGTTGACAAAGGTAAAGATCGATTAAGGAAAGAACGATGGGGAATCCTTTGATTTCAGGAGGGGTTTTTTAAATTCACTATCCAGCCCAAATTTTAATATTGATTCCAAATTTAATGTTGGGTTCGGGAGAGGGAAATTTGAGCCTACAACTAGTGGGCTTTTTGTAGCCACAAAATGAGTAGTTAAAGGAAAAGGGGTTAGTGGGCCATCCCTTGTCCAAAAAGGTGTTAGGTATATACTAAAGGACAAGAAAATAAATGCTTATACCTAGTCTTGAGAGAACTCTAAAGAGAAAAATGAGGAGAATAGTGAGGGCAAAACTGAGGTAGAAATTAAAGAAGTAAGCCTAGAGGTAGAAGGGTTTAATGAGCATACTCAAAATATTTCAATCTCTATAGATAAGATTGAGTGACCTAGAGAAATGATGACGAAATTAGGGGGGAGAAGAGTGATTTAGTTGAAGGGAAGGTAGAGTTTTCGGATGATATAATTTTGTAGAGGGACACTTTAAAGGATCATATACAAAAAGCAATTTAGCAAAAATAGGGTAGTACCTTTTTTGAAATTGATCCAAGTTGCAGTAAGGGGTTGTTTTCTATTGAATATGAGGATACTTAAATAGATGATGTTGATGAGAGGTGTTCAGAAGCAGTTGATGATCTCAGTAGCTTTTGTGGTTTTGACTCTGGCTTATTAGTTGATCAACTGAGAAGTGAGATGGAGATGGGAGGAGAAGACAATTGGGAACAACTTGTTGGGGACTTATGCATTAATGAAAGAATAGAAGAGATACCAAGGGGTAAGAAACAACTACTTACACCCCAACTTACACAGGAAGAGAATCCTTCATTGTCCTCTAATATCAGGCAAGGGTTACAAGGTTCTATTAAGCATAGGCCTGATTGTAGAGGGACACTTAGAGGATCATATACAAAAAGCAATTTAGCAAAAATAGGGTAGTACCTTTTTTGAAACATATCCAAGTTGCAGCAAGGGGTTGTTTTCTATTGAATATGAGGCTGATGAGATGTGTTCAGAAGCAGTTGTTGATCTTAGTAGCTGTTGTGGTTTTGACTTTGGCTTATTAGTTGATCAACTGAGAAGTGAGATGGAGATGGGAGGAGAAGACAATTGGGAAGAACTTGTTAGGGACTTATGCATTAATGAAAGAATAGAAGAGAAACCAAGGGGTAAGAAATAACTGCTTACACCTCAACTTACACAGGAAGAGAATCCTTCATTGTCCTCTAATATCGGGCAAGGGTTACAAGGTTCTATTAAGCATAGTCCTGATTAGAGTAAAACTTTGATTGATGAGGGATTATGCACCTTGCTCTTGAGCCTATTCTTGAAAAGGTGTTCGTTGGTGTTGGTCCTCGAAGCGTTAGGAGGGGTAATGATGAAGAGACAGTGGATCCATTGGGCTATCTAAATTCTTCAAAACCTTGAAAAGGTATTCTTCCTATTCTGGTTCAATTTTTTTTTTTTGTCCTATTGAGTCTTTATGCCATAGTGAGGGAACTAATGGGGAGAGTGACTTTGATGGTGGCTGAGGGGCTAGTGAGAGTGACTACAGAGACCCAAACAAGCTCTTATATGATATGGAGTTAAAGTTTGTGAATCCTATAGGCGTTAAGGTAAAGTTGGGGTTGAGTCCAAAAACTTATGAGTGGAACAAAAAGAGGATGGAAAAAGAATTACATAATTTGGTTTCTTTCCTCAATTATGGGGGAAGGAAGGGGACAAGGAAAGGGGTTTAGCATGTTAGATTATGAAGATTATTAGTTGGAATGTTAGGGCTTTAGGGGATGCTAGGAAAAGATGTTTGATTGGGGAGGTTTTACTTAGGAACTCTCTCGATATTGTTTTAATTCAGGGTACTATGCTTAAGTTAGTAGATATGGAGGTCGTTAGATAGATTTGGGAAGGACGATGTACCTCTCGGGGTGTAGTGGGTGGCATTCGAGTGTTATGGGATACTCAGTCTATTTCTAGAGTGGATAGTTTAGTTGGTTTTTTCTCTCTTTTCATCCTTCTTGAAATTAGAGAAAGGGGTCAATGGTGGATTTCCTTTGTGCACGAGTCCTTCTAGGCCTGCTCTTAGGTGTTCTCTTTGGGATGAGCTATATTTTGTTTTTGGTTTTTGCTTGCCAAGGTGGATTCTGGGTGGTGATTTTAATGTTGTCAAGTTTCCTAAGGAAAATAAGGGGAGTGGTAGGTTTAATGCATCTATGCAGCACCTTGATTTGGTTATTAGAAAGTGTGGGTTGAGGGATCTTCCCTTGGGAGATGCCAAATTTATGTGCTCAGTGGGTAGGGCTAGGGAGGTGGCTAGTAGAATTGATAGGTTATTGTTTTCTAATGATTGGGAGGAGGAGTTTCTTAATCTATCTCA
This sequence comes from Malania oleifera, assembly GCF_029873635.1. Classification (NCBI taxonomy): domain Eukaryota; kingdom Viridiplantae; phylum Streptophyta; class Magnoliopsida; order Santalales; family Ximeniaceae; genus Malania; species Malania oleifera. The sequence continues at coordinate 30,007,566 of NC_080428.1, read as the reverse complement.
AGCAATATTATCTAGATCCACATTTGATCATTTTCCCATACTATTGAAATCTAGGAAAGTGCCTTGGCCCCCCCCCCCCCCCTTTTTTTTAGGTTTGAGAATATGTGGTTAGACCATGGTTCTTTTCAATCGTTGGTTAGGGATTCATGGAATGAGGACATGGAAAGAGATTGGAGGGGTTTATATTTATGAAGAAGTTGAAGATGTTGGAAGAAAAACTAAAAGTATGGAATAGGGTGGGGGGTGTTTGGAGATATTAGGGTTAAGAAGTCTACTATTCTAGGAGATTTGCAAGAGTTAGATATAAAGGAAGGAGGAGTGACCCTTTCGAGGGAAGAAGAGGCTAAAAGGATTTCTCGGAAAGATGAACCGGAAGAATTGATCTTTAAGGAAATGAGAAGTGGAAGCAAAAGACGAAGTTTAAGTGGATGAGAGGTGGAGATTGTAATTCTAGATTTTTTCATAGGATGACTAATGGAAAAATGAGAAAGAATTTGATAAGCGAGATGGAGGTGGTTTGTGGGGTTATTATATTGGACTTGAATAGAATTGCTTTGGAGATCATGAATTTTTATTATACTCTGTATTCTAAGGAGGATGAGAGTAGATAGTTGGTGGAAGGACTAGAGTGGGATACTTTGCCTGTTGATATGATAGCCTGGTTAGATAGACCTTTTGAGGAAGAGGAAGTTAGGTCTATGGTTTTTGGGATGGAGAGGGATAAAGCTTTTAGGCTGGATGGTTTTAATTTATATTTTTATTAAGATTGTTGGATGGTGGTGAAGAATGACTTTATGAAGGTTTTTAATGGATTTGATTGGAATGGGGTTCTTAGCAAAAACACTAATACTTTTATCACTTTGGTGCCAAAAAAAAAAAAATACCGTCCATCAAGATTTCTGATTATAAACCGGTTTGCTTTGTTTCTAGTGTTTATAAAATAATCATTGAAGTGCTAGCTAATAGGTTATGTGTGGTGCTTGATTGAATTGACGAGAGTGCATTTGTAGCGGGAAGACAAATTCGGGATGCAATTCTGATTGCAAATGAAATCGTTAAGGATATTAGGAGGAAGAAGTAGCTTGTTTTTAAGTTGGATTTTGAAAAAGCTTATGATTAAGTGAGATGGAAATTTTTGGATAAGATTTTAGTGAGGAAGGATTTGGGGAAAGATGGCGTAAATGGATGAAAGGTTGTATGTCTAATGTGAATTTTGCAATGATAGCGAATGGTGAGCCGAAATTTTGGTTTAGGGCTACGAGGGGGATTAGAGAAGGGAATCCTCGTTCTCCATTTTTGTTTGTGTAAGTGCGTATGTTTTGAGTAGGTTGGTTGATAGGGCGGTGGTTAGAGGTTTAGTGAAAGGTCTTAAAGTGGGCATGGAGGAGATAATGGTGTCACACCTTCAGTTTGCAGATGGTACTATCTTTTCCCTAGAGGACCGTAAGTCTTTTGTTCTAAATATAGTGGGGCTTCTTCGTATTTTTAATATGGGAAAAAGTGGAATTGCGGGTATTAACATGCCTATAGAGAGTGTTAGGGAATTAGCCTTGGAAGTTGGGTGTACTAAGTTGGGGTGGCCGATGTCCTATTTAGGGTTTCCTTTTTTGGGGGGGGGGGGGATCCTAGAGTAGCTAGTTTTTGGGATCCAGTGATGGAGAGAATGTCCAAGCAGTTAGACAGGTGGAAGGGAGGCCTTTTTTCTCTAGAAGGGAGGATTACTCTAATTCAGGTTTGTCTTTTTAGTATTCCGTCGTATTTTCTGTCTATTTTTAAAATTCCAATGGGAGTTGCTAGTAGGGCAGAGCAATTGGTTGGTACGGTGAATTTGGTGAATTGACCGAATTCACCAAAGAAATTTGGTTAAAGAGGCAGCCTAACCGAACCAAATCGAACTAAGGGCCTTAACCAAATCCTCAACCAAACTATAGTACGGGTAATTCAGTTAACCAAACTTATTAACCCTGTGCAAAGCCGACAAAATAGTTCAATTCCTGTTGGCTGCTGCCCCTTCCCATCATAGTTCATATTGTGTTAAAAACAACTAAATAAGTGCTCAAAGCCTCAAATCAATTGGCTTAATTATGTTCTGCAAATAAGTGCTTAAAAAAACTACAAGATTCTGCAAAATGTATGTTGAAAATGAAATGAAATGGCTCATGACTCATGCTGCAAGCCTGCATGGCTGCATCCCCTGCAAATTCTAATTCAAACTTTCAAAGTGTAGCCACTAGCCAGTGCTCAATAGCCACTTAAGCTGTCAAGGTGTCATGCAGTCAAGAGTCCAAGACTTGGGCAAAACATTCAGGAATAAGGATTCAACCCTATTTATCTACTGTCTACACTTTACACAATGGTACAACTACAACACCATCAAATGATCAAATATACACCATAAAGCATAAATGAAAATTAAATTGTTTTCTCAAACATAATAACAGAAATTTAATGTGTCCATTATGGCCCATCATATGCTGATCCATTATTCATGCCAAAAACTTCATATGTCCATGCACCATGCTCCACAGTCCATACTCCATGCATACCATCTTCTTCCTCGGTTTCAAATTTCGATAGAAACCAAAATCAAAATCAATAATGATAATATCATAAATTCATAGCATGTAATTACATAATCAACATAATTAAATTCCTTTTACCTGGTTTTATCATTTTTCAAGATTATTCCAAATCCACAGACTCTGCCCCAACCTTTGACAATTCTAAAAAAAATAAATAATAAATTAACACTTGTAAGTTGTTAGTTTGTGATAACAAGAAGCTAAAATGGAAAAAAAAAAAATTTATATTTTCTAGTTTTTTAAGGTCCTCCAAGTCTTCTTCGACTTTAATTGGTCTAACTGAACCTCAAATCCAATCTTATGTACATATAGGAGCTTGTACAATTTTAGGAGTCAAAGAACTCCTGAATGCATCTAGAACATGCCCTCTAGTACTAAAAGCATGCTCCAAAGCAATTGTAGAGATAGATATTGCCAAGATATCATGAGCCCTTTATGTCCTCTTCATTATCCTCACCTAAATACCTAACTCTGTTTTGTTATTTACACCTCCAATTTGAGACTTGAACTTTTGGTACAAAACCTTCATATGTGCTTTTGCATTTTGTTGTGTTTCCCCTTGAATTAAGCTTAAACTCTCACTTCTATGGCTTGATTCCCCACCTTGAGGTTTCAACAATGTCTTATACTCTGTGAACATATCAAATGTAGCATCCCTTCCCATTTCCCCCCATCAATTGACCTTTATTTTATTACCTTCATACATTGTTGCAAGTGCATATTGCACAAATTCTAACTTACGTTGTGGGTCAAGAACAAATGCAAAAAAAAAAAAAAAAATCATGTTCATTTTCTTAATGTTTCCCCAATACTTGTTATATTTTTCCATCATTCTTATAGACATTAAATTCAATTCCACATCATCACTACTTTGCCACTCTTTCAAATGACAATCAACTCCACTAATTTCCCACAAAAATGTGTTACATGTAACATATAAGGAACCTTAGACTCGTAAAGTGAGCTCATAAAAATGTTCCAAAAACATTACAAATTTCCTAACTATCCCCTAATCCTATTTACTCAGCTTGCCATTGCCACTATGAAGTTTAATCATAACAAAAGGATCTTCATCCCCAAACTTGTCAAATTCTCGTTCAGATTTTTGAGTTGTATCTAACATCATATATGTAGAACTCCACCTAGTACCTAGTACTAACATCTAGGAATAACATCCTTTTGCAGTGCACCTTTTCTGTCTCTGCTCAATTTTTAAACTTTTGCAACTTACTTGGTGAATGTCAAACATATCTCAATGCATTCCTAACATGAGTGTTACTAAATCTCCCGTTTCTTTCAAACCATCTTGCATAACTAGGTTAGTTATGTGCAATGCATCTCATGTGAAGAAATTTACCCACCCCCTAAAATGCCCTTACTCCAATTTGAAAGTTTTCTTTTTATGTAGCTAACTGCACTATCATTTGAACTTGCATTGTCCACTGTAATAGTTAACACATTGTCGATTCCCCATTCAAGCTAATACTTCTCAACTGCCAGTTTGCCATACCTATATCCTCACCTTTGTGATTGGAAGTTGGACAAAAATTAATGATTCTTTTGTGTGCAATTTCCAATCGTCATCGATAAAGTGGGCAATTAGGCACATGTAATTCACCTTTTGCAAATAAGTCCAAGTATCAATGGTGAAACAAACCCTTTTGAATGAAGTTTTCAAAATTTTTTTCAGCTTTGACTTCTTATTCATGTAAAGGTCACAACAATCCCTAGAAATTGTCCACCTTGATGGAATTTGAAACCTAGGACATGCAACCTTTGTAAGGTGTTTGAATCCCACATTCTTTGCAAATCGAAAAGGCGACTCATCAGCTATAATCATATAGGATAGTGCCTTTCGAATTTCTTCTTTGCCAAACTTCCAATTAGTGATATTTCCTTATGAGCTCTCTCCATATTTTGAGGTTAGTTGATAATTCAACTGTGTCTATTTTGTTTCTTCAAAATGTGGTTTTGACTACATCTACTCATTTGATATCTAGGTGTGCTTGTACCACTTTTTTTTTAGGATAAGCACGTCCACATGACAATAATGACATCTACTCTTAATTTCTCCATCAGTAGTCACAATTTTACTAAAATGGTTCTCTACTTCAGATCTTGGCTTAATTCTTTTCTCTTTGTTTTATTAGAGACAATGGGATGATTAAGGTCACCTGTGGTTGTTGTCATTGACTCATTGTAGCTGAAGTTTGGGATTGGGAGCCAGGTGAGGCAAAGGACTTGTAGTTGAACTATCGGTTGGAACAACGTTAGATGCTTCCCCTTTGTCTGACATCTGAAAAAAGTAAGCAGACTTTGATATTGAAAAGAGAATTAATAGAGGCAGAGCCATGTATTGAAAAGATAAAAGAGTGTCCCACATCTTTTTAAATTTATAACAACATTTCAAATGACCTTCACATACTTGAAGCATTGAAGAGTTGAAGTTTGAAGCTTGAAGCCATAGCTTCAACTCTTCAAGGCTTCAAGCTTCAAACTTGAGAATTTGAAAGATTGAGGCTATATGCTCCAAATCATTCAAACAAAAGGATTTCTACAAACTCTAATTATCTCTCTTTATACATTTTTAGAATTGAAAATGTGCAGAGATGTGAACTAATGTTTTGATCAAGAAAGATTTGAGGTACAAAGGGCTTTGTCCTATGCGTTAGGAGGTGAGCAAAATAACATATTCCTCAACTTAATTGAACTTTAACTCCAGCAATACCCAACTTAATTGAAGTTTAACTTAAACAATGCCCGACTTAATTGAAGTTTAACTCAAACAATACCCAACTTAATTGGGGTTAAGCAAGAAGTACCCACGGTCTTAAATTTCCACAAAATTGTCAAAATTTTTGATTTTTATCACCCTTGAAATTGAAATAGCAATCGATTTTTGTTTTACATAATTTCCATCAAAATTTCAACGAATCATTCGAATTTTATCGTAATCTTAAAATTTTGGCAAACTTATCAAAATTTCAACTATAGAACGAAATTTCCTTGGAATTTAAATGAGATATTTAGGAGCGAAGTGAAATTTCCCTTTTAATTTTTTTTTTTTTTAATTGGAACAAAAATATTATTGCAAGGGATTTTGAAATTATATGAAAAAATAAACTTACAACAACATTTTTTGTCTAAGCATTCATGTCTAAACTATCATTATTTGTATAATAAATATAATTTAAATGATTTAGGAATTTCATTTGTATTAATTGAATATTTTTAATGCACATTATCTTATACACAAATTATATTATAACTTTTCCTCCTCAAACACAACATAGATGTATTTAACTTGTAATATATTACTTCTGAAACTTATGTTATTACATTTGTTAACCATATCTAAAGTTTCATAAAAGAATTCCATGATTTACTATTGACTTGCATTATTTTTTCAAATAAAAATCAAAATTAACATTGAAATAAAAACCTCTGTTGAAATTTTTCTACTTTTGGAGCTTCAAAATTTGAGTTGAAATCGAAATTTAAGACCTAGGAAGTACCTAACCTAACTTGGGAAAAAAATAAAGAAATACCAACCTAAATAGAATTTGTCAATGAGTAAACATTGGATGGACCACATACTAGGGCATAAATTTTGAATGGTTTGATGCATATAGCCGCAATAGAAAATCATAGATTTGTAGTATAAAACAAGATCCAAATATCATAGTATAAAACAAGATCTGAAAGCATAACAAAAGCCTTACCTTCAACTCTTCGAGGCTTCAAGTTTTGATGGCAAATCGGCGATGCAAGTGGAGGAAGGAGGAGGACAATCGGAGAAGTGGACTAGTGGAGCCGTGGAGGTCCTGGAGTGGAGGAGGTCAAAGACTCAAATTCTCGAACTCTAGAAATGAAATCAAGAAGGGGGATGGCATGACGGTGATTGGTGACATGTCGACAGTTGCTGATTATAGAAGCTTGGCTCAAAAGGGGGTTAGGTTTAGGTTTGCCACTCGTAGAGGATGAGGGCATTGAGGCCAGGGGAGGGGGAGTTAGCTAGTTGGGACTCGAGGGAGACTATTGGAGTGGAGTTAGTGGACTAGGGTTTAGTGGTTTACCATGTTTTGCACTTTGTAGCGAAGAGCCCAAGCCCAAAAAATAAAGTTACGAAAATTTAATATATTTATACATTATTTTGATCGGTTAATTCGGTTAACCAAACCAAAAAATGCATTTCCCTAATCGATCATTGAAAATTGAAATTTCCATGGAATTCTGACCAAATCGACTGAATTGGATATATTAATCGAACCGTTTTCATAGAATTTTGTTGGTTCAGATAGTTAATTTAGTTTTAACCGACCAGTGCTTAACCCTAGTTGCTAGTAAGATTGAGAGGATTATGAGAGATTTTTCGTGGTTAGGGGTAGGGGGTTTTTGAGGATCACTTAGTGAATTGGGAAGTGGTGTGTAGGAATAAGAGAGAGGCTGGTTTGGGCCCTAGAAATTTGGTGTCTAAGGATATGACTCTTTTGGGTAAATGGCCATGGCCATTCTCGTTAGAGATTTCCTCCTTGTGACATAAAGATATTAAAAGTAAATTTGGACTTGATGGGAATGGGTGCGATACTAATTTAGTTTCTAGATGTTCTTCAGAAAGCTTGTGGAAAGCTATTTCCGAGATTTGCCCAATCTTTATTCCCCATACCAAATTTGTGATGGGTAAGGGTTGGAATATTCATTTTTAGAAAGATATATGGTTGGGGAATTTTGTTTTGGCCACTTCTTTTCCTCGATTATTTCGTTTGAGCTCAGGTCAACATGATCCCATTTCTTCTTTCATTGTAGATTCGGGTGGTCGTCTACCTTTTTGAATTTTTTGTTTCGGAGAGCCTTGAATGATATGGGAAATATTGAGTTATCTTGAATAGTTGTAGGATATTCTCCGAAGATGATAGTCGATCTTGGTTGTTGGATTCCTCGGGTGTTTTTTCGTGTCACTTCCAATCATTCCTTTCTACCCTACAAAGTAATTTGGAAGGTCAAAATCCCCCACAAAATCAAAGTTTTTCTTTGATTGGTTGTGCTTAATTGAATAAATACTAAGGACTTGTTGCAAATGACGAGACTTTTAAAGGTGCTATCCCTTGATATGTGTGCTATGATTGGATTGCTAAGAATCTATTTCTTTTCTTTTGTTACATAGTGATTTTGCATGGAAGGTTTGGAAGAAGTTATTTAATTATTTTAGATAAAGTTGGGTTTGTTTGAGAACAGTGAAGGAATTCTTGGAAATATCTTTTGTGGGGTTTGGAAGGAGGAAGAAAGGTATTGCTTTATGGAGTTGTGCTTTTATTTGCTGTGATATGGGGCTTGTGGAAGGAGTGTAACTTACAAATTTTTTTTAGGAACGAAGATCCATTTTGGTTGATGTGCGAGAGAATGCTTTTTATGACTTCTTTGTAAAATGTGGGCAATGGAAATTTTAAGGGGATGTGTTTGACAGATGTTTAGTGGGATTGAAAATCCCTTCTAAGGGCGTGCTGATTTGAGTTTGCTGTATTTTTTGTCTTGTTTTTTATGTTTTGTTTGTTGGGTATTCAAAAATTTTGTTAAGGAGATGATTTCTCTCTTGGTTGTACATTCTTTCTTTATCAAATGAGTTTCTGTTTCTATAAAAAAAGATGTATTATTTCCTTTTTTAATGCTTTCAATCCCAAAATGAGAGGTCAGAGAAGGTTAGAGGTTTACAATGATTAGTTTAGTCACTAGTGTGAAGGGGAGCCTTTGCAATGGTAAAGTTGTTGCCGCGTGACCTGGAGGTCATGGGCTCAAGGTGTGGAAACAACCTCTTGCAACAATGCAGGGTAAGGGCTGCTTAGTATAGACCCATCATGGCCTGCCCCTTCCATGGACCCCGCATGCACGGTAGCTTTGTGCACTAGGCTGCTCTATAAGAGTCTTATTTTAAGGTTTTGTCGAGGAGACTTGGGAAGGTGTTGGCGGGAACTATTTCACTAGCCCAATCCACTTCTGTTAAAGAGAGACAAATTCTAGATGTAGTTATGGTGGCTAATAAAGTGGTTGAGGATTTTAAAGGGAGAGGTAAACTGTGCATTATTTTTCAGTTAGATTTTTGAGAAAGCTTACAATATGGTTAATTGGGGATTCATGGATAAGGTGATGGTTAAGAAGATCTTTGGGTTCTTATGTTATAATTAATGGTAAGCCTACGGAGTGGTTTGAGATGTCTAGGGGGTTAGGATAAGGGAATCCATTATCTCCTTTCTTGTTAACATTGGTTGTGGATGGTTTGAGTAGGTTTGTGTTGCGTGCTCAGGAATATTCTGTGATTAGGGGTTTGGAGGTAGATAGGGATAAGGTGGAGGTGTCTCACTTACAGTTTGCTGATGCTACTATTTTCTTTTTAGAGAATAGTATTGAGAAATTTTGCGAGGCACTCACATTGATAAAAAATTTTGAGGGGATGTCAGGTCTGAAAATTAATTTGGTTAAAAGTGGTTTGGCTGGCATTAGTTTGAGTAGTAGGGAGTTGGGGGTTTTTAGATCTCTTGGTTGTTGCAATTTGTTGTCTTGGTCCATTTCATATCTTGCCCTTCCTCTTAGGTGTAATTTGTTTTCTACTGCTTTTTTGGATCCAATGCTTAAGAGATAGGGTAAGGGAAGAGACTAGAAGGATAGAAAAAGGTTATATTTCCTTGGTGGTAGGATTTCTCATTTGTGCTCGTCTCTCTAATATTCTTACCACCTCTCTCTCTCTCTCTTTCTCTCTCTCTCTCTCTCTCTGAGATAACTCTCAAATGGAATTGAAGAGAGACCATGTGAGGGAAGTTGTGTGTGAGGAGAGATGGTTGCAGGAAAGAGGTCACTTGAGAAGGTAGAGTTGCAGATGAGAGAAGATCTGATGCTGGTCAACCGTCTGAAGCGATGTTGAAGATCTGAAGGAGTCCTTAAGCAAGAGAGAGAGTGAATGGTTAGACAGTAGCGATAACTTGTCAAATGGAGGAAACGATCTTCGTTTGTTGAAAGGATGCGTGCTGTTCTTTCGTAATACGTGCTTTGTGTTGTTTTAACATATTTTTATACTATTAAAATAAAATGTGTTCATCCCAAAAGGCATACGCCCCAACCCAAAACGCTTACACATTTTAAAATACACCTCAGCGCACTTTGGCCCCAAAATGCCTCAAGGCATGCCTTAAGGTTCACTTCAGGAACGCCTTTGAAAAAACTGGTTTTCGGCAACCTCACAGCATAGTATTCTGCTGTAATCAAGATAAATTATCGTAAAGTAATGCAAAAATGTTTCACTTACTACCACGTTTAGAGAGAGAGGATCTTACTTGACACATGTGCTGTCATATTTCATGCGAAGTGCTAAAACCCAACGCGTCATGATAAAAATTCATGGTACCACATGCTGTTGACCCATATTAGTTTTAATAGCCATTGTCTTGTGCAATGATTGAGCGGCAAGTGCAGCTGCAGAGTTTTGAGTTTTGAGTGGGGTACCGTCTTGTAGAATTGCTGTAGGTTAGGACTTAGGATCATATCTAAACTATGACTCTTAAGTCCTGCTTTGTGGGACTAACCATGGAAAGTGACCTTTGCTGTTATGTTTGTTTCAATTTTCATACATTTCTACCAGCATGGTGAGACATTCTCCTATTAGTGGTGAGACATTTTCCAAATCCATGGGTTTGCCATGAAGTTGTAAAGGTTGTACCTGTGAACCGATCTCCTAAAGTGAAATAGGCACAAGGGAAGTGCGATGGACTGGATCAACCTACAAAAACGAAATAGTCTCTAGGTAACCAATCGTCCATACTATCAAATAAATCATTTTTGTCTTTGGTAAATTTACTAAGTAACACTTACATCCATTCATGTCTCGTCTTCATTTGGATACTCATAAAAATTTCTGTCCCTATGTATTTCTCGTGTGTGTAGATATGAAAGTGCGATATAATTTAATTTTTTCATTAGGAAACCCAAGGAAATTTTAATCCTAGCTTCTTTGCTTCACTTGGTATGGCTTGGCACTGGTATACAATACCTTGTGTACATATGCTTATGCTTGTCTCAGTCTTAGAATATTGCTTTGCCCTACAACCCACCATGTCTTTGTTCAAATATGGATGAACTCAGATAATAGAATTAACAGTTTCTTCTTTATTTTTGGATGTAGTTATGTTTTGAAGCAAGGAATGCTTTGTCAGTCTGAGTTTGGTAGGTTGGTATTGTTGTTCCAAGTTATTAAATGGATGATTGAAAATAAACTTACCTCCTGTTAGATGCATTGTTTGTTTTCTTTAATTTTCTTTAAAGGTAAAATAGTTGTTGTTTTACCTGCTGCAAATGTCTCATAATTTCAAGTTTATATGAATTATAGGCGATTCTGAGAAGTTAGTGAAAGTGCTATTTGAGCTTGCTAGGCACCATGCCCCATCAACTATATTTATAGATGAAATTGATGCAATCATTAGTCAACGCGGTGAAGCACGTAGTGAGCATGAAGCAAGCAGGCGCTTGAAAACTGAGCTACTCATACAGGTGATACTCAATTTTCTAAGTGCATCAGCAAAAATATGAAATGAATGCTTATCCACATGCTAAAAAATGCATCCATTTAATTTGAAATGGATGCTCGTGTCCAACTCAACTCTATTAATACATGTTCCTCAGTGAGACAATAAGCATACACTGTTATTTGAATTCATGCTTACTATTCTGTCACAAATTTGAATTCCAGGTGGCACAAACATTTGAAAAACTGAGGATGACCTTTTAGAAATATGATTTTGTGGAAGCTAGTGTTTTAAAAGGCGAAGGCGTAAGACTAGATGTTTTTACCCCGATGAGGCAAGGTGTAAACTTGAGGCATTGTGGCTTAAGCCTTTAGAGAAATTTAAATTTTATTTTAAAAATATAAAATAATTATATATACCAAAACTAATATGAATTTTATTAAAATAAATTATAAATTTTTCAATCTGAAGTTTTTTAAAACTAAAATTTAATTTAGCAAAAAAAAAAAAACAAAATCTTAAGTCTGAGAACATAATATCCTTGTATGAGCCCATGTGCAATGCAACAGCTGCGTGCCTTTGCACCCTCATAAAAATTAAATAAGGACATGAGAAAGGGTGGACGACAGAGGTTTATCTGCTTGTCTGAGAGAACCTAACCTGACTTCCAGTCAAAGAGAGGTCTAGATCATAGAGTCACTGCCGAGAGAGTCAAGACGAGGGAGATAGAGAAATTGTCTAAGACTTGAGACAACAGAGGGATTCTCGAAGGCACTAGTCATCCTGCAGAGCTTCATTGAAGAGAGGATGCTTCATCGGGGGGAATGCTTCATCAAGGAGGGACTGTAGAACTTGCATGAACAAAGGGCATTCCTGTCCTAATTTTTTGTTTTCTAATTTGTTATAAAAAATTTGTAATTGAAAAAGCAAGTTGATGGAAATGACCAAAAGATGTACGCCAAAAACTCTGAGGCATGAATGGTGCAATTTTGGCTGAGGCTATGTGTAGCTTCGAAAGGCATTTGCATTTGGGTAGTCTCACATTTTAAAATACGCCTTGGTGAGTTTTTGTCTGATTGTGGCTCTGATTGATTGTGGCATAGTTTGAGTCAGTTGGCAATATTCATCTAATGTGTATACTACCACAGCAGCACTGTTAGAATATGTAATTATGGATTGGTTTTTCACAGCCACTCTGCAGCATTCATCTAATCTATATATTTCCCCAAAACACACTCGTGAGAAAACTTGTATCAGTAGTCAACCCTACAACAGATTATAATTGCAAAATATACTCTGGGACAAGCTCAGTCTATCATTTGTGTATGGCAATGGCTAGTACAGATGCATATACATGGTTGATTCAGATACCAATGTGTATCATTATTTTATATATATATATATTATATATATATATATTTACTTTCTTTCTATGGTCATATTTTTTTCCTTTGGATTATATTTAAGGTAGAAATTTTTGTCAGTTGAATCATATTTATTAAAAGTATGTCTAAGGCATGCCTAGGTGCAAGGCACACTCAGGCACCAAGGTCTCTGCACCTTTGGTAGCCTAAGGTGAGACAACCTACACAAGGAACATGTGACAGGCAGCTGTACACCTATGGACCAAGCTCTTAGCCCAAAAAAATGTGCCTTGTGGATATTGTTATCATTCCAACAAAAGCAGCAACACATCCTATTTCCAGCACAATGAGTAGCTTTTTCTAGTGTAAATTAAGCCAACTAAATTGTCATATGTAAAATCATAAGTAAATGGAAAAGAAATAATGAAAATGACATTTTATTTGAGATTTCACATTTAAATTAAAACAATACCTCTCCTCCCATTTGATTCCTTAAAAATATTTTAGAAAATAAAATTTTGAAGAATAAAACGTTAATACTCCCTTTCAAGAACAAAAGTATATGTTGTTTTATAATTTTCAATACAGAGCTACAACATTTATTGAACTAAACTTTATTAATCAACAATTGATTGATACTTGTATTCTGCCTGTGTAGCACCTAGTATCCTAATTATCCCTACGCACACTTTGTCAGGAGGAGAGCTAAGTAACTAACAGCCAACGTAAAATTTGTCAAACCATATGATATAAATCCTTACCAAATGTTCACTGGGGCTCACCCTACGAGTGACGCGCTGCACTTATACCACCTGAGTGTAGCAAAAAAATGGACAAGGATGGGTTAGGCCAGACCATTTTAGATGGGATAGGGTTAAGAAGGTAGTATAGGAAACTAAGGTTAGGTTAGTAACTTGGAATATAGGGACATGTATAGGAAAAAACATTGAGTTAGTTGATACATTGATTGGAATAAAAATTAACATAATATGCTTGCACCAAACTAAGTGAGTTGGGGAGAAAACTAGAGAAATTAAAAAATTAGGATTTCAATTTTGGTACATTGGGAAAGAAAAACATAAGAAAATGGGGTGGTGGTTGAAAATGACCTTAAAGACAAGTGGTAGATATTAAAAGAATAGGGGATAGTATCATAAAAATCAAGATAACTCTAGGCCAAGAGATAATAAATATCATTAGTACATATGCTCCAACCTAAGATGAATAGAAAACCTTGAAAGACAATTTTGGGAAGATATGGATAGTATTATACAAGGGATACCGGAGTTTGAAAAAAAATCATAGGAGTTTATTTGAATGGACACATTGGAAAGGGTAATAAATATTATAAGAGAATACATGGAGGCAATTGCTATGGAGATAAAAGTGAGCCTAGTGATATGATTATAGAATTTTCCCCATCATACAATCTTATTATAATGAATACTTGTTTTAAGAAAAGAGAAGAACACTTAATAACCTTCAAGAGTGGACAAAATAAAAGCCAAATAAATTTTTTCTTAACTAGGAGGGGAGATTGTTTATCTTGTAAGGATTGTAAAGTTATCCTAAGGTAATGCTTGATTACATGACAAAGAGTTTTGGTATTAGATATTTGTACAAAGAATTGGAAGAGAAATGGTAGCATAAACCAATGCAAGAGGACTGGGTGGTGGAGTCTGAAGAGAGAAAATATAGTAAAATTTGAAGAAAAGAGGATCCAAGAGGGTGATTGGACAATAGGGGACAAAGTAGATGCGAACGCTAGGTGGAATAGAATGTCTAGCATATCAAAACGATAGCAAAATAGGTTTAGGTGAATCCAAAGGAAGATTCTTTGGCAGCAAAGAAAACTGGTGGCACGATCAAGATGTTCAAAAGGCCATAAAGATAGAATGAATTTGTTAAAAAGCATGGTAAAGTTGTGCTAATACAGAAAACTCTGAAATGTATAAGAGGCAAGAAAAGAGGCAAGAAAGGTCATTAGTGAAGCTAAATATTGAGCCTATGATAATTTATATGATAGACTAGACGCATAAGAAGGGGAAAGTGACATATATAAACTAGCTAGAGCTGGAGAAAGGAAGTGCAAATATTTACGTAATATAAAATGTATAAAGGATGAGAAAGATAATATCTTGGTGAAAGAAGAAGACAAAAAAGATTTCAATAAGTTGTTTAATGATAACCAAATTGAAAGCTTAAACCTAGAAGTAACAAAAGAGGAAAATACTAAAAATTTGAGATTTATTAAAAAAAGTAGAGTCATTGAAGTTAAAGATGGTCTTAACAAAGATGAGAAGTAGGAAACCTACATGACTAGATATCATTCCAATTGAAGTGTGGAAATGTCTTGGAGATAAAAGAAGTATATGGTTAATTAGTCTATTCAATATGATTAGTAAAACCAAAAAAATGTCAGAGGAATGGAGAAAGAGCATGTTAACGCCTATATACAAAAAGAAAGGAGATATTCAATGTAAGAACTATTGCGGAGTTAAACTCATGAGTTATACAATGGTCTCAAAGATCAATTTGATTTTATGATTGGGAGATTGACAACAGAAACTATTTATCTTCAAAAATATTAATGGAAAAGTTTCTAGGAAAGGAAAAGGGACTTGTATATGATTTTTATTGACTTATAAAAAGCATATGATACAGTACCTAGGGAAGTTCTATGATCAGTTTTAGAAAAGAAGAGAGTATGCAGTAGAAATGTTGATGTCAGGAAGGATATGTACGAAAGAGTGATGAGTAGTGTTAGGACTATTGGGAAAGCCTATAGAATTTCCAATCACAATAGTTGTACATCAAGGCTTAACTTTGAGCCTCTATCTACTTGCTTTAGTGATTGCTGAAATCATGAGGAGTATCCAAAACGAGATCTTGTGGTGTATGTGATTTGTAGATGTTATTGTTTTGATTGATGAATGTAGGAGTGTTTTCGAATGTAGGTTAGAATTATGGAGAACAATTTTAGAGTCTAGAGGTTTAGAATAAGTAGAAATAAGACAAAATCTATGAAATGTATTTTAGACATGTAAGGAGGAATATTGAAGAAAGATAAAACTTGATTATCAAGAAATCAACAACACTAGTAGATTTTGATGTCTTGGATCTATTGTGCAAGTGAAAGGAGAAATTGAAGAGAATATAGTATACAGAGTTAAAGCAAGTTGTTTAAAATGGAGGAGTTCTCCAGGTGTGTTGTGTGATTGTAGAATACCATTAAAAATAAAAGGAAAGTTGTATAGGATGGCCATAACACCAACTATGTTGTATATGGATCAGAATATTGGGCAACTAAGAAACAGCATATCTAAAAAGTAAAAGTTTCCAAAATGAATACTATGGTGGATGAATGGTATAACATTAAAGGATAAACTAAGGAATGAATAGATTTGCAATAAATTAGGCATAGCACTTAAAGAAGATAAGAAAAGAGAGGGATGACTTGTATGGTTTTAGCATTTGAAGCACATGCGAAGTAGTGCACTAGTGAGGAAGAGTGATATAGTTATTGTGAATGGTTCTAGAAGAGGTAGGGGTATACCTAAAATAACTTGCGATGAGGTAGTGAGAAAAGGTTTACCAACTCTGAAGTTAGTTGAGGAAAATACTGTTGACTGTTTGAGTTGGTAGAAAAGTATTCATATAGCCGAACCCGCATAGTGGGGCTTAAGGCTGTTAATTGTTGTTGTTGTTGTACAATGTGTGGGATGTTAAAGTTGGGGCTAATGTTACCTATGCGATTCCCTATAAATTTATCTTGCAGATATATTGTTTTCTTACCTTGATATTTGGTATAAGGTTAGTAATGAGGAGAGAATTTGTTGTGGGAAGATCATTTGGTTAGGGAGGTTCTTTTGGCCCAAACATTTCCTTGTCTTTGTTTATCAACTTTTCATAATGCTTGGGTTTATGATTTTTTTGTCCAGTCTTGGGCTTTTCACTTCATGAGAAATTTGAATGGGATAGAAGTGGATGGTTTTATCCTTTTGTTGAACATGCTTGATTCTTTTCACACTTCCTCAGGGATAGAGAAAAGAATGTGGCTTCAATATTTACAGGGAGTTTTTTTTGTAAGTGATTTTTTCTTTAGTTGGTTTGTGATCCTATTGCTAATCCTTTCTTCTTAAATTCTTTTATTTGGAAAAGCTAAAATTTCCTTAAAAAAGGTAAGGCTTTTACTTGGATTGTCAAGTGAAATCAATATGAGTGACTTGCTTTAGAGAGGAAGGCCCAATATGACATTGTCACCAGATGTATGTGATATCTGTTTTAGAAACAGGATAACATGTCCATATTTGCTTCTACATTTTCCTTTTTCATGGAATTTGTGGAATAACTTCTTTAGATTTCTTGGTGAGAATTGGGTTTGCTCTTCTTTGGACGCCTTTTGTGCCTGTTAATTTTATTGGATTTGGGAGGGTGAAGGAAAGGAAAGCATTTTCGAGACTTGAGGTGTACAGTTTCTGCCATTGTTGGTGTATTTGTTTTGGAGAGTAATGCCAAAATATGAGGGTATTGTTACATCTCATAATTTATTATGTGCAGAGTGGTTTTTCTTGTTTCGCTTTGGTGCTCAATGAATGACTTTCTTTGAGGGATGTTTCTTTAGATGACTTGCAAAGAGATTGGAATTGCTTTGTTTCACTAGCGCAGTTTAGTAAATTTTTCTCATTTCTTTGTTTCTTTTATTGTTTTCTTCGCTTTGTTGATGTCTTATTCTCCATTTATTGTTCTTTCATTATTTTATTCCTAATAAATTTCTTTTTTTATCCAAATAAATAATAAATAAATGTGTGCTTCATCTTCCTCGGGTGCACATCTGTTTTTTCATTGCCCTTTCACAGTGACTATTTCAAATAAATTATTTGGTATATTTGGTGAAAATTAGGCCGGCCTGTGCAGTTAGAAGGCCTTTTATACCATTACTTTTTTGGTGGTTTTGGCGAAGGAAAGGATAAGAAAGCTCTATGAAGATGTACTGTTATGGCTATTATTTGGTGTGTTCGGTTGGAAAGGTGAGCTAGAAAATTCAAAGGTGTGGCTACTGCTAACAATATGCTTTGGAGTAGTGGTATATCTATATCTCTCGTCACTGTGGCTGTCAGTAAATGTTGTATTTTCACCATGTTTCTATGGAAGACCTGCAGCAGGATTGGATGGCTCTGCTACATTTTGTTGGTTGGCCCTGCTACATCGAGTTGTTTAGGTTGTGCTCTTTGTAAAATTGTTTCCATTGATGTAACGGGAGGATTTCTTGTTCTCCGTCTTCTTCTTTATTTTTTTCCCCTTTCGCTGATGTACATTCTTCTCTCTTTTGATACACTTTCTTTATCAAAAGCAAAAAATCTTTCTCAAGTGCACACATGTGCCTTGCCCCTAGGCCCCGAGTGCCTTTTCTGCCTTAATGCATCTTGTCACATTCCAAAAAGCTTTTTTTGGATTGGATGGGAATGAACGAAGAAACACTAAACCATCCCATATCGAATACGAGATTTTGGTTCTTTTCAGAATTTGTACTATATAATGGATATAGGGTTAAACCATTGGTTGTACCAATCAAATTACTTATTTTAAATTTTAATGAAAATGTTAGGGGAAAAAATCCTACTGCATTCCAGTTTAAAGATTAAAAAAAAAAAAATTTACAATTTCTACTGAACTTTTGCAAGTACTAATGGTTCAGATTAGATTGCAGATGGATGGGTTGATGCGGACGGATGAGCTTATATTTGTTTTGGCAGCAACCAATCTTCCTTGGGAACTGGATGCAGCCATGCTCCGACGTCTTGAAAAGCGGGTATCCTTTTGATTGGTCAAGCAGTACTTTTTTTTTTTTGAATAACAGTTAGAAAGGATTAATATATTAAGTGTTGGGTTTGCTAAATGACAAATGACATCTAATCCTATTCTTAGTGATTTAATGGACATGCACATCTTTGATAGAATTGTTTGTCAACCATTTGCTGGAGGGTAGCATTTTAAAGTTTGGTCATGCTCACATCAGAGTTATGACTACAAATCATTTCATTTTGAAATTTACTGTTGCACATTCTAATTGAATGAATTTATATGGTGAAGTGATGAGGTTCACGATTTGGCAATGGCTTATACCAAGATTCACTTAATCTTTATGTAGATAAATGATAGGACTGGACTTCAGTTATTTTTAGTTCATTCTTATCTTGCTGTTCTAATTGCTCTGCTGCTTGAGATTCAGTCTGAATCCAGTGTTCTATAGAATGAATATATTTCACTACTTGAGTTCCTGTTATTTTATGGATCAGCAGCTTTCCTTTGACCTACAGTAGATCCTTGTACCTCTTCCGGAACCAGAAGCAAGAAGAGCCATGTTTGAGGAGCTTTTACCATCATTGCCTGGTGAAGAGAAGCTTCCGTACGATATATTGACAGAAAGGACAGAAGGCTATTCGGGTTCAGATATTCGGTTGCTGTGCAAAGAGGCTGCCATGCAGCCCTTGAGACGATTAATGGTTCTCCTAGAGGACAAACAAGAAGTGGTGCCGGAGGATGGTATGTAACCGCCAATTTTTTTTTATATATAGATAGATAGATACATGCATTCATATATATATATATATATATATATATATACATTTATATAGAAACTTGTAAATTTCTTCATGGGCACTGCACTTGAGTGGTTGCAAGTTAGTAATGAAACTATTTTGTTTTAAATAATATAGTCTGAAGCAAGGTCTTAAATTTCAATTTCGACAAAAATTTAAAAGTTTTAAAAGTACGAAAATTTCTATGGAAATTTAGATTTAGATTTGAAAAAACAATGATTTTTATGAAACTTGAGAAACGGTTAATAGACATAATAATGTAAGTTTTAGGAATAATATATTACGAACTAAATACATGTATGTTTTGCATGAGGTGCAATAGTTGTAATATATGTGTATGAAACATATTCGTAATATAATATGTGTATTAAATATTAAACATATTTGGTTTATATAAACGAAATTCTCAAATCAATTAAATATTATTTATTTTACAAATAAAGATAATTTAGACACGAATGATAAAATAAATTGTTTTTGTAATTTCAATTTTTCACATATTTTAAAAGTCCCTTGTAATAGTCTTTTGTTTCAATAAAAATATATATATATAAACTAAGAGAGAAATTCGTGTCTAAATCTCAAATTTGAATTCAAAGGAAATATAATTCTATAGTTAAGATTTCGACAAGTTTCTTGATAGTCAACTCCATATGTTTGTGTAAACCCTTTTGCAACGAGTCTTGCCTTATATCTCTCTATATTGCCGTCAGCCTTGCATTTAACTATAAAAACCCACTTGCAACCTACAATTTTTTTTCCTTTGGTAAATCAACAAATTCCCAAATACTGTTGTAGTGCATTCATCTCTTCAAGAACTGCTAACTTCCAATCCAGATGATCCATAGCTTCTGGAATGGTCCTTGGAACAAATAGGTGAGAAATATTGGATGTAAAGGCCTTATGATTATGAGAAAGTCTATGGTATGATAAATATTTGGCAATGGGGTGTGTGGTACATGTTCTAAGTCCTTTCCTAATGGCCATAGGTACATCAAGTTCAGTAGATTGATCAACTAGAAGTGTAGTAGAAGGATTACCTAGGATTTCCAAATGACTAGTTTTTGGAAGTGATGATTGATTCTGCTATGAAATTGTGGGATGATCCTTAGTATCAGAACGATACCTACCTCTAGTATAAACACGAAGCTCAGAAGAGGGATTATTCTGTAGCAATTGTCCCCCCTGTTTGTGATTCCCTTATGCTTTGTTCTGGCAGATTGAGATTTCCATTTTTTTCACTATTTAAAATTTCGGTTCCTTGAATATTTTGTAGAGGGATGTCAATGTCAAGGAAAACATTAGGCATTGGTATAGAAGTTTGCCAAAACTGATCTTCACTACTCTCTTTCTCCCTCTGAAGATAAGTTTGGTTAAAGTAAGACTGATTTTCAACAAAAATGACAACCATGCTGATGTGATTTTTTTTTTTGGATTCAAACATTTATACCCTCTCTTATTGGGAGCATATCCAAGAAACACATTTTTTAGCCCTAGGTTCAAGTTTAGATCTATGGTGAGCTGGAATATGAACAAAAACTGGCATCCAAATACTTTTAGGGGCAGATAAGAAGTTATCCTATTATCAGGAAAGGATTTTTTTAGGCATGCCAAAGGAGTGATATACCGCAGCACACGGGTAGGCATTCTATTAATAAGGTAACAAGCAGTTAGAATAGCATCCCCCCACAAATATTTTGGAATATACATTGAAAACATTATAGCGCGTGCAACCTCAAGTAAATGACGATTTTTTCTTTCAATGATGTCATTTTTTTGTGGGGTGTCATGACAAGTGAATTGATGTTGAATCCCTTTTTCTTTCAAAAAATTTCCCAAAACTTGGTTGAAATATTCTATACCATTATCCGTACGAAGTATATGCTTATTTTTGTGTGAAACTGATTTTCGATCATGCTATAAAAATTCTTGAATAATATTTCAACTTCAGATTTTCCATTCATCAAATATGCCCAACAAATCCGAGTATGATCATCTATAAAAGTCACAAACCATTTTTTCCCGGATAAGGTAGTAACCTTATTTGATCATCTGCTCTGAACTTAGAACATTGGCGTGGACTTCATTTGCTCTAGGAATCACTTGGTTGTTTCCAAGTCCAGGTTCGCTGCTCTTCCAGTTTGCTGGTTTTCCATGTAGTTTCCAGCAGGTTTCTTGGGTATGGCATGGCTTATTACAATAGTCACATCATACTCAAGATTTTTGTTGGGATATGACTGCTGTACAGAGGCATTAGCAGCAACCAAAGCCGAGTTCTCAACTGTTCCATCAGCCCCTTTTTTCTGTAGCATAACATTTCGACGACAATCTTCACGTCTCACTTCAAAAAATACCTCTCCGCTTGGAGGCAGAGGCTGTCTACCAAGAATCCTCCCCCTGACCTCATCAAACTAATCATTGAGTCCAGCCAAGAAATTAAAAATTCTTGCATTTTCCACCATCTTCTTGTTGTAGTTGCAAACATCAGGGCTCTTCCATTCATAATCATTGAATAGATCTAAGTCCTGCCACGGTCCCTTAAGGACATTGAAGTACTTAGTCACACTATCTTCCCCTTGTTGGGTCTTGCCAATTTTTTGCTGCAATTCATAAATCTGGGAATAATTTCCAAGGTCAGAATACATCTAACATTATCCCAGAGTTCTTTTGCAGTAGGATAGCACATGTAATTAGCACTAATATATTCATCCATTGCATTCACCAGTAAGGTACCAAATCTTACCTCTCCCGCAGATATGCATTCAACATGACTGAGACCATCTCAAGAAGTGGCTTCATTGAGACGGATATTTGTCATTTGGACTAAATGGGGTTCGGTATGGACTACCTTGGTTTCAGTTTTGGTGTTGATCATAGGTTCAGGTTTGGCCATGGTGGAAGTTTCAGAAATTTCAGACATAATGGAGGCTGAATAGAGTTAAGGCAGCAAGGCCTAGGTTTTAGAGGGCTATGACTGCCGAAAGGAAAAGAAAACCAGGCTCTGATACCATCTAGAAGTGGCGAAGAATTGAAATAGTATTTCTAATTATTTAAATTAAGGTACAATCTGAATGTCTTATAGACTACAAGGATAATCGAAAAGGAAAGAATAATGAAGGAAAGAATAGACAAATGGAAGGAATGACAATTGCTAACAAAAATCCTAGAATATCTCCTAAGAATATATCCTAGAATATCTCCTAAGATTATTTACATAATTACAAAAAATTCTCCTATAATCAAGGAGAGTAGATTTACATAATTTCAAAAAAATTCTCCTATAATCAAGGAGAGTTGACTGGATAAATTTTGAAACTTTCCAACAATTTCCATACAAGAAGGTGTTCTCCACATCTAACAATTATAAAGGCTGATCAAAATTAATTATAAGAGATCAATACACAAATAGAATTTAGTCGAGTGAGGTCTCAAATAATCAGTACCACATGTTTGGGTGTACCCCTTGTCAACCAACTGAGCTTGAAGCATAGAGCCGTTAGGAAGATATTTGATGGTGTAGACCCAACGACACATAAATATTTCCGTACTAGGAGGAAGATCCATCAAGCCCCATGTCTCTTGAGTGATTAAGGCATCCATTTCTGCATCCATTGCATGCTTTCACCTAGGGTTAAAAAGTGCTTCAGCATGTGAGGAACGGATAGAAACAGAGGAACTAGACGAGGCTGAAGAACACATAGGACTAGGAAGGTGAAGAACTGAAACATAATGACTAATAGGATAAGCAACCAAGGACTGCTGAGTACATATTCGAGTACCTCTGTGAAGAGCAATGGGCTAATCCAAGGCATACTGGGAAGGATTCCTAAAACTAGAAGTCAAAATAGTGATGGGAAGAATAGGCTGCTACACAGTTTGTAGTCATGTTTGTGCTTTCTTTTTATCATTCATAAACCCTCAATTGTTTTCTTTGTGTCATTTGTAAGAGAAGTAGAAGATTTCTGGATAGGGACAAGGGTAGGAACAAGTGAATCAACGCATGAGGGGGAGACCATAAGTCATTGATGGATTCAACATAAGTTCATTCAAGGAGGAACACACTAGAGAAATGTGTACCCTAAAAAAAGTTGACATCGCACTAACATATTTCCTGCAAGTGTGGGGATTGTAGCATCTATATCCTCTCTCGGTTCTTGAGTTCTCTACAATGACACTTAATAAGACGAGGAGAGAACCTCTCCTGATCAGTATGTGGAACATGAGCAAAACATGTGCACCCAAATACATGAGGTGCAGCAAAGAACGTGGATGTTTCTAGATACACAACATAGAAGGAAATTTGCCCCTTAGAACACTGGAGGGCATCTTGTTGAGCAAAAAACATGTTCAAAGGAAAACATATGGAATGTCTAGTAAATGTTTATTTTTCATTTAGCTACTCATTTAGGGGGGCATGTACACATGATGTTTGATGAATAATCCCTTTTGGCCAAGCAAAATGATTGAAGATAATTTTCAACAAATTCAAGTGCATTATTAGATTGAAAATGTGAATACAAATGCCAAATTGAGTTTTTATTTCCTGGTAGAATTGAGTAAATATATCCTAAAATTTAAACATGTCTTATATAACAAGGGGCAGGTCTTAGATGTTAATGACTAGTCAAATTCTTGATTCTAGATGGACTGCAAATGTCTGGATGAATAAGAGAACAATTATTTACTGCATGACTCAATTCTAGAAGGAAAAGATATAATAAATGCTTTTAACTGAGATGCAAAACATTCAAAATGAGAAAGAAACTTGAACATGGAAAAAACTTGGTAATTTTTTAAATAGATGTTCGACCCAAATCAGCGTGCCACTGATCATGAGAAACACCATGATTAGAAATCCAGGAAGCCATTGAAATAGTAGTTAATACTTTTCAGGTCCTCCACCAATCCTCTTGTTTGTCGAAAGGAAAGAAGGCCACAGAGCAGTTATGATACTTTAATTGATTGATTGGTAATAGGTTCAACGGAAATTTTGGCATGTACAACACATATTAGAGAGGAATGGAAGGATTTGAAAGAGTACTGCCACAATTAGAAACCAGTGTAATGAAACCATCAATAAGAGTAACCTTGGTGTAAAGTAGCCGGGTTCAAGGGCTGAAACAGTATAGGACTACGTGTCATAAGGACTTGTTAGAATCTGTAACACAAGGTGCAGGGCAAGAGGCTCAGTTGTACGTGAATGGGCCACAGTAGCACTAGATGTAGAAGACTAAGTTTTGCGTTGTTGAACCATGCAAATAAGTTTGTTATATTCCTCCTAACATTGGAAACAACCTCTTGTAAAATGTAAGGTAAGGTTGTGTACTATACACCCATTGTGGTCCGCCTCTTCCCCCAGACCCTGCAGAAGGAGCTTTGTGCACTGGGCTTGCCCTTTTTTTTATATTCCTCTCAAGTTATGGTAGATGATGTATTCAACCCCCCAGTAGTGTGGCTAGGTGCATTATAAATGTTGACTACGCTCGGAAAGATTTATTGGTCGGTTTCTTCAGGAGATTCCAACACCAAATGTCCTCATCACAGTGTGTGCAATTGTGAATATTTCCATGACAAACTCCTTGTCCTAATACACTACCACTACCATGACCGATATCCAAACATTGTCTTCATTGTCCATCTTCCATCATGGCTAGAGGCAATAGCCATTTTTAATTATCACAGAAGCTTGAGAAGAAGTCAGGCAGCAAATGCTCGCACAAAACAACACTTCAGGCTTCAAAGATCTAGAAAAATTACAGCACTTGAGAACTTCCAAGATCCACTACTACAAGAGACACCTATGACCAAAGAAATGAGATTACAATGTCCTATTGAGGAATTACTTAACCACAAAGCGCAGGGCAGACCACAACTAGGTACGAAAGGCACTTAACAAAGAATCTTACGGCAGCAGCTACAGGCATTATGGCAGCAACTGGAAGTGAATGTATGCAAGAACTGGAAACAAGTCATGGAACACCGATCGAAACCAACTAGCATCAAAATAATATTGCGAGTAATCAACCATGACCATGCTGCATTAAAACACCACTATCAGCTAACCACACAGTATGACTGATATCAGCACATGTAACCAAGGAACAGCAACAGCAGTATACTAGAAACTCTTATGACTCTTTGTCACATCAGCAAACCACCCCAAAACCACAACTTCCTACCAAGGATGCTGCAGTGTCTAACCAAGACGAGTGCCCCTTAATAACTTAGCGACTCTCAAAACCATTCAGAAGATCACATTTGAGGACTAATTAGAGGATAAGAAAAAAAGCAAAAAATAGAGTATCAAAATCAATTCAAATAAATCAGATTTAGAGGGGATCAGTGCTCTATACCATGTTGTTGAGTTAGAGATGGAGGTGAGAAGAGGAGAAGAGAATAAAAAAGAAGGGTAAGAGAAAAAATAAGAGGAAAAGGAAAATCCCTCCTATTTTCTGCCATCAGTACCTTATCATTAGAAACTACAGTTTCATTTCTTGGCCCAACAGTAGAGTGCAAATACAAGTTATCATGCCATAGATATGTGATTAACCACTTAGCCAACAGGATTAATTGTTATACAGCATATGGTTTAAATTTATAAATTCTGTTGTCAATGTCTGTGTGGACATAGTTGAAAACTCTGAATTGACTCAACCATTTTTCCCGTGACAACTGGAGAAAATGAATTTTCTCTTCTTGAGACGGAAACGTTAGAATTTGTTGCACTCATATCATTACTTTTAATTAAAATACTCATCGTCTTGCAGAATTGCCAAAAGTTGGGCCGGTCACACATGAAGACACTGAGACAGCTTTGAAGAACACAAGACCATCTGCTCATCTCCATGCCCACCGTTATGAGAAGTTCAATGCTGATTATGGTAGTCAAATATTCCAGTGAAAGCACATAGAATTGTATTATTTTAGAAGTGTAAAATATATTCCTTCTTGTGATCAGGTGTTTTCAGCAGAGTATTTATTTTAATTGCTAATCAATAATTGGTTGAATGAAGTAGAGTGGGAATATACTAGGCATTGCACAGGATATATAATGGTTTCAGAAGAATATTTTTGTGGCGGTCTTAAAAAAGGGTGATTTCAACCAGCGGGCCATAAACAATGATATTTAATGTTATTTTAGAACAATATCAATTTTGCAATCTCTCTGATGTTGATGTACAATATTTCATTCCCAATCGTTTTCAATTCAATGAATTGAATGTTATAGATATTACATCATTCTAGCCCATCTTCACTTGTGGAAGATAATTTGAAAAATTATTTGCGTTTTCAAATAGTTTTAAATATTTGAAAATAAGGTTGTAATTATCTGGGAAATTTAGAAACAAATATTTTTTTTTCCAATAAATAAACGGGCCATTAGTGTTTTTACAATGCCTTCCAACTGCATGTGTTACATTGGTCTGCGCCTTTAGGTTATGTTTGTTTCTTTGAATGGAATAGTGATTGGATAAGGAGGGCTGTCATTTGAAGGCCAATTATCATGTTGGAGTTAGAAATGGTCATTTATAAATTTGATCAAGGAAGTTTTTGTTCCTATGATCTTCTGTGTTAGCTGGAATAGTGATTGGATAAGGAGGGCTGTCATTGGAAGGCCAATTATCATCATGTAGAAGTTAGAAATGGTCATTTATAAATTTGATTACGGTAGATTTTGTTCCTATGATCTTCTATGTTAGCTAGAATAATAAAATTTTTCTGACATTTTATTTTTCAATATTCTAACCGGTTTGTATTTTCTTTTTTTCACATTAGCTATTTTTTTCGTCTATCCAATTTTATTCTTCAAATCATGAAACCTTTAGCTTAACTAAGGCCATGGCTGAGGTCATTTCTTGAGCAAACGATTAAAGCTCCATGATAATTGTAGCCATAAATTTTGCCTGGGGCAGACGCGTGGGTTGCAAATCCTTCATGTGTAGTCTTTTATATTGACTTGGATGATTGGTGTAGATGAGGATAATTGACGAGAGGTTTTCAAAATTGCTTTAGAAAAGTAGTTTAATTGAGACCAGGGTTTTTGTGTTTATGTAAGAATTGGGGTTGTGCTTTGTCTCTTGGAGAAAACTAGCCAATTTGCAGTTGGACTCCATAATAGAGAGAGAGAGAGAGAGAGAGAGAGAGAGAGAGAGAGAGAGAGGGCCAGAGACAAAAAATCAAGAGCCTCAGTATCATTTTCATTCTCTTTTTTCTTCCTGTCGCTTCTATTATTTCTCCTAGCTATTCTCTTTCTCTTTTGAAATACCGTAGTTTGATATCTCAACGTATTTAACTTCTTTAATCTTTTCTTCTATCATTTCCAAGAATCAGCCTTGATCCTCCTTGCTTACTGGATTACTAATAAAATTAGAACATTAGGTCCACGATACATAATAGGATTTTTCCTTGTCAAATTGCATAATATGACCCCTAACATGCACATAAGATAATATGGCATTAGGAAAGTCTTTTTAAATGTCTTTTTGTCTATCAAACAAATAATTAATTTTTTGCTTCATATCATGACGTTTGTAGCACTACCGAAAATTTATTGCTATTATTGGATTTTTTGTCTTCTGCCATAATTCCATTAGGACGACATTTGGTCGGCATATTAATGTTATTGAATCTCTATATATTATGGCATATGCCATATGATATATAGCATAAGAATTTGAAAGTAGTTTCAATGTAACAATATTTTATTTTATTTGGATTATAAAAGAAAATTTTTATTTCAAATCTGTCCGTTTACTTGAGCTTGAGCTTTATTTTTTGTTCTTCTTGGTAAGTTGTTCTAGGGAGGCTTGGTTGCATATAATGTTCAAAAATGGCCTTTGCTTAGTTCAATAACATTTGTATCACAACTTTCCTTGATTTGATATTTGTATCATTTATAAGTTAGTTAACACATTTCCAAGATCTTTCTTTCATGGGGATGTTTTTGGTATTGATTTTTAATACCACTAAATCATTTATATTCTTATTTGTGATTAAGAAATAGAAGTGTGGTTTTCTCTAAAGGTGACTTTTCCTACAACAGGATTAGACTATCTTTTATTCTTCAACCTTGTTTTTATCAAAGAGCTTCATTTCCAATTTATCAGGGGACTTTTTGGATGTTATGCCTCCTCCCATAAAAATAATGATTGACTTGACAAGGGGAGATTTTTATTTTTTATATAGGTCTTCGAGTTTTAGGTTCCTATATTTTCAAATTCTCTTTTCTCCCTAGTCATTTTATTCCTCAATTGCTTCTTTCAAGTTGATTTACTTAGTTCATTAGTGATGGACTCGAGTAAACCCTTCTTTTTCTTCTAGTCTCATCATGAATTTCTGTTCTTAATCTTTGTTATTGCCCATTTTTGTTCATACTAAATTTGGACCTCAATTTTTTAATTGTAAGAAGTTGATATACTTTATGAGTTCCTAAAAATCCAAATTAGGTTACTTAGGATTTTACGTCACTAATTTTGAGTTAAATTTCATTTTAATGGTGATTTGGTGAAAAGTAAGCCCTTGTGAGGGCATTCGGAGAAATCCTAAGTTTTGGCTCCAAAGCCTAGCCTTGTGCTTATAAAAGGGGACTTAAACAAGCAAGAAAAGGGGAGCTTGGACGTTTATCTCAGGGAGGCAGTCTCAAGTTTAAAATTGTGGAGAGTCCTATTCAACATAGAGAGAAGTAGGGCTTGGGGCACATTCACGTTTAACCAAAAGGGGGCTTATTTCAATTGGAAGGAGAGCACACACAAGGGGCTATTCTTGGGAGACCGAGTAGATCCATCGCTTTTAGAGTGCAAGGCATGTGATTTTGATTGTGCTAGTGTAACTTTGTTAATAAATTACATGTTTTGATTTTGATTTAAGTTAGTTTGATTCAGGGATGTTCATTAGTTGAAGGAAAGATGACATGCTTGAAATACAAAGGATAGTAAAGAGATCGAAAAAAAAAGTATGGTTTTTGTTTCATTGTATTCTTTTCATGGAGTTTCTTCCTTCTTCTTCCAATGACAGAGGCCCTAGAACGGTCAGTGAGAAGCCACAGGGGGTTGAAGGATGGCCACGATGAGGGGCAATATGAAGGGCTCTACGAGTGGCAATGGTGTACCTTACTAGTGGTGTTGTGCATGAAGTGTGTAGGAAACCCTAGGCGAAGGTGGCAACACTATAGCACATAAAAGGATCGCCCTTTTTTTTTTTAGCATCAGACCAAATTGGTCGCCTAGTTCAATCGCATCGGTCGACCAATCCCCTAACTTTCTATTTAAAAAAAAATATTTTGTTTTTTTATTTGTTTCTAGTTTTGTTTTAACATTAAAAAATCTTTAAAAATTGATTCACTTGTTAAAAAAATCTCTAAAAAATATGAGAAAATTTAAATATATATATATATATTAGATTAATTTTATAGTTTTTTTATTTCTTATTTTCCTTTTATTTTTTTTTTATCTTTTATTTAACTCCTTTTCTAAATACAGTCTTTATTAATTAAAAAATTATTTTCTTTCAAAGAAGAAATGGTTGTATGTTTTATTTTTTTTTTTATTTTCTTTAATTAAGCCTCAAAATATTTTTCTCAATTTTATTTATTTTATTTTGATTTACTTTAAATTATGGCTTATTTATACTTTATATTAATTAATTTTAAAATCCAAAACTGTTGACCCTACGGGTCATACCCTATTTTGATTATGGCAAATACTCAGGTGTTTAATGTCTGCCGAGTTGATGTACATGTTTACATTGATTATATCATATGATAGTACTTGGAGACCCGAAAGAAAATAAAAACCCTATATGCTTTTAAGTGTTGTAATTTTTATTCATTTGGGTCTATAATAAGCATTTATTCAAAGGTCTATAATAATCATTGCATGACATGCATGTAGGGATAAGCAAGCTCAAAAGACCTTAGAAAGACCTTAAGGCCTTGCACAAACACACAAGATAGTTCCCAATATTACTTATATTCTCAGGGGATTTAATTGAAGTAAATAGGACATAAAAAACCAAATTTGTAAAGTTTTAGGTGACCGAACCCTTGGTGTATAAAATGCCTCGGGCGACCGAACCATTGACCAGTCAGAATATTGACTTGGTTTCGGGCAGCCGAACCTAAATGAACGTAGCGTCCACGGGTGATTGAATTGCTACTCTGACTTTTCCCACCAACTTGGCAGTCCAAACTTATACGTTCAAAAATGCCTTGGGCGACCGAAATGCGGACAAAATAAAAATCACCTCCGCTCAGCCAATCGAACCTTGACTCAGGCACTTGAACTTCGAAAAACAACTTTTTTTATTGAGTCTGTTCGGGCGACTGAACCGTGGATTAGGCGTTTGAAAACTCTCGGGTTGGCAAATAATTATTGCAGGTAATTAGGGGTAAAAAAGGGGGTTATTTCTTTAAACTCTTTTAAAACAAATTTAAGAATTCCCATTGAGTCCCCAACAGTCATAATTTGCCCCTTCTCTATATATATACCTTCATTTGTCAAGATTAAGGGTAATTAATATTGCGATTAAGAAAAATATTCTCTCAATTTTCCCAAGCATATTTTTTACATACTACTTCCATACACTCTCTTACTCCAAATTTCTTGATTAACCAAACTTTGTGAGAGTGCCTAGAGTGTCTATACTCAATCCAATCTTACTCAAACACTCTTATTGTATTTCTTGTTGATTGAGAGTTTGAGCTAAAGTTCTCCACCGATTTAATTTAATAAATCCGGTGTGTGGAGAACTTTGTGGCTTGCGGGTTTTTGCATCAATATTGTGAGATACCTTAGCCTATAATTTTTGTGTGTGCAAAATTATTTTTTACAAGCTTACATTCAAACATCTCTTGTGCTAAGTATATTGATAAAACATTTTTGAGATTGTTTGATTATTCTTGCTTGCATCTTTGAAACCCTAACTTGATATTGAGATTTTTTATACAAAGTTTCAAAGATAGGCCTGTTGAACACTCTTGTGTATATTTGAGAATATACATTATGCTGCTGAGTGTTGATAGCACACATTCACATCACTGAACTTACTATTCCTATATTATTGATGTGCATTGATTGATTGTTTTGGTACAAATATGCTTGTGTAAGAAGCATTTCCTTGTACGCAAAAATTACATTTGTTGTATTCCAGGCGTAGGCCCGAAGAGGGAGACTAGCACTGTTGAATAGTCTCGGATTGGTTTAGATCCGGTTAGGAAAGCTAGGTGCACCATCTTGGTAAGGTGCGGTTGTAGGTTGAGGTTAGCCCCGTAAAATGACCTGATTCTATTAGGCGCCGCTCCACCTGTTAAGTGAGTTTATAGTGGAATTCTTGTGCTGGTGAGTCAAGGCGGGGACGTAGGCATAGTTGGACGAACCCCGATAATATATCGTGCGTGTACTTTATATTTACGCAATTTATTTTCCACACTTTTATTTTCAATACATGTATGTTGTATGCTTGATTCATTATATGTTGTACATGTGTTGATTGAGTTTATAATTGCATAGACAGACCCTAGGTTGCGTAATAATACTGATTTGGATAAACCTGGGTAGGACAAAATTTTAAATACCCAATTCACCCCCCTCTTTGGAATACACCAAAGCTAACAAAAACAATTCTAGAAAATTATAGGAAATTGTTTAAATTTTTTAGATTATTTCTTTTTCTAGGGTTTCTAAGAATTTTTTGGGCCTTCTTTCCTTAGATTAGAATTTTCAATCTTGGAAAAAAATCACTAAAATAAAGAGAATGAAAAGGAAAAAATAAAAAATAAAATTCTTTGTACATAAATTTTTAGCCTTTATTTTGTTTCTTTGTTTGGAAAATTAAGATCTTTTGTTAACTTCATTTGGTACATACTTGATGCACAATTTTCCTTGTAAGTGTATGTGTATGTATGCATGATTTAGTTCATTTTATGTGTATTCTATTTATTACCTCATTTGTTATATAACATGGTTGAATTTAGAAATATATTGATGAAAGGTATGATTGAGGAAGTTCTTTTGATGTATTGTTGCATGGTATGATTTTGAACTTCTTGTAAGAGTATATGCATGAATTGAATTAAATAAAAGACCAAAAAAAAAAAAAGAAAATACTGTAATCAATTTTTCCAATGATGGAGCTTGGCAGTGGTGTGATAATATTCTTTTTAGAATTCTTGAGGTGAGGGGAAACCTTATGATTCTAACAGGGTACTCAATGGTCATAAAGTGGAACAATATTTAGAAGAAAGATAATGTAAAATCGAATGAAGAATCAAAATCCTTACTTGATTAACAATTTAACATTTTGAAGCTATTATGGGTTTGCTTGAAAGAATAGGGGTGTTAGTACATTCCCTTCACATAATTGTACTCAAAAACCTAACTTTGGTATCATATATCATGATTATTGGTTCTTTGGATCTAGGCTAACTTAAAGATCAATAGATTGATAGAAATTAGGTGAACTTAACCACATCTTGACAAAAAGATAGTTAGTCACAACTCTTTAGAAGCCTTAGCATGATTAAACCATAAACTCATCATTTTTGGGGTTGCCATCCTTGTTGAGGCATCAAACCTCGATTTGCACGTGTTGACAGCTTTGCGACTTAACTAAGGACGTTAGGGAGTTGAGCAAAAGGATAATTTTGGATATGTTCAAATACCAAATCAAACATAGTTTTGATTCTTTCACATTGTAATTGTTTGATTACTTTCCGTAATTGGTTGCATGTGCTTGGTTTATGGGGCAATATTCATGCACACAATCACAAGCCTTATACCCGAGCTCATCCTTTAGGATTTAGATAGATATGGAATAGTGTTTGTTCTTGTGAGGAAAGAGCCTGTGGATGGGCCTACGATACATCCACTCAAGTTATATCTTTTTCGTTTGAAGCCTGTGATGGGTAAGGATTAGAGACTTTAATTGCCTTTGTGGATGACAATAGAGACAATTTGGGAACCTTTACCATTAAGGTTTAGACCCTTCACCATACACATGGTTAACCATAGAAGGCTACCATCTTAGGAAAGGGCATCTTAGGATGACTTCCCGACCTAGCTAGCGATTTCCTCGGGGCTTTCTTTCTCCTTTGCAATGTCTTCAAGATATTTATTGCATGAATTACATCATGCTTTCTTTATTAAGATCATTGCATATCATCCTAGATTTAAATAATCCCATATCATTTTCATTTGTATATAGTTAGCTAATTAATACCTACATTAGCCTTCATGCATGAAGGGACCCTAAGAGGGTTTTCCTCCTTAGTACAAGCATTCATCCAGCAAACCCACACATGGGGGGCTTTTTGAATTTTCATCTAGCCCCCATTCATAAATTTACCAAAGGTGGAAAACCTCTAGCATGCCACCTCCCATCTAAGGCTTAGAACCTTTTCACAGAGTTTGCATCATCCATTTGTAGGTCTATTATTGTATATTTCTTTGAGATAACCTTGCTCTTATCTAGTTAGGGTTGAACAATGCATGCATCACTAGGTCTAGAACATAGGGTGATTTCCCTTTTGAAGCACATTTTAGTATTTTCATCATTATACAACCAAAGTTGGCCCCCTTTTTCTTAGTTAGGTTGGTTCATAGCCTGTCTCATCAATTATTTAATTTGCTAAAGGTTGGGAAGCTCATAGCAAGCCAATCTTTTTTTTTTCTTAGGGTAGATCCTCACTCACTTGAGGGATTCCTTTCGAATCATTTCTATTCATATATGTATACATTCATGCCATCTTACGTACAATACGTCATCATGTTAGTTCATGGCCATCATTATTAATAGTAGAGGTGTTAAGCCTTGGTTTCATGAATTCATTGACCATGTTTTTAAAATTGATTCTTGATTCTTTACAAGAAAACTACCTTGTTTCAAAATTATTTTTTTTAGAAAAATTCTTTCAATTAAGATTGTGTTGGGGCATAAGCATACCACAAAAGTTTTCATTTGTAGCTCAATCCATACTCACTTGAAAACAATTGCTAAGTTTGCAATGGCTAAATTTGCGGATCACTTAGATAAAATTAGTGCCCTAGAGTAGAGGGTGGATTCTATAGAGGGAAATATTAATCTAATCTTGGAAATGTTAAGAGATATGAATAGGATGAAGGCACCAAAGGCATTGGAGGCAAGGGCTACCCTAGTACTAATTCCGAATCTTGACTTGGAATCTTCCTTAGATAATGCTTAGTTGTTCTTCTCAATGCTTTCCAAAGTTTCACCTTGATGAAAGTGTATCTTCAAGCCACCTCGGCACATATGGCTAACTCGAATTGTGAATTTGGGAATTATGGAGATGAGATATGGGTCAAAATATGTCGACAGAGTCACCACTAATCTATTTTGTTTTAAGTGAGGTTAGAACACCTAATTAGTTACTATCAATTTTATGATCCACTAACCCATAATCTAAGGTTTGCAAACCAAACTCCTTGGGACTACATTTGTGTGGAGGGAAGATTCTAGCACCCTTACACACTCATTCTTTCAAACAATACCACGATAACATTGGGATGTTCAATCATTAAGCAAAAAAGTCTTTAATTCTTACAATTTATTTATATTACCTTCCTTTAGATATTGTTCCACCTTACAACCATCAGGTATCCGCTCCATATGTAAGGCTTCCCCCACTTGAGAATCTTAGGAAGAGCATTAGCATGCCACCTTTGGGTTCCATTTTGGATTCTTTATTAAAGTGCTTTCAATTTGCATTGATTTTAGTCCATTCTCAACTTGGATAAGAATTCAAAGATTATCACGCACTATGTAACGACCTACCTAATTTACCATATATATATTTTTTTCCATAATAACATTTAACCTAATAAATCTGATATCCTGTTCAACTGAATAATATAAACAACCTGGACCCATGGGTACCAGGGATACACCCAAAACACCATTCTGATACCTATGCAGCAGGAAACGCAATCACATACATATCATCCAGCCAACCACAATACTAGAGTTAAACTAAATCTATTATATTTACAATCATCCACCAAAATGGCCAAATGTACCCTAGGGTCTCAGCCAAAAATAAACCTGACCCTAGCTCAGCAACTCACCCTTCAGACAGGGTTGCCTCACCAGTCTCTACTGTCGTGGAGCTCGGTCCGCTCTTCTACCTAGATTTCTTGAAATGTTTATATAGCTGGGGTGAGACACCTCTCAATAAGGGAAATAAACTAATATCAGTATGTCGCAACATAAGTATTTTCATGTTATACATGATATCAATACAAACATCATAACTAGTAAAAACTGTTGATATCATATCTGAATAAAACATGATATTTTATAACATAATATAACGTACTAAATTACTATCATGAAAACCATCTTATATAACTGTACAATACTGAAATACACTTAGGATGGATAGCTAGTTGATGTCATGTCGTACCCCCACATGACTAGGTTGTGCAGCCCAAAGGTGGGACCTAGCAATAGGTTGGCCGACCATGCTAGATCAAACATAATTTTGTAAGTACGATGGGCCCGCCCCTACTTGGTCCCGAGACTGCCAGGGGGGCTCCTCCGCTCTACATTGATGCCACATCGACAGCCATCTCCTATACTATTGGTTGTGTGGTACCACTATCATAATTTTGAATATATAGCTACGATATCGTGCTCCTGAAACTGTACTAAACCATGCCATCCGGGTTCTGATAACATATAATAAGTTCCATATACTGAACATAGCTATTACGTACTTCATAATAATAGCTGTCATGTACATATTTCATAAATTCAATCTAATCATACTTGATTATGGCATCTGCACCAACATGAACCTCGACATCTACCCTGGCATAACATAACATGAAACACGGCATCTGCGCCGGCATAACATAACACGAATCACAGCATCTGCGCTAGCATAACATAATATACTAAACATAATTTTTTTGTACTGTTTAAATATGTAAAATCATGATTCCTGTACTATTTTATAATTGCCATGAAAACTATCATATCATGCTTGATCTGGGAAAAACATTCTATTATGATATACACATTATATGGAAATTAAACTCATGCCACACAAAAATAAGGTAACCTCTTGAATGTAAAATCTGTTCCAAAATCATATTTTCTGATCAAACACGTTTAAATCATATTTTTGTTCAAAATAGTATTTCCCAAACATAATTATATAATATACATATTTTCCTGAAATTTAACGATATAAAATAATAAATAATTTCATGAAAAATTCTTACTTAGTTTATCCCCTTACCTGGCTTACTGAGAAACCCACAAAACCCCTAATTCCTACACTTGCAGTGTTCCCAGCACAACACCCTGAGATTAACATTTTCCCCAACGAAACTTCAGTATTTGTTTTCTTAACATATCCTCCTCAGTCCAGAAACACCAAGTACCCCAAACATACTGAAATTAACTCACTTACCTAAATTTTGGGATGGTTCCCAAGTTTGCCTAACCAATGATCTACAGCAGCAAATATGAAGAGAATCTTCCCAAGAGTAGCATGGCGGCTTTGGATCGTCAAACCGGTGAAAACATGAGCCAAAAATTCAGAGAAAGGGCAGAGGGGATGGAAATCTAGAGAGGGAAAGAATTGCATGCGAGTTTTCAGTGTTGAAATCCGAATTTGGCATACTTATACACTGGCCTTCGCCGATGAGACACGTCATTTCGTCGACGAGGTCAAGAAGGGAGTTTGTTGATGAACTCATAACCTTCATTGATGAATTTCAAGCCCTGAAATAGCTCTCGGTAATTCCTCATCGATGAGTCACATGTCTCCATCGACGTCCCTAATAAGTTGCTTCGTTGACGAGGACCTGCTGTGACCCCTTTTAAAAATTTCCTTTTTCTCTCCCTTTTTTTATTTAATTGCTATAATTCGCTGGGTCTCTACACACTAGATCCAATTACATCACATGCACATAGAACATCATATCATTGAAGCTATACTAAACAATTCAGTTAAACATACAATTTCTAATCATACCTAAAGTGGAGTGTTTTCTCATGCAAGGCAAAGTTTAAACTTGATATCAACATCTTATGTTCATGATGGAGGGTTTCATACATAATACACACCGACTTATCTTTAAAACTCACCTTGCCTCACACTTTCACTATGAGAACAACAACTAAAACACAAGTAAAAGTCCAAAACACCTCGAAACTCCAAAAGCTCACTAGAAATTAATCAAGAAAATGTTTATGTTTTATGAGAATTTTCTGTAATTTTTTAGATTTTTAAAAATTTATAAGGACCAAAAATGAAAGAAAATTCTAGAAAATGCAATAAATAATCTAATAAAAATACGAAAAAACTTAAATAAATCCTAAACCCTAAGAATAACTCCTTTGAAAATCCTCTATAACAAACCAACTAAAAACATGTCAAAAAACAACTTTTTTAAAAAATAAAAATAAAAAGAGTTAAATTAAAGAAAATATAAAAATAAATAGTCAATAAATATAAAAAAAATCAAGATATTGGTCTAAAAAAAAATTTCGAGTTTTGCTTATTTTTTTAAGAACGTTTGGCTATGGATTTTTTTAAAATTTTTAAACTTTTACATGAATTGGCTTACTAGTCTAGGGATTGGACTAGTTTAAAAGCCACATGTATACATGGCATCTGACTTAGGCATAAACACTTGATAGCTCCGGGCATCCTTGTCATCATCTCACTAGAGAGACATAACCCTACCTAGATATAGAGCTTTTCTCAACCACTTTTAATAGTGAAAAAACTAGCCAGCATCACCACTCATCTTCTCTAGCTTTGGAGACCCCATTGTGACCTTCAAAATGACCAAAAACCTACAAAAGACAAGCTTTGTGGACCTAAGTCAGATGTAATTGGCCATAATGGTGATGGTCATGATTTCTTCATTTTGGGATATTTTTTGGCCTTCCAAATGTATGAATAAGGTCTTCTGACCTTGCCTGGGCATTCTAAAATCTTAAAAACTCTCCATGCACACACAAACTACCTTAAATCTCTCTCTCTCTCTCTCTCTCTCTCTCTCTCTCTCTCTCTCTCTCTCTCTCTCTCTGTATATATATATATATCTATCTATTCTTCTATCTCCTCTTTCTCTCGCTCTATGCCTTTCTTTTCTCTTCTTTTTTTCAGATTTTTTTTTTTACTATTCTTAACCCTCTCTAAATTAGGCTTACCCATAACATCAAAAGTAATCTAAACTTGGGTCCATTTTTTCATACCTAACCCTAAGCTCTTCAACCTTGAACAAAAGCCAACCAATATGCGTAAATGGTTTGTTGCGTAAATATTCTCTAAAAACTGAAATGTTAGCACTGCACATTATTATAAAAATTTAGTCTTTGCCTTGTACATGATGAACATCATAAAGATCTTGACTTTGGGATGTAAACAAAAAAAGATTTTGTAACTATTCACCTATGCGTACATTAATCTTGAGCTGAAAATCAAGAAATTGTTCAAAGTGATATGAGGATTAGGGATTTACCTTGCTCCTCTTCAACTTTTTGAATCTTTCAAGACCTTGAGCAAGCCTTGGTCTCTTTCTTCTAGCTTGACTATTCCTTCTTTAATGGAGTATTCTTCTCTTTCCTTGCTTCTTCCCCTTTCTCTTGCTCACAAGCTTTGTTTGGTCTCTCTTGGTGATGTGGGGGAATGATGAGAATCGACAAGCACCATTAAAAGATCCATTACAAGTTCCATATGGGCCAATCATAAGATCAAGAGCTAAGAAGATCAGGGAAGTAATGCTAGGATTGGTGCAATGCACTTGGGCCGAGTATGCAAATTTATCAAGTAAGACCCCAACATTCAAGACGAGCTTGAAAGAAGAAGAACTAGCTATAATCCATGTGATACAAGCTACAGAGGGGGCGACATAGCCTAGTGTTTAGTTTAGACTTTTTATTTCAATAAGTATAGGGGTGTGGGCCTATTTTATGTTTATTAGTTATAGGCATTTAGGGTTACATTATTTGAATTCAATATGGGGTTATTTTATGTTTATTAGTTATAGGAATTTACGGTTACATTATTTGAATTTTAAATTTAAAGTCAAATTCAAAAAATAGGCCCACATGAAATAAAAAGTCTACACTAAACACTAGGCTATGCCCCCCCTGTAGCCTGTATCACATGGATTAAAGCTGGTTTTTCTTCTTTCAAGCCCATCTTGAATGTTGGGGTCTTACTTGATAAATTTGCATACTCAGCCCAAGTGCGTTGCACCAATCCTTGCATTGTTTCCTTGATCTTCTTAGCTCTTGACCTTGTTATTGGCCCATTTGGAACTTGCAATAGATCCTTTAATGGTGCTTATCGATTCTCATCATTTCCCCACATCATTCCCCTTCTCTTCAAAAGGATTTGACCTCAAATCCTCATAGTATTAAACCAATACCGATGGAAAGAAAAATATATAGAAATAAAAAATGAAAGGAAGAGGACAAAAATCAATTTTTTTTAGAGAGCCAAAACTACATAAGTCACAATTCAAGAAAAAAAATTAACTTTGATAAGTGTGGTGAATGATAGTATCTATTCCTTTAGTATCACCTTTTTTTTCTTTTCTTTTCTTTTCTGACGTCTTTTTTCCTAGATCTTCTTAGCTCTTGACCTTGTGATTGGCCTATTGGGGAACCTCCAATGGATCCTTTAATGGTGCTTGTTGATTCTCATCATTCCCCCACATAATTTGGAGTGAGTATACTCCCTCTCTCTTGTGGCTCAATGTGTTTGTGTTTTTTGTGGCCAAGGGTTATAGCTCATTCTTATAGAAAAATAAGAGAGCTTGCACTAGCCTCCAATTTCCAAAAAATATTATTTTAGAACAAGGAAACTCCTTCATGTCCTATAAGGGTATTTGGAAACATGCTTTTCTTATCCAAGGAAAAGAACTTATCCTAATCTAGGATAACTTCTCAATTAACTCAGTTATGACCAATTAAATGCCAAAAAGTGAGATTTGGCCTGTCAATTTGAATTACAAAAGCTGTGGCTTAGGGAAAATGGAAGAGGACTTTAATTAATTTTTCTTGCTCAATTATCCTTTCCAATTTTTCAATTAATTTGAGAATTTCAATCCAAGAAAAATTAGGTGTATACATATGCTCCTCTTTATGTGTTTGTTGCCATAGAAGGTTAGAGTAACGTTTTATAGTAATAAACATATAAAGATTAAGACCCTAATTTTGGAAGAAGGCAATCAATAAAAAACCCTAGAGAGAAGAAAGACCCAAATGAGTGTGAAGGTTTTAATAGTAGCACATGATAATCTAAAGTTGTGAAGAACATATCGTTATGCCATTAGTGCAAAAAGATCAATTTTACTATTGGGATGGAAAACTATAAAAGATTGGGGTAATCATACCGCTATATCACTGATAGACACTAGAAGAAAATGGACCATTGACACTGGTAACCACACCATTGTGTCATTGGTGAGTAAACCAATCTTTATTTTTAGGAAAGGAAACTATCTGTAATTTGGAACATTGTACTTCTGTGCTACTAATAAATGTTAAAAGATATAAACTTGTGATACAGGCAATGTAGAATTGTTTCATTGATGAGAAAAAACCCAATATCTTTATACACTAAATTTCTTATAGGTGTCGGTAGAGGTAAGCCTATGACATAGGCAACACACCATTGTGTTGTTGGTCAGAAAACAAATCATAATTTTTAGGAAAGGAAACTATTAGTAACTTGGGCAACCATATAATTGTGTCACTAATAGATATTGGAAGAGATAAACCTATGACATGGGCAACATACTGCTGTGTCATTGATGAGAAAACCAATCTCAGTTTTCATAAAAGGAAATTATTAGTAACCTAGGGAACCATACCATTGTGTTACTAATAGATGATGGAAAGGATAAACCTATAACATGGGCAACATACCATTGTGTCATTGGTGAGAAAACCAATCTTAGTTTTCAAGAAAGGAAACTATTAGGAATTTGGGCAACCATAACGCAGTGTTACTAATAGATGCCTAAAGAGATAAACCTATCACATGGGTGATGTATCGCTATATCATTGGTGAAAAAACCAATTTCGATCCTTAGGAAAGGAAATTATCAGTAACTTGGGCAATTGTACCACTATGTTACTAATAGATGTTGAGAGAAAACAAACCTTTAACATGGGTAATGTACCGTCATGCCATTGGTGAGAAAAACTAATCTCATTTTCTCAACAAAGGAAAGGAAAGAGGGAATGGATGAACTTTTCCAATTTCCTAAACTCTCGGCCAAATAAAATGTAGTGAATAATATATGACATCAACATTTTGTTCTAGTCCTTATAGCCTCTATTCTCAAAATTCATTATTCCTGTAACAAACTTATGGACCAATTAGGCTGTCAACCTTTTCAGGTGAATTAAAGTGTTCTCAAGCCCTCGCATTTTCAAAACATGGATATAAAAGAAGCATTTTCAAAAAACTCAAGCAAAAATTTTACTAGTTAACACCATCAAATTTATATTCTTTTACTTGATCCCTTTTTGAAAGAGATTATCCCACATCCAAGATGCATTGCAGATGCTTTAGTTTTGGGAAATATTCTCAAACCTTATTGCTACCTTCAAGTTACTAAGCCATCTTTTTTAGGTTTTTAACTCAACTTTCTCTTTTTATCTCTCTCTCTCTCTCTCTCTCTCTCTCTCTCTCTCTCTCTCTCTCTCTCTCTTTCTCTCTCTTTCTCTCTCTCTCCCCCCCTCTCTCTCTTGATGCCTTGGTTCCTTTTGATGTCATTTCATTTTTTCATCAAAAGTTATGCCCTCATCACTATATTACCCTTCCAAGTTTTCGGTATTCGACTAGGTATTGGGGAAGCACGATTATTGCTTTGTTAGTCATCTTGAAAAGCATCCAAGTTTGATATTCTAGTCGATTTGGTGAAATTTAGCTTTCTTTCATCAACTTGTGTTTTTTGGCTAAGATTTCCTTAGTATTGTTATTGAATTTTTTTTCCCTTGAGGTGGTTTTAATGACATGGATGTGATGAGGCTTTCAAGGTTTATGAAAGATGGGAAACTAAACTTAAAATCTCATTAGTGACCCTGCCCTAAATGATGTAACGACTCTCATTCTAATGTCTCTTTTGGTGGACTTGAATGAACTTGTTGTAGGAAACTGACAAGCTGCCTATATAGAGATGCTGGGATAAGGTCATAATGTAGTTCAGGTTTCACTATCTTGACGCTTAACAATTCGATTGAGATAAAAACTAATAGACCAATCTGGTTAGGACTTATTTTAAGACCATAATGTAGGCTGAGGTTTATGGGCTAAAGAAGAAATGGATTATAAGGTTTAAAAATTCATATTTATAAGGGCTTTAAACTTGTCAAGTGATCACCTTTGAGGGGTTTATGAAATTCGCTTTCCTCAACTCACCACTTGACACTTTCTTTTCATTGTGCTTTCAAATTATGAGCTTCATTTTCTTTTTCTTTTTCTTATTCATCATTTTTTTTTTTTGCTTTCATTTCCTTTATGAATTCTCTCATCATCTTTTCCTTTTGCCTTTTCTTTTTTCATAAACAAATCAAAACTTCCCTAGTGGGGGGGGGGGGGGGGTGATCCTTTGACGAGTGCTCAAGAAATATATGCATAGAATCAACTAGGCTTAGCAAAGGACAATATTCATTTAAAATTTGAAAGTTGAAAGATGGCTTGCCTTCATTTTAGTATTTGTTAGCATCTTAATTGAATCGTCATTTACTAAAGATCCCAAACCCTAGGTTATTTAGATAAATAACAAAAAAAATCAGATTACTTGTTTAGGCTTAATGGGCTAACAAGTAAAATTAAATTCATTTAGGTTCTTTAAGTATGACTGGTTGACCAATGATGACAACTTTTCTAGTCCAAATATCAACAATTGTACCTAAAGAAAATTATTTCATACACAAATTAAATGATAAAAAGATTTTATTCACATGGCCAATTGGAATAAGATACATCAAACATAATATTTCCTTTCAATATTAGAACTAACAAGATTAAGTATATCTTCTTGATCCATGTCTTCAAGTAGTTTCTTTACCACATATGGTTCTTTATAATTTGGAGTTCACTTTCCTTAGGGATCAATGTGGATTGGTCAAATATTGCCAAGAACTAGATCTTCCTCTCGAAACTAACTTAGCCTAATTTTCTTATTGTAAGCTTTAATTATTCTCTTTTGGTAAATCTATCTATGTGCAAAGGTTGTCAATCTCTTTTCTTCTTTCATGTTCAACTGGTTATATCAAGTCTAAACCCACTCCACGTCCTCTAATTCCAACTTTTTCAAAACTCGAAGTGAAGGGATCTCAACCTTAATAGGAATAATTGCCTCATCATCATTGTTGTAGTTTTGTATGCATGAAATCAAATAGGAGTTTCTCATGCCAATCTTTATAAGTCTTTGTCATCTTTTGAAGTATGTTTTTGAAATTCTTGTTTGTAGATTCGACTAGACCATTCAGCTTTGGTCCGTAAGGTGCTAAGTTATGATGCCTAATCTTGAACAGGCCACAAAGATTTCCCATCATTATGTTATTCAAATTCTTTGCGTTATCCATGATGAGCTTCTCAAGTAAACCATAGGGATAAATCAAGTCTCTTTTCATGAACTTGAAAAACAAATTCTATAAGACTAAAATAGGAAGCCGCTTCTACCCACTTGGTGAAATAATAATTTGCAACCAAGATGAAACTGTTTCCATTAGATGGCTTTAGAGTGATGGGTCTAATCACTTCCATGACCTAAGCTAAGAAGGGCCATGGAGGTTAAAGGATGTGTAGTCGACATGGAGGAGCTTACAACTTGTTTGCATAATTCTAGCATTTATGACACTTTCTTACATAACTGATACAATCTCTTTCCACAGTTGATTAATAGTAGCCAAGCCTCAAGATCTTGCAGGCCATGGAATGATCATCTGGATATGTCCCACATATGCCTTCCTATACATCTTTTATGATTTTTTTTGCTTCCTTGGTCCTTAGACA
This sequence comes from Malania oleifera, assembly GCF_029873635.1. Taxonomy (NCBI): domain Eukaryota; kingdom Viridiplantae; phylum Streptophyta; class Magnoliopsida; order Santalales; family Ximeniaceae; genus Malania; species Malania oleifera. The sequence continues at coordinate 29,963,499 of NC_080428.1, read as the reverse complement.
CCGTAGGAGGGTTATATCATGATTTCATTTTGATATCACTTCCCCATTGATGAAGAACCCATAGAAAGCTGTATAATAATCATTTTGTCAGTTTCTAAAGCTTTTGCTGGATATTCCTCATTTCTGAAACACCACATGATATCATTGTATTGTGTTGACTATCTCTTTCTTCCTCTATATTCCTATAGTAGGTTGGAGTATCATGGAAACGAATCAAAATTGGCTTAATTTCTACTCCTGACTCCACTTTGAACATGGCCATGATTGTTGCTAGAGCATCTACCCTTTGATTGTTTTCTCTAGGCTAATGTTCAAATTCTATGTCCTCAAACTCTTTAGCTAACTATAAGATGAACTTTTGGTAATTTGGGATCTTTATTTTGCCACTCTCCTTTCAACAGATAAATCACCAAAGTTGAATCACTTTTCACTTTTAATTTGCTAACTCTTCATTTAAGTGCTTCTTGTAAGCTCAGGATACAAGCCTTGTATTTTTCTATATTATTAGTGTAGGGGAACTATAATTTAGCTATAATTGGGTTGTACTTATCCTTTAGAGATGTCAAAATAGCCCTAGTCCTTGACCCAAAGCGTTTAAAGCTCCGTCAAACATTATCTACCATTCATCTTTCTGCCCTTGATCCATCTGATGTACCTATGTAATGTCTTCACCTGAGAAGTCGAATTTCATAGGCTTATAATCTTCCATTGCCCTTTCTGCTAGGTAATTTTCTAATACACTCCTTTATTTATTTATTTTGAAATTTTTTTATAGGCTTTCTAAGTAATATGGACTATGCCATGTTTCAAGAGCAATACTTGCCATTTAAATTTCTTCCAAGTAGTGTAGGTTTTTCAAACATATACTTCATTGGATCCACTCTGGATACTAGCCAAGTGGTATGATACAAGGTATACTACCTAAGAGGATGAACTACCCATTCAAAAGCATAGCATGTACGTTCTAGGGTTAATTACTTTGTTTCATACTCGGTGAACTTCTTGCTCGCATAGTAAGTAAAACATCCCTTTTTCCATAATCATTGTATTGCCCTAAGATACACCTAATGGATGTTTCTAAAACTGTTAGATACAAGATGAGGGGGTGCCTTGGGATGGGCGGCACTAAGACTGGTGGATTGAGGTGATACTACTTGATCTTCACAAAGGCTTCTCACACTCTTTATTTCAACTTACTATGCTATTCTTATGCAATAGTTTTAAAATTAGTTCGCACATGCTGGTTAGCTATGAAATAAACCTTTCTATGTAATTCAACCTTCTTAAGAATCCCCAGATCTCTTTTTTGGGACCTTAGTGGTGGCATCTCTTAGATGACTTTTAACTTTTCTAGGTCTATCTCAATTCCATCCCGGTTGACTATGAAAAGTAGTAACTTCCTTAATGAAGCACCAAATACACATTTTGTGGGGTTTAATTTCAACTAATACTTCATCAATTGATAAAAAAAAACTTTTCATAAGTTTATCGTGTGATCTTTTTCATGGTTAGAGTTATCAATCATATCATCAACAGGCACCTTTATCTCCTTGTGCATTATATGATGGAATAGTGTAACCATCGCTCTTTCGTATGTTGCCTAAGCATTTTTCAACCAAATGGCACGACCTTCTAATAGAAGGTCCTCCATTAAGTGACAAATATCATTTTATTCCTATCCTCAGGGGCCAATTTTATCTTATTATACTTGGAAACACATCCATGAAGGAAACAATGGCATATCTTGCGGTGTTGTCAACTAGTACATAGATGTGTGGGAGTGAAAAATTGTATTTTGTACTTGATCTGTTCACTTTCTATACTCTACACACATCTTAATTTTTACATCATTCTTTGGTTTTGGCATAATATTTGCAAACCATTCGGTATACTTTCCTACTTGTAGAAATCCTATCACAAATTGCTTGGCTAGTTCCTTTATGATTTTTTTTTCATCTTTCTTAACTTTTGCTTGATTGGATTATAACCTAGAATCATGGGAAGTGAAATTAGGATAGCTTACCAAGAGGGGGGTGAATTGGGAATTTAAAAACTTTTTGTTTTAATTTCTTTTAAGAATACTTAACTTCTTTTATTGTTTAACAAATTCTTTTACTTGTTTGTTTAATTTGTCAAATGCACAATAACTTGGTTTCTTTTATACAATCAACAACACAAGCACTTAAACAACTAAGTCACCAAACAACCTTTCAATCAACCACACTATCCAAACTAATCAAACACAATTTGAAAGCAAACAACCAAACCAAAATTAAGATATACAGTAGTAAGAAATTAGGATGGTTGTTTGTTTATGTATGCCTTATAAATATGAATCAAGCCCTGTAGTTGAATGATATGCTTGTTAAAATAAATTTGCTTCTTTTATATGATTTACAACCACACATCCACACTCTTCCCAAAATTCAAAATTCAAGTAAACTCTTAGTTAATTTTCTTTAGGTGTTTTAACCAAGTAAAGTACTCCCGTATGGTTTCCGAAAACCAAATCAAAATTAAACTTTAAATTTTTTTGATTTCCAAACATACGTAGTGTATATGATTTCAAATTTAAACCATCCATGCAATATAAATATGCTGAAAATAAAGAGTAAGGGAAAGAGAGAGTGAGGCATAGGATTTTACGAGGTTTGGCTTCAACACAGCCTATGTCCTTGTCTTTGGCAAAACCACCAAAGGATTCACTAAACCTGTTCCTTTTTCGAGAGGAACAATACCTTTACACACTCCTTCAGAAGGCTAGAGTAGCACCTCTCTAAGCTATAATCCCTCACCTAGCCACCGATCCAGCAAACCTAGAATCATCACAATCTACAAGAATATAATATAAATTCAATGGTTCGTTTACAATATAAATGGAATTGCAATCTAGAACCAAGCTTTGATATTTTCAATCTACCAAAATTGTAGAATTCCTCTCCAGAAAAAGATGTGAGCAAAGAAGAACATCAAGAGAATTTCAGCACAAGATGAATTTCAAATTTTGTCTGATTTCTCTCTTTTCTTGTGTTTTCTCTATCATGTTTTTTCATTACCCAAAGAGGTATTTATAGGTAGTTTAAAAGATCAACTTCCACATCAAATTAGGTAAACTTTGAAAAAACATTAAATTGTTGACTAAATTTTTGAATTCAATCAACTTCCATATGACCACACACTCCTCAATCATGCCAAGATTCAACATCATATTTCAAATTGGGCATTCTTATTTCATATGTGTTGTGACATTTTTGAATTTTCAATCACGCATATGGTGCTCAACTTAGTAATTTTGATGCTTAGATTTTCAAGAATACCAATTTAAAGATACCAATTTTTTCAAACATCCATATGTAGCATGTTGCATATCACATATCATGAGCCTAAGAGACAAGGAAAGCAATTCAAACTCAGTGTTGAATTATACAACACATCAAAGTACATGCCAAAACAAATTTTGATCACTTAAAAGAGACAAACCCTAGGTGACCCTAGAGATTGTAGATATTTCTTTAAGTCTGGTTCCTTTTAGTTTACTTCTCTACTATGTAGTAGACCAAGTTCTCTTCTTATGGTTATAAATCTATCTTCTGAGAGTGGTTTAGTAAAGATAACAGCCCATTGGTCATTTGTATTGATGAATTCCATATCTATGTCTTCTTTTTGAACATGATCTCTTAGGAAGTGGTATCTTATCTCAATGTGCTTTGTTCTTGAGTGTGAAATAGGATTTTTAGATATGTTAATCGTACTCGTGTTATCACACTTAATTGGTACAGTTGTGTAGTTTAAATTGAAATCTCTTAATTGTTGTTTCATGTAAAGAGTTTGTGCACAACAATTACCTGCCGCTACATATTTGGCCTCAGCAATTGACAAAACCACAGAATTTTGTTTCTTAGAAAATCAAGAAACTAAAGATCTTCCTAAGAAGTGTCATGTGCCACTTGTACTTTTTCTATCTATCTTACAACTGGCATAATCCGCATCTGAATAACTGATTATTTCAAAACTGGTGTCTTTAGGATACCATAGTCCTAAGTCCATTGTGCCTATTAAGTATCTTAGGATTCTTTTAACAACAATTTAGTGTGATTCCTTTGGTGCTAATTGAAAATGTGCACACATACACACACTAAACATTATATCGGGTCTACTGGCTATTAGATATAATAAACTTCCAATCATGCCTCTAGAGTGCTTTGTGTCTACGGATTTTCCCTTTTCATCTTTGTCTAGGCTGATGGAGGTACTCATAGGTGTGCCTATGGGTTTACTATTTTCCATACCAAATTTTTGTATCATTTCTTTTCTATATTTTGTTTGACTTATAAAAGTCCCATTTTTTGCTTGTTTAATTTGCAGTCCAAGAAAATAGTTTAATTCCCCCATCAAGCTCATTTCAAATTCTTCTTGCATACATTTTGCAAATTCTTTACATAGATGTTCATTTGTAGCACCAAATATTATATCATCTACGTAGATTTGAGCTCTAGTAGGACCAAACAAGTCTAAGTGTATGAGTTCTAGGGGTCTACTAGTTGATATATGTTTCTTCTTTTTAAAACTTTTCTTAGTTTGTTTTCCTAATTGACAAGCATCACACACTTTATCTTTGACAAATTTTGTTTTCGGCAAGACTTTAACTAAATTCTTTTTGGAGAGTTTGGATATAAGATCCATGCTAGCATGTCCTAACTTCCTATGCCAAAGCTAACTATTTTCACTTATGACTGCTAGGCAAATATTATATCATCTATGTCTTGAGAGATTAAACTATCAAAATTTATGCAATAAACATTGTTCATTCTAAGTGCAGTGAATAATGTTTTTTGATTCTTAGAATCTCGTATTATGCATTTGTCTCTTTTAAACATTATTTCACATCCTTTGTTGCTAAGTTGACTAATACTTAGTAAATTATGCTTTAAACCATCTACTAACAAGACATCATCTATAGAAAATGAAGAGTGTTTACCTATTTTACCTGTTCTGATGATCTTGCCTTTTGCATTATCACTGAAGGTTACAAATCCTTCATCCTTTGGAGTGAGAGAGGTAAACTTAGATTTATCTCCCGTCATATGCCTTGAACATCCGTTGTCCAAGTACCATTTATCCTTAGACAGAGTGGTCCTAAAGAAAACCTACAAGAAAGGATTCAAGTTGTTACTTTTGGAACCCAAACCTTCTTAATTTTCTTTAAATTTTATCTAGTTTTAGCATTTATCTTCCACTCATCTTTTACTTTAGTATACTTTTTCTTAAGTGGACAATTAAACATTATGTGTCCTTTCTTTTTGCACATGTGGCAAGTGGTGTGCTCATGAATATTTGTTGATGAAGTACTCGCATGATATTTAGATTGATTTACAAAATATCCCATATACAAGTTTTTCTTTCTTTTGTTTGAGGCTCCATTATATCCAATTCCTTCTTTGTTGTTTGTCATCCTTTGTTGTCCTACCATCTTTTCAAAATTATCCTTACCTCTTATAAAGTTGTAGATGACATTTTCTTTCTCTAGAATTTGGTTTTTAAGATCATTTATTTCTTGCATTTTCTTGTTATCTTCATTCTCTTGAGACTTATCTAGTTTTTGAGATAAATTATCTATTTTCTTCTCAAGTTCTTCAATTTTTAAGTCTTTTTCTTTTTCAACAAGTTTTGCAGATTCAACTTGATTTTTAAGTGCCTCGTTTTTTTGTTTCAAGCTAATGTTCCTTTTTAAGACTTTAATAAACTTATTATGTAGAAAGAGTAATTCATTTTGAAGTTCTTTGTAAGATGACATACTTTCACACGAATTACTACAAAATTCATTACACGAATCTTCAGAGAGGGAATAATAAGAATTTACCTCTTCATTATGCGCCATGAAGCACATGTTTTCTATTTCTTGATCACTTGGTTCACTTTTCGATTCACTCGAACTAGTGTCATCCCAAGTTGCCTTCATTGCAGGCTTCTTTTTCTTCTTGTCCTTCTTGAGTTGTGGGCATTCCGGTTAGATGTGCCAAACCTTTTTACAATGATAGCAAGTGGGAGGATCATTTTTATTTTTGTATTCCTTTTTATTGCTTTCTCCTTTTTCAGCTTTTGATCCATTAAATTTTCTAGTGAATTTTTTGTTTCTTCATAAGAATTTTCCAAGCCTTTTAGTTATTAGAGCTAAATCCTCGTCTTCTAATTCATTAGATTCATTATCTTCCTCACTTGAATATTCTTTCAAAGCTTTTAGAGCTATAGACTTCTTATCTTTGTTTTTTGTGCTTCTTTCTTTCAACATCATTTCATAGGTTAGAAGAGATCCTATGAGTTCATCTAAGGAAGTTGTTTTAAGATGTCTTCCTTCTGTAATGGCTATGGTTTTTGGTTTCAAAATAGATGGGAGTGCTCTTAGAATTTTACGGATCATCTCATGGGTGGAATAAGTTTTTCCTGAGGCACTAAGTGAGTTTATGATATGGGTGCATCTAGTGTACATGCTTGTTATACTTTCATCTGAGTTCATCCTAAAAGTTTCATATTCACTGGTTAACATATCGATTCTACTTTCCCTAACATCTACCGTGCCTTCGTAAGTTACTTCCAATTTATCCCAGATCTCTTTGGCTGTTTTACATGCCATTACTCTGTTGAATTCATTTGCATCAAATGCACAATATAATGTATTTATTGCACTTGAGTTAATTTGCAACATTTTATAATCTGAATCGTTTAGTTCTTTATCTTCTTTAGGAACCTCTTTTCCATCAACAAGTTTAGTGGGGATTATATTTCCATTTGTTACAACGTTCCATGCCTTCCAGTCCATTGTTTGAAGATAGATTTTCATTCGTTGCTTCGAGAAGGTGTAATTTATTCCATAAAAAATAGGTGGCCTAGTTGAGGAATGACCCTCACCCAAGGGAGCTACTGCTACTTGTGCCATTTTGATCTTTATATAGCTACTTGTTAGGTTTTGCTATAATTGCGCTCTGATACCAATTGAAATTAGGATAGCTTCCCAAGAGGGGGGTGAATTGGGAATTTAAAAACTTTCTTTTTAATTCCTTTTAAGAATACTTAACTTCTTTTTTTTGTTTAACCATTCTTTTACTTGTTTGTTTAATTTGTCAAACACACAATAACTTGGTTTCTTTTATACAATCAACAACACAAGCATTTAAACAACTAAATCACTAAACAACCTTTCAATCAACCACACTATCCAAACTAATCAAACACAATCTGAAAGCAAACAACCAAACCAAAATTAAGATATACAGTAGTAAGAAATTAGGATGGTTGTTTGTTTATGTATGCCTTATAAATATGAATCAAGCCCTGTAGTTGAATGATATGCTCGTTAAAATAAATTTGCTCCTTTTATATGATTTACAACCACACATCCACACTCTTCCCAAAATTCAGAATTCAAGTAAACTCTTAGTTAATTTTCTTTGGGTTTTTTAACTAACTAATGTACTCTCGTATAGTTTCCGCAAACCAAATCAAAATTAAACTTTAAGTTTTTTTGATTTCCAAATATATGTAGTGTATATGATTTCAAATTTAAACCATCCACGCAGTATAAATATGCTGAAAATAAAGAGTAAGGGAAAGAGAGAGTGAGACATAGGATTTTACGAGGTTCGGCTTCAACACAGCCTACGTCATCGCCTTTGGCAAAACCACCAAAGGATTCACTAAACATGTTCCTTTACCGGGCAGAACAATACCCTTACAACCTCCTTCAGAATGCTAGAGCAACACCTCTCTAAGCGATAATCCCTCGCCTAGCCAATGATCTAGTAAATCTAGAATCGTCACAATCTACAAGAATATAATATAAATTCAATGGTTTGTTTAAAAGAGAAATGGAATTGCAATCCGGAACCAAGCTTTGATATTTTCAGTCTACCAAAATTGTAGAATTGCTCTCCAACAAAAGATGTGAGCAAAGAAGAACTTCAGGAGAATTTTAGCACAAGATGAATTTCAAATTTTGTTTGATTTCTCTCTTTTCTTGTGTTTTCTCTATCATATTTTTTCATTACCCAAAGAGGTATTTATGGGCAATTTAAAAGATCAACTTCCACATCCAATTAGGTAAACTTTGAAAAAACAATAAATTGACTAAATTTTTGAATTCAAAATTTTAAAAGATCAACATCCACATCAAATCAAGTAAACTTTGAAAAAACATTAAATTGTTGACTAAATATTTGAAATTCAAAATTTTGAAAGATCAACATCCACATCAAATTAGGTAAACTTTGAAAAAACATTAAATTGTTGACTAAATTTTGAAATTCAAAATTTTAAAAGATCAAAATCCACATCAAATTAGGTACACTTTGAAAAAACATTAAATTGTTGATTAAATTTTGAAATTCAAAATTTTGAAAGATCAACATCCACATCAAATTAGGTAAACTTTGAAAAAACATTAAAATTGTTGACTAAATTTTGAAATTCAAAATTTTAAAAGAAGCTTCCCATTGAGATATGAAATTTGCTCCGCATGGCAGTCTTCTGCCACGACATGGCAGTCGTTTGTCATAGTTAAAATTTAAACCCAGAATAATGGCAGTCATCTGCGAGAACATAGGTAGTCGTCTGTCATAGTTAAAATTTCAAACTCAGAAAACTTTGATTAAACCCTTTAACTTGCCAGTCGTCTGTCCATAGACAGACAATCGTCTGTCAGGTGCATGGCTTATTCTGACTCTCTTTTTATTTTGAAAACTTTCATTCCTTTAAGACTTTTGTTACTTTGATTTCCAAAACATGTTTTAAGCTCTTTAAAACAAAGTATTTCTTAGTTTCTTTTGTTTTTATAAGAGCTTCACATATCTAAATGACATTTGGTTTTGAAGTACTTACAACAGTTCTTCTAATTATGGTCTTGTTAAATCCTTCAGCCTTTTGAGGTTCATTTTTGACTTTGGCTTTGCTTGCCTTTAAACTTCTTCATTTGTCGTTCATTGCCTTCAATATTTTGAGGACCTTTCACTAGATTAACATTGAGCTTCAACCTATCAACCTTGAGAGTTCTTTTACCTAAAACACATCACTTAACATCATATGTTAAAGCATCCTTCATTTTGTTATCATCAAAACAGGATTGAAAAGCCTAGTTAGGTCAACAGGAAGCTTGTGAGAGATTATGTCAATATTTCCCTCAGACATGTCTCGATACGACCAAGAAAATAAATTGGCATACTCTTTTAGTAAATTAGTAATTTTCCCCTTCTTTTCTTTAGTTAGCAGTTTTCTAATTTTCACTTCCTTTTTGTCTTTACTGGCCCCTAAATTAATGGGGTTGGTGGTTGTTTATTTGGAAATATTTGATTTTTTTTATTTTTCTAACGTCCTTTTTATTTTTTCTGAGGACTGACTCTTCATTTTCCCTTGATGCCTCTTTGGTGTCATAGAGTGGCTATCTCGCATTAGATTCTAGGTCTGCTTCTCAGATGTCAACAAAGTTACTATCCCTGATGCTGCATAGGAGATCATGATAACAAAACACAAGCAAGATGATATTAATGCGTATGCAATGCACATGAATTATTTACTGAAGTACTTCTCATTTATTGATTGAAAATCTTCAAATGAAAATGTTTTTGGTGGGGTGAACCCCTTTTCATAAAAGGTGTTGAAAAAAAAAAATAAATAAATAAAGATTGCAAACAACATTAAATTAATAAACCAAAAATTGTTGGAGGGTCGACAAGCATCACATATGCTCCTCTACATTGATGGAGGCATACTCAACACTTACTATTTATCAAGCAAAGATCCTAGCTCTATTGCACATATTTGTTCAGTTTCTATAGCCTCTCTAGATTCCACCATTTGAATAGCCAAACCATTCATTATGGAGCACAATTTCTCTTATGTCTTGATACTTGTGTGAGTCTTGGTCTAATATGATAGTATAATACCCCCGGTTTTGAAATTTTCGGTGACTTTAGGATATGCCTTATGTGGACATCCTTTTTTTGCCTTGTTAATCTAGCCATCATTTTCTACTTTTTCTCAACTAGTGATTTCTTATAGTCACTGCATGTTGGTTTGTATCCCAAATTGAAATTTTATTTTACCTAATTTAGTTTTAACAGTTATGTGTTCCCCTAGAGCCTCTTGCTTAAACCCTTTCAGGTATTAAACCATTTTGGATGAATACATTGGCTACCATATGAATTGCATTAGGAAATATCTATTGAGAGATTCTTTAATGTCAATGGGGTCTTGACATTCAAGGAGAAGCCATTATGAAAAAAAACTTAGACCATTACATGATCCTTATACTTGGTAGAGATATTTAAGACTTTGATGTGTCCTTTTCCTTTAGTCAAAATCTCATCATCTGTAAATGTGACATAGTTGGTTACTATGATATTTTTTACCAAGTGATAAAAAATTTTGATTCTTATATTATGTGGGACATATGCATGATTCAAGACCTTTAGTAATGTACCTCACTATGTTTGATGATTTTGAGGAATTCATAGGCATCCTTTTAATTAATCTACTTTTGTCCTAGTTGGCTATCTTTGACTGAATTTCTATTTTGTGGGCTTGGATTCTCATCTGTTATTGCTTTTGGTACTGCTTTTGATTTTCCTTTCTTGAGTCTTTCCAACATTTCAATGGGTGTAACATCTCCCACTGTGGGTTATTCCTCTCACATCCATGATATTGTTTGCTCCTTCCAGATTGGATTCTTAAGTTGTGACTACTTCACAATCATATAATGATGGTAACTGCTTACTATTGCTATAAGGGAATGACTATGGAGGTTTAATTATTTTCTACCATATGATTTGTTTTAGATCTTCTATTCACCATATTACCTTTGAGTGGCCTAGTGGTGACTTGAGTATGATTTCACATGAACTCCTCAACCTCCTCCATAGTGTCAACATTCCCTTGTCTTGACACTGACTTCTACCTTACGGGAATCCATCATATTTTGAAGAATTCTTCAAAAAATTGGGCATTGTTGAATTGAAAACTAACTAATCTCATTTTGAAGACACATTTAACCCGTTTGTAGCATAGCTGAACAAGGTTTATCATCCTCAAGGTACACATTCTAGAACATACCCAACTAATTGGAGTTTGGATATAGCCTACTAAAGTTCTCACTCATTCTCTTGAAACCATGTTTATAAAAAAATCATTTAGACAGGGTAACCGGTTTCCAAAATAGTGTTGGCTCTTTATTATCATATAGATGCAGGCATTTGGATTCTCTCAGGTCTTGCACTTTCCTTTTTAATGCCTAACAGTTTTCTAGGGAATGGTTAAGTTTGTTAGCATGATAAATACACGTGGCTTAGGAGTCATGCCATTTTGGATATAGTGGTCAAATCGTCATAGGGGGTATTGGTACCAAAAAATGTCTTTTGATTAGTTGTTGAAAGAGTTTTATGTATGTCATTTTTATGGGTTGGATGACCTTCCTTTTCCTTATACCTTTATTTCTTTGCTTGAGCTGCATATACTGGATAATAGGGGAGATGTCATTGGTGCAATCCCAAGAGGGGGGGGGGGGTGAATTGGAGATTTTAAAATTTCTTCCTAAGTTAAATAAGATAAAAACAGTACTGCACAATCTAGGATTTTTCTAATCAATCACAATTCCCACAATTATTTAAAACATGTATGTAAAGAAATTAATACAGAAATAATTAAACATACATGAGCTGAATTTAAAGTGTAGAAAATAAAATGCGCAAGGAAGAGAAAGACACAAGATGTGATATCGGGGTTTGACTAATACTACCTACGTCCGCACCTCAAGCTCACAAGCAAGAGGATTCCACTAGATGCTCACTTAAGGGGTGGAGTGTCACCGATCACAACCTCCTCTCTTTATTGAGCGAGGAATATCCTAGGTCACGTTCATAGGGCTGACCCCAACGTATACAACCACACCTTAGAAAGGTGCTTTTGGTTCTCCTAACTGAGTGTGAACTATCCGGGACTTTCTTAACCATGTCTAAGTCTATCTGGTGCACGTTACATGCCAGTGCAATCCTCTTCTGACCACATGTCGGGAATAAAACAAAGATAAAAAAATTGTGTACAAGAGAAATGCTTCTACAACAAGCAGATATGTACAAATTTAAAGCACAAATGTACTTTCATATGATGGGAGATTAAGCTCAATAGAGATTTTATGGTTTATATGATAACTCTCAAAGATGTATATATGTATGTGTGTGAGAGTAGTATGAAGATGATCTTTGAATCAAAATATATAATAATCACTAAGTATATTTTCAAAGATCTTGAGAACTCAACTAATATCACAAAAGTATTTTATTGACTCTATGAGTCCAATCCTGTTTTGATAAAGACAAATCACTTGGTATTTGACCTATGCAATTGAGTTTGTGAATAAAATCATAAGTTAGAATGCACGAATGGTAAGCATGATATGGAAGCCATGAGGAACCTAAAGAACACACCATCTGGCTTAATTTATGGAACTAGAAATGTAGAAGAATGAAGATGCAAGCGTCAAGTACAAGATCTTCATGGGAATGGGTATTTAGAATTGAATGTATTTACATATGTCATATGATATAATTCAAAGCTCAAATATACCTTACACAGACCTTAGGACTCATGCATTTTATGAAAAATGCATTTACATTACTTCTAGGTTGAATGAATTTTTAGAGGCCTTGTCAACGAGCCCATTGGCCTCGTCGATGAGCTTATGAAGGCCACTCGGTGATGAACAGTGCTATCTCATCGATGAAAAAATACCGAGAGCCCAAAAAGTTTAGGTAGTGCTCTCGTTGACGAATGCATGGCCTCGTTGATGAACGAGTGTTGTACACTCGTCAACGAAGGTTGGGGCACTGATTCACATTTTAGCATGGACACAGACGAAAACTCTTATTTTTAAATGATCCAATAGCTAGGATTGAATCATATAGCGAGAACATTATTTAAACATGCCCAAAACCCTAGAGACACAAGTAGAAACACTTTAGAGAGACTAATCTTGTTATCTTGTGCTAAGTGTGCCTCTACTCAAAAGATTTTGCCAATACTCTACTGCATTCATACTTCTTGGGCAAATCGTCTCAGTTTTTCAAAAGGGATTTCATCTACACATTTGGAAGCAATCCGTGGTGATTGAGTTTTGATGAATAAGTGATTTATTCAAAGGTTTTTCATCTCTCATACTATTACATCTAAGATTTTTATTGAAAAGAAAAATCCTTGTTTTATTATTTGAAAGGCTTATTTGAGAATGGTTTTTGCTAAAGTATGAATCTTTGTGCATATTCAAGCTTATATTTTACTCAAAGATTTCATCTTACAATATAGTTGCAAAAAATCTTGACAAGCAAATCCTTAAGATTTTAAAATATATAGCCTTGAGAAATAGTTGTGAAAAATACTAATTTGTATGATCTTTGAACATATCTGTATACAAAGATCATACATTTGTATCTGATATACAAATATCATTGAAAACGTCTTACACACTCATTGATAGGATTTTAAAATACATAGCCTTGAGAAATAGTTGTGAAAAATACTGATTTGTGTTCAGATCATTGAAATCTTATCATATATATATACATTTGTTGATATACAAATATCATTGAAAACATCTTACACACTCATTGAGCTTCATGTTTTTTATTTTTTTTATCATATGAGTATGTATTAGATTTCTATTGTACTCACTAGTTTTGTGTAGAAGCATTTGAGCTTTTGCAGAAATTGTAATTTTATATTATATTCACGGTTCGGGCTGTGAACTGGGATTGAGGAGGTAGCTACGTCTCTTGTAAGCAGCAGATTGTTCGAAAAGCTGTGTCCCAGTTAAAGGAGCGGACTTTTTAGTGGAATCTTTGAGTGGGTTACTCAAGGCGAGGATGTAGGCTGGGGTAGGCCGAACCTCGTAAAATCGGGTTTGCCTTCTCTCTTCCCTTAACTTTTTTTTTTTTTTAATTTCCGCTTGCATTTCATTATCAATTTTGCATGTTTGTATGTTGATTTTTACATGCACTTGAAAATTAATTGGGTATAATTGAGTTTATTGAGATAATAATTTGAATTAATTTCAGACCCCTGTGATTATTTTGTTAAATATTGAAATAGGGATAAAGCAGTAAAATAAACTTAAATAATTTTGAAATACACAATTCACCCCCCTCTTGGAAGTACACCTAAATTAACATATTTTTCAAATATGAAGTGTAAGAGATATCTGGGATTTTGCTTGCCAAAAATATTTTTTCTACAAACACAATGCAAGCCTTTGAATCTTGCAATGAGGATGCAAAGATTCACAAGCTAAAGAGTTCTCCTAACAAATATTTATGAACCAGATAATATGGGAAGAACTTAAGCCTACTCTTTAAAAATGTATTTTCAAATATGAAGTAAATGAGTAAGCATAAGCTTTGTAAAATATAATGTATGATGCCCACAAAAATATTCAATCAATCTTCAAGTGCAATAATTTGCAAATGAAGAATGAGAATCAATGCTCTCTTTCTAAGATGATCTAACAAAGAGTGTGAGAAAGAGAGTAAACAATATGCTTAAATGTGTGGGAATATGAAAAATAGTACAAGAAATTTTCAGAGAATATTTTTGCTAATCTGGCTACTAATTATGCTTAAAAATGGGGTATATATAGAATTCCCAAAAATTACGACTGTTAGGGACAGGTGGGAATTTTATAATTTATTTAATTAGAAAATAACCCCATTTTAGTGTTGAGATTTTACCAAACCCGAGAGGTTTGCCGGTCGACCGACACTAGCCAAGTGAAAGTCAACCCGTGAGGGTCGGTCGACTGGGCAAGGTGTCGGTCGGATGATCTCACTTTGTTATTCAAATTTTTTGCGAGGCTTGGTTGGCTAAGGAAGTGGCCAGTTGGCTAACCCAAAAGTGATTCTGAACCTTTGTAGGTTCGGTCGACTAGTGCGTTTTTAGGTCATTTAAACCGGTCGGCTGAGCTGGGTCGGTTGGCTGGAATTTTAGGTCGGTCGGATGAGGGTAGAGGATTTTGCCGAGAGAATATATAATTGGTCGGCCAGACTTTGTAGTTCATTTTTGGGCCAGTCGGTTGACTTTGAATAGAGTTACCATTTTGCCCTTAAGCCATGGTCTGTTGACTGAGCTGATTTAGGCATGAATAGTTCAGTCGACCAAGGTCAGTGTAAACCTAAGTTTTGACGTGATTTTGATCCAAAAGGAATTCACCCCTGTATGTATGAGTATGACATTTTAGTTAGGGGATTTTCCATGAAAGATTTGGGGACCTAAGATTAGTCTATGGTTTTGAGTATGAGCTTGCAATTCCCATCATGCATAAATGCATTGTTACAGACCAAAAATTAAATTAAAGGCAATAAAAAATACAATATAAATTGTCTTCATTCTTTGCTCTTAATGTTGCTATGTCATATGCAAAGTGAAGTGGTCTTTTAGCTCCTCATGGCTTTGAGCGTACCTCAACTCTACGTGCCTTCTAAGATTATCTGTTCAAGCACTAGATGCACACGTGAGATACCTTGGATTTGTCATAATCAAAATAGGATATGACTCATAGAGTGAACAACGGGGAGTAGGGATATTCACTAGTTGGTACTATTTTTACTGGGTATAGTCACAAACTATTTCTCTTCCCTTATTATTTTCTATTTTTTTCTTTAGAAGGTCATTCCTCCATTATATGGGTTTCTCCTCCCTTCTTTTTCCCCACACCTTTCTTTCTCCCTTGATCTCCATTGTTAGGGATCATTTAATGCCAAATTTTATAATCTTTTTAGTTCTTATGACATTAGCAAAGCTAGATGTTGTACAACCTAGTAACCGTGTGTAATTTGTATCTAGGAAAGTACTAATGAACAGTGCAGGAATCTCTTGATATTTGAAGGGAGGCTTAAGCAACAAGGATGTTTCCATCCACCTATATGCATATTCTTTGGAACTTTATTCAATTTTTTCCTCATGTTTTACAAGGCCATTCTGTCTAGGGCCATTTTTATTACGTGTTTATAGTGCTTTAGGAAAGCATTTTACAAATGGGATCATGTCCTCATGTAAGTCCTATGTAGATATAGATACCAATGTAGAGGCACTCTTTTTAAACTATCTTAGAAGAAGTGAATGTGTAATTGGTCATTCTGGGCATATACCTCCATTTTACTACATAACATGATAAGATGCGTGTTGAGCACTTCATCCCATCAAACTTCTTAAATATGTGCGTCTTGAATTTAGGGGGTATGATCACATCAAGGGTCAGATAGAGGCTGAATACATCTATTGGTCCGAATATGTTAATCCCTTCTATTGCATGAAGCCTATCCTCAATCATCTTATACTTCATCTCCATTTTCGACTCTTGTCTAGTTCTTCTAGTGGCAACATTTGTAGGATCATGATTAGTTTCTCCCTTCACACCAAAAGCTATTCTTAGGGGAACATGTGGATATTTTGATGATGACGTATGACATAAGTTTTCCATGTTCAATCCTATCTTGACGGGGGTAAGTCAAATAGGAATAATGCCTGGATGAACTTTCCTTTGGTCATAGCCATGAACATTTTCATCAGTTTGTTTAGTTCCTCCCAAATAACTTTGACATATTCGCTGACTTCTTCCTCGTTTTTCTCTAATCTAAGGATTCTCTCCTTTCTTTGCTCTACCATATGCTTGGTTCAGAGACGTGTTCTATAAGGTGCAATGATGATTTCCCTAGATGTGCAATTTTTTTATTTTAATGTATGCATAATAAGAAATATATGATGCATGTAGTGTGTGCAAAAGAAATGGATCCTTGCTATAATTTTAATTTAATCAAATCCTTAAAATTTATTGAATTCTTAAACTCAAAACTTTAATCAATTCATTGATTGTAAACATAAGCTTTAAATGACAACTCATACAATGATGAGATAAAAAACACAATTAGAAAAATTGGCCTACCCATTCTAATTGTTAGTAGATAAGTGAGAATCGCCCAAGTTTTCTTATTGTATTTTTTAAGGTTGGCTTCTCTGAGTAACTCTACGACCATCCTAGTCGTGTTATTTACCCCACCAACTACTACTTTAATTTAGTTGGCTATATTGTGGATCTTGGAATCTAGTTCTTTATAAGATTACATCCACTCACCTACCTATTTCTTATTATGTTGACTATCTAGTCCTTCAATTTGTATGACCTCCTTTAGCTATCTAGTCCATTCTTGCTTCTTTGAGTTGGCAACTTTATCCTTAGCTTTGGTAAGTTTCTTTTCAATTGTTACTTGTATGTATCATATTTCTCAACGCCCATTTTAAATTTGTATTCAAAGTTCTCACATGCTGCTTTCCACACATGAAATTCTTTTTATATTTGTTTACTATATTGCTTTTCTTCTTAGAGTACTTCTTTGATCGATGGATTTGCTTGTCCATTTATTTTTGCCTTTTATTATGCTATTCTTGGTGCTTTACCAAATTACCAACAATTTATTCCTTTGTCCAAGCCTAATTGATGGATATTTTTCTTATCTTGTCCCACTCTTTCCTTAAAATTCCTTATTTGTTTCCTCAAGTTTCTTATTTTCTTGCACAAGCTCAATGTTTTGCATTTATTTGGCAATACTCAGTAGAACCTTTGGTGCTTCCCTAGTGGTGATTTTTGGGGGTAGGTTTCTCGGGCCCAAATGACCTCCAAGTCACCTTGCGTGCCACTCGAAGTATGCCTTAGTGAATTGGCTTGTAGAACACCCTTTTTATCATGAGAATCTTATTCTAAGATTCAACTATGGTGGCTACCTCATTGGCGACATCTATTTGGACGTATTCACATTAAAACTACTGTATTTGGATGATATTTAAAGCGAAATGCATATATCCTATTTGTCTCATGATCATAAGAGGAAAGTAGCTGCTACATCCTTCAACCCTACTAGTGGCATGCATGAAAGGTCACCATATCGGTACACGAGTTTTACATGTGGCATCCATGGAGCTTTCCATACCATATTTGTAATGACTTGAAAAATCATACCATTTATATATAGACTTTAAATTACCTTACTCTGATACCCCTGTAATGACTACTGGAAAATACCTATGTAGCGGAAAACACAAAACTATACAACCATATACACAATACTAGAATTCAGTATCTCCCCAAAATATATATACACAAAAACATAACTCTCGAGTATCATCTATCGAGACTCCTATGATCTACCCAAAAAAACTTTACTTTTGAAAACACTTACCCTACAAACAGGGCAGTGCAAATATCCTCTCTATCTTCGAGCTTGACTTGCTCGTCTAACTGGATCACTTGAAAAATGTTAAATTACTCGGATGAGACAACTCTTAGTAAGAAGAAATATGCTATTACTAGTGTATAGCAACTGAGTTTGCATAAATAATTTACTGATAAATAACTGAACTGAGATATCATGTAAAATATTATACTGTGTAACTCACACCTATGTGGCTTGAAATACAACTGTAATATTTGAGCTTTCTATTTATTCATACTGCTAGTGTTATAATATATCTATTGTAAATTTGTATAATTATAAATAATAGTGAAACATCCTTGGAAGGCTGTATATCATGATTTAACCCCTCATGATAGGGTTGTGCGGCCCGTATGCGGGACTTAACTTTGGTTGGTTTACCAGGATAAGTCAACTGGAACTCTATCAATCATCAGATCGGCCGCCTGCAATCCCTCCAAGGCACGGTACTGACATCTCCCTCGTCAAACTGGCCACCTCTGCCCAGAATTCTAGGGAGCTTGCAATCCCTCCAAGGCACGGTTGACGGAATCCACATACTATCTGAGATATGTGGTTGCACTTTGATTTGAAATAGCTACGGTATTGTGCTCTGTTGACTGAATCTGACTGAAGTAATTCATTAGGGTTTGATACTATATAATACTAATATATATAATTATCTTACTATTTCATTATGATTCCAAAATAACCATAACACTGTAAAACTGATCTGAAAATACTGTAATATCTGACTGAAATAACTGTATCATCTGACTGAATAAACTAAAATATCTAAGTGTTATGGTTAGGAAATTCTGGAAATCATGGTATTCTATAAACACAGTAAAATATCTGTTTGTATATACATTGTAATTCATAATTCAGTAAAATATGGAAAAATATATTTCTGTGCAAAAATACTGTAAATCATGATATTCTAAAAAACTGTATAAATTCTAAACTGTTCTAATATTAACTCATGCTAGACGACTAAATAAGTAAAAACCTTTGTACTAAAATCTGTATTTTCTGATAGTAAAGATAATTTATATTTCATAGAATATACCCCAAAACACACATATATATTACTGATAAAATTTCTGAAATTCTTAGCATAACATATTTCCCTTACCTGACAAACTAAGTTCATCAGCTAACTTGCTAACTTATGCCCATGACGTTCATAATTTCATAATCCTGAAATTACACACACACACACACACACACACACACACACACACACACACACACACATATATATATATATATATATATATATATATATTTCCCTATCAATCAACTGAATTTCCTATAATAGTTTCATACTCACATTTCCTAAATTATAAACTATTTATCATTTACCTGGGTCCCTGAGGAAAACACTTACTGAAAATCCTAGTCTGCTTGCCGTGTATACACCAACCCTGAATTTTACAAAAATCCCAAATTTTCAATTTAACCTCATAAATACATTCACATATAGGCCTATACCTTTAATAATATATTAATCAATCCAAAAATACCCAAATAACACCCTTACCTCAGTTTTGGGATGGTGCCCTAAAACCCGAAAATTGAAATTCTACTTCGCCTACGTTGTAGAGAATTTTCCTAGAAACCCCATGGTGGTTCCTGATCATTGAAATGAGGTTTATTGGAGTATAAATTGTAGAGAGAATGGAGAGGGCTCGTGGGTTTCTAAAGAGAGAGAGAGAGAGAGAGAGTAATTCGATTTATTTAACAAAATGAAGCTCTCGGTTCTTTATAACTTTCAGCACTGGCTAGAAAACCGTCATCGGTTTTCTATGCTTCTCAGAAAACCATTGCTTTGTTTCTATTAACTGGCTCCAAAATTACCGGTTTACCTTTACTTGACTGCCGTTAAAACCTAAAATCATCGTCGATTTTCTGACTCCTTCAGAATACCGTCATCGATTTTTTGAATCCTTCAGAAAACCATCATTGGTTTTCTCTTGCCTTAGCCAAAAATCCATTTTCCATTTCCTTTTATTATTATAATTTCTGGGTCACTACAATATCCTCCTTAGATAAGTGTTGTAATATGTTTTTTTTATTCTTTCTTTCTGGCCTCTGATGTCCATTTTATTGCATCAAACTTTGATATTGGGAAACATTGGAGGAAGTAAGGCTTGACAAATTTTCTTTCCCATGGGAGTGAAATGGCTTTGGAGCCAAACATACAACAATAATAGGCAACTCTTGAATCGTTTCTTCCTATGAGTTTGGCAATAATCAAGTGATCTGGAAGTCTCTACCATGATAGTTGGTATAGGGTTGGCACCATGCTTGATCTAGTCTAGGAGAGATATAATCCCCCATCCATATGTACCAAAACTTTGGGAAAGATTATCATGCCATATGCTGCCAAAGCCATTGTTTCTATGCAAACCCTATCCTTCTTGTTGCTTCTTAGTACTTCTTGCAGATAGCCACATGTAGGCTATTCTCTTTTTCCTTTATGTGCACACTCCCCTGAGTTATCTTGATTTTTGTAGACTTGTACAAGCTACGGTGGAGAGTTTGCTTATTATTAGCCTAGTGAACCTTGTATGGAGCTGGTGGTGATAATTTCAAGATAAGTATTCTTCAATAGAAGAAGTCATATCATTCTTGTTGAACACAAAAAACCAATATTGGGGATCCCAAAAGTGAACTTCAACTTTGATCATACTAACCTTAACTCAGACCTACAACAATGACATGATGTCTTTGTATTTCTACTAGAACAAAGACTTGTGAGGCATGGGCCATGTTTACCAAATGTTGAGAAACCCTTGTATGTCATTCAACTCGATAGTTATAGATACTATCTCTAGCAACACGAGATGCTGGTCATCAAAGGTATTCTTCCCTTTCTTTATTATCTTCCAAGAATTCATAGGTGCATTTCATTCAGTCTCCATAGTCAATATCACCTCTCAAGAAGTCTGAGGAGTTTGACTACTAATCTTATAGCAAGGCTCTATCCTAATCATATGTTAAATGCATGAAAAATCATGTTTACACAAACTAGGGATAACAAACATAGTGATTAAAAGACACAAAGACGTGCCAAAAGTACACACACAACACAAAACACACACACACACACAGATATATATATATATATATATATATATATATGTAAAATAAACACATTTTTTCTAAAGGTTAAGGCTTTTATCCCTCCCAGATCAAGTTACATGATATATCCTCTATAGCTCTAGCCTAGGGTAAGTGATATGGGGTTTCTATATGTAGCTCAGCTTTATATCCAAGGATAAAAGGTCCTTAAATTTTTTCCACTATCACCTACAAGTAGGATAGCAAAGTTTCCACTTTTCTCCTCAAACGTTTAGAAAGAACACCCCACACGAAAGCTATTTTCTCATGAGAATGAAATTTATTCCATCCCTATCTCCTAAAGGGCAAGCCCAGGTAGAGAGCTTGTGGGTGTATGCATGAAAGCTTACCATATAACTCCTTTGAAAATAGGAATAGCTTCCCAAGAAGGGGGGGGGGGGGAGAATTGGCTTTTAAAAATTTCTTTTAATTCCTTTTTAGAATTCTTAAACTTATTTTATTTCTTTTAACCAATTTGTGACTTATTTGTTTAATTTGTTAAGTACTCAAGAACTTAGTTTCTTTATTTAGTCCTTAACCATACAAACATCCAATCATTCAACCAAAAAAATCAACTCTAGTTAGAAAGCAAACAACCAAGCCAATACATGACACTTATGTAATATAAAAACACAAAATGGTTGTTTGTTGATATTAGCCAAATTTGAACCAAACCCTGTAGTGAATGAGAATTTCTGCTTGCTGATGTAACGCCCTGTATAAATGAATCCAATCACTCTTTTCAAATATTTAGAATTCAAATAAACTCTTGGTAAATTTATCTTTGGGATGTTAACCAAGTAACGTACTCCCGTATGGTTTCCCCAAGATATGGTGTAACCAACGTACTCCCTTTCGGTTTCTGCAACCCAAATCAAAATTGGACTTTAAGTTTACTTGATTTCCAAATATACGTAATATGTATAATTTATATATTTAAAACATCCACGCAGTTGTATATGAATTGAAAATAAAGAATAGGGAAAGAGAGAGTAAGATGGGGTTTTTACGAGGTTCGGCTTATACCCAGCCTACGTCCTCGCCTTTGGAAAACCACCAAAGGATTCACTAAACCTGTTCCTTTAACGGGCGGAACAAACCTTTACAACACTTCTTGAGTAAGGCTAGAGCCCGCCTTCTCCAAACAATATCCCCTCGTCCAGTCACTTCTTACATAGGCTAGAGCTCGCCTCTCTAAGCAATATCCTCTTGCTTAGCCAACGATCCAAACAACCCTTGGAATCTTCAATCTACAAGAAGTAATTCAAATAGATGCGTACAAATAATGCTCACACAAAGAGCTGATTAGTATACTTTAGAAACTAATATACTTCAAATTCAAAATATCAAAAGAATGAAGTAAGAAGCTCCATGTAAATATCACTGGATTACTTCTCTTTGATGAGGATCAAGAACTTAAATCAAATTCTTCAGATAAGTTGTAAAATCTCAAAGATTTCTTAGAAATTTCGTAGCAATTCAGAGCTTTTAAAACAAATAGCAAGAGACTTTAAGTGAAAGATAACTTGAAGAAATTTTCAATGCTTGGTTGATTTGTTTCTCATAAACCATGTATATATATAGGCCTCAAAAACACTTTCATTCATGCTCCCCGAGTTTACTTGGAGTGCCCCCAAAGTTTCCAAAAAAATTAGGGTGCAAGTCAATTAGATTTGAAAAAGAGAAGTTTAAAAAATCTGCCCGTTGCTGTACTTTGGTTGCCTGAAGTGCAACCTCAATAGCTTGAGGTACATTCAAGAGCCTGAAGACATAGGGTCAGGCACCTGAAGGTACACTGTCTTGTTTATTTGCTTCAGTAAAATCTTCGGTTGCCTGAGGATTTATCCTCAGTCGTCTGGACAGTATAAAAACACTTTCCTTCTTTCTTTTTCAAAGATATTTAGTTTCTTTGCTTTCTTACTTTTGAAAACCATTTTCCAGGGTATTAAAATAAAGTCTCTAAGTTCATATTTATCCCCTAATGAGCTTCATTTCATTTACAATGACATTTTTAACTTTGAAGTACTTACATGAAGATTTCCTAACAATATGAACATTTCTTGTTTTTTGAAGCTTCATGATCATCTTGAAGCTTTAGGTTCATTTCATCTTCAGATGTCTTCATGCTTCTCGGTTTGATCATTTCTTGACACACCATACACCTTTAAGCTTGATAGTGATCTTTTGAAGCTTTGTTGAGCTTGACTTTTTCAGATTCCTAAAAACATCATTACTTGAACACATAATGTCATTAACCTTTTCTTTATTTGTTATCATCAAAACAAGAGGTGAAAGCCTTATTAGACTAACAATCTCCACCTTTTTGATGGTGACAAATAAGGAGCAAAAATTTATAAAAACTTGTAAAACGCTCCCCCTTACAATAAGCATAGATTGAAGTAATATTGCGTGCCCAATATTTGAATTTGCATAGTTTATTTATATAGTCAATTTTAATATTGCATTTTTACTTGAAAACATAGTATATGGTCAACAGATAATGTGTTTATATTCAATTCAGCTCAAATATTCTATTCAGCTCAAATATTCTATTCAACTCAATATTCAATTTAGCTCAAATATTCTATTCATATTTTTGCTCTCTCTAAACCATCTATCCCCCTTTGACATAATAAAAAAAGGGTACATAATTTTAATTCAAAGAGCAAAGAACTATATGCATCTAGAAAACCAAGTGATAAATCATAACACTCCCCTTGACAATTAGCATACTCAAGCATTTCTTTTAAGTCATAAGTTCAGAAGTTTCAAAGTTTGCATATCTCTCTTTAATAGTAGAGCTTATAATACATCAAACTGATAACAAAGCATTTCAAAGTTTTAGAATTTCAGAGCTAGAACCAAATACATAGAAAGGCTTATAGTCTTTGCTTACACATACTTTTCCTTTTACATCAACGAAAAGAAAAATGACATTCAGAATTTAAGCATGTGTAGCATACTAAGCAGCAAAAATACCATCAAAAGTCTATGTATCAGAGTTAGTGTCGCTATCTTCAGCAATTCGTTTTCCTTTGTATTGCAGAGAGCCTTCCTCTTCCTTGTCATTACCAGCTTCCTCTTCTTCTTCATTATCTCCTTCTTTCTCTTCTTTAGATTCTTCAGTTGATGAATCATCACTACGGGGTATGGAGCTAGTGTCCATAGGATCACCATGTGAGGAACTACCCCGAGTCTGTTTAATGCGCATAAGACGCTGATCTAATGAGGAATAATTATCTTGTAGAGTTTTAAGACCCTCACGCATATATCGGCTAAAGGAGGTGAATTCATTGTAGAATGGTGTGAACCATGAAGGAGCTTCAGAGGCTGAACCTTTTGGCTGATCTTGAGGTGAAGGAGGAGGTGCAGCAGTCGCCCTTTGTTGTCTCCCTCCTTTTAAGAACTATTTTGTTTATCATATCCCATTTGTTTGAGAGGGGTTGAGGTGAAGAGTTCATATCTGGTCCTTTTTATGAAAAAGTTTGATGAAGATGTGATATTTTAATTTGAAAAGATCCTATTAAGCGCTCCCCCGTATGGAAGAGTTACTCATTTTGCATCCATCTTCGCCCACATCCACTTCATAATGAGACTAGCCAAATCAAGCTTATTCCCTTTTAATAGACACCACAACACAAAACAATCGATATACAAGATATGATCATAAGATCCAGCTTGTGGCAAAATATTATTTGTGATGATCTTCTAAAGGATTTGGGCTTTCAAATTTAGCTACTTATAAAGTGGCGGATGTCCAAACTAAATAGGTTCATTATCCATAATTAGTGGCAAAAACTCTTCTGGTGTAAACTCTTGTTGAAGAATCCAAGATTGTGCAAATGTAGGACATTCAAACTCTCCTGGAGTAATGTGAAGAATGGAAGCCAATGATTGAGGAGTAAGGATTATTTTCCTACCCTTGACTTCAGTTGTTAAGCTATTCTCTTCTTGAACTAAATTTGCATAAAATATTTTGACAAGATTTGGAAAAAAGTCCTTTAGCTTGATAAACAATGAAGTTCTTCCATCCTATGGTTTGAAACAACGGCAGAATATCTGAAAATTCTGAGTTGAAAAATTGAACATCAAGGACCTTACCGAATATGGGATCTATGGATTGAAAATGGGTTCGATAAACATGCTTTGCACGAGAGGAAACTAGCCATCGATCGATATTAGGATCATCTCTATCAGAAGATGAGCCACGATTTGCTATTTGCTTAGTTCGAGGCATTGTGAGGTTTTCTTTGGAGCAGCAGATACCTTCTTTCAAACCCTAGAACACGTATAATTGAGTTTTGAAGCTTGGAATCTAAGGTTTTAGCGCTGGAGATTGAAGGGGGTTCGATGTTTGGAACTTTGGGTGAGTGATAGGTCTTAGTTTAGGAGCCTAGAGTGTAGATGAAATAGGGTTTCACGTGTTTAAAGTATAAGAACTTTGCGACTTCAAGCATGTGAAGAATAAGTATAGGCACCTGATGAATTTTCTGGGTGAAATTTCAATAGGCAGTAGCTGTTCAGTAGCCTGAGGTCTAGAGTTTAGGTGCCTGAGGTACATATAGGAGCTTGAGGTTGTCTGCTCAATCAACCAAAGTGCTTCAACTTCTGAATTTTCCTTATTTCTTTGTTTTGAACCTTTCTAACTTATTTCCCTTATTGTATAATGGTTCAAGAATTATCCTTATATAAAAAATTTATGCTTAAGCTCAATAATCTCATTCTCACTTTTCAACATAGTGAGCCATACTTTTCAATATAAATCAAGTCAAGTTAATTAATACACATGTAGCATATAGCATATCAATACATCACCTGTAGACAAATAAGCATGTAGCATGTAACATCAAGGCGCTTATATAATAAGATCAGATTTGATATTTTCTTAAGTTAAGCCTTGTAAAAAGTCATCCTATGATTTTGGCCAACAATGCCATTTTCTATTTTATATATGTGTGAAGTCATTATTTCATTTTTGGTACCCATATTTTCTTGGGTTTAGAGGATTTTTCAAGGAAGGTTTCTTTTATTTTCCATACTAGTTTGGTTTTAACACCTTTCCTTTTAAACGGACATTCAAACTTTATATGCCCCTTTTTCTTGCATTGATAGCATATGGTGTTTGTGTAGGCATTAGAAGATGTTCAAGTATAGTCTTTGGATTCTTTCAAGAAATATCCCATGTAATTTTTCTTTTTATTTTCAATTCCATTGAAACCAGTGGCTTCTTTATTTAGAGACATTCTTTGTAAGCCAATCATCTTATCAAGGTTTTCCTTTCCTTTTGTGAAGTTGTAAATAATTTTATCCTTATCTTTGATTTGATTCTTGAGATCAATTAACTCTATGCCTTTCTTGTTATCAACCTTCTTCTGAGATTTCTCTAACTCTAGAGATAATTTTCTTATTTTATCCTCTAATTCAGAAATATACATATCTTTCTCATATACGGTAGAGGATAAGGATCGAAGGTCTTATATCATTTGGTCATTCTTGCTTTCTAATTTCTCAATTTTCAAGTTGTTTTCTTTTTCAGCAAGATTTTTGGATTCTATTTCTTTCATTGCTGATTCATACTTATGTTCTAATTGCTTGAGTTTTGAGTCTTTATCTCTTTCAGCATTCTTTAGGGATTCTAACTCTTTCATTAAACTTTCATTCTTATTCTTTAATAAGGTGTTTTGTTTATTTGCTTTGACCAGCATCTTATGAACTTCAAATAAATCATTTTGAAGTTCTTCATATGATGACATGCTCTCATCATCGGATTCATCACTACAAAAATTATTTGAAGATTTAGATGAGGAACTTTCCTCATTGTCCCAAGCCATAAAGCAAGTGTAGGCAACCTCTTGGTCACTTATTTCATTCTCTGAACTATTTGAACTATCCCAAGTAGTGGCTTTCATGGCCTTCTTGTTTTTCTTTTTAGACTCTTTATTTAATAGTGGGCATTCTGGTTTTATATGTCCAACTTTATTGCAATTATATCACTTAGGAGTTTTATTCTTTGATTTCTTGGTAACTTCTTCTTTTGATTCATCTGATTCAAATTTTTGATTTCTTCTTTTGAATTTGTTTCTTCTTCTTAGTATTCTTGCTAACTTTTTAGATATGAAGGCTACTTCATCTTCATCCATTTCTTCACTATTTGAGTTGTCTTTTAAGGCTTTGAAGGCTATTGAATCTTGGGTTTTGGCTTTTCTATTCTTTTCATTCATAGCCATTTCATATGTAAGTAGAGAACCTATAAGCTCATCTAAGGAAGTGGTTTTCAGATTTCTTGCTTTAGTTATGACAGTGGCTTTTGGTTCCCATTTTGGTAGCAGCCCTCTAAGAATTTTTCTTATCATCTCATGAGTAGTGTAAGTTTTTCCTAAGGCATTTAGGGAATTTATTATATGATAGTATACATACTAGATATGGATTCATCTGGGTTCATTCTAAATGCTTCATATTCACTTGTAAGCATATCAACCCTATTATCCCTAACATCTGTTGTTCCTTCATATGTTACTTCTAGCTTATCCCATATCTCCTTAGCTGATTTGCAAGCCATTACTCTATTAAATTTATTGGCATCTAAAGCACAATATAGAGCATTTATGACACTAGAATTTACTTGCAGCATCTTATAGTCTAAATCTGTCATATCAATTTTCTCCTCAGGGACTTGTTTTTCATCAACTAACTTAGTGGGAATTTGGTCACCTTCCATGACAACCTCCAATGCTTTCCAATTCATGGTTTGGAGATATATTTGCATTCCCTTTTTCCAGAAAGTATAGTTCAAACCATAAAAGATTGGTGGCCTAATTGAAGATTGTCCCTCTCTAAAGGGAGCTATGCCTAAGTTAGCCATTTATATCTTTTTATAGCTTCTAGTTAAGAGTTGTTATAACCCTGCTCCGATACCAATTGAAAATAGGAATAGATTCCCAAGAGGGGGGGGGGGGTGAATTGGTTTTTAAAAATTTCTTTTAATTCCTTTTTAGAATTCTTGAACTTATTTTATTTCTTTTAACCAATTTGTGACTTATTTGTTTAATTTGTTAAGTACTCAAGAACTTAGTTTCTTTATTTAATCCTTAACCATACAAACATCCAATCATTCAACTAAACAAATCAACTCTAATTAGAAAGCAAACAACCAAGCCAATACACAACACTTATGTAATACAAAAACACAAAATGGTTGTTTGTTGATATTAGCCAAATTTGAACCAAACCCTATAGTGAATGAGAATTTATGCTAGCTGATGTAAAGTCCTGTATAAATGAATCCAACCACACTTTCCAAATATTTAGAATTCAAATAAACTCTTGTTAAATTTATATTTGGGATGTTAACCAAGTAATGTACTCCCGTATGGTTTCCGCAAGATATGGTGTAACCAACGTACTCCCTTTTGATTTCTGCAACCCAAATCAAAATTGGACTTTAAGTTTACTTGATTTCCAAATATACGTAGTATGTATAATTTAGATATTTAAAACATCCACGCAGTTGTATATGAACTAAAAATAAAGAATAAGGAAAGAGAGAGTGAGACGGGGATTTTTACGAGGTTCTACTTATACCCAGCCTACATCCTTGCCTTTGGCAAACCACCAAAGGATTCACTAAATCTATTCCTTTAACAGGCGGTTCGGAACAAACCTTTACAACACTCCTAAGGCAAGAGCCCGCCCTCTCCAAACGATATCCCCTCCTCCGGTCACTCCTTACATAGGCTAGAGCCCTCCTTTCTAAGCAATATCCTCTTGCTTAGCCAACGATCCAAACAACCCTTGGAATCGTCAATCTACAAGAAATAATTCAAATAGATGCGTACAAATAATGCTCACACAAAGAGCTGATTAGTACACTTTAGAAACTAATATACTTCAAATACAAAATATCAAAAGAATGAAGTAAGAAGCTCTATGTAAATATCACCAGATTACTTCTCTTTGATGTGGATCAAGAACTTAAATCAAATTCTTCAGAGAAGTTGTAAAATCTCAGAGATTTCTCAAAAATTTCGCAGCAATTCAGAACTTTTAAAACAAATAGCAATGGACTTTGAGTGAAAGATAATTTGAAGGAATTTTCAATGCTTGGTCGATTTGTTTTTCATAAACCATGTATATATATAGGCCTCAAAAACACTTTCATTCGTGCTCCTCAAGTTTACTTAGAGTGCCACCCGAAGTTTCCAAAAATATTAGGGAGCAAGTCAATTAGATTTGAAAAAGAGAAGTTTAAAAAATCTGCCCGTTGCCGTACTTCGGTTGCTTGAAGTGCAACCCCAGTAGCCTAAGGTACGTTGAGGAGCCTAAAGACACAGGGTCAGGCGCCTGAAGGTACACTGTCTTGTTTATTTGCTTCAGTAAAATCTTCGGTTGCCTGAGGATTTATCCTCAGTCGCCTGGACAGTATAAAAGCACTTTTCTTCTTTCTTTTTCAAAGATATTTAGTTTCTTTGCTTTCTTACTTTTGAAAACCATTTTCCAGGGTATTAAAATAAAGTCTCTAAGTTCATATTTATCCCCTAATGAGCTTCATTTCATTCACAATGACATTTTTAACTTTGAAGTACTTACATGAAGATTTCCTAACAACATGCACATTTCTTGTTCTTTGAAACTTCATGATCATCTTGAAGCTTTAGGTTCATTTCATCTTTAGATGTCTTCATGCTTCCCAGTTTGATCACTTCTTGACACACCATACACCTTTTAGCTTGATAGTGATCTTTTGAAGCTTTGTTGAGCTTGGCTTTTTTAGATTCCTGAAAACATCATTACTTGAGCACACAATGTCATTAATCTTTTCTTCATTTGTTATCATCAAAACAAAAGGTGAAAGCCTTATTAGGCTTACATCCTTAATATATGTATCCAATCATATAAGGTATGAAATTGAACAATTTATATGTATAAGGCTCAAAGACCATGCTTGATTCGACACTTGGACATCCCAACATTATCTTCTGGATCAACTCTCTAAAGTCCCCGGCAAAGTTGCCAAATTATCAACATATTCCAAAGGCTCACCGCTACTAGACTGAATCTTTGGTCGCTGCGACATGAATGGTGAACTTGAGTTGTGAATTTTGGAATTAGGGAGATGAGATATAGGTCAAAATATGTCAATGGAGTTGGTAGTAACCTATTTTGTCTTAGATAAGGTTAGAATACCTAATTAGTTACTAGCAATTTTATGGTCCACTAGCTACTTTTAGGGTCTAAAGAACCAATAGTTTGAGGTCTATATACCAAAGTTCAAATTTAGGAGTACATTTATGTAGAGGGAAGGTACTAGCACCCTTAAATGTCCGTCCTTTCAAACGACACATTAATGATAACATTGGGATGTTCAAGAATTAATCAAACAAAGTCTTCAATTCTTTCAATTTACTTAGATTTTGTACCTTTGGATATTGGTCACTTTACAACCATCAGGTATCTCGCTAGAGTCATAAGGCTTCCTCACTTTGAGAATTCCAAAAAGAATGTCATTTCCCTGCTTCCTAGCTCCATCCTAATTTCTTTAATTAAAGTGCTTTTAGTTTTCCTTGATTCCAATCTATTCTCAACTTGTATAAGAACTCAAAAATTATCACACACTAGACCCACACTTGCCAAAATTCAAAGCTCACACCATGTGCATAGATATTCATGAACAGTGGAAAATAATTGTTGAGTCAAAATTGTTGCACGAAGAAAAATCTAATGACTTCAATAAACACACACATGACCAACAAGAACAAGAGTGGATCAAATTACATAACTTGAAGCTTATCATGCTACCATCCTTTTTAGTTTTTGTTCACTATGTTTTTAATTTTGATTTAGATGTTATTAACGTTGTATTCTACCAATTCATGATGTGGATATTGAATGGATTAAAAAGCTTCTTTTCTAAAAAGTAAAATTGATGTTTTTAATTTGGGTTCTTATGGTTTCCCTCCTAAAGAAACCAAATCATTCAAATTCCAAAATTTTCATAAAATTACCTAAAAAATATTTTTAAAATTGAAGAAATGTTTTTAGAACTGTAGATGACTTGATTCCTCTTTAGAGGATATGTGGGCAATCTACTTTATAGATCCAACCATACGAACTAAAAACCAACAAAGTCACTTTCTTCTCTTCTTTACTTTCTAATTTTTCATGATTGTATGTTCGTTTTGAAGACACATTAAGTAGTAGGATTTTCATGAGGTTAAGTCCTTTGTATGGATCGTACAAAAGTCTTTCCAAAGGGGTTAAGGGCTGGAAGATTTCTAAAAATAATAAGAAAAAGAGAAGAAAATTGTAGAGGGATAGTTGACTCCAAGCGGTCGACGGTCTAATTCGGTAATTTCGTTTTTCAAATATTTTTCATCTTTAAACCATTTATTTTAGAAAATTTCTTTTTTTTTTTTTAAAAAAAGGAAGATACATACACAGAGAGAAGATAAGTATGATAACCATTCATAGAATAGGTGGTATAGAGTACTAGTTCCAAAAAAAAAAAAAAAAAGAAATTTAAGGAATTACTTTCCCTATTCGCAAAAGTAATCTTGAACCTAATATTTGTTTTTTTAAAAGGGTTTCCTTTATTTTTCCTTTTCAAGGCTAAAAGAAAGTGGCAAATCTGTTTTATAAAATATAAGTTAGAAATCCAATGGTTTGGTTGTCAATACTTGTTTAACTTGTAAATGTTCACCAAAATGTTGGCAACTAAAATGGGTCATCTGAGTCTAGTTTTGACAATATCCAATTTTATGAGCACTAGGAAGGAAACTTCTATTGGCCTTACAAGGTTTAGAATCTTATTTTGATGATAGCAAACCAAAGGAACTCAACATGTTTTACTACGATAAGTTTCAGGGCTCAAAAGCTTTTATAAAAAGATCAACCTCAAAAGTTCTTATAAAATATCAAGTTCAAGTGGTTAAAGAAGATCACATATGCTTAGAGACATGGCTTATGATAAAGCAAAAGTCAATTGAAGGAAGAAGCTCAAGAGAGATACAAAGAATGGAAGCTAATACACGAAGACTTAGCACTTAGAAAGTTATAGTCTTTTATGAAGTCTCATGTAAGTACTTCAAACGATTTCAATATGGATGCATGAAGTTCTTAGGTTTATTAATTGGACATATATACCTTTTAAAAAACTTGGAAAATATTTTTCTAAGGTCAAAAGTTATTTCAAAAAGGTTAAAATTATTTTCAGAATGAAAAGCACCAAAAGAGGATTCTCAAAATTCCATTCTTTTTTCTATATATGCATTGATGTGCAATTTTCATTATCAATGGTTGCTTATCTTAAAAATTGTTCAACATGAAAGCTATGGAATTTTCTCTTACCTTTATGTTGATACCAAGAACGTCAATTTAGAGTTGTATAAAAAAAGTTATGACCAAAATACTGAAAGGTGATCGAAATTGACAGCACATCAGGCGACTGTTCAGTTGGTTGAACAACAGATAGAATTGGCCCAGTCGACTGACCCATCAAGCCCAGTCGACTAACCTTATATTGACTTAAAAAATACATTGATTTAAAAGGCACAGTCGAATGACCCCGGTAGTCCAGTCGACTGACCTCGATAGTCCAGTTGACTGACCTTCATTAAATTCAAATTTAAACAGCGAAGAAACTTTCCAAAAGTGATTTCTTGGCTCCCAAACAAAGTGAAATCTTTGGAAATACTCAAAGTAACTTGGGGAATACGTTTATACACTTTTTAACTCTATAAATTCAAGTAAATTCCAAGAATTAAATTCAAACAACAATCATCAAATCAGTTTATACTTTTACATTCAAAAGCTCTATTGTTAAAATTTTTTTTCTGAAGTTTTGTTGTGTTCTTGCTAATACTACTCACAGTTCTTATGCTCTAACTAAAATTTTCAATGCCCAAGGATTACCACTAATGCTCACTTAATGGGTGGAGCGACACCGGTTACAACCACCCTTTCCTTACGGGGAAAACGAAGGTTTCCCCAAATGATTAATCAATGTAATCCCTTTAAGGTTTTCACAAAAGATTAATCAACGTACTCCCCTAAATTAAAAGTCTTCTCAATCTCAACTTTTAGCTTCCTACACTCAAATTCCCACACACAATTTATATATGCAAAAATTTAAAGAGCAAGGGTAGAGAGTGAGATAGAGATTTTTATGAGGTTTGGCTTATACCCAGCCTACGTCATCACCTTAGGTAAAACCACCTAAGGATTCCACTATACCGTTCCTTTTTGGGTGGAACAAACCGTTTACAATCTCATTAAGGGTAGAGCCTTCTCTCCAAGCGATACCTCACGCTCGGTACAACAATCCAACCAACCTTGAATCATTAAAGAACTATAGGAAACAAGAACAAATTCTTGGCATACAAAGAAACTCTCAAAACAGAGTTGATTAGTACATGTTAAAGCACTAATATACTTCAAATCAAATATCAAATAGAGAATATGAAGTTCAATAATGAATATCACCGAAGGTTCTTTCTTAGAATTGAGAATCCCAGTAGCAAATCAAGAACCGTAGGCTTTTAATCAGCAGAATGTCACTAGTATTCTTCAGCAAGAGTTTTAGCAAGAGAGGGCTTTAGAAGAATTTGCAATATCAATGCTTGAATGCTGATTGTATTGCTTGATTGTAAAAATGCTTGGGTTTAGGGAGTATTTATAGAGTTTTAGAAAGTAATTCCTTGTTTCCCACATTACTTGGAGTGTTTCCCAAGTTTTTACAACATTTAAAATTCGAAAACTTATTTTTGAAAGTTTCCCGTTGCTGTTTACATTTGAAATTTCCACAAGTCAATCGACTAGGCTTATTTTGTTTGAGGGTTAGTCAGTTGGGTCAGTCGACTGGGTCCATTCTGTCTAAGCAAAAATTTAGTAAAAAAAATTTGTCAGCCCAAGCGTGTGGTCTATCACTTCGAGAGGAGGCTCCACCTTAATTGAAGGAGGGATTGTAATGGTTTTCTTTGCCCATAAAGAAGCACTATAGTGGAATCCTTAGGTGGTCTTACCTAAGGCGAGGATGTAGGTTGGGTATAAACTGAACCTCGTAAAAACTCGATCTCACTCTCTACTCTTACTCTTTAATTTTTTTTCATATATAAATTGTGTGGTTGTGTATCTAAGTGTAGGAACCTGAAAGTTTGAGATTGAGAAAAATTTAAATTTAAGAGAGTACATTGACTAATCTTTTGCAAAAACCTTAAAGGGAGTATGTTGATTAATCGTTTGCGAAAATCTTGATTAAAAGGAAGTGCACCAATATTCATACATATAGGGCTTTATTTAAACTCTAAGCTGAGTTTTGCAAACACTGAATTAAGGACGTGCTGCAGCTCATATAATTGATTAAGTATCTTGTGATTGATTGGTTGATTGGTTGATTGGTTGACTGATAAATATTATTGAAAGCATCTCATTAAGAATCATTGGCTTGTGTTAATATTAAGTAGTTGGTATAATTAAGCATTAAAAATCATTCTTGTGTGTTTTCTAAATTTACAAAAGGTTGTGAATTTGTAAAAAGATTAAAAAGAAACTTTTAAAAACCCAATTCACCCCCCCTCTTAGGACTACACCTTATTTTTCACATTCAATTGAGGAGTCTTAGGAGGTGTCTTCTGATATCAGATGCCTTGTTGTCTACAGTACACATCAAATGGACCACAATACTCGCAACCATTATCAGTACTAATACATTTGATCTTCTTTCATGTTTCTCTCTCAACTAAAGCCTGAAAATCTTTAAACATATCAAGCACCTAATCTTTGGATTTCAAAGCATAAAACCAAAGCTTTCTTGAATGATCATCAATAAAAGTAACAAAATAAAGTGCACCATGAAGTGTCCTTACCTTCATTAGGCCACAAACATTCGAATGAATCAACTCAAGTAACTCTGTTTTTCGAAAAGGTGAAAGACTCTTAAATGAAACCCTTTTCTGCTTCCCAGCCAAACAATGAACACATCTTTTTAAGCTTGACAACAAATTCTTCTTAACCAAGCAATCGATTCCTTTCTCACTTATGTGACTGAGTCACTTGTGCCATAACTCTGATGTGATATCGCTATTTGCTGCATTCATAGAATTGAAGAAAATAGAAGCATTCATAAAATATAAATTAGAAAATTTGTTACCTTGGGCCACAATTAAATTTCCTCTGGTAAGTCTCCATTGTCCATCATCAAGTCTTCTAGTAAAGATCAAATGCAGACGAATACTAGAAGCATGCCTGATATTATTGAGTACTAATTCTGTTCTATTGTTGATCTTTAAGAAAAAAGTTCCAGTGCCAACTATCGGTACCACATCATCGTTTCCTATATTCAAAACTCCAAAGTCACTGGAAGTATATGAACTGA
This sequence comes from Malania oleifera, assembly GCF_029873635.1. NCBI lineage: Eukaryota > Viridiplantae > Streptophyta > Magnoliopsida > Santalales > Ximeniaceae > Malania > Malania oleifera. Next base: position 29,927,733 of record NC_080428.1, on the reverse strand, counting down.
AGAAATCATTCCTTGATGTCATATGAAAAAAGGCACCTCTATCAACCACCCAACTAATTTCATTACTGGCAACACTAATTACATTATCATCATAAGCAAGAACCAAATCATCTCCAACAGTAGTGGCAACATGATCATTATTATCCCGATCCTTCTTTTCTTACTTGTCATTATTACTTTTATTTTCTCTCTTCCACTTATAATAATTTTCTTGATATGACCATTTTTACCACAATAATGACGCTCAAGATTTTTAAATCTTGACCTTGACTTGCTTCTACTTTTACTTCTACCCCTTTCAGTTTTGTATTGGATTCTCCCCTTATCTTCTCTAACAAGTACCTAAGTATTATTTGTACCCATTTCTTTCATTCTAGTTTCTTCATCAAACAAGCTATCTTTAACAAATGACAAGCTAGTTAATACATCGTTTGAGGCTGAGTTGCTAAGAGATACTACAAGAGTCTCCCAACTATCTGGTAAAGAACTTAATAGTAGCAAAGCTTGTAGTTCATCATCTAAAATTATCTTCATGTTGAATAATTGGTTTACCAAATTCTTGAAATCGCTCAAATGCTCAGTAACAGATTTTCCTTCTTTAAGCTTCAAATTTACAAGCTTTGTAATTGAAAAAGCTTTTTTGTGAGCAGTATTTCTCTCATAAAGACTATCCAACTTCGTCCAAAGTATTTGGGCATCTGTCTCTTAAACCACATGATGAAAAACATTATTATCCACCCACTGTATGATTTTGCCAACTGTTTTTTTATGCATTTTCTTCCAGTCAGGTTCATTTTATTTTTTCGACTTATCGCTACCCAACTCAATCGGATCAAATAAATACTTACAATAAAGAATATCCTCCATTTTTGGTTTCCAAATTGAATAATTTGAAGCTGTGAGCTTGCACATAGTACTTACATTGTCTTTCATATTTTATATGAACCAAACTCTGATACCACTTGTTTTCACAAGAGGAGTCCATAGGTGGACTTGATACACATGAGTGAACACTAATTTGACCCAAAAGTTTAAACCTATTGGGTCTTGAACCCAATTATGTATATAAACATCCATCATCCACTCAAAATTTCCAATGTGGGACAAACTCACAAGTGAAATTTTTAACAATTAGTTGATGAACCAAAGTAAAGAAGGGTGCCATTAAACCTTTTTAAATTTTTAAAATTTTCTTTGGCCATCATGATAGTTGCATTCATCTATGGAGGCATATATACTAGTGTTTCCTTAAATAGTGAACACTAGGGAATCTTCTTGCACTTACACAAATGTTCCCTTGGTTCTCAATTTGGATAGGACATTGATAATGAGCTATTAATTACTCGACAAACGTAGAGAGTCCAATCTATTGGCTATCATATATAACTAGAGCATTCCTGATAGAGTGTGGGCTACATTCAACTTGTGATTCCTCAAATATTAAGTTGAATTATTCAGAAGCAGTTGCATAACCTAATTCCACTATATTTGTCCTCGGCAATAGGACATTCCTTATGTTATGTTTGATATATAAGAAAGAAATGAAATGGAATGAAATAGAATTAATATTTATAGTTACACATATTTGCCATATAATTTCGGTTGCATATTCCATTTTCAGTCCATTTTATTCTAGCTTACAAAACACAAGATTTGGGTCTTGCACGCGCATTAACTTGGCTGATTTAATTGGAAGGCCTTAATATTTTCCAATCACATTTATTCTAATAAGCTCTAGCAATATATAATCTAGCTACTATATATATCCAAACTATTCCCAGTTTCGGCTTGAGAGATGACATTAATAAATGGTATTGACAAAGCATGATAACATATGCTGTAGACAGAGAAAGGAAATGACAGGAGAATATCTCCTGTATATGCTCTATGGAGATGGAGCTGTGGGCCTGTGGATGTAGCTTGTCCGACGTGTTCCTAGTAGACCATTTTGCATATCTTATCTGATCGAGGGACAAGTTGTACTAGAGTTTCTTTTTAGCTCTTAAGCAACCTCATAAATGGTTCTTTTACTTCCTAGCGGCGGCCATGCTTGTGATTGAATCGGTAAAAGAGATGAGAAAGATTTTGCGAAAGTGCTTCTAAAAACGCTATTTGTCCACCAACCCATATATATATATATAATAATAATAATAATAAAAATAATATTTTATTTTTTAAAAATTAAATTTGGGGTCACTTTATTGAATGTAAAGAAATTTGATGGTGGGTAAATTTACTGAGTGTAATCTAAGTAGAAATCTGTTAATGCAGTCAGTCTTGCACGTTGAATGCCGGTAAGATCAATCTGTCCATAGTGACATGTTAGAGAATTATCTAAAGATAGTGTTGATTAGACATACATAGTAAGCATGAATTTTAAATGTCAATCACTCCTAGCATTAAATGGAAGATTTAATTCTTAAATACCCTCGTAATCAATAAAATAACGAGGAAAAAGAATTGATTATTTCCACTCTAAAAAGAAACTCCTTGCAACCCTAGAATAAAAAAGGAAAAAAGCATTTCTCCTTCCCAAATTAAGCCATGGGTGATGGATCACATATAAAATGAAGGCCACCACCAAAAAAAAAAAAAAGAATAAAAAGGAAAAGAAAAAAGGAAAAAGAAAAAGAAGACCACATATCGACCTAAGGGTCTTTGTGAGATGGTCAGTGCTGCGTGTCTTTTCCTTTTTCCATGCAAAGGGAAGGGATTTAGATATCCCAAAGAAGGAGGTGTCTAAAGGCTTTGCTTTTGTTAAAGTCATTTTGGTGTAAAAGGAGAAGAAGCACACCAGAGAGAAAATAAAAAAGTGGCTGGCTGGGATGAAGGAAAGTAGGGAGGAGAATGCATGCATGCATGCATGGGGGGTTGGTCAACAGCCAGCACAAATTTGCATATGTTTGCTCAAAGACAAAGACGTGTTTCTTTCCAAAGATTTTTTTTTTTTTTTTTCCTTTTTTTCTTTTCTGGTTTTCTTCTTTCTTGACTGTTTGTATGACTACAATAAGTGCGCCAATGATACGGAATGTCTGGACTTCTGCAATAAGAGTTATCTGATAAGATAAGCACCCAATGGGTATGCATGACAATGTGATCAGTCAATAATGATGGGTGTATCACCTCTTACATTCCAGCCGAGTTTTAATCAACATCGCCGTCTTTCTGTACCAATGACTAATAAAAGGTGTGCTAGTATAATGAATTAAAAAATAAAATTAAAAATAGAAATAAGACAAATTAAAAAGTCTCGTACTATTAAAATTCAATATACGTGATAGTCATTTGGTCTCGAGTCAAAGTTTTTGTTTAGGACATTATACCTACTTGTGACCATTTATATTGTAAGGAATGCCTTATCATCACCTAAATAGTAATATCAACTTATTCCAAAGGCTCACCTCTATCAAAGTGAATTTTTGAGTCTCCTTGACACAAATAGTGAACCCAAATTGTGAAATTTGTATTTTGGGATGAGATGTGAGTCAATAACATCGATCTGAACTGAGTCACTACTAGTTCACTTTATTTTAGGTAAGGTTAGAATACCCACTGATTTACTACCAATAGGTTGATCAACTAGCGAACTTAGGGTCTAAGGAACTAATAGTCAATGCTATACACACCAAAATCAAGTTTAGGAGTGTGGTTATGTAAAGGAAAAATACTAGCACCCTTACACACTTGTATTGCAAATAGTACTCAATTCATCTATGGTTATTTTTTAATTTAACCCATCAAGATTTCAAATTTTTTTTTTTTCCATTTGGACATTTACCGATCTTTAACATAATGGATAAACCTGTACAAGATAACGATTATCCTCACCTCGAGATCCTCAAAGTTTTGCCCAAGACACTACCTTGAGGTCTGTTGTAGGATGAATTTTATTGTGTGAATGTGATTAGATGTATATTTATCCCGAATTTGAAATAACATGAACCTCTTTAAACAAACTTCATCAAACCGCACTTTAACTCAACTCAATCATTTCAACATTCACAAATAGAAAATGCATGCAAAACAAGATATTAGGTGCCATTTAAAGCTCGAGTTTCTATTTTCTTTGATCCTCACTCTCAAATAAAGATGAAAATCAAAACACTTAAAAAACTCTAAAAACACCTTAGAAACCTATCTTAAAAGTTTTTGGGTTTTTCCAGGACTTTTCTCAATTTTCATGGTTTTTTAACAATTTATAAAGGCTAAAAGGTAGAAAATAAAATAATTTAAGGAGGGCAAAAATTATTATAAAAAATAAATAAATATTGGAATTGGATCACCTAAAAATACAATGCAATCAATTAAGTAAAAACCTAAAAGAAACTTTTTTTTTTTTTTGAATTAGAAACAACTGAATTAAAAAAATAAATAAAATTAATTTATAAAATGGCTTTGAAATAATAAAATAAATTTTATGGATGCTTGCTAATTTTCCAAGATTTTTTGAAAATAAAATAAAATTTTTATTAATTATTTAAATTTAACATGATTTTGTTAAATTAAATAAGTAAATAAACAGAAAAAAAAAAAACAGGATAAGTTGGTCGACCGGTCTGCACGGGCTGGTCAATTGGTTCAGTGCTATAAATCAATGGGACACACGAGGGTAGGGGCACTGGCCAGAGTTACTATTTTGATATCGACAAGATTTCGGTCGATTGATGTCAAGTTTTTTAGGTCAAGTTAAAATGCCTAAACATTAGAAAAGACCCTAGGTCCTTACACTAGCACTTAGGTAAGTACCCATTATCACATATGTTATCAGGGAAGACTTTTGAATTTAAATAGGACTTAGATGTTAAAATCATAAGGACTTCGAGCGACCGAACTAGACAAGTCAAATTGCCTCAGTTGACCTAACTGTTGACTGGTCAAATAGTTAACCTGACTTTAGGTGACCGAACTCAAATGAATTGAGTGTCCACGGTCGAATGAACTCGTACCCTCTCCTTTTCCAACAACTCGGGCGCCCAAACTTCATGTTCAAAATACTCCCAGGCAACTGAATATGCAAGTTTGGCATACCGAACTTAAGACCAGGCAATTGAACCTTTGATAGATTGGAAAATCACCTTGGTTAGTAAATCGATCCCTCATTTAGGCACCCGAACTTCAAAATTGACTTTTTCTATTGTGTCTATTCGGGTGATCAAACCTATGACTCGGTCGACTGAAACTATCGGGTTGGCGTAAATTTTACTGCTGTTAATTGGGGTTAAACATGGTTAATTTTCTTAAACAATTTTAAAACAAATTTAATTATTCCCTAAGTATCCCCAATGGTTATAATTTAGGTATTCTGTATATATAGGGTTCATTTGCTCAGATTAGTAAGGGATTAGGACTTTGATTAGCAAAATATCCTTTGTATTTTTTAAAGAGATTTTTCCAAATGCAAACCCTATACCCTCACATACTATCATTCCTTTGCTAAACCAAACTTTGTGAGAGTACTATGAGTGGTTATTCGTCATTCTCATTTGCTAGAAACTCTTATTGTATGCATTGTTTGTTTGATTTTGGATTGAGAGTTAAGCACATATTTTCTCCCGATTTTATTTAATAAATCTGTGTGTGGGAAAAATCTTGTTGCCAGTCAGTCTTTGCATCTTCATTGAAAAACTCATTAAGCTTATATTTTTGAGTATGCAAAACTCTTTTCACAAGCTCATTTTTTCAAATATCTCTTGTGCTTGAATATTGAGAAAATATTTTTTTAGAGATATTTAGAATACTCTTGGTGTGACGGCCTGCTTATTTTCCACATTTTTTTTTTTATAAAATCAATTTCACAAATTCCAGATTAGTAGATTATAATCCACCTGGACCCGTGGGTACCAGGGATATATCAGAACACATAACAGAAGCCTAAGCAGCAAGAAACATATAATCACAATATTATAAATACAAAACATCCATTACATTACTATAAATACCAGAGTCACTATATCCACTGTATTCCAGTATATACATCCCAAAAACAAAATCTAGGGACATTTCCCACAAAATCCAACTGTCCCTACTAAAACTCACCCTTCAAAAAGGGCAGACAATAGCTCTAGATCAGCGGGGCTTTTCCCGCTCTCTTATCAGGGGCTCCTGAAAAGTTTATAAAATTTTGGGGTGATACACCTCTCAGTAAGGGAAATAAACTAATACTAGTGTGTGGCAACATGAATATTTTGCGTTATACATATACCATACGAAACATATTCAGTAACTGTTTTTTCAAATCTGGGAAAACATATATATATATATATATATATATAATCATGGCAGAACATACTGTATTTTCATAAACATATCTCATATCATATAATAATAATAACACAAAAACATTCTTGGTAGGTTAGCTGGCTATTGTCATGTATTACCCCCACATGACTGGGTTGTGTGGCCAAAAGGCGGGACCTGATAATGGTTGACCAACCACTGGTAAGTCAAAAGTATAGTCTGTAAGTCTGATGGGTCTTCCTGACCTGATCCGTACACTAGGGGCACTCACACACTTCTTATAAACCACATTGACCATCCAATCTAACACCACTCCGTACAATGACGTTAACACAGATATCATGATCATGAAGACCATGGACACATAGCAACAGTGCCGTGCAAGTGCTAGCCTAGACCAAGCCAACCAGGTTTTGATATCATATAACATATACTGAAATTGTGATACATGGATATTTCATATCATTAATTATCTGATCAATCATATCATTTTGCATATATACGTATATCATGAAAATCATCGGCTCGTACGCTGGTATTACACATTTTATCATAGCTCGACCTATACGCCGGCAAATCATAGCATAGCCCGTACGCTGACAGATCAATCCATAGCTCAGCCCGTACGCCGGCAAGTCATATCATAACGCAACCCATATGCTGGAAAATCACACACATAGCATGGCCCATATGTCGAAAAAATATAACCATAGCTCAGCCCATACGATGACAAATCATACATACAGTACGACCCGTACCCCAAAAAAATATATAAAAATCTCAGCCCATACGCCGGTTTTCCATTATAAAAATTCGTATTATAATCACATTTCCAGAAAACAGTATTTCAAAACAATTTCTACTCATGCCACACTAACAGGTTTTTCATATATTCAACATACCATCATTTTCAATAGTGTTTTCTCAAATATATATCATATATATATGAACATATTTACTTTCCTGAAATCAAATGCTATATATACATACATTTTCTTAAAAGAACTAGCATAGTTTATTCCCTTACCTGATTCTTGAACAGCCATAAGAAAATTTGTCCTGCACCCACAAGGTTCCCTACTCAACACTCTGAAAACAACATTCCCCAGAACTAAAGTTTAGTATTTCTATGCGTATAACACTTTCCTCAACTGTCAAAAATCCAATACTGAGTAGAAAGCCTTACCTTGGATTTGGGATGGTTTCCAACTCAGCCCCACTGACGATCCGCTCCGGCAGACTTGTAGAGAACTTTCCAGGAGCATCGTGGTGGCTTCAGATCATCGAACCGGTAGAAATCTGGCCCGAAATCGAAGAGAGAAGGGGGAAGAACCGTAGGGAGAGAGTGGAAAATTCTGCGTAGGAAAAATGACTGAAAATTATGTTTAATCCCTATTTATACTGCGGGATTCGTCGACGAGTCACATCACCTCGTCGATGAGTCCTGTAGAAAATTTGTCAACGAAACCCACTCCTCGTCGACAAAATTTAGACTGCCTAAAACCTCTCTTGGTATCTTCTTGTTGACGAATCTTAGCCTCGTCAATGAGCTCCTGTTGTACCCTCGTCGACGAGGAGTTGAAAAATTCTTGGGATTATCCTTTCTAAAATGCAATGTCATCGACAAAGTCGACTGCCTCCTTCTGTTTCCGGTTTCCATTTCCCTTTCTTTTTATTATTGAAATTTCATTATTCTTCGGGTCATTACACTTGGTACAAATCTTTGAAACTCTAAACTGTGATTGAGATTTACATCTATACATTGTTTCAAAGATTAGCTTTATGATATACTCTTATGCTTGATTGAATATAGACATTACTTTGAGTGTTGATTGCACACATATAGCACTGAGCTTATAGTTCTTACATTATTGGTGTGCGTTGATTAATACTGGTACAAATCTGCTTGGTTGAGAAGCATATATTTTGTACACATCTTGTATTGTAATTGATTGTATTCCAGGCGTGGGTTTGAAGAGAGAGACTTGTCCTGTTAAAATTCCTGGATTGACATTGACCCAATTAGAAAAGTTAGATGCACCATCCTGGTAAAGTGTTGTAAATAGTGTCGCTCCACCCATTAAATGAGCCATAGTGGAAACCCTCTTGTTTGTGAACTCGAGGCGGGGACGTAGGCAGTATTGGCCGAACCCCGATAACATATTGTGTGTCTATTATTATTTTTTGGCACTTTATATTCTTGCACATATATGTTATATTAAATATATTGTGAATGCTGCGCATGATTTAATTTCCGCATATCATTATCTACACAATTAGTATATGATTAGAAAGACCCTAACTTGTGTTATACTATTATCTGGTTTAACCTAGGAAGAATGTTTAAATTTCCAATTTACCCCCCTCTTGGGAGTACACCAATTCCAACAGCCATATTGTTTTGTATAAAATATTTTCATATCTTTCAAAACAGTCATTAGTAAATGCTTCTCAAAGCTAAGGGATTTAGTTTAAATGCTTAAATTCTTTTTACCTTAGCTCTTTTTGTTGATGCCAAAAGGAGGAGAAGTAAGGCAAAATTGGAATTAAAGTGAGAAAAACTTAGGGGAGATATATATGAGCTCAATTGTTAGCTTTACCGTAATCCCAAGAGGAGGGGGGGTGAATTGGTATTTTCAAATTTTATCCCGTAGGTTAATCCCCTAACAGCAGTATCACATAAGCCTAGGGTCAATCTAGTTCAGATAAGTAATTGAATATAAATATACAGCGGAAATTAAACTACATAGTTAATTTAGCAAAGCATGCACAACAAAGTAGTAAATAGAGATGACACCCAGAAATATTATCGAGGTTTGGCAAAATGCCTACGTCCCCGCCTTGGATAAAAAACACAAGGATTACTACTATAAGCTCACTTAATGGGTGGAGTGGCACCTAAACAACCAGGTCAATTAGCACAGGGTTGACCTCAACCTTTATAACCAGGTTAAATAAACACATGACTGACCTCAACTTTTAACAACCAATCCTTACCGGGTTGGATTGCCGCCCCCTCAAGCCACACTTGGAATACAACAAATTTCACAATAAAATTTGTGTACAACTAATATGCTTCTCAACTAAGCAGATTATGTACCAATGTAATCAATACACTACCGAATGATATGATAAGATAAGCTCAAAGTAGTCATAGTGTCTACTCTCAAAGATTTATGTAAATATTGCAATCAGTACGTGAGAGTGTAAGTGATAGGATCTTTGGGTCAAAATAATAGTCTCAATCACATTGCAGCAACAAAGCTCACAAGTGCACTTCTAATATCTCAACAAATGTTTTTCCCAAAATGAACCACAAGAGATATTCAAAAATGATTTGTAAAACTTTATTTGATCTTTGTATTAAAATGATAATCTCAATCAAAAAGGTATAGCAACAAAGATCTTTAGCACTCAAGAGAATATCTCAAAAATATATTACTCAAAGATAAGCACGAGATATTTTTTAAAATAATTTATAAAATATTTTTACCAACCAAAATCCAATGTGAACTCCTTGAGTATTGCAATAACAATGCAAAACTCAAAAGCTCAATGAAGTATTCCTAAGGAAGACTTATTAACAAAGTCTTCTAGAAACACTTAGGGCTTACTCTCAAAATAAAGAAATTTCAATCAATCACCAAACAAGTGAGAGTGTAAGCTTTATGAGAAGAATGCTCAAGCATACTTATAAAATGATTTTAGCAATAAAAGTGAGTAAGAACGAGTGTAGGAGGCTTAAAAATGGAAGTAAAAATTTTTGAATTTCAGAGGATTTTTGCTAATTAAGATTGCTAATCAATGACTAATTTTTGCAAATGAGGGGGTATACATAGAATTCCCCAAAATTATAACCGTTCAGGACATATTAGTTATTTTTGAAAAAGTTTAACTAAGGTTAATAAATTTTAACTGCTTTTTAACCTCAATAATTCTCGCCAAACCGAGAGCACCGATCAATCGAACTTAAGGTTCGGATAACCAAGTGGCTGGGTTCGGTCAACCAAGAGAAATTTGAACTGAAAGGATGGTCAACCGGACTTGCAAGGTTCAAGGGCAATTTTCCAAATCCGCGTAGTTTGGTCAATTGGGACTATTTGAACTACGAGGTTTGGTTGACAGGGCAGTTGGCATTTCCCATGTGGGGGTTCAGTCGACCAGGGAGTTGCCCATATGTTTCTGGTCGGTTGACTGAGTAGTCAACTTGTTGACCCAAGGAGGTTTGATCAACTGAAGATCTCAGTGTAATTGAGTTCGGTCGACTGAACATTCCAATTTAGGCATTTTTGGTCATTTTCTCTTTAAAATGCTATCCCTATTCATATGATGATTAACTTAATTTTAATAGGGCAATATTTTATGCATGCATGGGGGACCTAAGGTCAATCTAGGTCTTTTTGAGGTCTACCAAAAAAATCTGGTGTCAGTCGACCTCCTTATGGTCCATCTATGGTCTTGAGCTTATCTATCCTGCCACGTAGGTAAGACATTAATTATTACATACCCTTGAACTTAAATTATTACTGACCCAAATTAATATAGATTATAATAAAAAAATATGTTGGGATCTTCATTTTTCTTCAAGTTGTTGAATGCCATTAATATAATCTAGTTAGTATGATCCTGCACACAAACTTGATTACAATAAACAAATATGTCAGGGTCTTCATTTTTCTTCAAGTTTTCACATGCCATCAATATAATCCAATTAGTATGATCCTGCACACAAACTTGAAAGCCATCAAATACAAAGAGTATTTGTCATTATCAAAACCAGGAATGACCTGTAAGGTCAACATTAACTATCAAACCTAAATGCATATTATTTTGTAAATGTCTTCTTTCCTAGATATGCTTGAATTGTACTAAAAATTTTAAATTATGCATATACTTAGGGGGAGCCTTTTAAGGCTTGACCCACTTTTGCTCTTGTATTTGTCATTATAAAAAAGGGGGAGATTGTTGACTTTATGAGTCCTATCCCGTTTCAATTATGAAAAATCCAAAGTATCTCACTTGTGCATCTAGTGCTTGAACAGAAATTTCTTTTAGAAGGCACTTGTAGTCGAGGTCCAATGGAAGATATAAGGAACTGAAAGCTCACATCACTTGACTAGTGAAGAGCAAGGAATGAAGAAACTTTATTTTTGAATTGTAATGCATTAAGTTTGGTATGTAATATTGCATATCATGCATGATGTGGTTTAATGTTCAACAAAGGCCGTAGAATGACCTTAGGATTCAAAGCTCTTTATTGAAAACCCTTCACTAAAAATTCCAAACTCATGCACATAGGGTTGAAAAAGTTTTAATGTCAAAATAGGGCTAAAATTGCATTTTTAACTAAGCCTAGTCGACCGGCCCTTCATGTTTTATAAATGCCAGTCGACCGACCTAATGGTTTCAACTGTTTTCAAAAGCCCTAGCCGACCACTCTTTTTTACACTTGAAAACCCCAGTTGATCGGACCATGTTTTTAGCCAAATTCAAAGGCCCAGTAGACTCGCCCAAAATGTACTTGAAAAGGCCAGTCGACCGGCCCTATGATCCAATAAATTGGATCTTGAGCCTAGCAGACCAAACCATCGGAGTTTTGAAAATTGCCTAAGGCCATTCGACCGGACCCCTCGATGCTTTTGAAAAAACACCTAAGGCCAGCTGACCGATGCCTTCACCAAATGATCGGATCTCTCGAGTTGGGCAAGTTTTAAGCCAAGAATGGTCATTAATTTTGAATTAAACAAATAATTAATGCCCAACATGTTCCTTAATGGTTATTTTTTTGAAGAAATCTATAAATAGCTCACTCAAAAGCTCAATTAATACCTTTTGATTAGCTTGAAAATTCTCTCAAAATATTTTGTGCTTAATTTCTCCTACTCTCACATATACAAGCAAACATCACTCTCTTTCTCACATACTTTTGAAAAATCATCCTTGAAAGAGAGCTTTGATTCACTTTTTTCATTTTCAAATTTATTGCACTTGAAGATTGTTGAAGATTCACTCTTGTGGGCATTCATCATCTCATCCTAAAAGCATTTACTCTTACTCAACCCTTTATTTTTGAAAATCTTTTTTGAGAGTAAGCTTAGAATTTCTCCCATATTATTTTGTTGATAAATATTTTTGGGTAAACTCCTTATAGCTTGTGAATCTTTGTGCATCTTCATTGCAAGATTCAAAAGCTCACATATTCTTTATTGCAAAAATCATCTTGAGCAAAACCCTAGCTTCCCTTGAACAAAATTTTTGAATATCATTTGTGGAAGAAATCACTCGGGGTTTTAAACATCTTTGAAAACATATATTCCACAATTTATTTTTGAAATCAAAGATAGCATATTTATATCTTCTCTCATGCATTTCATATATATACATTTGAGAGAAAAACCATACAAACTCTTTTGAGCATAAATCCTATCATACATGAGTGCATATAGAATTTCATTGTACACATTATCTTATTTTGAGAAGCATCTTGTTGTACAAAAAATATTATTTCATGTCATTTGTATCCTTGCGGTTTGGGTAGTGAACCATATTCCAAGCGTGAGGTCTCGCTTGAGGAGGAGGTGCTATATCCTATAAGGAGTGGTTGTAACGGTTTGGCTCCACTCGGTTAAGGGAGCTAGGCGGACTCCACCATGTAAGGAAATGATGTTGATCCTCCTGGTTAAGTAAGCAAGGTAGTGAATCCTCAAACTGGTTGGCTTGAGGCGAGGATGTAGGCACAATTTGTCGAACCTTATAAAAACCTAGTGTTATTCTTTCCCTATACACTTTACATTTCAGTATTTGCATGTTTATATTTACATGTTAAGATTACTGCATTATTATTTAAATATTGATTTGTTATTAGTTGAGAAATACAGGATTTGTCATACTGTTTAAATTATTTGGACGCTCATATATGTGCTGGATTTGTGATTGTTTAGAAAGACCCTAAGTTGTGTAATACTGGCTGTAAGTTTAAAATAGAACAAACTTGACCAAGGAATTTTAAAAATATCCAATTCACCCGCCTTTTACGATTACACCAAAAATCATAGTTTGGCCAAGTATTTATAGGCATTTTGGAAATATGGCCATTAGGTGACTGTTGGGCATTTAAACAATATTATAATTTGAATTTTTCTAACCATTTGGGGCTCAAAATAGCCTGAACCCAAGAGGTCCGATAAACTAGCTCTAGGGCGATTTCCCTTTTTGTGAGAAATAATCTACTAGGATTAAGATCAGGTCTGCTGAATCACAAGGTCAGTCGACTGGGCCAATTAAGCCTTTAAGAGGCTAGTTGACTGGGACCTTATAATTACCTATTTGTTTAAACCGTTTGACTAGGTCAGCAAGGCTTAAAAGTGATCAGTTTGCCAAGCCTATTCAAATTACAATTTTGGCCTTATGCACACGCTAGTTGAATGGCCCAAGTATACTTATGGGAGGCCGATCGACTAGGCCCTTTGTAAATTTGCTCATGTGGTTAGTCCGTTCGACTAGGCTTGAATAGCTAGTTGACTCGACCTTTGTTAAAAAACTCATTTTTGGCCTAATGAGTACTCCCGTTGACTGGGCTTTATAAGTTGGTCTGAAAAGTAAGGTGTAGTCCCAAGAGGGGGGTGAATTGGGTTTTAAAAGTTTCTTTTAACTCCTTTTACAGATTCCCAACTTATTGTAAGTTTAATACTCAAACAAAGATGATTTGTATTACAATATCAGCTAGAAATCAATAAAAAGTTTTAATTAAGAATGAGTAAATTAACTTGATCTTGCAGCAATGTTAATTAACTCCCAACCAATAAATTGATTCAACCAACACAAACTAATGATTCGCAATGTAAAGTTTTCAGCTTTTGAATAATTCAATCCTCTCAACATGATAACCAAAACAAGATTCACACAAAAGAATGAATTCAGCAAAGCTTCCGAGATTCAGTGATTGAGTAACTCAAAGTAGAGTTTGATAAAAGCCCCGTTTTAATGAAACACAATTGAAAATTTCAACACTCTTTCGAAATTCGGATTTTAAATAAACTTTCAATTAATAAGTCTTGGGTGTTAATCAATCGATGTACTTCCTTATGGTTTCCGCAATAAGTATTGATCAACCAATGTACTCCCTTTTGGTTTCACAAATCCCAAAGTCAAATTAATTTTTGGTTTATTTAATATCCAATCCACACAATTTATAGATTTGAAATTAACAACCACGCATATATATATATATATATATATATATGCGTAGAAAATTAAAGAGAGTTTAGGGAAAGAGAGTGAGACCGAGTTTTTTATGAGGTTCAACTTATACCTAGTCTACATCCTCGCCTTAGGCAAAACCACTTAAGGATTCTACAATAGCGTCCCTTTACAGGCGGAACAAATCGTTACACACTCCTTTGATGGGCAGGAGCAACCTTTACAATCTCTTTTTCAATAGGCTATAGTACACCTCTCCAAATAATACCCTATGCTTGGTACAACAAATCAATAACCCTGAATCGTAAAAGAAAAATCAAGAAAAAAGTTCGTGTACAAAGACATTCTCAAAAGAGCGGATTAGTACAATTTAAAAATAATATACTTCAATCAAATAACAATATAGAAATATGAAACTTAAGGATATATACTACCAGAGTTCTTTCTTAGGTTGAATAACTCAATAAAAATGCAAAGACTTGTGAGCTTTTCTTAGCAAAATCGTAGCAAGTAATTCAATAAGAGTATATGCAAGGTAGCTTTGAAGAGTAGAAAGAATTTGATTGATGCTTCTTGTAAGTTGTTGGTGTATTTGATCCTTGGGTTTCATGTATTTATAGAGTTTAAAGAGTATTTTTCATGCTTCCCAAGTTGCTTGGAGTATTCCCCAAGTTTTCTCAAAGTTTGGTGGCTAAGAAATCACTTTTGGAAAGTTTTAAACATTGTTTTAAAATAGGCATTACGAGGTTCAATCGCCTGAACTCATCGGGTCAGTCGCCTAAACTTGAAATTCAATGTATTTTTTAAGTTAGTATAGGGTCAGGTGCCTGAACTCATAGGGTTAGTCACCTAAAGTGGTTTTGTTAGCAGTTAAGTTGCCTGAATATATAAGGTCAGCCACCTGACAGTTTCAACCACCCTTCAGTATTTTGATCATAATTTTTTATGTACAACTCTAAATTAGACGTTCTTGGCATCAACAGAAAGTTAAGAAAAAATCTCACAACTTTAATGTTGAGCATTTTTTAAGATAAGCAGTTTCTGATAGAGAAACATGTACATCAATGCGGATATAGAAAAAATAACAAAATTTGGAAAATCCTGTTTTGGTGTTTTTCATTCCCAAAATAATTTTAACCTTTTTGAAATAACTTTTGACCTTATAAAAATATTTTCCAAGTATTTTAAAAGGTATTTAGGTCCAAGAAATTATCCTACGAGTTTCATGCATCCATATTGAAATTGTTTGAAGTACTTACATAAAGACTTCTTAAAACTTTGACATTCTAAGCACTTAAGTCTTAATGCTTGTCTTTCTTTGACTCCATCTTGTCTTCAAGTTTCAATATACTTTAAGTTTCATTAGATTTTCTATCTTTGAATCCAAGATTTTATTTCTTCAATTTTCTTTTGTTTCATCATGGGCCAAGCATAATCTTCATGTGAGCTTCTTTACAAACACTTGAGCTTAATCTTTTTATGAAAGCTTTTGAGCCCTGAAACGTATCTTAGAAAAAAAAAATGTTAAAATCCTTTTCTTTAATATCATAAAAACAAGATTCATAAGCCTTGTTAGGCCAACAATCTCTCCCTTTTTGATGATAACAAATAAGGAGCAAAAAATTGAGTAAGCCTTAAAAAGGCTCCCATATTCAATAAGCATCATCTTAACACCATTTGCATTATCTTGCAACAATGTCAGTTAATACCCAACCAATAAATTGATTCAACCAACATAAACTAATGATTCACAATGTAAAGCTTTCAGCTTTTGAATAATTCAATACTCTCAATAAGATAACCAAAACAAGATTCACACTAAAGAATGAATTCAGCAAAGCTTCTGAGATTCAGCAATTGAGTAACTCAAAGTAGAGTTTGATAAAAGCCCTATTTTAATGAAACACAATTGAAAATTTCAACACTCTTCCGAAGCTCAAATTTTAAATAAACTTTCAATTAATAAGTCTTGGGTGTTAATCAATCAATGTACTCCCTTATGGTTTCTACAATAAGTATTGATTAACCAACGTACTCCCTTTTGGTTTCTGCAATCCCAAAGTCAAATTAATTTTTGGTTTATTTAATATCAAATCTACACAATTTATAGATTTGAAATTAACAACCACACAGTTATATATGTTTAAAAAATTAAAGAGAGTTTAGGGAAAGAGAGTGAGACCGAGTTTTTTATGAGGTTCAGCTTATACCTAGTCTACATCCTCGCCTTAGGCAAAACCACCTAAGGATTCTACAATAGCGTTCCTTTACAGGCGAAACAAATCGTTACACACTCCTTTGATGGGCAGAAGCAGCCTTTAGAATCTCTCCTTCAATAGGCTAGAGTACACCTCTCCAAACAATACCCCATGATTAGTAAAACGATCCAATAACCTTGAATCGTTAAAGAAAAATTAAGAAACAAACTGGTGTACAAAGACACTCTCAAAAGAGCTGAATATTACAATTTAAAAACAATATACTTCAATTAAATAATAATATAGAAATATGAAGCTCAAGTATATATATCATCGGGGTTCTTTCTTAGGTTGAATAACTCAGTAAAAATGCAAAGACATGTGAGCTTTTCTTAGCAAAATCACATCAAGAAATTCAACAACACGCAAGGTAGCTTTGAATAGTAGAAAGAATTTGATTGATTTGTAGCTTGTAAGTTATTGGTGTATTTGATCCTTGGGTTTAATCATGTATTTATAGAGTTTAAAGAGTATTTTTTGTGTTGCCCAAGTCGCTTGAAATATTCCCCAAGTTTTCTCAAAGTTTGGTGGCCAAGAAATCACTTTTGGAAAGTTTTAAACTTTATTTGAAAATAGCCGTTACGAGGTTTAGTCACTTGAACTCATTGGGTCAGTCACCTGAATTTGAAATTCAGTGTATTTTTTATGTCAGTAGATTGTCAGGCATCTGGACTAATAGGGTCAGTTAGCCGAAGTGGTTCTGTCTGCTGTTTAGTTGCCTGAACAGATAAGGTTAGCTGCCTGATAGTTTCAACCACCCTTCAATATTTTGATCATAACCTTTTCTTGTACAACTCCAAATTATACATTTTTATTACTAATAGAAAGTTAAGATAAAATACCACAACTTTCATGTTGAACACTTTTTAAGATAAGGAGTGTTTGATAGAGAAAAATGTACATCAATGCGGATATAGAAAAAATAATAGAATTTGGAAAATCCTGTTTTGGTGCTTTTCATTCCAAAAATTATTTTAACCTTTTTGAAATAACTTTTGAAGCTTGTCTTCAAGCTTCAATATAATTTAAGTTTCATCAGATTTTCTATCTTTGAATCCAAGCTTTTCTTTCTTCAATTTTATTTTGTTTCATCATGGACCAAGCATAATCTTCCTATGAGCTTCTTTATAAACACTTGAACTTGATCACTTTATGAAAGCTTTTGAGCCCTAAAACGTATCTTAACAAAACATGTTAAGATCCTTTGCTTTGTTAACATAAAAATAAGATTCATAAGCCTTGTTAGGTCAACAATCTCCCCCTTTTTGTTGATGACAAACAAGGAGCAAAAAATTGAGTAAGCCGTAAAAAGGCTCCCACATTTAGTAAGCATCATCTTAACACCATTTGCAATTTCTTGCAACAATGTCAATTAACACCCAACCAATAAATTGATTCAGCCTACACAAACCAATGATTCAAAATGCAAAGTTTTTAGCTTTTGAATAATTAAATCCTCTCAACAAGATAACCAAAACAAGATTCACACAAAAGAATGAATTCAGCAAAGCTTCCGAGATTCAGCAATTAACTCAAAGTAGAGTTTGACAAAAGTCTTGTTTTAATGAAGCACAATTGAAAATTTCAACACTCTTATGAAAATTAAATTTTAAATAAACTTTCAATTAATAAGTCTTGGGTGTTAATCAATCAACATATTCCCTTATTGTTTCCGCAATAAGTATTGATCAACCAACGTACTCCCATTTGATTTCCACAATCCCAAAGTCAAATTAATTTTTAGTTTGTTTAATATCCAATCCACACAATTTATAGATTTGAAACTAACAACCACACATTTATATATATGCAGAAAATTAAAGAGAGTTTAGGGAAAGAGAGTGAGACCGAATTATGTACAAAGTTTGGCTTATACCTAGCCTACATCCTCCCCTTAGGCATGACCACCTAAGGATTCCACCATAGCATTCCTTTACGGGTGGAACAAACCGTCACACACTCCTTTGACGGGCAAGAGTAGCCTTTACAATATCTCCTTCAATAGGCTAGAGTACACCTCTCCAAATGATGCCCCATGCTTGGTACATCGATCCAATAACCTTGAATCGTTAAAAAAAAATCAAGAAACAAATTGGTGTACAAAGACACTCTCAAAAGAGCTGATTAGTACAATTTAAAAACACTATACTTAAATCCAATAACAATATAGAAATATGAAACTCAAGTATATATATCACTGGGGCTCTTTATTAAGTTGAATAACTCAGTAAAAATGCAAAGACACATGACCTTTTCGCAGCAAAATCACAGCAAATAATTCAACAAGAGTATAGGCAAGGTAACTTTGAAGAGTAGAAAGAATTTGATTGATTTTATGCTTGTAAGTTGTTGGTGTATTTGAACCTTGGGTTTAATCATGTATTTATAGAGTTTAAAGAGTATTTTTTGTGTTGCCCAAGTGGTTTGGAATATTCCCTAAGTTTTCTTAAAGTTTGGTGGCCAAGAATTCACTTTTGGAAAGTTTTAAACTTTATTTTAAAATAGTCGTTACGAGGTTTAGTCACCTGAATTGATTGTGTTAGTCGCCTGAACTTGAAATTTAGTGAATTTTTTAAGTCAATACAGGGTCGGGCACTTGGACTAACAGAGGGTCAGTTGTCTCAAGTGGTTCTGTCTGCTGTTCAGTCGTCTGAACAGATAAGGTCAGCGGCCTAATAGTTTTGACCACCCTTCAGCATTTTGATCATAACCTTTTCTTGTACAACTCCAAATTAGATGTTCTTGGTATTAACAAAAAGTTAAGGGAAAATCCCACAACTTTCATGTTGAACACTTTTTAAGATAAATGAGTGTTTGATAGAGAAAAATGTACATCAATGCGGATATAGAAAAAATAACTGAATTTGGAAAATCCTGGTTTGGTGCTTTTCATTCCAAAAATAATTTTAACCTCTTTGAAATAAATTTTTACCTTATAAAAATTTTTTGCAAGTATTTTAAAAGGTATTTAGGTCCAAGAAATTAACCTAAGAGTTTCATGCATCCATATTGAAATTATTTGAAGTATCAACATAAAGACTTCTTAAAACTTTGACATTCTAAGCACTTAAGTCTTCATGCTTGTTTTTCTTTCACTCCATCTTGTCTTCATGCTTCAATATACTTTAAGCTTCATTAGATTTTTCTATCTTTGAATCAAAGCTTTTCTTTCTTCAATTTTCTTTTGTTTTATCATAGGCCAAACATAATCTTCATGTGAGCTTCTGTACAAACACTTGAGCTTGATATCTTTATGAAAGCTTTTAAGCCCTGAAACGTATCTTAGGAAAACATGTTAAGATTCTTTGCTTAGTTATCATCAAAAAAAGATTCGTAAGCCTTGTTAGGCCAACATGGTCAATTGGTCCTAACAAAAATGAATTTTTGGCCTCGCCGTTGATTACAAAAGTGTTTTAAACCTTTTGTGAAATGATTAACTCTGAGTATAAAAGGTTTTTATGAATTTTTGGTTCCTATGGTCAACCTACGGTTTTGAGAGAGTCTCAATTTAAATCAAATGAAATGCATGCATAAATTGAAACCTAATTACTATTACAACTCAAAAAATTGAAGTCTTTAAGCTCTGCTCCCTTGATGTTCATGTGTTAGCTTTGGTGTATTCCCAAGAGAGGGGGTGAATTGGGTATTAAAAAATTTTTCCTAGGTTTAGCTAATCCTATAGTAGCATTAGACAAACTTAGGGTCTTTCTATTTAATTATGAACCTAATCAACACATGTACTACATATAATGAATCAAGCATACAACAAACATGTGCTAAAAATAAATGTGCGGAAAATAAATTTGCTAAAATATAAAGAACACGCACGATATGTTATCGGGGTTTGGCCAACTGTGATTACGTCCTCACCTCTAGCTCTCAAGCCCAAAGATTCCACAAAAGGCTCACTTAACGGGTGGAGTGGCACCTAATACAACTAGGTCAATTAGCATAGGGCTGACCTCAACCTTTACAAACTCTCCTTGCGGGGGGCGGAGAAGGCCCTAGGTCAAATTCTGCTGGCCCCAACCTGATCCTTCCGAGCTAGATCAAACCCCCTCAGGCCATGTCTAGAAATACAATAGTATTTTCACTTGAATGCTTATGCTTTAATGTAAAGTAGATATGTACCCAAATACGCACAATATAATCAATCAACCACCCACCAACATTGTGGAAAATGTAAGCTTAGTGATGTGTATATACGTGCAAATAACACTCAACAAGATATGATCACAATAATGTTCAAGACTATTCTAAACAAGCAATATTTTGGAATTTAAGAAAAACAAAAATCAACAACACATCAGTATTCCAAAGATATCAATTAGATATTCAAACTAGTTTAAGGAGATTTTCTTTAATGAAATAGACACACTACTAATTTGAAAATATTTTGCTTGTTTGAAAATATCTTTGCACAAACAAAAACAAAGCTATTGGACACTTGCAATAACAATGAAAATATCCTAAGCTTACTAGGTTATCCCAACACAGGATTTATAGTATGAAAATCTGTGATAAACCTAAGCTAAACTCCCCAAAAACATTATCTCAATCACACAAGCACACTGGGAGTCTTAGCAATACTAGCAATCACAAGCACACTCACTAAGCTCTTAGAATACCAATATTTATCAAAGGATGAGTATTTGAGGGTATTTGAGCAAAGTGAGATTTTCAAATAGAGAGGATTTTTTGCTAATTGTTTTTAGCTAATCTCACTCTAATCCAAACAAATGAACCCATATTTATAGGCAGGGGTAAAATTATAACCATTAGGGACATGTTGGGAATTATTAAAAAAGTTTCAAATAGTTAAAACACTATTAACCCAACTTAAGCCTAATTTACCACGGTTAAATTAATTTTAACCCACTGAGGTTCGATCGCCTGAATAGACACAGTCATAAAAGGTCTTTAAATAGGTTTGGTCGCTTGAGTTATAGTTTGGTGGCCCGACTTAAAGTCAGAAACATTTCTTCGTAAATTTGGGTGCCCGGTCATAGGTTCGGTAAATTGAACTTGTGCATTCGATCGCCCGGGGTCTGATTTGAACGTTGAAATTAGGATACCTTCCCAAGAGGGGGGTGAATTGGGTTTTTAAAAATTATTTCCTTTTTAATTTTTTGTTTTATAACAACAAGAACAACAAGTGTACCTCCAACACAATCACCAAATTAAATCAAGTCAACCACAACCAAACAATAAAGTAATCAATATCTTGATCTTTGTAGCAATAGCCCTGTATCAAAGTATAAAGCACACTGAATTTATATTAGCCTTGTGTTGTTTCACAATCACACTTCTTCCTAGTGTTTAGTTTTTAAATAAACTTTCAATTTAACAAGTTTAGGATGATCAACCAACGTAGTCCCTTTCGGTTTCCGCAATCAATGCTAACCAAGCCAAAACGAATTATCTTTTGGTCTATTTAACAACCATACACTAAGAATTTATCAATTTTAAAGCATCCATGCAGGTTGTAAATTTTTCTGAAAAATAAAGAGTAAGGAAAAAAAAAAGAGACACAAGATTTTACGAGGTTCAACTTATACCCAGCCTACGTGCCTTTGGCAAACCACCAAAGGATTCACTAGTTCAGTTCTGTTGACGGGTGGAACAATACCGATTACAACCACTCCTTCCTTTCGGATAGAGCCTGCCTCTCCAAACGATATTCCCTCATTCGGTCCAACGATTCTACAACCTTGAATCGTCTATAAACAAGAAACAAGATAGAGAAAGATTTGTGTACAAGAGACACTCTCACAACAGAGTTGATTATTACAAGATTCAACATAAATATACTTCAAAGTAAATCAATATAAAAAGATTGAAGCTCAAACTGAATTTAAATCACCAAATATATTTTCCAAGTATTGAAAGATTCAGACTTTGAAGGCTCTACTTCAGAATTTGTATCAGTAGCAATTCAGTAGTTGAAGTAGGATGAACATAAGAGAGTTTGAGAGCTTTTAGAGAACTTTGATTGTTGGAAAATTTCTTGGAGTAGAAATCTTTGAATTTTGGGGCTATTTATAGATGTTTAAAAGTAATTTCTTGCCCCCCAAGTTTACTTGGAGTAATACTCAAGTTTTTCAAAAGAGTAGTGGCCAAGAAATCCATTTAAAAAATCTTCCCATTGAGAATTTTAAAAATCTGTTCGAGTGGCAGTCGCCTGCCACGACCTGGCAGTCGCCTACCATAGAAGAAACTAAACACTCAAAATACTAGCAATCGCCTGGTTTGACCACCCAGGTGCCTGGCTGTGCTCAGGCAGTCGCCTGGCACCGTATTGCCTTTTTTTAAAAAAACTTTTATAAGTTGGGTAGTCACCTGGTTGACTAGCTTCACTTTATATTCTTAAAAAAAATTTATTCTTTTAAGACCTTATTTACTTTGATTATAAAAACATACTTCAAATATATTTCTAAGTTTCTTTTGATTTATTAGTGCTTCAATTTAGTTTTTATTGAAGTTTACATGAAGCACTTACATTCAAACATCATTAAAACTAAATCTTTTGATCTTCAAGTAAGTCCTTGTTCTTTTATCATCTTTGAGCTTCTGATCATCTTTCTTTCTTGATCTTTTTGAATAGTATTTATAAGCTTTATCATCCTTTTGAGCTTTGAACTATCTTTAAGTTTTGCCTTCTTCCTGAAAGAATTTCACTTGAAACAAACCATATTAAACATATCGTGATTTGCTATCATCAGAATAAGAATTGTAAGCCTTGTTAGGCCAACAATCTCCCCCTTTTTGATGATAACAAATCTAGAGCAAAAGGTAGGAAATTATCACTTACATACTTTCTTGTTAAAAGAGTTTACGGCTCAAGGCTCCCTCTTTCAACAAGCATGGGGTTTTCATACATAATGATCAGGTTATGAAGCATATGCCAAATGTATTCATACAAGCATATCATTCAAAATGCATTTATACAAGCAATCCATTTATATGCATTTATACAAGCCATGTCATATTACAAGAATACATAATGTATTACATGCATTCATATTTCTTTTTGCTCTTCTCTCTCTTAAACACTCTCCCCCTTTGGACATCAATCAAAAAGGAAAAGAGAGTGACACAACAAAAAGCAATATGGAAGAACTAAAATACAAAGTACTTTTAGATCTTACAAACACAAAATGCTATCCAGTGAAGTACGTAGAAATACTAACATTCAAGCAAAAGATTTAAAATATCTCAAGGATGAAGCAAATTAATCGGAGGCTTCCATAGACCCATTTTCATCTTCCTCTTCTTCTTGTTCATCATATTTTTTAGTAGATTCATCATCACTAGATGGAGCAGAGCTAATATCCATCAAAGTTTTGCCTTTGGAAGAACTAGCCAAGTGTTTCTCAATCTTGTCAATACGCTAAACAAGGCTTGAACAATGAATTTCCATAGTGGAAACCCTCTCCCGAAGCATACCAAGACTAGTTTGCATTCCATTGCTGAAGGTCATATAGTGATTGTAAAATGCAATGAACCAAGAAGGAGTTTCTGGGTCAAGCTCTACTGAAGGGGCTGGCATGGAAGGCTAAGAAGGTGGTGCAGATGTGGTGTGACGGTGTCCCTTGTGAAACCATCCTTGAGTAGTTTTCTTAAATCCCATACGTTTAAGAATTGTGTCAAAAAAGTTATCGTAGTGGGTTTTTCTTGTAAAGTTGAATGACGATATGAGAACATTAAAATATGCAAAGACCATATTCAATATTCCAGCATATTGTAGAATGATACGAGGGGCATCAACTTTCATATTTATCCATTTGAGAAGTAAACTTGGCAGATCCAGCTTTTTCCCTTTAAGAATACACCACATAATGAAACAATCTAAGAAAGAAACATGGTCATGGGAACCAGAGCGAGGTAGGATATTATATGTAATAAGTTTATGCAGGATTATAGTTTGGAGATTGAGCTATTTGTAAAGAGGTGGATGCCCAAAGGAGATAGGTGTATTAGTTATGACTAGAGGTAAAAATTCCTCTGGAGTGAATCCTTGGGCCATTATCCATTATTTTTTAGAAATTTGAACCTCGAAATCTCCCAGCTAGACTCGAAGAATTTTTCCCAAAGATATTGGAGTAAGATGAATATTCTGCCCAAGAAGATTTGTTTTTATCCCATTGTCAAATTTCTCCATGTTAGCATAGAAAATCTGTACTACATTTGGATAGTATCCTTTTTCTTGATATGTGATAAATTGTTCCTATCTGATTTGCTTAAAAAGTTCCATGATTTCAGGGAAATCAGAATTAAAGAATGTAACATCAAGTACTTTTCCTAGAATCGGTTCTACTAAAGCTATTTGATTTCTATATAGGGTTTTGGAGTGAGGAGTTACTAACCACTTCTCTACTTCATCGTTGTTGATTCGTGTTGAGGAAGAGGTACCCTTGTTACTAACTGATTTGATCCAAGGCATGTTTGTTTTGAAGAGTGAAACTGATAAACCCTAGAACTTAATGCGAGATGATGCAAAGGTTGGGTTTGAATCAGGATTTCAGACGGATTTGGAAGAGAAATTTATTTGAAAAAGAGTAGGAATGAAGGATTTTGGAGTGAGAGGAGAAGGGGCAGACGCCTGAGAGTAGTTAAAAGGACACATAATAGGGTTTTAAACCCTTACCCGTCGCGAGGCAGTCGCTCGCTACGAGGAGGCAGGTGCCTGTCAATCAAGAAAATACCAAGTCAGTAGAATGGCAGTCGCCTGCCAAGCAGAAATTTTGTTTAAGTGGCTTCTCATATATGCATCATTCCTATTTCTCGTCTAATGAATATGAACCACTCCTCAGAGAGTGGTTTTGTGAATATGTTTGCTAATTGATTGTTTGTATTGACAAATTCTAATATTATGTCCTCGTTTTGCACATGGCCTCTCAAGAAGTGATGTCTTATGTCAATATGTTTTGTTCTTGAGTGAGATACTAGATTTTTTGAAATATTTATGGCACTTGTGTTGTCACACTTTATTGGAATAGATTGATATTGAATTTTAAAATCTCTTAATTGTTGTTTCATATACAATGTTTGGGCACAACAACTCCCAGCTGCTATGTATTCTGCTTTTGCTGTGGATAATGCCATAGAGTTTTGTTTCTTTGAGAACCAGGAGACTAATGAGTGTCCTAAAAAGTGACAAGTTCCACTAGTGCTCTTTCTATCTATTTTGCATCTAGCAAAGTCTGCACCTGAGTAGCTTATCATTTCAAACTCAGTTCCCTTTGGGTACCATAAGCCTAGTTCGAGTGTGCCTAGTAGATCTCTAAGGATTCATTTAACTACTATTTGATGCGATTCCTTAGGAGCTGATTGGAACCTAGCACACATACATACACTAAACATGATATCTTGTCTACTTTCTATTAAGTAAAGTAAGCTTCCTATCATGCCTCGGTAATACTTGGTATCTACTTGTTTCTCTTCTTCATCCCTGTCAAGACTAGTTGAGGTGCTTATGGGAGTTCCTATAGGTTTACTTTCTTCCATATCAAACTTCTTTAACATGTCTTTAATATACTTAGTTTGATTTTATGAAAGTTCCATTTTTAGCTTGTTTGATTTGTAACCCTAGGAAGTAATTTAACTCTCCCATCATGCTCATCTCAAATTCTTTTTGCATAGACTTAGCAAATTCATTACATAAATCCTCATGAGTTGCCCCAAAAATAATATCATTAACATAAATTTGTACTATAAGCATGTCTTTATTTTTGGTTTTTATAAATAAAGTACTATCTATCTTTCCTCTTGAAAAATTGTTTTGACGTAGGAATTTGCTTAGTCTTTCACACCAAGCTCTAGGAGCTTGTTTCAATCCATATAAAGTTTTTGGTTAACTTAAATACATGATTTGGATTTTTTGAATTTTCAAAGCCTGGAGGTTGTTTGACATACACTTCTTCATTTATATATCCATTAAAGAATGCACTCTTTACGTCCATTTGGTATAATTTAAAATCCTTATGGGTTGCATAAGCTAGGAGCATCCTAATTGCTTCCATTCTAACTACGAGAGCAAAGGTTTCATCTTAATCAATACCTTCTTCTTGATTATAACCTTGTGCTACTAACCTAGCTTTATTTCTTATAACTACCCCATTTTCATCCTTTTTATTTCTAAACACCCATTTAGTTCCTATGATTGACTTATCTTTGAGTTTAGGTATAAGTTCCCATACTTGACTTTTTTCAAATTGATTTAGTTCCTCCTGCATAGTTATAATCCAAGAATCATCTTTTAAGGCTTCTTCAATGTTCATGGGTTCATCTTGAGATAAAAAGGCATAATGGTTGCAAATATTTTTCAATGAGGCTTTAGTGGTTATTCCTTTTGATGTTTCACCAAGAATTTGTTCTTTTGGGTGACTTTTAGCATATCTCCATTCTTTAGGTAGTTCTGGATTTTCTATAATGTTTTCATTTGAAGTTTCATTATTGTTTTCTTATTTTATTTCAAGTTCTTCTTTTTGTGGAATATCTTCTTTTTCATCAATCTTAACTTTATGGTCTTAATTGTTTGATTCATCAAATGTTATGTGTATTGATTCAATAATAGTAAGAGTTCTTCTATTATAAACCCTATAGGCTTTGCTATTTGTAGAGTAGCCTAAGAAGACACCTTCATCAAATTTTGTATCAAACTTTCCTAAATCATCTTTAGTGTTAAGGATAAAACATTTACATTCGAATACATGAAAGTAGGAGATATTAGGTTTTCTACCTTTCCATAGTTCATACGGTGTTTTTTCTATACTTGATCTTATAGATACCCGATTTACAATATAACAAGCTATATTTACAGCTTCTGCCCAAAAGTATATAGGTAGGTTATTTTCGTTTATCATTGTTCTTGCCATATCTTGTAGGGTTCTATTTTTTATTTCTACAACTCCATTTTGTTGTGGAGTTCTAGGTGGTAAAAAATTATGATTTATTCCATATTCATTATAGAACTTATCAACCTCTTTGTTTCTAAACTCCCTACCTTGATAACTTCTAAAGCTTGTTACATTATGGCCCTTTTCATTTTGTAATTTCTTGCATAAGGTGATTAGCATGTCACAAGCTTCATCTTTGTTTGCTAGAAATAATACCCAAGTGAATCTTGAATAATCATCCACTATTACAAAAGCATATTATTTACCTCCTAGACTTAAGGTTTTAGTTGAACCAAATAAGTCTAGGTGCAATAGTTCTAAGGGTCTTTTAGTAGATATGTATTTTTTTTCTTTTTGAAACTTGTTTTAACTTGCTTTCCCTTTTGGAATGCATCACACATCTTGACTTTTATGAATTTAGTATTTGGTAATCATTTTAGAAGATGTTTCTTTGATAATTTGGAAAATAGGTCCATGCTAGCATGTCCTAATTTCCTATGCCATAGCCAACTTATTTCATTCATTGCTGCCAAACAAGTTATGTTTTGATTCACTAGATTCTCAAGGTTTATACAATAAACGTTATTTATCCTATTCGCTATAAACAAGGTTTTATTTTCCTTAGGATTTTGGATAACATATTTTTATTTCTTAAAGGTTAATTCAAACTCTTTGTCACTTAATTGGCTAATGCTTAAAAGGTTGTGTTTTAATCCTTCTACTAATAACACATTATCAATGGTAAAAGAAGGTTCTTTACCTATTTCCTGATGCCAATAATTTTTCCTTTGGCATTGTCGCCGAAGGTGACATATCCTCCATCCTTTTGTCTTAGAGAGGTAAGCTTGGTCTGATTGCTGGTCATGTGTCTTGAACACTCGCTATCCAAGTATCACTTATCTGTTGACGGTGTTTTCCTAAAACATACCTACAATGGAGGATTCATTGTGTTAGCCTTTGGAACCCAAATTCTTTTAACTTTCTTTGTTTTGTTGTTAGTTCCATTATTTACTTTCCATTATCTTTGCACTTTAACATACTTTCTTTTTAGTGGGTAATTGAATATTACATGACCTTTAGTCTTGCACATATAGCAAGTGGTATGTTCATGTTTGTTGTTTGAGGAAGTGCTAGCATAGTGCTTGGCTTCCTTGATGAAGTATCCCATGTATAATTTCTTATTCTTTTTATTTTTTTTACCATTATAACCTATCCCTTCTTTATTTCCATGTAGCCTTTGTTGTCCAATCATCTTTTCAAAATTTTCTTTACCTTTGGTAAAGTTATATATATACTTTTCTCCTTATCCTCTACTGATTTCTTAAATTTACTTACTTCTAAATCCTTTTTATTCAAGTCATCTTCATGGGTTTTGCCTAACTTTCGAGTTACTTTATTTACTTCCTCTTTTAACTTCTTAATACAAGAGTCCTTTTCTTTTTCAATGGTTTTGAATGATTCAAGTTTCTTCAATAGTTCCTTATTTTGATCTTTCAAAGTTATATTTGTTTTGGAAATTTTTATGAAACTTTTATGTAGAGAAAACAATTCAGCTTGTAATTCCTTGTATGAAGGCATACTATCACATGACTCATCACAAGACTGATTGTATGACTCTATTAAAGAGTAGTAGGAATTTACCTCTTCGTCATTCGCTATGAAGCATATGTTTGCCATCTCTTGTCCACTTGATTCATTTTCCATCTCGCTGGAGCTTGAGTCATCCCAAGTGGCCTTCATAGCTTCCTTCTGTTTCTTCTTGTCTTTCTTAAGCAATGGGCAGTCCGGTCCTGGTTTCTTGCAGTGATAACATATTGGAGGTTCATTCTTACTTTTATTTTCTTTTCTACTTGTATCTCCTTTTTCGGTTTTCCTTTTATTGAACTTTCTAGGAAATCTTTTATTCCTTCTATAGAACTTACCTAGTCTCTTAGTGATGAATGCTAATTCATCTTGATCTAAGTCACTCGTTTCATTTTCCTCTTCACTTGAGCTATGGCTAGATGCTTTTAGTGCAATGGATCTCTTATGCTTTGGTTCAAGATTCCTTTCTTTTAAAGTCATTTCATAGGTAAGGAGTAAACCTATGAGTTCATATAAGGAAGTGGTCTTAAGGTTTCTACCTTCTGTAATTGATGTAGCCTTTGGTTCTCATATAGAGGGAAGGCCTTTTAAAATTTTTCTAATCATTTCGTAGGTGGTATAAGTTTTTCCTAAGGCACTTAAGGAATTGATTATGTGGGTGAATCTTGTGTACATACTTTATATGGTTTCATTTGAATTCATCATGAATGCTTCATACTCGCTTGTTAACATGTCTATCCTATTGTCCCTTACATCAATAGTTCCTTCATATGTAACTTCTAATTTTCCCATATTTCTTTAGTCGTCTTGTAGGCCATGACCCTATTAAATTTGTTAGCATCTAAAGCACAGCATAATCATTTATAGCACTCGAATTGATTTGAAGCATTTTATAATCTGAATTGGTCATATCCTTTTTCTCTTTTGGAATCTGTTTTCCATCTACTATTTTAGTGGGAATAAGGTCTCCATCCATAACTACTTCCCACGCTTTCTAATCCATGTGTTGGAGATAGATTTGCATTATGTTTTTTCAAAAGGTGTAGTTGTGTCCACAAAAGATTGGTGGAAGAGTTGAGGATTGACCCTCTCTAAAAGGAGCTACTCCAATGTTTGCCATTTAGATCTTTTTATAGTTTCTTGTTAGGAATTTGCTATAACTAGGCTTTGATACCAATTGAAATTAGGATAGCTTCCCAAGGGGGGGGGGGTGAATTGGGTTTTTAAAATTATTTTCGTTTTAATTTTTTGTTTTATAACAACAAGCACAACAAGTATACCTCCAACACAATCACCAAATTAAATCAAGTCAACCACAACCAAATAACAAAGTAATCAATATCTAGATCTTTGTAGCAATAGCCCTGTATCAAAGTGTAAAGCACACCAAATTTATATCAGCCTTGTGTTATTTCACAATCACACTTCTTCCTAGTGTTGAGTTTTTAAATAAACTTTCAATTTAATAAGTTTAGGATGATCAACCAACGTAGTCCCTTTTAGTTTCCGCAATCAATGCTGATCAAACCAAAATGAATTATCTTTCGGTCTATTTAACAACCATACACTCAAAATTTATCAATTTTAAATCATCCACGTAGGTTGTAAATTTTTTTGAAAAATAAAGAATAAGAAAAAAAGAGAGAGACACAAGATTTTACGAGGTTCGGCTTATACCTAGCCTATGTCCTTGCCTTTGGCAAACCACCAAAAGGATTTACTAGTTTAGTTCCGTTGACGGGTGGAACAATACCGATTACAACCACTACTTCCTTTAGGCTAGAGCTCGCCTCTCCAAATGATATTCCCTTATTCGGTCCAACGATTCTACAACCTTGAATCGTCTATAAACGAGAAACAAGATAGAGAAAGATTTGTGTACAAGAGACACTCTCACAATAGAGTTGATTTGTACAAGATTCAGCACAAATATACTTCAAAGTAAATCAATATAAAAAGATTGAAGCTCAAACTGAATTTAGATCACCAAATATATCTTCCAAGTATTGAAAGATTCAGACTTTGAAGGCTCTACTTCAGAATTTGTATCAGCCACAATTCAGTAGTTGAAGTAGGATGAACACAAGAGAGTTTGAGAGCTTTTAGAGAACTTTGATTGCTCAAAAATTTCTTGGTGTAGAAATATTTGAAGTTTGGGGCTATTTATAGATGTTTAAAAGTAATTGCTTGCCCCCCAAGTTTACTTGGAGTAATCCTCAAGTTTTTCAAAAAGTATTGCCCAAAAAATCCATTTAAAAAATCTTCCCATTGAGAATTTTAAAAATCTGTTCGAGTGGCAGTCGCTTGCCACGACCTGGCAGTCGCCTGCCATAGAAGAAACTAAACAGTCAAAATACTAGCAGCCGCCTGCCAAAACTCAGGCAGTCACTTGGCTTGACCACCTGGGCGCCTGGTTATGCTCAGGCAGTCGCTTGACACCCTACTGCCTTTTAAAAAAAAAAACTTTTATAAGTTGGGCAGTCGCCTGCCACAAGTAGGCAGTCGCCGGGCTGACTAGCTTCACTTTATATTCTTAAAAAAACTTTCTTCTTTTATGACCTTATATACTTTGATTATAAAAACATACTTTAAATATATTTTAAAGTTTCTTTTGATTTATTAGAGCTTCAATTCAATTTATATTGAAGTTTACATGAAGTACTTACATTTAAACATCCTTAAAACTATATTCTTTTGATCTTCAAGTAAGTCCTTGTTCTTCTATCATCTTTGAGCTTCTGATCATCTTTTTTTCTTGATCTTTTTGAATAGTATTTATAAGCTTTATCATCCTTTTGAGCTTTGAACTATCTTTAAGCTTTGCCTTCTTCCTGAAAGAATTTCATTTGAAACAAACCATTTTAAACATATCGTGA
Organism: Malania oleifera; assembly: GCF_029873635.1. Lineage (NCBI taxonomy): Eukaryota > Viridiplantae > Streptophyta > Magnoliopsida > Santalales > Ximeniaceae > Malania > Malania oleifera. The sequence continues at coordinate 29,895,681 of NC_080428.1, read as the reverse complement.
TTTGTTGTCATCAAAATAAGAATTTTAAGGCTTGTTAGGCCAACAAACATGAAGGTTCGGTTGACCGAGTTGGTGAAAAGTTCCCTTTAAAGGGTTCGGGTGCTCGAGAAGGGTATGTACAAATATGTTCGGTCGCCTGAGAGCCTAAGTCAACTGTTGACTTCTCAACAGTTCAGGCACCCGAGGAGTTTTGAACTCCAAGGGTTTGGTCGCCCGAGCTCTCTAAACTTCCCTAATAATGTTCAATTTTAGCATAGATTAAATACTCCTATATATTATATGATATGTGTGCGAGTGTTGGGACTTAGAGTCACACTAAGGTCTTTTTAAGGGCCGTATTGAGATAGTCCCAAAAATCCTGCGTCAGTTGACCTTCGGTCGACCGAAGGATGCCCTAAAGTCATTCAACCCTTATGGTCATTCTACAGTCATTTTGAGCTTACAAATCCTATATGTATGACATGCAAAGATTATTACAAACCAATATCCTAATTACGATTGTAGACCCTCATTGAATTAAAATGAATTACAACATGAAAGAAGTCTTCAGGGTCTTCATGCTTTGCTTTCATCTGCCATTACTTGATCTGCTAAAACAAACCTGCACATACACTTGAAAGCCATCAAATACCTGAGTATTTGTCATTATCTAAACCAGGTGTGACCGATAAGGTCAACATCATGGAATACGCCGTGGAATACGATCTTTTAGTTGCTTTTCAAGGCTTCCATATTGCAGCATCATCTGTGCTTTTAGAAAGGTAAACATGTTCATTCACTTAGCACACAAATGAGATGTTGTGGTTTTTTATAATCAAAATAAGGATCGGACTCCAAAAGTCAACACCATGGAGTTTCAAATTATTGACCTCCACTACCTTTGAGCACATATTTTGATTTTCCACCAATGACTCATAAAAATATGCAAAATACAATAGATTGTAACAAGTTTAGAAGACTATTTGCATTTCAAGCTTTCTATATAGCCTCTAATCTTTCAATAGAGTTGGCCACAAGATCTTTAACATGGAGAAGTTCTTCCTCAAGCTCCTAAGGTCGACCACACATTCTTCTTTAATGTGTGTGTTTGCTTTAACCTTTCTTGTGAGCATATCCTTTTTTTTTTCTTTTTTTTCTTTTCTTTTTTTTTTTCTGGCTCCCTCTTGCTTCCTTTTTATAATGAAAGATATATGTAGGCTATTTACGCAGACCTCAATTTCTATAAGTGCTTTTTAATACAAGGAAACCCCTTCCTTATACTATAACGGTATTTGGAAGCAAGATCAAACAAACTTAGAGAGAAAATCCCTATCCAAGATAGGGACAAACCTTTATTGGGTAGGGAAAATGCAATTAAACACCAAAAACCTAAACTTTGAGACCAAACCTTTGTCCAAAACAAAATTGCATAGCAAGGGCTAAGATGAATGTAAGGAAATCATAACTAATAGTTTTTTAACCAATTATTCTCCAATATACTCCAATTAATAAGAAATCCCAGGGTTTATTCAAATCAATCCTAGATAAATTTGGGTGTCTCCACTAGTAATCGAAATAAAGGTCAAACACCTTTTTTAAACAAACGATTTATTATTATTATTTTAAATTGTATAAGAATGAAATAAATAATACTAATTATGTAATAACATAAAAATAATTCATGAATTAAAATAGAAATTTCCTGACCTATAACTATTTTTTTGAATTTTTGTTGTGTACTAAAAACTCCTTTAAATTAATATAGAATGAAATTTAAATAAGCAAAAAGTCCACAAACTGATTGATCAGTCTGGGTAAACCAATAAACTAATTCGCTTAGCTTGCAACAACACCTACATGGAAGCCCTTCCTCTTTAACCATTGCTAGGGTTTCTTAGAAACCCTAGTCATCAACCTTCTCTATGGTTCTCCTACTAACACCAACCTTTTTTGTGGTTGCCTTGCCATAAGAGCTCTGCTATAATCACAATAGCCATAACCATTGTCGTTGCTTCTTCTTGTCTCCTTCTTGTAACAATCCCTTCTTCTAGCTACACTTTTTTGTAGTTTGTTGTTTTTTTCCTCATTTGCTCCATGGAAAAACTTCTTCTCCTACTAGCCTCTACTTATTTTTCTTGCCATAACCTACCTACATTCCTTGATAATGGCACTCCAGGGGGGCTAAGTGTGTCACGAACTTCACGGAAACCAAACGTGAACTTCAAATATAATGTTCAGCTTCATATCTTTTCGTAGGAGCACCAATGGTCTCACATTAGCTTGACAAAAAAAATTCAACATGATATCCTAAAGAACCTGATCCCAACCTCCTCTTCTTAACAGAAGCTGTAAGAATAGAAATAGCCATGATAAGAGGGGTCCTCACAACTGTCTCTTTTGCTTCCTCTCTCAAAAGAATCCCTCTCTTTCCCTCCTTCTCAAAGATTACAATAAACCATTAAAACAAAAAAAACAAGAGGAAAGAAATAAGGAAGCAACCATTTAAAAATAAGTCATAATAAGGAATTGCAACTTTAGTATGATCATGGAGATGACATACAAGAAAAATTCATGATGTTTAAAATTACTATTACTCATTCACAGTATTAGGAAAAAATATTTAAGAACACCCAATGAAGAATAAAAATTCTTACTTTTTTTTTTTTTTGTTGCTTGTAAAGCAACAGATCAAGAAAATTCAAAAAAGCCAAGAAAACCCAAGAAACAATATGTTATCCTCCTCCTCCAATATAAAAGCTATCATCTTTTCACTCAATCTTTTCTCTAATGGAACATAAGCATCCCCAATTTGAGCGTGTCTCTCCACCAACCTTCAATATGTGTGTCTTCTATCTAAGTTATAACATGTCAACCCCCCTCCCACCTTTAAAGGGAGCCTTAGCTTTCTTTTTATAGAGAAAAGGGAAGATAAGTTGTTACCCTAAGCCCCTATCTCCAAAAACATCTTTTAGAGATAGGGAAATCCCTTCTTTGTCCTATAAAAGTGTTTGAAGCAAACCAAACCTATTTTAAAGGGAAAATCCTTAATTATCCAATTAAGGATAATTCCCTATTTTGCAAGATTAAAGCTGTTAAACTCCAAAAAGATGAAATTAAAGGTGTCCATTTAACACAATATTGAATTACACTTGAAATGACTTACAAAATGGTGGAGAAACCTCAATCAATTGCTTCATGATCAATTATTAGCCTTTATCCCCCAATTAGTTCAAAAATTTTCATCCATACAAGGTTAGGTGTCTACACCCATTACGATCTAGGAAGGATTTAATATAAAAGCATGTAGCTCTAGCTTTTACAACATTAGGAAAAAAAAAATTAACATTTTGGTCTCCAAGTTTTAACCATTTTGGTTTGGATCTTTGCTTTAATATATCTTCCTCGACCATAAAAAGATCCTTATACTCTTTCATAACTTGATTAACCTTGTGAGTTTCTTTTCTTTAGAATACATAATATCTAGATGAGCTCTATCAAGTTTTGACTGTACTAATTGAATTCTTTCATTAATTTAGAGAAGTGAACTTTGTGAAAATCTCTTACCATTCTTTTAAGAACTTTCAATTTTTAATAAAGAACATACATTGGAGAACCAACAAAAGAGCAAAAGTACATTATTTTTCTATAAATTCCCTGAAATCAAGGTGATTAACCCAATAGTTACGAAATTTAAATGGAAAAGTATCACCACTGTTAAAGCTTTGCCTTACAAAGCTAATGAAAGCTAGGCAATGATCTAAAATGTCAAGTGAGATAAAATCAACCATAAGTCTTGTGAAATTTTGATTAAGAACTAAGGATGTCAAGATTTTATCCAACTTTCTAGAAATAAAACCCTCCTCCCTTTTATTTGACCAAGTAAAGGTGGGAGCACTATAAGGAAAATCATCCATGGTTGCTTGCATCATAAAACAATTCACGTCCTCTAACCCATCTAGATCAACAATTGAGACAAGACTATTTCTTTAAAAAACATTCCTGACTAAGTAAAAAATCACCTAGAACCATCCAATTGTAGTATTCCTGACCATTTGAAAACTTTTCTAACTCATTCCAAAAAACATTCCTTCCTTGAACACAGTTTAAAGCATATAAAAATGTAAATCAGTTGCACATCAAAATTGAATTTTCACACTAATAAATTAAATATTGGTTATAACTTCCAAGACATTAACTCTTTGAGAGTGATATCCCACCCAATTCTACCAAGAGAGGAGCCAACATTATAGTTATACAAGAAAACCCAATTTTTTATTTTATTTTATTTTATTGTAGAGGTAAGTCTAGAATGATAACTTTTTGATAATGACAAATCACAACATCTCATTTGTGCATTAACTGTTTGAACAGATTTATGTTTTTAGAAGCACGAATGAAATATGCAAAATGGAAGTCGTGATAGTGCCTAAACGAGCATACCTCGACATATTCTATGGGAATTTAGATAAGCAAAAGTCGAAAGACTTTTCATTTTAAAGTTGTAACAGTAATTAGGTTATTTTTGCATGCATGTCTTATGATTTAAAATTGAAGCTCATCACCAATCTTAGACTAACCTTAGGATCTCCAAGAACTTCATGAAAAACCTTTTTACCAAAAATGCTTAACTTACAAATAGGTTTGAAATGATTTTGAACTTAAATGAAGGAAAAAATGATTTTTATAAAAGGGTGAGTCGACCAGCCTTATAGGCCCAGCCGACTAGACAGTGCAAATGGCTAAATTCAATTTTACCAAGGACCCAATCAACCGGTGTGTTCAATAGATCAAATTTGTAATAAGGTTTGGCAGACCAGCCTCTTGGCCCAGTCAACCGGCCTTCATAAGGATGATCTAGTAGACCGGATCTTGAGCCCGACAGACCAAACCACGCAAAATTGGAAAATCGCCTTTGGTCAGTCGACTGGACCTTGGGCTTTTTGACCGAACCTTTCGGGTATTTCAAATTCTGAGCATTAAATGGTCACAAAATTCAAATTAAATTATTATTTTTTTGCCCAAGGGTCAGTTAACGGCTACATTGTGTTTTTGCCTATATATATCAATCCTAAACACATGGAGAAGGTTAGAGAATCACTTGGAGATTATAGTTAAATAATTTTTATTTTCTCTTATATTTTTACTCCATTTTGGAAGACCAACTTATTATTTCTCCTCTACTCTTCTTTTGAAAATTATTTTGGGAGAAAACATTTTTAAGGTTTCATTGGAGGGCTTGAGCTTATATTCACTTTCATATATATATATAAAGCCTTTTTATTGATTTAAAGTTCAAAGTTCATTTTTCTCCTACTATTCTTTTTGAAAACATTTTCTGGAGAAATTCTTTTGAGTTATTCTTGAAGAGTCTTGAGCATATATCAATTCATATATTTTTCTTGAAAGACTTCTTATTATTGTGATATTTTCAAAGATCAAGTTTCTCCTATTTTCATTTTGAAAAATCCTTTTGGAGAAAAACTTGTGAGTTACAAGAAAGCTTTGAGCATATATTTATTCATATGTATTTGCTTGAAAAACTTCTTGAGAAAGGCTAGAGCTACTCATATTCATATATTTTGCTCAAAAGCCTTCTTGATATTTAAAATGTCAATCTTAAGAAAAATCATTTTCCGTACTCTCACTCTTAATTGCAAAAATATTTTTGAGAGGAAAACCTATACTCTATTGAGCTTCATTTATAAATCATTTGGGAGTGCATCTAAATTTTCATATTGAACAAACTAGCCTTTATAGAAGCATTTCTATTGTACGAAAAATTGTTTTTCTAAACAGTCCTTTGCAGTTCGGGCTGGGAACCATGGCCAAGTGAGGGTACATCACTTGAAGAGGCACCTCTGCGTAGAAGGAGCGAACCAAACAAGGGGATATTGTTTGGAAAGGGGGGCTCCACCTTATTTGAAGGAGTTTGTAGAGGGTGGCTCCACCCTATTTGAAGGAGTGTACCAAGCGTGGGGTATCAATTGGAGAGGAGGGCTCCGCCCTATTTGAAGGAGTGTGTAATGACAAGCTCCACCCGATTTGAAGGAGTGTTTAGTGGAATCATTAGGTGGTTTGCCCAAGGCAAGGACATATGCGGGTATAGCTGAATCTCGTTAAAAATATTGGTGTCATTCTCTCTCCCTTATCTTATTTATATTTTCGCACATGTTCATTTGTTTATTTATTCTCATGATTGATTTACATACATTCTTTAAATTATGATTGAGATATTGCTTGGTGAATCAGTTTAATTAATTTGCAAAAGTTGTTAAAAATCCAATTCACCCCTTCTCGGGATTACACCATTCCTCACATAGAATAATTCTTTTGTTTTACTTTAGTCTCACACATCCTAATCATGCTTAGGACTTTACCTTAATCAAATCATAATTTTATTTTGCTTTAAAGGTTATTCAAGACCCCTATATTCGAACAACCAATATTGAATGGATTCATAAAGAATCCACTAGATTTTTATTGTCCCTAATCCATGATTGCAATTTAAGAGGTTTGCCTGTTGACTATATAGGTCATGCCCAGTTTTGATTATGACAAATACTCATTGTATGTAATGGGCATTTGAAGTTATGTGCACGAACTTAGATTGAAAGATCTTAATGCACATGAAAGATAGTGAAGAGTCAAGACCCAATAATTTCATGTTGTAATATATAATTCATTTTTGCAAAGCAAAGGGTTTGTAATAGTAAATTAGGGTGTTTACTTGTAATAATCACACACCCCACATGCATGATATAATATGTAAGCTCATGACCTTAGAATGACCTCGACCGATGCAGGATTTTTTTGGTGTCTTTAAAAGGACCCACAAATGACCCTAGGACACTCACCATTGCACCTATGAATGATTAGGAACTTGAATAGGGTTTGTGTGAATCATAATAGGACCAAAATGCACACTTTGTGCACTTTCAGCCAACCGACCTTGGTAGTTCGTTCTGCCCTCAGTTGATCAAACCTAGTTCGGGTCAACAAGTTGACCACAGCACGGTCGACCGAACTCTTGTAGTTCAAAATGGCCCGATCGATTGAACCCTTCTGAAGTCAACAGTTTGATTTCCTGGTCAACTGAGAAGAATTTGTATACCACCAACCTGGTTGACTGAGGGTTCTCTGGAGAAGTCCCAACGGTCTGGTCGACCGAATCGTCTAGTTCAAAAAGGCCTGGTTGACCAAACCTCAAGAGAATGAAAAATCGCTATGAGCATGTACATTTCGGTCGACCAAGTCCCAAGTTCAAATATGCTCGATCGACTGAACCTTATGAACTTCGGTCGACCGAAAAGGTTTCTAGTCGACCGGACCTCTCGGGTTGCCCTGATTTTTTACCGTGGTTAAAATATTTTAAACAGGATTAAATTAATTAAAATGCCATTAATCTTTTCTAATAATCCCGGCTATGTCCCCAACGGTTATATTTAATGGGGTGTCTATAAATACCCTCTCATTTGGGATTATTAGCAGAAGATTAGCAGATTTGATTAGGGAAGATTCTATGAAAATCCCAAAACCTATAATACTCATATCTAAGCCCCAACCACTCATACTTACCTTCTCTTATTGCTCAAACTCTCTGTAAGTTGATTGAGTGCTTGGTTAGAAAGGTTTGTTCTCCCATTCTGATTAGATTGATTTGATTTTTACGGGAGCTAAACCTAAGTGTTCTTAGGGGACTTTGTTAATAAGTCTCTCCTAAGAAAACTTGTATAAAACTTTTGAGTATTGCATATTCATTGCAATATCTTGAGAAGTTTGTATTTGTTTTTGGATTGCAAAAACTTGTCAAACATTTTTAGATATCTATTGTGTCTTTATTGTGAAAAATATTTGAAGAGATATTTGTTTATGTGATAAAATCTTTGTTGCAATATTCATTGATTTAAATCATTCGTTGAATACAAAAATTAAACTCTTTTTGCAAACCAAACATATACATTGCTATAGCTTCATACAATTGAGAAAATCTACTGATTGAAACATATATATGTATATATATTGTTTGGTTAATATATATGTTTGAGCACTTAGATTTAATATCATGTGACACAAAGATCATACTGGTTTGCACTCTCACGCACTGATTACATCGATAGTAAATATATTTGAGAGTTGAAATGCCTGACCACACTAAGCTTACATATTATATCATTTGTGGTGTATGTGATTGCATGTATCTGGGTACTCATCTGCTTTACCTGAAAGCATAATCACTGTACCATTTCATTTATTGAGCGAAACTATTGTATTCCAGGCACGGGCTTGAAGAAGGAGACTAGCCCTTCGAAATAGTCCCGGATTGGCTTATACCTGGTTAGGAAAGCTAGGTGCGCCATTCTAGTAAGGCGTGTAGGATCAGGTCAGCTCCGCTAATTGACCTAGTTAAGGTTAAGGTCAGCCCTGTGGTAATTAACTTGGTTGTAATCAGTGCCGCTCCACCCTTAAGTGAGCCATGAGTGGAATCCTCGGGCTTGCAAGCTTGAGGCAGGGACATAGGCACAGTTAGCCGAACCTTAATAACATATCATGTGTTTGTTCATATTTCTGCACTTTATATTTACAGCACGTGTATGTTATTATGTGAATGATGCACTTGATTTAAATTTTTGTATATTATATTTATCGGTGTATTTGGAACTACATAGAAAGACCTTAAGTTGTAATATTCTACTAACATCTATCTCAACGTAGGAGAAAAGTTTAAAATTCCAATTCACCCCGCCCCCTCTTGGGAATACACCAATTCTAACAATTGGTATTAGAGACTCGTTGCACTAGGCTCAAATGTTCTTGCAAAAAGATCACAATGGCTCACTTTGGTGTATCCCCATTTGGTGAGGGACAGTCACTTTCTAGTCCTCCATTATTTTATGGTGTTGATTACACCACGTGGAAAGTTAGAATGACCATATTTTTGAAATCTATGGACTGGAGGGTCTGGCTTGTGACTGCTAAAGGAAGATGTGCACAAATAAATGAAAATGATTTTAATATGATTAATTCCAATACCATGGACATGTTATATCTTGCGTTAGATTTTGATATTTTTATTGAGTTTGTAGCATGTCAGACTACAAAAAGAAATCTAGGATGAACTAGAAAAGAAATATGGAGAATCCCAGGAGAAAGAGATCACTCCTCCGAATGCTCCGAGTTCAAAAGATCAGGAGGAGGTAAATCATAAACACATAGCATTTACAGTCAATGAGGTATATGATTCCCATTCTATCTATTTTGATGAATTCTGTACTGAATGCTATGTTGTTTCACATGCTAAATCATTTATTGAACATAATGATAGTTCTGTTAATATTGCATGTGATGATTCATCTGTTGATTGCTATAATATATTTTGTGATGAATCTTCAAATTTTTCTTGTGATGATGATGGTATGAATGAATGTAATGATTTATGTGTCTTTCAATTTGATAAATCATGTGATGAATCATTTGATGGGATGCCTTCATAAGGAAAATTAGAAAAGACCTCATTTAAAATGCATAGAATTCTAGTTAAGATATCAAACAAGAAAACTTTTTTGAAAAATGAAAATGAAAAGGTGGCAAAGCACTTAAATAATTTGAAAGAATATCAGGCCACTCTAGAAAGGAGAAAAATGGAGAAGGTTTTGAAAATCATTTGCCTAGAAAGAAAAATTAAAAATTATTCTAAAATGTTTTTAAAATTCTCAAGTGATAAAGATTACCTGAACAACCCCTTCGGACTTAAAAAGAAAATTCTTTGCAAAAAGGGTTCAGATTGCTTACTTAGAAGTGCCAGAGGCTTAGAAAATGAAATGATATGGATAATCAGCAAAGCAAACCCCGTAAGACATGAGGAAAAATAGATTCAAATAGAAACTATATTCTAGTTAATTTTTCCTTTGTTCCTAGGTTTACGGGTTGTGTTCACTATAGGATTGGGAAGTGATTGATGTTTAAAATGAAGTTCTTAGTATACACACTCACTAAGCCATCTTGTTATACTAAGATTTTTATCCACTTCCAAATCGACATGACATGTATGCCTAGTACTTAATTCCAAATGCTTAACCCATGCTAACATGAAAATCTCAAAAGTTAAGCAACTGTTGTCCATTGAAGAAGTTTGTGGTTTAGGAAATCCATCTCACACTATATACCAATAAACCCATCCTTGAACCTTACAGTACTGAACAAGTAGAAGTCATCACTCTAGGTGTAAGCACTAGTTGTTATAAATTCCTAATCCGACAAGTGCTTGTCATAGGATATCATTCCTAATAAAAATTATAGGCATCAACTAGGAGAGTATTCCCTTTTCAGTTTAGATTGAAAATCCTTTAATTTTGATTTATCTCATCCATAGAAAATCCTTACCAAACCACAATCATATTCGGTGAGGTTTCACCCATTCCTTGGTTTGTATCCTTGCTCCTCTATGTCATCATTTTTGAAGGATACTCTCCAATCACCAAAGAGCATAGTTCAAGAAAAGTCACATACTCCTTAGTGCTCGGTGCTAAAATAGTTAGGACTCAAAGGGAAGTACAGTCAAAGTAATTGCAAAATTAGGATGATCTTGATACGTGCTTCCATTTTGTAATATCTCTTCACCAATAATACTTAAAAATCATGTTTATATTGTAATATATCAAATTTGAACCTAAGGGAGAACTTTGGATCAAAATGAGGCAAAATTAGGAAAATTCACTATGCTAGGTCGATCGAGCATTGAACGAGTAAAATCTCCCGATCGACCGAAACCCGTTGACTTTAACCTTCTGGTTGACTGAACCTCAATGAACATATCCACCACAACCAAACTTGTCGGTTTTCCCTTGGTCGACCAAACACAGATACAGTACTCCCTCTCGGTCAACTGACCATCTTAGTTCAAATTTGCCCTAGTCGACCGAACAGTGTCGGTGTATGAAGAACTTGAACTATCGGTCGACCGTATCTACTTCTAGTCGACCGAGCTGCGATATATATATATATACTTTTCACGCGTTCAAAGCTCATTTGCACGAAAATTTTGAGAGCTCCGTCATCCTTCCCCGTAATATTACCAAGCAAACTGTGTTTTGTGTCTCACATCCGTCATCCTACACTTATGGCACACCACAATGAGCACATTGAAGCCCATGAATTAGCACACACTGAGGACGAGTACTTCATATCATAATGGTGCAAGGTCAGATAAATACGGGTGTTTCGTCCTAAGGAGGCGATACTGGGTAAGATCTTCGACTTGGAGTTCATGAATCAGTACTTTTCAAATATAATGGACATTCTTGAATATCAAGGCTGGAAAACATTTATTTCATATAAGCCTGGGGGTCACTACCCAACATACGTTCGGATGTTTTATGCAAATTTTGGTAATGATGAAAATGGGTACTTTTCCTGGGTATTAAGGACCACTGTACGTTTTGACGCATAATACCTTTCAGATGTCGTTGATATTGACCATGGAGATTTTGAGTGCCCAGATGTGGTAAAATCCTGGATCCATGAACAAGAATTCACAGTTGCCACATTTGCAAACCTGACCCTATCTGATCCTGGCATGGCCAACCAAAACCATCCCCCACAGTATAGACAGTTTACATTAGAGGCCAGAGTTGTGCACCACTTGATCACCTATAATGTCCTGCCCAAGGCAGGTTCTAGAGTGCACGTGTCTTTTCTAAACTATTTTATTATGTGGTGTTTGTTTGCCCAGAAAAAATTAGATCTACCCAGCTTGATGATCCGATGGATGATGGCAAAAATGATTGGCCACCGAATTATAATGCCATATGGGGGTATACTGAACAAGTTTTTTAGATCCATTGGAGTCATTCGCTCAAATGTGGCTTCACTGAAGAGAAGACGACCTGCTGACATTTTTTCTGGAGTGACCCTAAGACTTATGGGGTATGAGCTCGTTGGCAACATGTGGTTGCCTTCTAGGGGTGCAGCAACATAGGAAGAGGCGCCGCAAGAGCCACCACTGCCTGCACAGCCATCAAACATGGATCTTATGGCAGCCATCACCAGTTTATCTGACTTATTCGTACAGTTTTGAGGATCAGTCCAGTTAAACCTATGATATTTGGCATCGTCATCCACTATGCTTCATGAGGAGTTCTGGCAGTTCTCCATCTCTACTTCCAGTTGTTTTACTAATCTAGAGAGGTTTATGACAGTCAGCATCAGTGAGCTGAACAATCGTATATCAGGAGATGCAAGATGAGAGAGACAGGATGACCATGGACTTTGACTTTGATGCCGGTGACGGTGGTGATGGAGGTGATGATGGAGAGGAGTTTTAGACTTTGGAGAGTAGCCTATCAGATTGCGTGGCCTTGATTTATTTTATATTATTCAATATCATCTAGTCTGTACCTAAATAAAACAACTTTTACTTTTTTTTAATATTATCATGACGATCACACACACCTTGTGTAGATACTATCATATGTTACTTGTTTTGATTATGATATATATCAGCAGTACTTTGCTGTGCATGTGCTTGTGGTTAAATGACTGCTCTATTGAAATGCATGATTAGTATAGAATGCCTCCTACATGGGGGATGCAGTTGACGAGAATTGCTTGCTGGTAGATTATAGGTTCTCGCATGCCTTACTCTTGAGATATTGCTTGTTTGAGAATCGTTTTTGTGCAGGTAAATTTTGGGAAATGTCTTGTTTACAGCTGGCATGCTGCCGAATTTCCTATAGACATTTTCCCAAATGACTAAAACAATACTCTTTTGTGTGTGCAGAATCTCAATATGTCACAGTTGATTCATTTGCATTGAAATGTTACATTCCTTAGGGTTGATTGTGCATACATACATTTAAAGTAATTGGATCAAAACGCATACTCTTAGGGGGAGTCACTTAGCATTAAAATCATTAGGCCCTGAGAAACAAATATGTATTCTTAACTGTATATTTGTAACACTTGATACTAGGCCATCATACTCTCATTGCTATGTATTTCTTGAAAATATGGATTTGTTTTGGCCACGAACATGATTATGATAAAACTGAGTTTGAAATCTTTTTGAAAGGATGAGTGAAAACCTAAAGAAAATTTAAATCTCATCTTCACATAATCATAAGCTATTTAAGGAATCTTGAGTCGAATTTACAAGTCTAACTAACCTACAATTGTTGGTATTTCTCATTGTCTTAGACTTTGTAAGGTGACTCATGTCTATGTGTGCACACTTCATATTTCTATTGCCTGATCATATTGAACGTAATGTATAATGATTGTCATTTGTATTGCACAACTCCTTTGTCCACATCATGATGATCTTAAAACTTTTACTTGATTGATGGACCGTACTAGACTGTTAAAGTAGTTGTGGATAAACTGTTAGGATATATTTAAACTCAAACAAGTTACACTTATACTGGATTTATTTTGGAAAGTATGATTTACAAACGGCACTCTGGCATAATTTTTAAAATCTTTCCAAAATTCGTTATGTATAACTGTAATACTTACCCATTGCCTAGGTTATTAACTCATATGACCCTTTTTCCTGTTTCCAAAAGGGGGAGATGGAAAAGGGCAAAAATAATGGGTAAACTGACTTTGTTTAAAAATAAATTGGATGCTCATTGATAGAGGGAGCCTTTTGAGGCTTAAACCCATATTTTTTCTAATCGTAGTCATCATCAAAAAGGGGTAGAAGGTTGACCTTATAAATCACGCCTAGTTTTGATTATGACAAATACTAATTGTATCTAATGGGTATTTGATGTTATGTGTAGGAACTCAGATTGAAAGATCTTAATGCACATGGAAGATAGTGAAGAGTCAAGACCCAATAATTTCAGGTTGTAATATATAATTCATTTTTGTAAAGGGTTTGTAATAGTAAATTAGGGTGTTTACTTGTTATAATCACACACCCCACATGCATGGTAGAATACGTAAGCTCATGACCTTAGAATGACCTCGATTGATGTAGGATTTTTTGGTGTCTTTAAAAGGACCCACAAATGACCCTAGGACACTCACCATTGCACCTATGAATGATTAGGAACTTGAATAGGGTTTGTGTGAATCATAACAGGACGGAAATGCACACTTTTTGCACTTTCGGTCAACCGACCTTGGCAGTTTGTTCTGCCCTCGGTCGACCAAACCTAGTCCGGGTTAACAAGTTGACTACAGATCGATCGACCGAACTCTTGTAGTTCAAAATGGCTCGGTCGACCGAACCCTCCTAAAGTCAACAATTTGATTCCTTGGTCAACCGAGAAGAATTTGTATACCACTAACCTGGTCGACCGAGGGTCCTCTAGAGAAATCCCAATGGTCTGGTCGACCGAATTGTCCAGTTCAAAAGGGCCTGGTCGACCGAACCTCGAGAGAATGAAAAATCGTCTTGAGCATGTACATTTCGATCGACCAAGTCCCAAGTTCAAATATGTTTGGTTGACCAATCTTATGAACTTCGGTCGACTGAAAAGGTTTCTGGTCGACCAGACCTCTCGGGTTGCCCTGATTTTTTACCGTGGTTAAAATATTTTAAATCTGGTTAAATTAATTAAAATGCCATTAATCTTTTCTAATAATCCCAACTATGTCCCCAACGATTATATTTCATGGGGAGTCTATAAATACCCCCTCATTTGGGATTATTAGCAGAAGATTAGTAGATTTGATTAGGGAAGATTCTCTGAAAATCCCCAAACCTATAATACTCATATCTAAGCCCCAACCACTCATACTTACCTTCTCTTATTGCTCAAACTCTTTGTAAGTTGATTGAGTGCTTCATTAGAAAGGTTTGCTCTCCCATTCTGATTAGATTGATTTTATTTTTACAGGAGCTAAACCTAAGTATTCTTAAGGGACTCTATTAATAAGTCTCTCCAAAGAAGACTTGTATAAATATTTTGAGTATTGCATATTCATTGCAATATCTTGAGAAGTTTGTATTTGTTTTTGGATTGCAAAAACTTCTCAAACATTTTTAGATATCTATTGTGTCTTTATCTTGAAAAATATTTGAAAAGATATTTGTTTATGGGATAAAATGTTTGTTGCAATATTCATTGATTTATATCATTCATTGAATACAAATATTAAACTCTTTTTTCAAACCAAACATATACATTACTAGAGCTTCATACGATTGAGAAAATCTACTAATTGAAACATACATATATATATATATATATATTGTTTGGCTAATATCTTTGTTTGAGCACTTAGATTGAATATCCTATGACACAAAGATCAAACTGGTTTGCACTCTCATGCACTGATTACATCGATAGTAAATATATTTGAGAGTTGAAATACCTGACCACACTGAGCTACATATTATATCATTTGTGATATATGTGATTGCATGTATTTTGGTACACATCTGCTTTACCTGAAAGCAAAATCACTGTACCATTTCATTTATTGAGCGAAACTATTGTATTCCAAGCACGGGCCTGAAGAGGGAGACTAGCCCTTCGAAATAGTCCCGGATTGACTTGGATCTGGTTAGGAAAGCTAGTTTCGCCATTCATTTAAGGTGTGTAGGTTGTGGTCAGCCCCGCTAATTGACTTGGTTAAGGTTGAGGTCAGCCTTGTGGTAATTGTGCTGGTTGTAATCGGTGCCGCTCCACCCTTAACTGAGCTATTTGTGGAATCCTTAAGCTTGCGAGCTAGAGGCGAGGACGTAGACACAGGTTACCGAACTCCTATAACATATCATGTGTTTGTTCATATTTCCGCACTTTATATTTACAACACGTGTATATTATTATGTGAATGATGCACTTGATTTAAATTTCTGTATATTATATTTATTAGCGTATTTGGAATTGTATAGAAAGACCCTAGGTTGTAATATTTTGCTAACATCTAGCTAATACACTAATTCTAACACTGCCCTTCCTCTTTTTCTTTTTATCCATAGATAATTTTATTTTTTCCACCATTTCATTAATGGTATTTTGGCCAACAGAATCAACTAAAATAAAATCAACCTTACTAGTATTACTAATTTGAACAAGAATGTTTATCCATTGAATCTTGATAATCCAGCGAATTCTCCTTTAGGATAATAACAATGTTAGACCAAAAATTGGTTGTTCCTCCTAATTGGAATTACATCTTTTAGATAATTGTACCTTTATAGCTTTAGTTTGTTGATCTTTGGAACCGAGTTCAATATTATCAATGCTAAGAAAATTTTGACTTAGGAACACAAAAAAAAAAAAAAATTTCTTTTTTTCAAAAGTGCTGGCTTTCTGTGGTTCATCATTTACATTTAGAAAGAAAAACAAAGTTCTTTTTTTTGAATTACTAACTTTGTATGGTTCATAAATGAGTTTATATGCCTTGCCACCCTATAGATTAAAAGAGGATGTCATCTTATTCTGTAGGCCCAATTCTACCTCATTTCCATCATAAAATAAGTAAATAAAAAAAAATAAAAAATAGTGAATCGGTCTGATCGGTCTTAACCGAGTCAACCAAGCTCAAGGAATGGTTGAAGAAGAGCCATGTGTCAGCTTTGGGTAAGGACATGTGGTCGTGTATATTTATATTTTTTCATTTTGCTAGGTATGGCTATGGCTCTAGGCTTGGTAGTGTTTATGGGCTGCAAGGGTTTTGGGTTTTGGGCTTCAGGCTATTGGACTACATGTTCGT
Source organism: Malania oleifera (assembly GCF_029873635.1). NCBI lineage: Eukaryota > Viridiplantae > Streptophyta > Magnoliopsida > Santalales > Ximeniaceae > Malania > Malania oleifera. The sequence goes on along the minus strand of NC_080428.1, from coordinate 29,879,034 downwards.
TTAAAAATGTGGGCTGGGCTCTATTTTGACAATGGGCTTTCGGGTTATTTTATACTTGGGCTTCTAGGTTATTTTAAAGCATGGGCTTCTAGGTTTTTAGGCTTCTTAGTTATTTTAAAACTTGAGCTATTGGGTTTTTGGGCTTCTGGGTTATGGGACTGTTGTGTTATTAGATTGCAAGTTTGTTCAAGGGAGTGGGCTTTGGGTTTTGTTAAAAATTTGGGCCTCAGATTATTTTAAAGATGTGGGCTTTGGGCTATGTTTTTTAAAAATTGGGCTTTTGGGTTATTTTAAAACTTGTGTTTCTGATGTGGGCTTTTGTTTGGGTATATGTGAGTCTTGGGAGTAGGCTTTTGTTCATGACTTGGGTATGTGGGTTTGATTTATGGGCCTTGGTGGTTTTAAAAATTGTGGGTTTCGAGTGTTTTAAAAATAGGGTCTTTTGGGGTTGGTTCATTGTTTGGGATGTAGGTTTGGTTCACAATTTGGGTTAGAGGGTTGGTTCACTGTTTCAGTGGCAGGTTTGGGCCTCAATTTGGGCTGCAGGGTTGGTTCACAGTCATGGGTTTCATGAATGGGATTTGAAATTAAAGATGTATTCCCAAGAGAGGGGTGAATTAGGTAATTAAAATTAATTAACGAAATTTCATATTACCTTAACCCTTGACAATTTAAACTTCCACAACCACACAATCACAATATCTAACGTACTATATCAATAGACAATCCTAGATATGAATATGAATTATAATCCAATCTTAAACTTCAATTAATTCAGTTAAGTAATTGTCAAAATTAGATTTTCAGCAAAAGTCAATAATATTCTCAAGATACAAATGCACTAAAATCTTGAACTTTCTTACCACTTGTGCTTCAATAGAATGATCAATCTCAAGCACTTTACCTTAGCTATTTCAATCCAAATTTCATATATTATTGCTTGTCTGATTTTTAAATCCAATCAACACAAATTAGCTTACAATAGATTATCTTGATTCAATCACGATCGATTCCCAATATTCAGCAAGTTCCCAATAAATATAAAATCATACACGCAAGTTATAATTTTCAGAAATTAAAAGAGATAGGGAGTAAAAGATCGAACACAATATTTTTTACAAGGTTTGGCTAACAGCCTATGTCCTTGTCTCAAGCAACCCGCTTTGAGGATTTTCCTTTCCACTTTGTTACTACGTGCAACACCCCTCTCTCCATTCAAGGTGGAGACGCCTCCGTAAAGAGAACAACCCTCTCGCTAGGCAATGATTCAAAGCCTTGAACCGTTAATAACCAAAATAACAAAACATGCTTGTTTGTACAATAGAGATAATCTTCAAAAGAGCATATTTGTACACATTAGAATTACAATATACTTCAATAAAATCAATAAAGATATGAAGCTTGAGATTATATCACAAGTAATCTAATTATAGAGTGTGGATTTGGAAAGATCAAATCAAAATTTTGCAAGATTTAAGCAAGAACACACAACTGCTATTCAGAAAATAATTTTAGCAGTATAACTCAAATTGCAAATTGTATATGTGTATATGGTTAACCTAATTTGTGAAAATAATACCTTTATATAGAGTTGAAATATTTCTCAATGTTTTCCTCATGTTTTATCTAAGTTTGGAAACCATATCATTCAAATTTAGAAAGAAGTTTTGCGGTGTTAAAATTTTAAAACATCGACATCAGTTGACTGGGCTATAGGGTTAGTCGCTTGAGCTCTTTAAAAATAGCACTGTTGACTTTTTGAGCCATACCCCATTTTGATAATGACAAATCACTTTGTACCTTAACTGTGCACTGAGCATTTGGACAAGATCATTCTTAACTCGCACGAATAGTAAGATTATGATGGAGGCAATAATGGACATTAAAGCTCATATACTTGGCATTTGAAGAGCAAAAGGGAACGGAGACCAACATTTTCAATTGTAAACTGCATTATATTCATTGGGTCTGTAATAATCATATGGTCAGTAATAGTTGCATCTCATGCATGTTAAGGATTGAATGCTCAAACCCAAAAGACCATAGACTGACCATTAGGTTCCAAAACCCTTAAATCAAAATGCTATATCTTATACACAAAGGGTTGGCAAATTTTTCAAACAAAAACAGGGCCAAAACCATGTTTTTATATGGCCTCGGTTGACCAAACCTTTAGTGTTCAAATACCCTTAGTTGATCGAACTTGTAAATATTTAATTTCTTATTGGTTAGCCGACCAGTCCTCCTGTACACATAAATGCTCGGCCGCCCGACCTCATTTTTGGCCTGGCTCCTAAGCTTCGATCATCAGCCTTTGAGCTTCAAAATTGGCTCGGCAAACCGTCCTTGCATCTCGGCTAACTAGCCATTTCCCTCAGGCAACCAAACCTACGAAGGTTCGGCAAATCGCATTGGCTGGCCAACTGATACTATCCTCGGTTGACCGAGCCCCACTTTAAAATTCAAATTTCATGTGAGAGGACAGTCGACCAACTATAGCACCGGGCGACCAAACCTCTCGAGTTCTCAATTTTTTTACCGCGATAATCATGATTAAATTTTAATTAAACTTGTTGGCCTAACATGGCTTTCGAATCTCATTTTGATGATAAAAAATGAAGGTTGATTTAACATATTGTTGTTAAGTGATGATGTTTCAGGAATGCTTAATTGTGTTGCTAAGTGATGATGTTTCAAGAATGCTTAATTGACAAAGTTCAAAATATCAAAGGAAATGCAAGTTCAAGATCACCAAGGACCATAAAGTCACACTTATCTTTAAAGTGATCAAAAAGAAGTTCAAGTGAACTAAAATGATCAAAAGCATGTGGAAGCCTAAAGTTGCATCAAGCTCAAAGTCTAAGAGGACTCAAAGCAAGGACTCATATGAAGACTTCAAAGCTTATAGTGTTAAAGGTTTTAGGATGAATCTATGTAAGTACTTCATGCTAAATATCAGATGGAAATGTTTTGAAGCTCATTAGGGTTTTTATTAGACTTAGAGACCTTGTTTCAAAACCCTGGAAAATGATTTTATAAAGTAACAAAGCAAGAGAGCCAAGTGTTTTTGAAAACTGAACTGAAAAACAAAAAAATTGTTTGTTCAGGTGATTGAAGTGTAAGCTCAGGCGCCTGAAGATTTTCCTTAGGTGACTGAAGAATAAGATCAGGTGCCTGAAGATTTTAGTGATGAATTTCTGAAAAGGCAATGTAACCTCAGGCAACTGACCCTTGTCACTTTAGGCGCCTAACCCTGTTTCTAGTTAAAATTTCACTGTTTTAAAGAACTTCAAGCAACTGACCCTGAGACTTCAAGCACCTGAACACTGTTAACAACTATATTTTTTAAAAGTTTTAAAAATCAAAATTAAGTTTCTTGTGCCCCAAATTTTGTAAAAACTTGGGCAACAAAAATTAACTTTTTGAGTCTATAAATACATGTTTTCACAAATCAAACACACACCAAGCAATTGAAAATCTGCTTTCAAGTTGAAAGCTCTCTTGTTCTCAAAGCTCTTTATTGCTTACTCTTGCAATATGAGAATTACTGAAATTATGAGTTGCTAGTCATTCTTCTCTAAGCTATATAATATGAATTGCTGATTTCCATTTGGAGAAGTATTCTGGTGAAATTGTTCTTAGGCTTAAACACTATTTCTTTTGATATTTGTTATTTAAGTATATAGTGCTTTCAATTGTACTAACCAACTCTATCTAAGAGCATTCTTTGTACAAAAGAAATTTGTTTCTTATTTCTTATTTCTTGACGGTTTAGGTGATTGGTTCGTTGTAACTGAGCATGGGGTATTGTTTGGAGAGGGGGCTCCACCCTAAAGGAGGGTTGTAATCGGTTTGTTCCGCCCACAATGGAATAAGTTAGTGGAATCCTTAGGTGGTCTTGCCTAAGGCGAGGATGTAGGATGGGGATAAGTCAAACCTCATAAAAAATCTTGGTCTCACTCTCCCTATCTTTTTCTATTTAAATTTTAGCATATACAAATTGTGTTTTCAAAGTGTAGGATTGCTGAAAACTGAGATTAAGAAGACCTTTTGATTTAAGAAAGTACGTTTTGGTTAATATTTTGCAGAAACCTTAAAGGGAGTACGTTGATTAACCGTTTGTGTAAATCTTGATTAAAAGAAGTGCTTAGAAATACATTCATACATGGCTATAAACTGAAATCTTGCAAAAGCTGAAAAACAAAGTGCTGCAGCTCTCATATATTGGTCAAACATTGTATGATTGGTTGATTGATTATTGTTTGTTTTGTGATTGGTATTTAGCTTATGTTTGGATTGTGGTTGATTTAACATTAAGTCATTCTTGTGTGTTTGCTAAAGTTTACACAAATGTTGAAAATTCAGAAAAAAAATTTAAATTTTTTTTTATAAACCGAATTTACCCCTCCTCTTGGGATAGCACCTAGACTTTTAAAACTTTTTATAAAATTCCCTCCATGTCCCTAATGGTCAAAAAACTTGGGAATTATTTATATACCCCTTCATTTGTCCTAATTAGGAACTCGATTAGCAATTTAATTAGCAAAAACTCTCTTTGAAATATTTTGAACTCTCATTGTTTATACAATATATTTCCAAGCACATTTGTCTCTCTTTTTGATTCTTCTTGCTAATTTTTTTTTTTATTCGTTTTGCGCCATGAAGCACATGTTTCCTACTTCTCGATCACTTAGCTCACTTCCTGATTCACTAGAACTAGTGTCATCCCAAGTTGCCTTCATTGTAGGCTTCTTTTTCTTCTTTTCCATCTTGAATTGTGAGCATTCCGGTTTGATGTGCCTGACCTTTTTACAATGATAGCAAGTGGGAGGATCATTTTTGTTTTTGTAATCTTTTTTATTGCTTTCCCCTTTTTCAGCTTTTGATCCATTAAATTTTCTAGCGAATTTTTTGTTTCTTCCTAAGAATTTTCGAAGTATTTTAGTTATGAGAGCTAAGTCCTCATCTTCTAATTCACTAGATTCATTATCTTCCTCACTTGAATATTATTTCAAAGCTTTTAGAGCTATGGACTTCTTATTTTTGTTTTCAGTGCTTCTTTCTTTTAACATCATTTCATAGGTTAGAAAAGATCCTATGAGTTCATCTAAGGAAGTTGTTTTAAAATTTCTTCCTTCCGTAATGGCTATGGCTTTTGGTTCCCAAATAGGTGGAAGTGCTCTTAGAATTTTACAAATCATCTCATGGGTGGAATAAGTTTTTCCTAAGGCACTTAGGGAGTTTATGATATGGGTGAACCTAGTGTGCATGCTTGTTATACTTTCTTTGGAGTTCATCCTAAAAGCTTCATATTCACTGGTTAACATATCGATTCTACTTTCCCTAACATCTATCATGCCTTCATAGGTTACTTCCAATTTATCCCAAATCTCTTTGGTTGTTTTACGCACCATTACTCTATTAAATTCATTTGCATCAAGTGCACAGTATAAGGGATTTATTGCAGTTGAGTTAATTTGCAACATTTTGCAATCTGAGTCATTTAGTTTTTTATCTTCTTTAGGTACTTCTTTTCCATCAACAAGCTTAGTGGGAATTAAATTTCCATTTGTGACAACTTTCTATGCCTTCCAGTCCATTGTTTGAAGGTAGATTCTCATTCGTTGCTTCGAAAAGGTGTAATTTAATCCACAAAAGATGGGTGGCTTAGTTAAGGATTGACCTTCACCAAAGGGAGCTACTCCTATTTGTGCCATTTTCATCTTTGTATAGCTACTCGTTAGGTTTTTCTATAACCGGGCTCTGATACCAACTAAAACCTAAGGTGTAGTCCCAAGAGGGGAGTAAATTGGGTTATTTAAAATATCATTGATTCTTTTTGAGAACTCGTCCCTTTTCACAATCTCTTAAGGATTACTTGTATTTTTGTAAATGAGGCAATCCACATAGACTCCCATTTTCTCTAATCAATCCACAATCAACAAATACAACCAATTAATTTACCATTCAAACACAACAACCACACAACAAAAATCAATTGGAATATTTAGAGTCCCTGTATATGAATATACAACTCCTGCTATTGTCTTTTTGATTTGAACATTACAACGACATCCAAATACTTTTTCAATATCAGAACTTAATTAAACCTTTAGCTAATAAGTTTTTGGATGTTAACCAATCAACACACTTCCTTTCGGTTTCCGCAAAAGATCGATTAACCAATGTACTCTCTTTCGGTTTCCACAAGCCCAAAATCAAATTTTTTTTTTTGGGTTTACTTAATTTCTAATACGTTTTTGCTTTATAATTAAAAGTACTAAACATCCACGCAAGGTATATTGTTGTTGAAATTGAAAGAGAGTAAGGAAAGGAGAGTGACACCACCACTTTTACGAGATTTGGCTTATACCCAGCCTACGTCCTCGCCTTTGGTCAATAACCCAAGGAATTTACTATATCTTGTTCATTCCGGGTGGAACAAAAACCTTACACAATTTACCCTCTTTTTCAGGAAGAGAAACCTCTCCAAGCACCAACCTGTGCTAGGTCAAACGATCCAACAAACCTTTGAATCGTTCAAAGTACAAGAAGATAGAAGTAAATCTATGTACAAAAAATACACTCAAAATTCAGAGCAGGTTGTACAAATTTAGTTCTAAATTGCACTTCAAAACACCAAAGCTAAATAGAACATGAGAAGCTCTAAAGTTTTAGAAGTCACCGATGGTTCCTTAAAAAGAATTGAGTGCAACTCGGAACCAAGCTTTTGATTTTTCAATCCACCGAAAAATGTAGAGTTTTTTTCCAGGAAAATAATATAAACAAATGTACTTAAGGAGAATTTCAGCGCAAGAAGAATTTCAGCGTGTTGACTATTTGATCGCTTAAGCTTATCTTGCTTGTCTATGTTTCTTTTTCATTGCCCAAAGGAGGTATTTATAGAATTTTCCAAAGAACAATTTCCTCATTTAATTAGGTAGTATTAAATTATTGAATTAATTTTGAAATTCAAAATTTTTCAAAAAATAATTTTCTCATTTTATTAGGTAGCATTAAATTATTGAATTAATTTTGAAATTCAAAATTTTTCCAAAGAATAATTTCCTAATTTAATTAGGTAGCGTTAAATTATTGAAATAATTTTGAAATTCAAAATTTTTCTAAGGAACAATTTCCTCATTTAATCAAATTATTGAATTAATTTTGAAATTCAAAATTTTTCCAAAGAGCAATTTCCCCATTTAATTAAATTATTGAATTAATTTTTAAATTCAAAATTTTTCCAAAGAGCAATTTCTTCATTTAATTAAATTATTGAATTAATTTTGAAATTCAAAATTTTTTCAAGGAACAATTTCCTCATTTAATTTAATTATTGAAATAATTTTGAAATTTAAAATTTTTTAAAAAAACAATTTTGAAAACCCAGAAGATTGGCAGTCGTCTGCCAAGACTAGGCAGCTGTCTAACTTGACCACCCGGGTGCCTATCAGTGCTCAGGCAGTCGCCTGGAACCCTACTGCCTCCTAAATTACTTCTTTTAAATTATGGCAGTCGCATGGCTCTCAATATTTTCCTTTTTACTTTGAAAAACTTTCTTCCTCTAAGACCTTTTATCAAAAACATATTTTAAGGTCTTTCAAAACATACGTTTCTTAGTTTCTTTTGATTTATAAGAGCTTCATATATATCTAGATAGTATTTGGCTTTGAAGTACTTACAACAGTACTTCTAATCATGGTTTTCCTTAAACACTAAGTTCTTCAACCTTGTTCAGCCTCTCAAGATTCACTTTTGACTTTAAGAATTGTTTGGCCTTTAACCTCTTCATTTGTTCTTTATTGACCTCAATATTCTGAGAAGCTTCCACTAGATTGACATTGAACTTTAGCATATCAACCATGAGTGTTCTTTTACCTAAATCAAATCACTCAACAGCACATGTTAAAGCATCATTCATTTTGTTATCATCAAAACAAGATTGAAAAACCTAGTTAGGCCAACAATTTGAATGACCCTAAGAATATTAGAATTTTAAGAACAGGGGCTCCCCCTCTCAACTTTAGAGCTAGCCTAGGCTTCAACTAGGAGCTTATGAATCATACATGCCATAGAAGATTGGATTTAAGTCATGCAAGATGATTGAAATTAACTAAAACACACCATACTAAAAGTAGTCATGATGCACAAAAGGCGATGTTCTAGGAGCACAAACTCAGTTCATAGTGTTCAGTTTTATAAAGCATAGGATGTGTGGCATGAATTTGAGAAAATTTTAGCAGCATTTCATCTAAAAATAAAGCTTTTCCCATGGAGACCTGCTTATTACAAAACTGATTCTATCATATAATTTTCAAGGATTTTGCATCGACCAGAAGCCATTTAAGTTCAAAGCTTTAAATTACATTATCAGTAAATAGTTCAAAGACATACACAAGCTTCATATATTTCACGTTAGTTTGAACAAGGTGTACAATCATGCAAGCAATTCATATTCAAACTAAATTATACATGCACATGCATAAGACTTTTAGCAAAAATTTGAATATTTTGGGAAATGTCATACGAAATTTCGGCAGCATGCTGTCTGTAAATAGGACATTTCTCATATAAGCATGCACCAAAAACATGATAGATTCAAGCAGTCAAGGCAAAATAATCTGCATCATGCAGATATCATCCAGTTCAAGCATGTGAGAACCTATAAACACTACCATCATGCAATACTCAATACACTGCATCCACCATGCAGGAGGCTTTTAATACAAGCATGCTTTCAGTAGACAAGAGCATTATTCCATATATAATCAAACTATCCAACAAATATATATATATATATATATATATATATCATCATCTAAAGTAATATGGATAGTGTGTTGTAGTGTTGTACACATATGAACATATAGGCACAATATGATATACGATTATGAGAGTATTTCAGTTTAATAGACATGAAGGATAAATGCTCCCCCTGAGTTATGCATTTTGATCATCTTATGCCTCTTTCTTTTAAATACAAATTTTCAGCCAAGTATACAAAATTTTTCAATGATTCAAACTTAGTCAAGAGTGCTTTGACTTAGAGGACCAAAAAGTCATATGCAATACTTCTTCAGGGTCATAAGCCAATGCATGCCTCTTTACTTTGAAATTTCAATATATGATAGAGGCCTAAGTTCAAATGGCTTTCAGATTTAACTGCTCGTGCGCAGGTTTCTTTTGGACTGTGACTTTTCTTTAAATTTAAACCTAGTGCAATTAATTTAGCCATTCAACTTCACTTAAGATATGAAGTTCTAAAGGATTTGTCTTTAGGTTTAAGAGCCTGTGAAAGAAATATAGGATGAAACTCTTAAATATTAAATTTCTATTATGTTCAAAGGAGTATTTTGGTGATGCAGACATTTTTCAAAATAATTTCATGATAGTGATCATTTCCAAGCTTGAGCAAAGAGCATCAAAGAGTAAATGAATTTCTTTGAATACTGCTTTTTGGTGATTTTATATTTTCCATGAATGGAGGGTATCCTCTAGATATGACAAGGATACGAACCATTGAGAGGATGAATCTCTACTTTGATATGATCGTGGTTTTGTAGAGATTTCCTATGGAAAGGAAGGCGTTGGCATGAATCAAAATCGGAGAATTTTATATTTAAAGCACAAGGGATTATTTCAATTGAATAGTAAAGCATGAATCCCTTAGTCGATGACTCTAATTTTGATTACGAGAAGGATGTCTATTAATAAGCACCTGATGAATAAGGAGTTATGATCAACCGTACTTAAACCTAGAGAGATGATTAAAATTTTATTAGCCTTTTAAGACTCCAAGATGAGTTAAGGGTTAGACGATGCTTAACATATAATTCATTTCCTATAGCTCAGTCTTGCACAATGGACAGAGTATGCTTAACGTTAGGGTTTTATAATTAAGTATGAGTTAAGCATTTAAAATTAAATACTAGGAAAATATGCCAAGGCCATTTGGAAGTGGATTTTTATTCATGCAGCCAATAATTTCATATTTCAATCAATGAATGTATGCATTGAGTTCAGATTGGTTATATACTTGGATTTGCAGATTGGATTGATTCTCAAATGATCCTAGTATACCAAAGGTGGAATGAATATGCTAAGATTTGACATTTTACGGTCACTACGTAGGCCAATAGACATCACTCCACCAAAGCTTAGAACATAAGGAAAGCATTTATGTAATTCCAATTGGAATCCATTCCTCCTTAAGTTCCAATAAGTTTGCTTTCTTGACAACCCATACCATTTTCTATCTTTGAGTCTTGATGGGTTAGGACTAGGTTGTACTTTGACTCTCCAAACCTGTTTGCATTTTACACCTTTCCTTTTAAATGGGCAAATCAAAATTTTTGTGCCCCTTCTTTTTACACAAGATGCATGTGGTGTGAGTATATGGATTGGAGGAGGTACTAGCATAGTGTTTTGATGCTCTTACAAAGTACCCCATGTATAGGTTGTTTCTTTTCTTATTTTCAATCCCATTATAACCTATACCTTCTTTGTCTAAGGTCATACTTTGTGAGCCTAGAAGCTTGTCTGAGTTTTCTTTGTCCCTAGTAAATGTATGAATGATTTTGGCTTGGTCCTCAATTTTTCTTTCTAGGCCTTGAGTTTTTGAATCTTTCAAGCCTTTGCAAACACCTTGTAATTTTATGAATTCATTGGTCATTGTGTTTGCTTTACACTCAAGTTCTTAAATAAAAAGATCCTTTTTTATTATCACTTGAAATTTGAGATTTTTAGACAATCAACTCTTTTTGATAAAGATTATTTGATAAAGTAGAAGGAGATGAATTTACCTCTTCGCTGGTTAAAGTAATAAAGCACTGATTTTCTCCTCCATAATCTTTTGAGCTTGATTTGCTTAGAGTAATAGCCTTTCTTGGCCTAGTTTTTCCATGACTCGTTTTGAGTTGCTTCTATATCTCTTTAGCACTATGACACGTCATAACTTGATGAAGAATGTTAGAATCTAAAGCATGCAGCAAAGTGTTCATGGCATCAAAATTTATTTGCATTATGTTCATGTCACTATCATTCAACTCATTTTCAGATTTGGAACTTCAACACAATCAATGATTTTCACTGGTACGATATTTCCCTGGGCAATAACTTTCCAAAACCTCCAATTCAAAGTTTAAAAAAATATAGTCATTCTAAATTTCCATTCGGCAAAATTTTCACCACAAAACATTGGAGGGCTCATAGATAACCTTCCCTCACAAGATGGAGATGCACCAACACAAGCCATCATGATCTTTGTTGACTTTTTGAGTCCGATCACTAGTTTTGATAATGACAAACTGTAAGTTTCTTATGTGTGTATCTAGTGTTTGAGTAGGCTTGATATGTTAGTGCACACATAAGGGAAAGGATGGTGGAAGCCCGGAGACCTTAAAGCTCACATCAACTGGCATTTTCCACGGAAGACAAAAGAGTAAAAGAAGATATTTTGTTTTAATTCTATATGTACTTTTGTTTCATTATATGACCTATAATAATTTATGGTCTGTAATAACTGCATCATATGCATAATAGGTATTTATGCTCACATGACCATAGGGAGCCACAGGACCTTAGGGGTTACCCTTCGGTCAACCGACGCCGAATTTTTGGGGATTAACCCTCAAAAAGACCTAGATTGACCTTAGGTCCCCCATGCATGCATAAATGAGTGCCCTATTAAAATTAAATTAATCATCATAAGAATAGGGACAACTTTTTAGAGAGAAAAGGACCGAAATGCCCAATGATGGCATGTTCGATCGACCAAACTCAGTTACACTAAAATTTTTGGTCTATCGAACCCCCATCAAGTCAACAAGTTGACCACTCAGTCGACCGACCAGAAGTATATAGGCAAGCCTTGGTCGACCAAACCTCCTTGGGTCAACAAGTTGACTGCTTGGTTGACCGACCAAGATTGTATAGGCAACACCCTGGTCAACCGAACCCCCACGTGGGAAATGCCAACTGGCCAATTGACCGAACCTCCTAGTTCAAAATGACCCAGTTGACCGAACCACATGGATTTGGAAAATCGTCTTTGAAATCCTCAAGTACGGTCGACCATCCTTCTAGTTCAAATTTCTTCCAGTCGACCGAGCCTAGACACTCGGTTGACTGAACCTTGAATCTAGTCGACCTGACCTCTCGCGTTGATGAAATTTTTACTGCAATAAATCATGGTTAATTTGCTTTAAACATTATTAAATATTTTTCAAAATACCCAATAGGTCCCCAATGGTCAAAATTTAAGGGATATCTATAAATACCCCTCATTTGCCTTGATTAGCAAGAGATTAACAAAAGTCATTAGCAAAAATCCTCTCAAATATTTTATACTCCTTTTGCTATATACTCAATATTTCAAACATATTTTTATACACTCACTTACATATTTATTAGCAATTATCATTTTGAAAAAGAGAGTTTGTTTTTCTAAGTTCTCCTAACTTGCAAATCAATTGCAAGGTGTAGGAAGATTTGTTTGTGGTATTGTGCATCATTTTAAATCATTTTCTAGGCATTACTCTCACACATTCATATATATTTGAAAAACCCTTTTTGAGAGTTTTTCTTGATTTTTTATTCCCACAATATTTCATATATAAATGTTTGATTGGGAATAACTTTTTTTTAGTTTCCTAGTCTTTGCATTCAAATTGCAAGACTTAAGAGCTTGCATACTTTATTTGATAAATATTTTGCAAGCTTAAACCCTAAGTATCTTTTGTGATTATATTTGATAAAATATATGTGTGACACTTGATTAGGGTTTTTGAGGTAACCTTGAATATTCACTCGCTGAATATATTATCTTAAATTAAATTTTCAAGATCTCACTTGAGCACAAATCCTATCATATGTGAGTGCATTATTTGGTTGAGCATATTTGTACATATCTACTTAGTGTAAGAAGCACATTTGTTTGTACGTAAATTTTATATTTGTTGTATTCTAGGCATGGGCCTGAAAAAGGAGACTAGCCCTAGTAAATAGTCCTGGATTGGCTTAGACCCGATTAGGAAAGCTAGATACACCATCCTAGTAAGGTGTAGATTGAGGTTAGCCCCATTAATTAGTCTGGTCGTAAATGGTGCCACTCCACCTATTAAGTGAGTGTTAGTGGAATCCTCAGGCTTGCGAGCTAGATACGGGGTCGTAGGCACATTTGGTCAAACCCCGATAACATATCGTGTGTCTGTTTATATTTGCGCAAGTTATATTCCTACACGTGTATGTTGTTGTGTAAATGATGCACATGATTTAAATTTCCACATATTATACTTATCTACACATTTGGGATTACATAGACACACTCTCGGTTATGTAATATTGCAAATTTCTAGTCAAACTTAGGGAGAAATTTTAAATACCCATTTCACCCCCATCTTGGGAATACACCAAAGACAACAATCTTTTTACAAAATAACGTTTAAGTCTAGGTAACAAGTCTCTGATACCAATTGTTGACTTTTGTGCAACCCCAAGAGGGGGGTGGATTGGAGATTTAAAAACTCTTCCTAAGTTCAACTAATCCAGCAACAGTATTACACAACCTAGGGGCAGTCTAAGTATGTATGAAATTGAAGAGATGATATATCTATTAATTTTTAGCACATGCACAACAAGTATTTCTCAACCAAAAACAATAACATGTCCACTAGATATGCAATATATTCAGCAAGGAAATTAAACCAAACACAATGCAGAATATAAAGTAAGGAAAGTAAAGGTGACACCAAATATGTTATCGGGTTTCAAACAACTATGCCTACCTCCCCGCCTCGACTCGCAAGCCTGAGGATTACCACTATTGCTCACTTAACAATTCGAGCGGTGCCATATACAACCTGGTCAAATTACTAGGGCTGACCTCTATCTTTACAAACTCTTCTTGTGAGGCAGAGAAGGCCCTAACAATTGATCTTTATAGGCTAGATCAAACCCTCCAGGCCATGCCTGGAATACAATCAATGAATATAAAATTTTGTGTACAATTTAAGCGCTTCAACACAAGCATATATGTACCACAATACAGTCCAAATAAATATGCACTCACGGATGATATGGATTTAATGCTTAGGCGAGATCTAATGTGTAAACTCTCCAAAATATGTGAGTGTACGTATATATGAGAGTACAACCTTAGATTTCAAGATGTGATATTCAACAAAAAATTAATCAAAGGAAGTTTAAAATACAATCCAAATTAAATATCTCAAAATTTTTTTCAAATACTTTAAGAACAAGAGATATTTTTACCACAAGCTTGTTAAAAAGATTTTGCTTCACAATCAAAAGACAAGCTCAAGAGTCTTGCAATAAAATTATGGAAAGAAAGCTCTCAAAATTTCCCCCACAAATGAATTTATAGATTAAATCAAACGAGAAAATTTTTAGCTTAACTCTAAAAAAAAATAATCAAATAATCAACATAATGAGAGTTTGAGTAAGTGGGAACAATATAAGTCAACTCAAAGAGCACTCTTAAGAAGCTTGATTTATCAAGGGAATAGCAAAGAAAGAGTGTATGGGCTTTGTATTTGAAAAATATGCACTCAAGAATTCAAAGGATTTTTAGGCTAATCCAAATTCTAATCATGTCTTAATGTGTCTTAATTGAGCAAATTAACTCATATTTATAGACATGGCCAAAATTACAACCGTTGGGGACACCAAGGGAAATATTAGAATTGTTTTAAACGAGTTAAATAAAATTAATCTTATTTAACTCCAATTAATCGTGGTAAAAATTAGGCCAACCCGAGAGTTTTGGTTGACCAAGTCATAGGTTCAATCGCCCGAATAGACACATGAGAAAAAGCAAGTTTTTTCATGCTCGGGTGCCTAAACAAATATTCGGTCTACTGACCAAGGCGATTTTCAAACGTGCTTGAGGCTCGATCGCCTAGTCTCATGTTTGAATTACTAAACTTACACTTTCGGTCGCCCGATGGTGTTTTGAACGTAAATGTTCAAGCGCCCGAGTTGTTGGAAAAAGTCAGGGTTTGAGTTTGGTCAACCGTGAACACTCAATCCATTTTGGTTTGGTCGCTCGAAGTCAGGTCAACTTTTCTGACTTTCCTACATTCGGTCAACCAAGGCAATTTACCTTGCCTGGTTTGATCACCCGAAGCCTTTACAATTTTAAGCTAAGGTCCATACTTTAATTTAAATTCACCCCAGGTGACATGTGAGTTTAGTGGGATTCTTTACAATTAATATGTAGGAACCTAAGGGTCAATCTAAGGCGACCTGAGCATATAAGCCTATCATGCATGATACAGTTATTACAAACCATATTATATTAAAGTCCAGAAATGAAGAAGAGTATAAAAAATACAATTACAAATGAGCACAACATTCTTCATTCACTACAAAAAAATTAGTTTTTAGTGACCAAATTATTAGTAACGGATTCATTTTTGTCACTAAAGGTGGGTATTAGTGAAGGATTTGAGAACTGTCACTAATACGGAACTATTAGTGACGAAACTAAATCTGTTACAAATAATTTCATCACTAAAAATCGAAAAAAATCGTGGGAAATAGTTTTTTGTGTAGAAATTATTCCGAAAAAATATTTGCAAGGATTTGTACAGTATTAGTGACGAACAAGATCCGTCACTAAAAGATACTTATTAGTGACAAACAAATAACCGTCACTACTATTATTTTAAAAATAATCACAATATTTTTGTTTCAAAGTATTAGTAATGAATTTATATATTTGTCATTATTGCCTCAATATTAGTGACGAATTTGAGAACCGTCACTAATACTTCCTGTATTTAAAAATAAATAAGAATTTTTTGTTTTAGAGTATTAGTGACGAATAAAGAAATTTGTCACTATTTGCCGATTATTAGTGACGGATTTAATAACCGTCACTAATACTTCGCATACTAAAAAATAATGTCAATATTTTTGTTTTAGAGTATTAGTGACGGATTTGGGAACCGTCACTAATACTTCTCATATTGAAAAATAAATAAGAATTTTTTGTTTCAGAGTATTAGTGACGAATATATATATTTGTCACTATTGTCCCAGTATTAGTGACAAATTTCTTTATTAGTCACTATTTCCCAATTATTAGTGACGGATTTGAGAACCGTCACTAATACTTCGTGTATTCCAAAATAATCTTAATTTTTTTATTTCAGAGTATTAGTGACGAATTTATATTTGTCACTATTGCCTTGGTATTAGTGACGGATTTGAAAACCGTTACTAATACTTCCCGTATTTAAAAAAAAAAAGAATTTTGGTTTCAGAGTATTAGTGACGAATTTATTAATTTGTCACTATTGCCCCACTAGTAGTGACAGTTATGGATTCGTCACTACTAGTCCTTTTTTTTTTAAATTTACCCCAATCTTCCTTCTCTTCCCACCTTTCCCTTATCCCTTTCCTGCTCGTCTCCTGCTGCGATCTCCCAATCCTCCCCTCCCCAATCCCCCTCCTTTCCCTCCTCCCTTCTTTCCTCCTCCCTACCCACTTACTCACCATCGAGTACCCCGCCTTCAGCTGCCCTCAGAGCCGCTGTCGCTGCT
The DNA here is from genome assembly GCF_029873635.1 of Malania oleifera. Taxonomy (NCBI): domain Eukaryota; kingdom Viridiplantae; phylum Streptophyta; class Magnoliopsida; order Santalales; family Ximeniaceae; genus Malania; species Malania oleifera. The sequence goes on along the minus strand of NC_080428.1, from coordinate 29,862,466 downwards.
ACCTGGCCACTCGCGGTTGAGTACCCCACCTCCGGCTACCCTCAGAGCTGCAGCCGCAGCTGCCACTACCACTGCCTGGCCACTTAGTCACCATCGAGTACCTCGCCTCCAACTGCACTCGGAGCCGCAGCCGTAGCCGCTGCCACCGCTACGCCGTCGAGTCCTCTACTTCCCAACCCTTGGTATGGTTTTTCTTTTTTTATTAAAATTTGGGATATTTTTCACTTTCCCAGTATATGAAGATATACATTTGGAATGTTTATGGGATCATTTGTAATAATTATAGAAACAAGCTAAAATGGGATATGTTCATTTCAAATGATGAACCACAAAAAGTCAATAGCATGTGGGGATGAGAATTTAGCCCATGCCCAGGTTTGATTGTGCTTGTTATTAGGATTTTCCTAATTTTGATGCTACTTGTTTAGATTGGGAGTTTAGCCTCCCTGCTTGGTATACATCTGGAGTTTTTTGTACATATTCTATTTGATCATTTGCCTCCAATGGGGTATATAGTTTTGGAAATTCAAAATGGAGTTTAAGGTAGGAATTAGAGACAAAAAATTTGTCAAATGCTTCGGAAATGAAATAGTGACAACCTCCCTTTTTTAAAGCTATTACTTTATAGGAGTTTTATTTTGTTAATTTGTTAAGTATATTGCTAAAGATCAATGTCAAAACTTGTTTGGTACTGAAAGTAGAAGTAAGCACCATTATAGTTCATTCTCTTTTTTCCAAACCGTATTATAATTGACATGATTATAATTGTTACAAAACAGTTAACGATTTACACAAATTTCTAACCCAGATCCATCTTGATATTATGTAATTACTATACCATCATTAATGTATTAGCTAATATGAGCAAAAAAAATTCAAGCTATATTGATAATAAGACCTATAATTAGCTTGAATAGTTTAATTTTTCTAATGTGAAACAATTGTAAGAATTGTTGACTTTAGACACCTTCAGATATTTAAGTTGCAACATGTTGTTAGTATTAATTTGGTCGATGATATTCCTACTACATTTGGTGCTCCCACTGCAGCCACGTAATCACTTGAAATCCTAGGTCTCCCGTTTGTCATGAAGCAAGTTTTGTAGGTTTAAATCCTACCATGATCTATGTAACTCAAACATATATTGATATAAGTGAAGATTGGCCATAGAAACAAGATATATACCATTATCATACCATTCCAACCCTATCAAGTGTCAAGTTAAGCTAGTTTCCACGAAATTATGGAACACATGTTATGTGACTCAAAACTGAAGCACCAAGTCTAAGATAAGGACTCAAATTTTTTTTTTTTTTTAAAGTAAATTAGAATTTATGGTTATGGTCTAAGTTTACATGTTTAATAGTAAAAGGTTCATGTGTATGTTTTATTTAAAAATGGTAGTGGAATTAAGAAAATATATATGATAAATTGAACTTTATGGTTTTTAAGGGAATGAATCAATGAAAAATAGTTAAAATTTGAACTTTATGGTGTTTAATAAGAAAAATAGTCAGTTTTAATGCGTGGGTTTTCTATAACAACTAAAACAAGAAGAAAAAAAGTTAATAAAATAAACAGAACTTATTAAAATACAAAAACTAATAAAAATAGACCTTTATATCTATTGGGTGGAGAGTGGAGAAACAACCTTCCAACCGAAAGCTCACCCACTCAGTCGACTTTGCTTTTCTTATCAAGATGGTTTCCTTCTCTAACTCCAGTTTTCTTCTGATTTTATATCTAATGCCAAAAAAGAAAAGTGCAAAGTAAGAAGGCCAATAGACTTATTTCTTCTCTATTGGTGGATAGAACTTACATAAATGGCAAAAGAAGGCCATTGTGCAAATGTCTAAAAGTTTTAAGTTGGGTTTTGGGGGAGACATATCCAAATCTTACGGTCGTATGATTTGTTTCATCCATTCAATAGCCTTCTATGATATTCATAGACATACGAACTGATTTATGCCTTTTTATGAATTTATGATTTGAGTTAGGAATCATACGATTCTAAAAGCTATGATTATACATATTGTTATTATATTGCTTGAATCTATCAAGTTTTAGTGCAGGAATTTTTTGGGATACGTTCAATTTACAGACGGCATGCTGCCGAATTTTTGTTAAAGTTTTTCCATAATAAAACTATGTACAAAGAAATGTATGGATGATCAGTTAAAACTTAAAGTCATTCTAACTCGCGCCTCTCACGTGTTGAAATTTGTAAGAAAAGAGATGATCATAAGCTTATAATTGAAAATAAAAAAGACTAGGCTAAGAACAACAATCTTAAGTGTACAGTGAAAGGTCGAGAACTAAATGTCATATGAAGTAAAATGCCAAATTAACTACTACCATTTCATATCTTCATTGAAAATTAGACCTGTCCAAGAACGGTTACTATACATTCATACCTAATCGTACATGTGAGACAAATCAATTGTTATATTTCAATTGATTATTAGTCATACTATGTTGACTAATAATCACTTGAACATGTTAATTATTTGTTTCACTTATGATTAGTAATGTTTGTATTTCAACCATTCTTGGATCGTCCAATGTGGACAGTTCAGGAAGTTGTATTTACATTGTTGCCATCGTTCATGCTTTGTCAATTATCATTATATATTTCGAGCACGTCTCTACTTGTGTCCTTTGGGTCCATAGTGGGGTGTCATGATAATTTGTTAGTGAGGGAAAACTAGCAACATGTTCACTTCCCCCATCTCTTGTACTTGGAGAGACATGAGGAGATGCTGCCAAAATTTATAACTACTACGACGAAGGAATTGAAGCGATTAATCGTAATGTAAATGCAACATTCCTGAATGGGATAGGATTCGTATCCTTTAGAGTATGATGGTTGATTAGTAATTTTCTTTACATGCGCATTTTGGTAAGTAATCCCAAATCCTTTTTTCTTATTTGTTTTTTTTTTTTTACTTTTAATATACTAGCCAATTAAAAATTATCTAACATTCTAATTGTATTACCTATGTAGGAGGAGTTCGATATGGACATCCTTGAGGATGACCATGTGAAGAGAGTGTTCGACGTTCAATTGTGCAATAAATTTAAGAGCTATCACTTGAAAATGCACGAGAATTTTTTAGCAATGGGAGATCAAGCAGAAGTGCGGCCATACGATAAGATATCCTAAGAGGATTGGGAGGTGGTGTGTCGCCATTTCCGCGGCCCAGGCAATGTGTTTGTATTCTAATCACTAATTTTTCAAAATGATGTCACTAATAAACTGTCATGACATCTTCCTTGTAGACCATATGTGAAACAAATGTTGCAAACCGCAGCAAACTCCCTACGATGCATTGTGGTGGTTTAAGGTCATTCGTAAATCATCGACAGCTAATTACTATATATAAAACTATCTGACCATTACATGATGTAATACTAATGATGCCTTATATGATAATGTAGTATGATCCCGATACTGGCATAGAGGAGCCGCTGCCAGACCTTTATTAGAGAACACACCAACGGCGATCGAGGGAGTGGTGCGAGGGTGCGCAGGGCAGACATGTAAGTGAAACAAAATATTTAGGTTATTAAGTGATTCTAAACATCAAAGTTCTAGTCTTACTTATTCCTTTTTATCACTTTCATGACTAAAATTAGGCACGGATGGTCGAGCTGAGGGATGCACCTATTTTAGAGGGGAGTCAGTAAATGATAGATTTCCAAATAACTTCCCAGGTGCTTAGGGAACGAGTGGGGGGCTAGGTGAAAGGTCTTGGAAGTGGATACATTGCCCTAACAGCATCATCATCCATAGGTGCAGCGGCTCATGCAAACATGGAACGAGCACATCTAGACGCCGAGTCTTGTGCGAATAAGATGGCTCGACGGATGCAGATGGTGGAAATGGAGAACCAACAATTGAAAGACACAGTCTCCACCTTTCAAGCCAAGCTACAAGACATGATGAATAGGCACGCACAACTCGAGCAAATGATGCAACAATCTCGACCAGATGATGCAGGTGGTTCCTCTCATTAGAAGGTATGTATGGTACTTATGGCTTAACATAGTACTTGTGCAAAAGTATTTTATGATTTTTTGTTTTTTGTTTTTATAATATAGTGAATTTTTCAATGATTAACGAATACTTATACTAGCTCCTCTAAAACGTGGCAAAAATGTTGAAATATGATAACTTTGAAAAATATAAGGAGACGAGAAAAGATGCAAAAAAGGCAGTTAGAGAAGTTAAATACAGATAGTTTAATAGTTTGTATGATATATTAGATTCCTAAGAAGAGGAAAGAGATATATTTAAACTTTTAAAAATAAAGAAGGGAAGAGTAAAGACTTAGAAAATGATCTAAGTCTTGACATAGTGTAATTACTGTCATTAAGGTAGTTTGACATAGTGTGAAGCATGATCTAAATTTAGGTTTTGAGTTCAATATTTTTAATAAACGTATACCAAAAAAAAAAGAAATAAGAAAAAACCTTTTTCCGCCTTTCAGTTAAGATGAAGTGTAGTCTCTACTATTATCAATGTAATATGCCAAGACAAAAAAAAAAAAAAAAGATGGGTTACCTTAAGCTCCTTGGCTACTTTGCCATCGTCCACTGTACCATAGTTGCATCTTTTGTACTTTTCCAGCATTTTGAGCATGCTAATATGATGACCCAAAAGGAAAGAAGTGAATTAGAACCAACACAAAAAAATGAGAATACTAAGATCATACCAATTCGAACGGACAATAGTATAACTTCCTTGACAATTTGTCTCAATAATCAAACCTCTATCATAAGTTAATTGGGTTGAAAAGGGGTGAAAAAAAAATTTAAACTTTTAGGAAAGGTGTGACGACCTGCTTAATTTTTCACATTTTTTTTTATACAATAAATACAATATCACAAAGCTCGATAGATCATAGCCCACCTAGACCCGTGGGTACCAGGGATATATTAGAACATAAAGTAGAAGCCTAAGCAGCAGGAAACATACAATCATATACATCTCATTATACCATACATGACAATACCAGAGTTACTACAATCACTGTATATATATACACAACACTTAACCCAAAAAGATATCTTAGGGCCATTTCCACAAAATACAACCGACCCTATCAAAATACTTACCCTTCTGAAAGGGCAGATCTATTGTACTAGATCAGCGGGGCTTTACCCGCTCTCCTATCAGGGGCTCATGAAATATTTATGAAATTCGGGGTGAGACACCTCTCAGTAAGGGAAATAAACTAATACCAATGTGTGGCAACATGAGTATTCCGTGTTATACATATACCATACAGAACATATTCAGTAACTGTTGTGTCAAATATGGGAAAATATATATATCGTCAAAACATGGCAGAACATACTGCATTTTCATAAACATATTTCATCTCATATAATAATAATACAAAAACATTCCTGGTAGGTTAGCTGGCTTTTGTCATGTATGACCCCCACATAACTGGGTTATGTGGCCCGAAGGCGAGACCTGACAATGGTTGGCCGACCACTGCCAAGTCAAAAGTACAGTCTATAAGTCTAATGGGTTTGCCAAACCTGGTTCATACACTAGGGGCGCTCACACACTTCTTAAAAATCACATCGACCATCCAATCTCACATCACTCCGTATAGCGGCGTTAACACAAATATCATGATCACGAAGACCATAGACACATAGCAACGGTACCGTGCAAGTGCTAGCCTAGACCAACCAACCAGGTTCTGATATCATATAACATATACTGAAACTATGATACATGGATATTTCATATCATTAATTATCAAATCAATCATATCATTTTGCATATATATATGTATATCATGAAAATCATCGGCCCTTACACTGGTATTTCACATTCTACCATAGCTCGACCCGTACGCTAGCAAATCATAGCATAGCCCGTATGCTGAAAAATCATTTCCATAGCTCGGCCTGTACGCTGATAAACATATCCATAGCTCAGCTCATACACTGGCAAATCAAACACATAGCTCGGCCCGTACGCCGACAAATCGTACACATAACACGGCTCGTAGGCTGGCAAAACATATAAAAATCTTAGCCCGTACGCTAGTTTTCCATTATGAAAATCCGTATCATAATCACATTTCCATAAAATAGTATTTCAAAACAATTTCTACTCATGCCACACTAACAGGTTTTCCACATATTCAACGTACCATCATCTTCAACAATGTTTTCTCAAATATAAATCATATAAATAGACATATTATTTTTCCTGAAATCAAATGCTATATATATGCATACATTTTCTTAAAAGAACTAGCTTAGTTTATCCCCTTACCTGATTCTTGAAAAGCTCATAAGAAAATTTTTCCTGCACCCGCAGGGTTCCCAACTCAACATCCTGGAAACAGCATTCCCCAAAACTAAGGTTCAGTATTTCTACGCGTAAATCACTTCCTACAACTGTCAATTAACCAAATACTGAGTAGAAAGCCTTACCCTGAATTTTAGATGGTTTCCAACTCAGCCCCACCAACGATACACTCTGGCAGACATGCAAAGAACTTTCCCAGGAGCGTCATGGTGGCTTTAGATCGTCGATCCGGTGAGGATCCAGCTCAAAATCGAACAGAGAAGGGGGAAGGGCCGTAGGATGAGAGAGAGAGAGGGTTTTTGCGCTTAATTTCCATAAAAAATCCGAGTTCTTCACTATTTATAGGGCTAGATTCGTTGACGAGCCACGTTATCTCGTCGACGAGTCCTTTAATAATTTCGTCGACGAACCCCACTCCTCGTTGATGAAATTCAGATCGCCCAAAACCTCTCTTGGTATTTTCTCATTGACAAATCCCCTGTGTTCGTCGACGAGGTCCTGAAAATTTTTCTCGGTTTATTCCTTCCATTCCCGTTCGTCGACGAAGTTGATTGCCTCCTTCTGTTTCCAATTTCCATTTCCCTTTCTTTTATTATTAAAATACCATTATTTTTCAGGTCGTTACAAAAGGAGTATTGGAACAGGGGTATTTTTCACAGCTTTTATTTGAGCAAAGGGCAAACAATATACATACAAATCTAGGAAGCAATAATACATACAAGCATGACATGATATTAATATGGTGATATGATAATTTCAAATAGGTTAGATACAACACGGCAATAATACTTTGATTAATTAATGAATATATATTTACTATTTAGGCATGTTACAAATATGTGAAAAAATTTTATTTAAGATGAAATATAATAAATACCATTCTTGCAAAATCATCATTACATATTTTACAAACTTATGCTTTTTACAAACTACAATTATACAATCATCAACTATATTCATATTATAGAATATTGGTTCAACAAAAAAAAAAAGATGGGTTACCTTAAGCTCCTTGGCTGCTTTGCCATCGTCCACTGTACCATAGTTGCATCTTTTGTACCTTTCCAACGTTTTGAGCATGCTAATATGATGGCCCAAAAGGAAAGAAGTGAATTAGCACCAGCACAGAAAAATGAGAATACTAAGATCATACCCATTCCAATGCACAATAGTATAGCTTCCTCAGCAATTTGTTTCAATAATCAAACCTATATCATAAGTTAATTGGGTCTATCCTTTAAAACTAATTAGGCCTAATTTCAAGAACATAAGTAGTTTTTGAATGATTGATAGGGTAATTAATGCAACAGAGCAAGAAAAGAGGTTGGAAGCCTATGGATTTGGAAATGAAAACTCAAAAAAATTAAATTGAAAAAGGATAGATATGAAACTTTTAAATTAAAATATTAAAAAAAATAAACAAAAAGAAAATGGAGCTTGGGCCTGGGGTCAGTGAAGGTTAACCCACTAAACAAGGCCTAGGGACAGTGAAGGTAGAGCCTGGGCCTAAAAGAAAAAATTACTAAACTTTTAGGAAATGAGTATTGGAATAGGCACTACAAAAAATTGGCTTTTAGTGACAAAATTATTAGTGACAGATTCAATTTTGTCACTAAAGTAGGGTATTAGTGACGAATTCTAGAACCGTCATTATTATAGAACTATTAGTGACGAAATTGAATCCGTCACTACTAATTCCATCACTAAAAGCCAAAAAAAAATCGCGAGAAATTGTTTTTCGAGCAGAAATTATCTCGGGAAAATATTTGCGATGATTTGTACAATATTAGTGACAAATAAGATTTGTCATTGAAAGATTCTTATTAGTGATGAATAAGTAACTATCACTACTATTATTTTAGAAATAAATAAAATTTTTTGTTCAGAGTATTAGTGACGAATATACATGTTTGTCGCTATTAGCTTGTTATTAGTGACGGATCTGGGAACCGTCACTAATACTTCATGTATTGAAAAATAAATAAGAATTTTTTTTTTTTCAAAGTATTAGTGACGACTTACAATATTCGTCATTATTGCCCAGTATTAGTGACGGATTTCAGAACCGTCACTAATACCTGAGAGTATTAGTGACGAAGCTTTTTATTCATCACTATTACACTAGTATTAGTGACGGATTTTGGAACTATCACTAATGATTCCCGTGTTCTAAAATAATTTTGATTTTTTTATTTCAGAGTATTAGTAACGAATTTCGATTTTCGTCACTATTTCCCTTGTATTAGTGACGAATTTGAGGACCATCACTAATACTTCACGTATTTAAAAAAAAAAAATAGAATTTTAGTTACATAGTATTAGTGACGAATTTATTAATTCGTTACTATTGCCCTTCTAGTAGTGATGGTTATTGATTCATCACTACTAGTCTTTTTATTAACTTTGCCCTAATCTTCCTTCCCTTCCCTCCTTTCCTTTTCCTTTCCTGCTCTGCTACCTCTGCGCTCTCCCGAGACAGCCCCTTTCCCTCTTCTTTCTTTCCCCTCCTTTCCCTACACCCTTCTTTCCCTTCCTTTCCTTCCTCCTCCGGCTGCCTTCAACAAGTACCACAGCCGCCGTCACTGCTACCCACCAGTCGCCATCTCTTCATCGCTGCCACTGAGGCTCCGGGTCTATTCCCATCTCCTTCACCCCACTGAACAACCGCTGGAAGCTCGTAGCCGCTACCCGCCACTCGCCATCTATTCGTTGCCCCTACTGAGGCTCCAAGTCTGTCCCCATCGCCTTTGTCCCGCTGAACAACCGCCGGAAGCCTTCCAACCTTCAAGCAGGTATGTTTATTTTGAATAATTTGATATCACTTTTGAATATGCTTAAATTTCAGTTGGGGCTGAAGCACATTAGAAAAAATTTCAAGTTTTGTATTTTATTCTATTCTTTTATACTAAATATTGAGTAAGAATATATGTGATTATTTTATGTATATTTGGAGTATGAAATTGAGACCCTAGATTTAGATTTTTGTGAATTTGAATAAAATATAATAGAAAAATTATAAAATTATAATATTTTTCTTACAAATTTATAAAAATTTTAAATCAATAGCCTAAAATCTATACTCCTGAGCACTATTGTTTGATACACAAGAAGGATAAATAAGAAAATTGATTGACTTGTATTAATTTTTTCTCCTTTTATGTTTCATGCTTGCTGGAGAAGCATCACTGGTGATGTTCATTAAATTTTGTTATTACCATTTCAGCAATGTCAGTCCCATTACTAATTTAATTTAATTGTGTATTGAACAGTTTATATGAATGGAGATGGTGGCACTAACATTAATCTTGCTTCATTGCAACACAAAACTAATTCTCATTTAAAATGAAATGAAATCAAAATCTGAATACAAAAATTTCAAACTCAAAATATTTCACTTATAGACGTGAGTTAGGCTTAATGCAAATTAGACGTGAGTTAGGCTTAATGCATAGTAGAGAAGCTTCCTAAACTTAAATGTTTCATAACCTGCATAGATTTAGGGGGAGCTATCTCATGGGAACTTTCCAAGTCTTAGCAACTAATACTATTGGTGACTTATCTTCTTGCTTTACACTTTGTGAAAGTTGATTATTTATTGTGTGTACATGTCAAATATATACCTCTTGCATGGTCATATTGGACTTAATGAGTATTAATTTTTTTTACTTATGATATACCACCTTCTTTTTGTCCACTTCATAATTATATTGAAATTTTATTTGACTAATTGGATCATACTTGATTGTTCAAGTAGTTGTGGATAAACTATTAGGGAATATAGCCTCAAACAGATTAAAGCTTATACAAGATTCATTTTGGAAAGTCCGATTTACAAATGGCACTCGTCGAAACTTTTCTAAATCTTTCCAAAATTTCTCATGTATAAATGTAACATTTACCCATTCTCTAGAGCTTTCACTCTTATAGCCCTTTCTACTGTTGCCAAAAGGGAGAGATGGAGAGGGAAAAAATAAAATAAAAATAAAATGATTGGGTAAGGTTGTAATACATGATGCATATTGTTAGGGGGAGCTTATTTAAGCTATACCAAATTTTTGCAGAATGTATTTGTCATCATCAAAAAGGGGGAGAATGTTGACCTTATAGGTCGCGCCCGGTTTTGATAATGACAAATACTGATATTTGATGTTTGTTAAGTGCTTGTGTAGGTTTAAATTAATATCCCAGGGGAGGACACATGAGGAAATAAGAAGACCGTGAAGTTTTGTACTTTGTATTGTCGTAATTCATATCGGTCTGTAATAATAAGGGTCTGTAATAGTAACTTAGGCATGTGGTCGTATGCTTATCACCAACACATCATGCACATATGATATTATGTAAGCTCAACTAAGACCTTAGCAAGACCCTAGGCTCCAATACGCACACACACATTGCATAAAATATGAGTGTGAAATAATTGTGCTAAAATTGATCATATCTAAGCAATCTAAGAGGATTCGGACGACTGAACCTTTGGAGTACAAAACTCCTCGGGCACCCGAAGCTTGAAGGTCAACAAGTTGACCTGTCCTTGAGTGACCGAACCAAATATGAGCGTATTTCCCTCAGGCGCCCGAACCCTTCAAAAAGGACATCCCACAAACTTGGGCGACCGAAGCTTTTAGTTCAAAATCATACTCAGGAGACTGAACACATGAGTTCAGCCACCCGAGCCCAAGACCGGGCACCAAAAATCACGAAGCTTTGCTACTGACTTAGATTCGGGCTGCTGAACCAAGACTTAGGAAACCGAACTAACCTAGAACACTTTTTGTTGTTGTGTCTTCTCGGGCGACTGAACCTAGGTTCAGCCACCCAAACTCTGGTCGGTTAAAATAAATTAACCGTGGTAAAACCAGATTATTTTTGGCTAATTGGATTTTAATATTTTGGGACTCTTTTAATAATACCCATTATATCCCAAATGGTTATAATTTTTCACCTGACTATAAATATACTTTCATTTGCAAGATTAGACAATAATTAGACAAGTGATTAGTAAAAATTCTCTCTCTCTTGAAAAACCATTTTTTGCCCAAATACTCTCAAACTTGCATCCTCTTGATAAAATCCGAGATTGTGAGAGTGTCATTCGTGCTTGTAGGATTGTTGTTTAGAGCTAATACTCCCTTTGTTGTGTTTACCTAATATTTAATTTTTTGAGAGCATAGCTTAGGTTTGTCTCGCAGATTTGTTCAATATAAATTTTGTGTGGGATTGAACAAAGAAAGTTTAGGATATTTGCATTTCGTTGCAAGTGTCCAAGAGCTTTATTTTTGGTGTGCAAAGAATTTTTCAAACAAGCAAGCAATCTTTTCAAACTAGCTTTGTGCTTATTCCATTGAAGAAAACCATTTTGAAACTAGTTTGATTATTTATCTAGTATACTTGGAACATTTATGTGTTGATTGAAATATTTTGTTTAGATTCCAAGTCATTGCTTGTGTTGATTATTCTTGAGCATTATACTGATCGTATTGTGTTGAATACTCTTGAACTTCATATTGACTATACTGTATTGTGTATTGATAGAACAAATCTTGCATCACTGAGCTTACACTATATCCTTGTTTTTGATGCATATGTGCTTGAGCGTATTGTTTGGGTACAAATCTGCTTTACATGAAAGCACTATTTCATTGTACCAATTGATTTTAAAATCTGAGTAATTCCAAGCATGGCCTAAGGGGGCGGTAATCCAGTCCGGTAAGGATTGTTGTAAAGGTTGAGGTCAGCCCTGTACTAATTGACCTGTCTTGAATAGGTGTCACTCCACCCATTTAAGTGAGCAAGTTATTGTGGTAATCCTTGTGCTTGTAGCCAAGGCGGGGGTGTAGGCAATTGGTTGAACCTCGATAACATCTCTGCGTGTCACTCTTTCTTTACTGCTTTCGGATTCTTATGTGATTGATTAAATTGCTTTATTTACATTTTAGTATACATTTACTTTACTTGCACTAGATTGACCATAGGGTTGTGAATATACTGGTGTTAGGAGATTGACCTAGGGTTTAAAGTTTAAAAATACCAACTCCCCCCCCCCCTCTCTTAGGATCACGGTAAAGCTAACATTTAAGTACATAAAGCTCTAAAGAATATGACTTAATGATTTGAGAGCTTGTGAAGGGAAGATAAATAAACACTTTTTGAAAATTTAAATCACTAATGGGTACAAAAGAGTATTTAGGATAGACAAGACATTTATTAAAATAGTTTTATGATAGTGAATATGTCCATACCATTTAAAAAAAAGAGCAACTAGAGGTATATGAGTTTTTGAACACTGCTCTTTGGTGATTGGAAAGTATCCTTCATATATGATCACATAGAGGAGCAAGGATACGAACCAAGGAGTGGGTGAAAACTCACTGAATATGATCGTGGTTTGGTAAGGATTTCCTATAGATGAGATAAACCAAAATTAGAGGATTTTTATATTTTTGGTGGAATACTTTGATTTTAATCAATGAAATTTGAATCCCTTAGAGGTTGCCTCTAATCTTGATTATAGCAAGATGTCTTATGAAGAGCACATTAATATATATTAATCATTTATAATCAATTATGCTTTAAGCCTAAAGTGATGACTAAATTTTGATTGAGTCCTTTATGTTCATGGAATGCCATTAGGGAAGAATGATATCTAACAAGATGAATTTCCTAAGACTAAACTTGTGCAATGGACAAAAATATGCTTAACTTAGGATATCTACATTTAGGCATGGATTAAGCATTAAGAATTTTATACCAAGAAAAAATGCTTTAGTCCACTTGGAAGTGGATTTTATTCAATTTTAAAATTAGCTTGCTAATCTTCTGATTCTTAGTATGGCAAAAGTGTATAGTGAATACATTTACTAAGAATTTTCATTTTGAGCACCAACCACTTCCTAAACCTATAGTCATCACAACCCCCTAAACTTAAACCTAGGATCTAAGGAAAAATTAACTAGAAGATAATTTTAATTTTAATCCATTTTTCCTTAAGTCCTACGGGATTTGTTTTACTGATTATCCATTTCATTTCCTTTTCTAAGCCTCTGGCACTCTCAACTAAACAATTAAACCCAATGTGCTCTTTTCTTTAATGTTATAAGCAAACTTTGAATTTTCGTGAAAGGCTATGCTTACTAATCTTATGTTTGCTCGATGAGGCATAAAAGTTTGTATGGGATTTATTAAGTGATTTTGATCCCTTTTTGAAAATATTTTTCTTTTTACGACTCGAGGGTTTATCATCTCCCATTTCTTCCTTCTGGCATATTATTTTCAATATTTTCTTCATGCTTTTCTTCTCTAAGGAGGCATGATAATCTTGTATCTCCTCTAATTGTTTAGCCAACCTTTTGTTTTGAATTTTAAGAAATTTTTTATGATAAGACATTCCAACTGGAGACTTATGAATTTTAAATGAATCCTTTTCTAGTTGTCTGTTCAATGACATGCTTTCATTATAAAACACACAGCACGATTCAATACAAGATTTATCTTTATAACTATCATATGAATCAATGCATATAGTATTATTATCAGAAATAGCCAATGACTCATTATAAGATACATCACAAAATTTTTTATAAGAATCATCGCATGCATCAACAACAGAACTATCATAAAATTCAACTGATGATTCAGTACATGACACAACACAGCATTCATCACAAGAATCATCAGACGAACTAGAGTGAATATCATATACCTCCTTGTTGATTTCAAGCTCATGATTTACCTCCTCGTGATCATTTGTGCTTGGAGCATTCAGAGGAGTTACGATCTCCTTCTTCTAGGATTCTCCATATTTCTTTTCTAGTTCATCCCAAATTTCCTGTGCACTATGACATGCCACACACTTAAGTAGAATATTAGAATCTAAAGCACAGTATAATAAGTCCATGGCATATGAATTGGCATGCATTAACCTAATATCATTTTCATTCAAGGGCATATGAATCCCATTAACAATCACTGTTAGGCTATCCAATCCATTGATTTTATAAATATGCTCATCCTAATTTTCCAAGTGGTGTAATCGACATCACAAAACAATGGAAGGCTGGAAGGTGACTATCCCTCACTGAATGGGGATACACCAAATTGAGTCATTACGATATTTTTGTAAAAACGTTTATGTCTAGTGCAATAAGGCTCTGATACCAATTGTAAGATTTGGTGTATTCCCAAGAGGGGGTGAAATGGAATTTTAAAATTTATTTTCTAGGTTAAACTAGATCAACAACAGTTTTACACAAACCTAGTGTTTTACTATTCAACTATAACCTAATCAACACATACATTACCTATAATGAATTAAGCATACAACATACATGTGCTGAAAATAAAAGTGCGGAAAATAAATTTTCAGAAATATAAAGAACACGCACGATATGTTATCGGGGTTCGGCCAACTGTGCCTACATCCCTGCCTCTAACTGGCAAGCCCGAGGATTCCACTAATGTTCACTTAACGAGAGGAGCGGCACCTAATACAACCAGGTCAATTAGTATAGGGCTATCCTCAACCTTTACAAATTCTCCTTGCGAGGCGGAGAAGACCCTAGGTCAAATTCACAAGGCTGACCCCAACCTTTACACAATCCTTACCGGGCTAGATTCCCCCCCCCCACCTTAGGCCTTGCCTGGAATACAATAGTATTTTTCACAAAATAATTGGTATAGTGATTATGCTTCTCAAGTAAAGAAGATATGTACCGAATACGTACAGTATAATCAATGCATTTCAAGTATGTATGAACTACAAGCTCAGTGCTCTACGTGTGCAATCAACACTAAGAATAATGATTTTATCTAATCAAGAACAAGAGTGTATCACAAGCTCATCTTTGAAACTAAGTAGAGTATATCAAATCCCAATATCATATTATTGTTTCAAAGATGCTAGCAATAATATTCGAAAGAACTCAAAAGTATTTTCTCAAATGTACTTAGCGCAAGAGTTGTTTGAAATCTAACTTTGTAAAATATTTTGCACACACAAAATGAATAAAGCTTTAAGGAATCTTGCAATGACAATGCTGAGATCCTTAAGCTAATGAGTTTTTCCCAACACAAGATTTATCAAGTAAAATCTATGGGATAACTCTTTGCTTAACTCCCCAAAAGCAATATCAAATAAACAACCAAGCAAATGGGAGTATAAGCAAACTATATTGATCAATAACACAATATAACACTCTCACAAGGATAGGATGTATCAAGGGAATGAAGGTTTGAGAGTATATGGAGTGAGACAGGCAAAAATAAGCTTTTGAGATTGAGAGGATTTTTTACTAATTATATTGATAATCTCTCCTTAATTTTGCAAATGAGCCCCTATATATAGAAATTGGGCAAATTATAGTCGTTACGACATGTAGGGTATTATTAATATTGTTTTAAAACATTTTAACCAAATTAACCCTACTTTAATATTTTAACCATGGTAAAATTAATGGGACAACCCGAGAGCACCGATCGACTGAGAGGAGTTTGGTTGACCGAAGTGCTTGAAGTTCGATCGATCGGGCACTAAATGAACTATGAGTTTGGTCGATCGGACTTGTATGTCGAACGGCAATTTTTTTCTTTTGTGAGGTTCGGTTGATCGAGGACATTTTGAACTTCCTTGGTCGGTTGACCAGACCGTTGAGTTCCCCCACGTGGGAACTCGGTCGACCAGGGTGTTGATGTACAATTTATGCTCAGTCAACTAGAAGGTCAATAAAGTTGACTCCTAGGGGTTTCAGTTGACTTGGGTCAAATGAACTAAGTGAGTTCGGTCAACTGGGTTGTGATCCACTTGTTGACCTAGCACCGATTTGGTCAATCAGGAGCTTTTTGTACAGGGAAGTATGGTTGACCGAATGTGCACACTAAGTGTATTTCAGTCACGTTTTAAGCATTCAATCACTCATTTCAAATGATCATTCATATACGTGTAAGAGTGAGTGTCCTAGGGTCATTTTGAGGATACCGAAAAAATACGGTGTCAGTCGACCGAATGGTGTTCCCTAAGGTCTTTCTATAGTCATTTTGATTTTCAGGAGATGTGTAGGGACCTAGAGTTGTTCTAAGGTTTTTTGAACTTGTAGTTCCTTCACACTTTTCCTACTTAAATATTACAAACCCAAATGAATAGTAATAAATTACAACATAAATGATCTTCAAGGTCTTCATTTTCCTCCAGGTCTCCGAGTGCCATCTTATGATGCTGCCAAGATAAACATGCACATCAACTTGGCAGACATTAAATACCTGAGTATTTGTCATAATCAAAACAGGGTATGACCCATAGGGTCAACAGTTATATAAAATCTTTTGAGAATATTTTAAATCCATTAACTAAGGCCTCAGCGAAAGAATGGTTCTGGAATATATTGAATGGTTCTGGAATATATTGAGGGGGATGGGATTAAAATCCAAAAAATTATGAACCACCTATAAGGATACCCAACCCAAGGACGAGAGATCCTGTAATTGGGTTCAATGGGAAGAACGAATCAAATGGTGGTTGTAAGAAATGCACTGTTAATTTTAAACTCATCCGTATGGTGTAAATGCATTTGTCCTGTAACACAAGTGGTTGAGTTTTTAAAGCTCATAATGATAATTTGTGTTTCTTTTGAGTGAGGTGTTAGAGTTACAGGAGCACCCTTGATAGATTTAACCTATGTGAGCATAAGAGTGGGGCCGCTCTCTCTGAGAATTGAGCTTATATTCAAATATGCTCATGAAACCGGGATTAGCACAATGTCAAAACTTCTTGGCTATTAAAGCTCATGTCATCACCTGAATGATTATGTGTGAGCAATAATACTTTATTTCTCTTAAGCAGTCATAGTTAAAATATAAGACCACTTCTCACTCTAGAGTAAAGGTTATTGTTCACTAAGTGAAGATTCAATGCCGAGCACATCTTCATTACGTATAATTATTCATCATTGATTGTTAAACTCTCTATGTGCATGGTACATACATAGTATTAAAATGAGGGGGGAGGGGATTTTTAGTGTATTTTAATATTATTGTTTTATTTACTATCTTGAAAAAGAACATGTATCTTAGAATGGGTTATGTATTTACATTTAATTAGGTCATTCATTCATGTATCTCATAAATTCATAAGATAAATTATGTGAATGTATCTTACCTGTGTACCTATTTAATATATATATATATACATCTTTTTTATTAAGTGCATGGAAAATGAAATGTTATTTTGTGATTATAAATAGACCCTTAAGGCATTAGCATTACATACCAATCTCTTCACATCATTCATCATGTCATCTTTCTTTCAAGTTTAGAGAGTTTGACAAGTAAAAAAACTTTGGACTCTTTCGTTTGTGGAAAATTAGAGAGAGCCATATGATTCAAATCATATTGTTATATCTTGGGATCAATTCATGAGCTAAGCCAAAAAGCGGAGAGGGCTTGAATCTCCTTAAAGAGAGCAAGATATACGTATCTCAACCTATTTGCAAATCGTTTTAATATTTGTATTTTTATTTGTACTTGAGTTTTTTTTTTTTTTTTGTTAATTTTCCTAACAACAATTTGATATATATATATATTGTCTTGACCGCCATACAATTGTTTTTACCATTAAAAAATAATATTTTTGTTAAACACTCAGAGTTATTTCACAGAAGTTTTCCTGTTTATTTGCATCTTTACTGAGTTATGATTTTCACTGATACAATAAATCAAAGGAAGAACCTTCTCAAAAGATCAGTCAACTCAACCTTATCTTTGTCCCCGTTAGGTGCGTATCGTCTGATAGATGTGCATCTTCTGGCATTGATTTACTATTTAGTTTGCACAGTGACCCAATTCCTCCTGTGATTCTCCAACCACTGTCCCTTGAATATTAAAACAATAAATTTTACGTGATTCCCCTTTCCTTTTCCATGAAGAAACTGACGGGGGTATAAATGTCACAAATTGGATGAAGAGTTGGCGTTCCTGGGAAGACACAATAAGCTAAGCTAGCTCATAGGCCAAACAAAAAATTCCTAAAAGATACCACCCAAGCAAAGAAAATTAGCGAACCAAGACATTTAAAACGAGTTAAGAGGTAAGAGCCAAAGGCAACCTTAGCAAGGCAAGCTAAGCTTCAACTCACGCACAGAAAAATTCGACCAAGCAAAGAAAAGAATTCTCTCTTCCTCCTTCCTTCTCTTCCTGCGCGTCTCTCCCTCCTCCTCCTCCTTTCTCTGCCCTCATTGTCTATCAGTTTGCTGTATATATATATAATAATTATTCAAGCTAGCTTCCCCCTGGCTCCCTCTCTCTCTCTCCCCCTACCAATGGCCAGATTTGCAAGCGGAATTGAAAGAATTTATGTTTTTCTTCTATTTCTGATCTCATTATCAGGTACCCACTTCACAGATTTTGTGCCGTTCTTGGTTTTTTTTTTTTTTTTTTTAACTATTTTTTGTTCTATGAGCTTCAGTTCACCTTCATTTTTTTTGTTTCTTTTTGCGTGAATCGAACTTTTAATATTTACTGTTTTAATTTGTGTTTGTAGATAACCGTTTCAATGGGAGAGCAGCATCGCTTGGCATCAACTATGGCCAAGTAGGCAATAATCTGCCATCACCGGAGAGAGTCGTCACCCTCTTAACGTCGCTAAAGCTTACGAAAGCCAGAATTTATGACACTAATCCTCAAATACTGACGGCATTCACCAATTCCAGCATCGAACTAATCGTAACAGTTGAAAATGAAATGCTAGGAGTTTTGATTGATCCTCAGCAGGCCCTTCAATGGGTAAACACCCACATCAAACCATACTTTCCGGCCACGAAGATCACCGAGATCGCGGTTGGGAATGAGGTCTACAAAGGCGACGGTGACACAACCCTAATTGCAAACCTTGTCCCGGCGGCGGTGAGCATACAGGGAGCCCTCATTCAGCTCGGTCTAGGTTCGTATATTCAAGTTTCGACGCCTCATTCCCTCGCGGTGCTTGCCGAGTCCTACCCTCCTTCTGCGGGCACCTTCCGAAGCGAAATCAACGGATATATGCTGCAGTATTTACAGTTCTTGTCAAACACCAAAGCACCATTTTGGATCAATGCTTACCCTTATTTTGCTTACAAGAGTGATCCAACTGGGGTATCGTTGGACTACGTACTCCTTAATCCAAATTCTGGGATGGTTGATCCATATACCAAATTACACTATGACAACATGCTTTATGCTCAAGTGGATGCAGTCATTTTTGCAATAGCTAGGTTGGGTTTCCGAAACTTGGAAGTTAGGGTTTCGGAGACAGGGTGGCCGTCGAAAGGAGACACTGATGAGGTTGGTGCCACGGTTGAAAACGCCGCCGTTTATAACCGGAATTTGTTGAGAAGGCAGTTTAGAAATGAAGGGACCCCTTTGAGACCTAATACAAGACAAGAAATTTACTTGTTTGCCTTGTTTAATGAGAATATGAAGCCCGGACCGACGTCGGAGAGGAACTATGGTCTCTATTGGCCCGACGAAACCATGACATACAATGTAGGGCTGACTGCCCTGTCGACTACTTCATCTTCCACTTCATCAGCTTCCATTTCTCTCAGTAATTCTGCACCTCATCAGGTAAGAAGAGTAAACCCCTAGGTTTTCTTCTCTTCCATTATTTCAAATTTCTTTAGTTAGTTTATACCAAAAGTCATGAAAAAATAAAACAGGAAAGAAAAAGATAGTGCGATGCCATGCAAAACCAAAAGTGTACAAATATCAATGCGATCAGCCAGTTGTGTGTGTGTGTGTGTGTATGTCATACCTTTTCCCAAAAAAAAAAAAAAAAAAAAGTTGAATATGTCATAGTTTCAGTTTTTTTTATTCATTATAAAAGATATATCATTTTATTTATTTACCCATAAAAGGATTAATTATTAAGTTCATGGGTGCAATGTATTTTCTTAATTTCTTCTCCTTTTTCTTGGTGTTTTATTTTTCACTTTAAATGGTATTTACTTTGAAGCAGGCAGGAATGAGGAGACGTCATCAAAGCATGGTGTACTGGATGTTTGTATATTTGGCGGCCTTCGAAGTTTTAATGAGAAGACCATTCTAACCACCCTGGTTCCATCCATTTATACGTATAAAATTACATTTTGGTGAAAGAGAAGGCAAATGACAAATGGCAAATTGCAAATGGGGTTTCTCCTTTTGGGCCTTCTTGGAGTTGAAAAATATATACGTGCAAATCCCTAAAGATTCAAGAATGGTCTAAAAGAAAGGTGAACCCACTTTGCACAAGCAAACAACGTACAACCGAATCGATTACCAAAGTGATCACGATATGATGAAATGTGCTTTCACTTTGACTCCTCTAATGCTTTCAAGGGTTAGGCATTTACCGCGGCATGCATGCAATGGATAATTTCGATTGGCTTCTTAAAAAATACCCACCTATGCAGTAGCCAATGGGTTGACAAAACTGACATATATATATACATATATATATATGCTTCATTTGTTATTGTACGTGAAAATTATTGTAGAAGATTGATCAATTGTTTCTTGATCAACTTACGTCAATTATTATCAATTGTAGGAATGGAATTTGTTGTTGTGGATTACTGCCCGTGCATGTTATAAGGGAACCCAAAATTGTTAGAGAATAACATTGTAATTAGTCCATGCTCCATCCTCCATCTTATTGGCTGCAAGGAAAGCTCTCCACTTTGGGACGTGGATTCCATAACTTTTCCCATTAAATGTGTTCATATTTAAACTCTCTCTCTCTCTCTCTCTCTCTCTCTCTCTCTCTCTCTCTCTCTCTCTCTCCATATATATGAGAATTATTTAATTTCCCTCTAAAATATATATAAGCAAATAATTAATTTCACCTCAACTTTTGTATGTCTGTATTATCCAGGTAGACACAACTAGGGGCAATTTTAGCGGCCACGTGGATGTCATGTATAAGGTTTACTCTTGTGTCTCTTTAGATAGTCGAGAGTTCCTATACAAGGTTTACTCTTGTGTCTCTTTCGACAGTCGAGAGTTCCCAATATGTGCATTGATTTGAATCAACAACAAGAAAAAGTAAAAATAATAATAATTTACATAGTTAAATAGCATCCCAATGCCCACAAAACCTTTGTGCATCTTTTACTATTTTTTCAATAAAAGTTTTTTTTAAGTTTCAATAGAACACTAAGCATGTATATGTAGGTCTGATCTAAGAATGAAAGTTTCCTCATACAATAATATGTTGACACTATACTTGGATTCACGATATGAACGACATCAGAAGGTCAAACATATCATATTAGTCATGCGTTTGAAAGCCCCTTGCCCTCCTTACATAACCTCACACTTATAATAACAAGTTTTAATTGATAACACTTTTAAATACGAGTCACAACTTAAAACTACTCTTTAAAAATTCTGCATGCATATTCATGAGGTGAATAAAAAAAAAACATATTTTTCATTATTAAAAAAAATATATGCAATGTACCTTCTTTATCAATCATTTTAAAATTTTAATTTATAGGTTGAAATTTAACCTCACTATATATTATTATTTATATGATCAAATTTTTTGCTTTTCGAATTCAAATATTCATTGATGCTTATTCTTACCCTCAACTTATCTAACTTTATGACTCCCACCCATTGAAGCCCATTTCATAATTATCTAATTATTTACTTTTCAAATATAAAAAATAGTTTCCATATTTTTATTAAAAAGTAATCCCTGTACCGCACAGGAACAAAACTGCATGAGAAAGGTTAGGGTTTGGCTGGGTTATTTATTTTATTTTTAAATTTTTTTTGCTTTGGTTGGATTCTTTTTTTTATCTTGAATGGAATCATGGACGGCCCAGCTTTATTCCCTCGCTGGTGATAACCGTCAGCACTGGCCCTTTTCCAAAGGAGCTTTTAGCATTTCCGGCCACCCGCCGAGAGAGAGAGAGACATGCACACAAACACACACATAATATAGATCTAAATCAAATAATTAAAAGATATAATGAAAAAATAATGTACAAAGATAAAATTTTTAACTAGTTAGTAAATATTAGACTTCATGTACAACATGTGAAATACAGATGGATATCTAAATAAAGAGA
This sequence comes from Malania oleifera, assembly GCF_029873635.1. NCBI lineage: Eukaryota > Viridiplantae > Streptophyta > Magnoliopsida > Santalales > Ximeniaceae > Malania > Malania oleifera. The sequence goes on along the minus strand of NC_080428.1, from coordinate 29,840,047 downwards.
TTGAAGAAATCAAATGATAAATTTAATTTTATTTCACTAAAAATTTATTTTTATTTTTATTTATTAATTATGTAATTAAGTGTATTTGTATTTCATATCATCATTACTTGACTCATTATTTAGACATTTATATGTGAAAAAATGTCATTTTGCAAAGTATTGTTGTCTGCAAAAAAAATTTGTTTTTGAAATATTAGAGGGTTAAATGTCATAGTTTAAAATTTAGGGAGCAATGTGTTAATAAACTAATTTTTTTAATGATTGAATTTTTAAATTTAAATTATATTTAAAAGGCAGCCCAACCCTAAATAAAAAAGATGTCAATCTGATGACGAGGATGGTCTACATGTCCGGCGTCAGCCAACGTGGAGCACATGCAGAGCAGAATATATGTGGGACCCACTTAATTTAGAATGAAGACGTCTCGTGTTTGAACAACAAATCGTCATATAGGTGGCTTCTCTTGGACCTTCAGCGGGTCTATTGCGTGCGCGCGTACAACGACTGAGGTTGTGGGTCGGCGTAGACATGTCTTTACGTGGGATATACTGGTTGCTTTGTTGCCAAATGACGTGTCATAGTGCGATTACATCAAACAGGGTCCCATCATGTTGTAGGCAAACTAGCATGTGCATCTGTCGACCTTCGTGGACATATATATATATATAGCATTTAATAGGCATATATCATCTCGTTGGGTTTTTTATGAAAATATTAAAAAATAAAAATAAAAATATAAGTGGGTGGCGTATATTTACGCTTTTGAATTCAACCGACTTTTCAAAAGTCGGTTGTGAATTAAAAAATAAAAAAAATAAAAACAAAAAGTTAACAGAATTAACTTTCCAAAAATCGGTTTTGTACAAAGGCTGCTCCCCTCTCCTTCTCAAGGTGACTGCACGGGAAAAACAAATTAAATACAAGTCAAAGCCAACTTTTCAAAAATCGGTTTTGAGATGCACGTATGACTAGTATGTAAACTCATGTACGTATTCACTAAACACCACCCCCCCCCCCTCACCCTAGCTATCCGTGTGCCCCATCTCCCCCCATCTCGTCCTATGTATCCTCCTTCATTCTCCTACTTCTCATTCATCCTTTCACCTTAGTTCTTTCTTTTCCTTCTTCTTCCTCTCTCCTCCAGCCTCCCTCACCACCTCCAAGCGTTGCGTGAACTTGTTGCAGATTTACTCTTGCAACTACTCTATTTCTTAATTTTTGTTGAAAATTCAAAATGTCTCATTAGATAACAAAGTTATGTCCTAATTGCATTGGACCCACAGAGTTCATGTCCTAACGTATATATAGTAGATATTTGTGCGAAATACATTCCTCGAAGTAGGAGTATGGGTGGAGCTCCAACTGTGCAAAGGGAAACATTTCTCCATCCTTAATCATATTATGTATATGATATTGCTGAGACGAGCAAATTATTTGATCACCTTTCAGGGTGACGGCAACTTTAGATTTGAATGATGTCCTCGGTACATAATTTCAGCCAGCATTCTTGTCAACAGAGTTTGGACATGAAGAGGCTAATTTGTAGGGATTCAATGTGGGAGGCAGTTTTCATCACGAACCATAAAAATCATTTGAGTATTGGTATGAACAAAGTTCAACTGGAGCTGTGACTATATGAGACTTCCAAACGGTTCCATCCATTATTATAAACGACAGGGGGCATACACGGTCTAACCAATGCAACCTGATATAGAGTGTAACTGTGAATTAAAGGAAGAAGACAATTTTGAAAAGGAGTTTGAAGAGGCAGACGCAGAGATAAATGAGGTCGGTGGACAGAATGATTATAGGGTTTAGACGAGAGAACTTGTCTTGCCTCCTTTGACCACAACTATGGGTCAGGGATGGGTAAGTGACGTGCCTTCATTAGCATATATGATCGATGTTGAATCTGGTCATATCATAACTTATTTTGAAAGTTCCCTTAAGGGCACTCGATGGGATGGTGTCTTGCAATTTTGTAAGGGTATGATTTTGCACACAAAGGATGATCTTATTGATGTATCCTCAAATGTGCTATTTTAGGTTCCCATTTACCTATTCTTTGTTCTCATTTTTTATTGTTATTATTCCTTTTTTATCATTGTTCAGAGTTACACGTGGTTTGTTTCATGTTTCAGGAAATTGGAGTTTAAATTGAGGAGTAGAACAATGCAAAAAGCCAAGGAAGCAATTGGGAAGCACAAGGCTCGACCAAGTGCTCAACCAAGTCTACAAAGCCTTGTTCCATCCAAAGCAATATGTACATGCTCGACCATGTGGTGTGACCAGTAGTCACAAGGGGTGACCAAGTCATGACAAGAAGACTCCAAAGTGCTGATTTACAAGAAGAATCACAAAATGCTTCGACCATGGCGTGACTAAGATACCTTGAAGGTGCGACTAGGTCAAAGAAGCCAACACCTAAACAAAGAGTCAAGTGAAGATTTTCTAGAACACTTCGATGAGGGCACGACCAAGAGACCTTTGAGGCACGACCAGGTCAAAGATGCTGCTAACTGAAGAATGAATTAATTGAAGATTTTTCAGAGTGGCTCAACTAGGGCATGACTAGGAGAAGTCTAGGGTGCGACCAGGTTGACTATGATCATTTTCAGAAATTGCTGAGCGAGATTTTGGGCGAAAGTTTCCTAATTTTAAGTTGATCGTGTGTAAACCCTAATTTATATAAAATCAAGCTTCGAACTGTTGATTAAGGGTCTCCCAAAGTTTCTCTTTGGTCCCGTGACAAACCCTAGAGTGCTATTGGGTAGCCAAGTAGTGTAGATTGGTTCCCTTTCAATTCTTTGAGGTCCCGTGACAAACCTTGAATTCTGATTGGTGCCATAAATTAGTGGTAGTGTATTTTGGTTCTCCTTTGGTTCCTTTTGGTTCGTGACAACCCTGAAGTGTCATTGGATACCATTAAAATAAATATCAATACCATTCGCAATTTACTGCTGTGTTTACATTGAATTGAAATTTCAATAAAAGTCATGTTTTCAATTCCATCTTTCAATACCTTGTCTTTATTTTCATGCACCATGAGTAGCTAATTTAATTTGATTCTTTGGTTGTGATGAAACCCTAGGCTAAGAACGACATAGCTAGGATTCAGGAAAATGTGCATAATAGGGTTGGTGCTACAAAGTAATCCATGTTCGCTGGATAGGGTATACCCCGTCTCCCGATCATGCTCCGGACGATTGGTGCAACCTAGCTATCCTATGCCACTCGAGTGGATTACACTAAAAAAGAATTCATGTTCACTGGATAGGGTATACTATGTTCTCCCGATTGTGCTTTGGACAATTGGTGCAAACCTTGCTACCCTATGCCACTCGAGTGAATTACTTATCTTTGAAACGCTATTATGGAATAATTGACCAAACCTAGTTATATCTCAATAAATAATAGGGTGGATTCATAACCAGAAAATTGCATTTTCATAAGTACTTTAATTAATTTTTAATTGCTTTCATAGTTTACTGAACGAAACAAAATTCCATATTTTTCATTCTTGTTCAAGCGTAGTTAACTACATTAAAATTTGTGCACCGCTGCACTAGAGTCCCTGAAATCGACACCCGACTCACTCCTTATTCTATTGAGCTTGGCATTAGTTAGGTTATAAAATTTATTTTTGGTAGTTAAGGACCCAAGCCTTGGTGAGCCTACCAAATTTTGGCACCATTGTCGGAGACTCGGTAACGATAGTGAGCCAATTCCGAGTGTAGTTTACTACGTATTTTTATTTTTCTTTGTTTTCTTTTGTTATTATTCTTATTTGATATTTGAAGGCTTGATTGTGTGTTGAATTTGTATATGTTGGGTTTGCGATATTTGGATCCTGAGTTAGTGCCTATAGACCCTAAGATTGAGAGATCATGTAGGTCAATTAGGAAATGTACTTCTAGTCCAGAGTTAGCTGAGTCCTTTGAACTTAAAGTCATGGCCGAACATCGATTGGTTCCTATTTTTCATGAGTAAAACCAAAACCAGGAACCTCTTGCTCCCCGTCGATCTGCGGCAGAGGAGCAACCTCTCCGGCCCTTGAGGGACTACTTCACTTCTAATGCATACACTTCGCCATTTTGCATCCGGTTCCCAATTGTCAAGGAGGCGCAATTTGAAATCAAGATGTTCACCATTTTGATGCTTTCCAACTTATTTTATAATCCAACTAAAAATCCATACAAGCATCTTGATGAGTTTCTTGAAATTTGTTCCACCATCCGTATACCTCACTTTGGTGATGATGCCTTTCGTATAAGGCTATTTCCGTTCTTTCTTAAGGACAAAGTCAAATGATGAGTGTAGTGACCCAGAGAATTATGATTTTTAAATAATGAAAGAAGGGTAAAAAGGAATTGTATTTTTATATTCAAACAAGGCCTCGTCAACGAACATAGAGGATTCATCGACGAGAGCATATGAGGGGCTCGTCGACGAGGACATGTCTCGTCGATGAGAATATATTGAGAAGATATTTTGGCAATTCTAAATTTCGTTGATGAGGGGTGAGAATGCGTCGACGAACTTCCTTCGTGACCTCATCAACGAGGTGACGTGGCTCGTCGATGAAGGCTAGTGTATAAATAGCCCTAATTCGGATTTCAGCACAGATTTTTAACCCAAAACAATTTTCTCTCTCTCCACTTTGGTTTCCACTCCTTCTCTTTAAGTTTCTAGACCGGATTCTCACCGTTCGATGATTTGAGGCCACCCCAACACTCCTAGGAGAGTTTTTTTCAAATTTGCTGGAGTGGATCATTGGTGGGGCTAGCTTGAATTCCATCCCAGATTTAGAGTAAGGCTTTTTATTTAGTATTTAACCTTCCTGCAGTTGTAGAAAGTGTAGTAGTCGAAGAAATACCGAATTTCTATTCTGAGAGATATTATTTTTAGGGTGTTGAACGGGGAACCTTGCAGGTGCAGGACTGGTACTTTTAGGGGTTTTTCAGGAATCAGGTAAGGGGATAAACTAAACTAGTTGTTTTCATGAAAATGCATGTATAGCTTTACAACATCTAATTTCAGAAAAATAAATATATATTAACATTATGTTTGGGAAAATACTTCTGCAAATAAGAAAGTGTTTTAAGTATGTGTATTACCCATTTTGTGTGGCTTGAGTAGAATTTATTATGATTTACTATTTTCTGGGAGAATGTTAAACGATACAGGGTTTATTATGATATACTAGTGTATGGGCCAAGAGTTTTAATATGATATATCGGCGTATGGGCTGAGAGTTTTATATATGATATACCGGCATACAAGCTGAGGGTTTTTGTGATATGCCAACGTACGGCCCGAGCTTTAAATATGATATGACGACATATAGGCCGAGAGTTTTATCTGATTTATAATACAGCATACGGGCCATGAATGATAAAATATGAAATTTCGGCGTATGGGCCGATGATTTTCACATTATATATATGCAAAATGATATGATGATATTAACTTGGCAATTATTATTATGAAATAGCCATGTATCATTGTTTGAATATATGTTATATTTTATCAGAACCTGGTTGGCTTGCTTTAGGCTTACACGTGCATGGTATCGTAGCTATGTGATCATGATCATTACGATGATAGTGTTACCGCTGTCATACGGGGTAGCGGGAGGATGGATAGTTGATGTGGTTTATTGAAGTATTGGCATCGCTGGTGTATGGACCATGTCTGACAGACCCATGGTACTTATAGACTTTTGCTTTGACTTGGCAATGGTTGGCCAGCCATTATCAGGTCCTACCTTCGGGCCACACAACCTAGTCATATGTGGATAAGACATGACAACAGGCAGCTAACCTTCCAGTGTATTTTTGTATTATTGATATATGAGATGAATTATATTTGTGGAAATCTTGTATGTTCTACCATGTTATGGTTATATATGTTTTCCCAAATATGATATAGACAGTTTTACCAAATTTGTTTAAGTATGGTTTTATATATAACACGAAAAAACTCATGTTGCCACACACTGGTATTAGTTTATTTTCCCTTATTGAGAGGTGTCTCACCCCAAATCATATGAACATTTTAGGAGCCCCAGATAGGAGAGTGGATAAAGCTCCACAGCACTAGAGTTCGTTAGTCCCACTCTATCTCGAGGGTAAGTCTTTTGCTAGGGTTAGATGAATTTTTGGGTGACGACCCTAGGATTGATTTTGATTGTTTTTGGATATATATGATGGATGTAGTAAACTCTGGTATTGTGTTATATGGTAACATGAGATGTATATGATTTTATGTTTTCTTGATGTTTAGGCTTCCGTGTTGTATTTCTTATGTATCCTTAGTATCCACGGGTTCAGGTTGATTATGATCTACTAGGTTTATTATATCGATTTTCATTATCATGAGGAAAAAAATGGTGAAATAAGTAGGTTGTTATAGTTTGGTATCAGAGCCTAGGTTGTTAGATTCTGTAGACTTTAGAATGCAGCGGAAATGATATCAGAGTATAGGGAAAGGATTTGAGGTGTTGTTCTATAGTCTAAAGGCAGGACTTCCATGGTGGTTTCTATGATTTTCCTAGGGTGACGATTTCAGGAAAATCATAGTAAACTATTATCGAGTTGTGTTCCTAGAATGTAGGACTGGGGTTGGAAATAAGTTGAGAATGTTAAGATAGGAGGTTAGGTTAGGTGGGTAAATTATAAAGATAGGGTTTCTAAGTTACGTTTATTTTTTTTTTAGGATGGATCCAGGGGGAGGTAGTGCTTATGCGAGCAGCAGTGATGGAGGAGGGCCCTCGAGTGCAGGCGGGACTGATTCTGATGCGGTACTACACGGCGTGGCTCAACAGTTTATGACCGAGATTGCTAGGAGCTCTAGAGAGTAGGGTGGTCCGTCTATAGGCTGTGGGTGCACAATAGAGAAGCTTACAAAGATGAATCCTTGGGATTTTTTAGGAGGGGTCGATCCTATAGCCGCTGAGAATTTGATACAAGAAATCGAGAAAGTTCTGGCTATATTGCAATGTACGGAGGAACAGAGGGTCCTCTTTGCCACCTATAAATTGATAGGGGAGGCCAAAAGGTGGTGCACTGTTGTGAGACTTATGGAGTGGTAGAGGATGACGCTGATAGCCATGACATGAGACCGGCTTAAAGAGTTATTCTTTGTCAGATATTTTCCAACCACTGTATTGGAAGCTAAAGTGAAAGAGTTCCTGAATCAGAAGTAGCGACAGTTGTCAATCCAACAATATGCGATGCGGCGTGGTTTATAGAATTATCACATTTCATACCGTATATTGTTCCTGATGAAGTAAAGAAGGAGAGACAGTTTGAAAGAGTATTAAGGCGAAGTATATTCAAGCAGGTGGTGGTGCTGAAGATACAGGACTTTGCTGAGTTAGTTGATAGAGTGACCTTGGCTGAGGTTAGCGAATGTATGGATGTAGAGGAACAAGGACAGAAGAAGAGATCTACGCCTTCAGGCTTTCAGCAGGGTCCTAGGTGTGGCCAGTGGAGGAAAGGAAACTATGGTAGAGGACAGAAGCAGGATGCTGGAGGTTGTGAGGTGCAGGCGGTGCAGAATCCTCCTATCCATCAGACTTGTGGGAGAAGACACTGGGAGAGTGTTGAGTGGGACGAGTTGTCTTTGATCACTGCGGTAGACAGGGACATATGGTGCGAGATTGTCCTACACCACCAGATACAGCTCCTGCTCCTAGATTGTACCGGGGAGGCTATCAGGCACCACGTGGAGGCCAGCAGAGGAATATGGCCCCAATCAGAGTTTTTGCTTTGATGCCAGGTGATGCTGAGACAGTCGGCGACGTGGTGACAAGTATGGTTAGCATGCTTTCCTTTAAAGTTATTATATTATTTGATTCAGGAGCCACACACTCGTTTGTGTCTCTAGAGTGCACTAGATTATGTGGAGCAGAAACACGGCTGTTAGACACTAAATTGTTGCTATTTATATCGACCGGGTCAACAGTGAGGTGTAGTAGGGTGCTCCGGGGTTGTTCAGTTGATATTTAGGGGAAAATTTTGTCTGCTGATTTAATAGTGCTAGACATGCATGAGTTTGATGTAATATTTGGTATGGATTGGCTAGCAGTTAATTTTGCCATTATAGATTGTCATTCACGAGAAGTGATATTCAGACCTCCAGGAAGAATGAAATTCAGGTCTGTAGGGTCGCGAGTGCAATCCCCGCCTTAGTTAGTTTTAGCTATTCAGGCGAGGAGACTACTACTGAGTGGTTGTCAGTGATTCATGGCCTTTGTGAAGGAAATGTCAGGGAATGAATTAAAACTCACTAGTACGCCAGTAGTAAAGGAGTTTACATATGTTTTTCCAGATGAGTTACCAAGCTTGCCACTTGATCGTGAGATAGATTTCTTATTGATTTGCTTCTAGGTATAGCGCCAATTTCTAAAATACCTTACCGAATGGCGCCAATGGAGTTGGCAGAATTAAATAGTTAGTTGCAAGATTTGTTTGATAAGGTTTTATACGGCCCAGTGTATCTCCGTGGGGAGCTCAAGTATTATTTGTGAAGAAGGAAAATGGGTCTATGAGGATGTGTATAGATTATATAGAAATTAATAAAGTGATCATCAAGAATAAGTATCCTCTACCTCGTATAGATGACTTGTTTGACCAGCTCAAGGGTACCCGAGTGTATTCTAAGATTGACCTCAGATCAGGCTACCATCAGGTGAAAGTGAAAACAGAAGATGTCTCGAAGACGGCCTTCAAGACCAGATATGGGCATTATGAATTCCTCGTTATGCCATTTGGTCCGACAAATGCTCCTGCGGCATTTATGGATTTGATGAATAGAGTTTTTTCACCAATACTTAGACCAGTTTGTTTTTATTTTTATTAATGATGTACTGGTTTATTAGAGGAGCTATGAGGAGCATGAAATGCATTTAAGGCAGGTTTTTCAGACGCTTAGGGAAAAGAAGTTGTATGCTAAGTTCAGTAAATGTGAATTCTGGCTTGAGAAGGTTGTGTTTTTGGTGCATGTCATTTCAGGAGATGGTATTTCTGTGGATCCTAGTAAAATTGAAGCGATAGTGAATTGGGCTGATCGAGGAACGTCCAGGAGAATAGGAGTTTCTTGGGGCTAGCTGGGTATTACCATCGTTTTGTTGAGGGATTCTCAACATTATCAGGGCCTCTAACATGAATGACTAGGAAGAACGTCATGTTTGAGTGGGATGACAACTATGAGCAGAGTTTTCAAGAATTGAAGGAAAGACTTGTTGCAGTACCAATGTTGATCATCCCATTAGGGGGTGAGGGTTATGTTATCTATAGTGATGCATCCTTGAAGGGACTTGGCTGTGTACTAATGTAGCATGCTAGGGTGGTAGCGTATGCTTCTAAGCAATTGAAAGAGTAGGAAAAGAACTACCTTACCCATGATCTTGAGATGGCTGCAGTAGTACACGCATTGAAAATTTGGAGGCATTACCTATATGGTGAACGGTGCTAAATCTTCTCTAACTACAAGAGTTTAAAGTACTTTTTCACTCAAAAGGAACTGAATATGAGGCAAAGAAGGTGGTTGGAACTTATTAAAGATTTTGACTACACTATCAGATACCACCCAAGGAAGGCGAAAGTGATAGCTGATGCTTTGAGTAGGAAGTCTATGGGACCAGCATTGGTAGTTGTGGAAATTCAGTATCTGATCATGATGGATCTGGAAAGATTTAGCATAGAGTTGGTCGAGAGTGGTTCTCAGGCTTCTATTGTTAGTTTAGTGGTGCAGCCTACTCTACAGGAAAGGATTAAAGCTGCTCAAAAGGAAGATCCAGAATTAACAAAGGTGATGGTTAGAATATAGACTGGTCAGGGAGAGGAATTCTACATTACAGATAATGGAGCCCTGCGGTTCCATTCTAGATTATATACTCCTGCCAATGCTGATATCAGGAAGACTATCTTAGAGGAGGCTCATAGATTTTTGTACACAAATTCATCCGGGTAGTATGAAGATGTATAGGGATCTTTGAGAGTCTTATTGGTGGAGTGGTATGAAGAAGGAAATCACTGAGTATCTAGCCCAGTGTTTGATGTGTTAGCAGATAAAAGCTGAGCACCAGAGGCCGGCAGGCCAGTGCAGCCACTTTTTATCCTAGAGTGAAAATGGGATCATATATCTATGGATTTTATATCAGGACTGCCGACGACATTACATGGCCAGAATGCCATTTGGGTGATTGTGGATCGTTTGACTAAGACTGTCCATGTTGTTCCTATCAAGATCAGTTACTCCCTTAACCATTTGCCGAAGATTAATATTTAGGAGATAGTTCGTTCTCACGGGGTGCCAGTATCCATTGTGTCAGATCGAGACCCGCGTTTCACGTCATGTTTTTTGAGAAGCTTGCAGGAGGCTCTAAGGTCTCAGTTATCTTTTAGCATGACATTCTATCCTCAGTCAGATGGGCAGACTAAGAGGATGATACAGATATTAGAAGATATGCTTCGAGCATGCATGCTGGATTTTGGGGGTAGTTGGATTCAGTTTATGATGCTAATGGAGTTTGCGTATAATAACAGTTATCAGACCAGCATTAGCATAGAACTATTTGAAGTGCTGTATGGTAGGAGATGTTGTTCTCCTTTATTTTGAGATAATGTGGGTGAGCGGCGAATTGTGGGATCAAAGATGGTATAACAAGTGTATGACAAGGTTTGACTCATCAGAGATAGAATCAGTGCAGCTTAGAGCCGATAGAAGAGTTATGTCGATAACCGCCATAGAAAGTTGGAGTTTGATATTGGTAATCATGTATTCTTGAAAAATAGCTCCGTTAAAAGGGGTTATAAGGTTCGGGAGAAAAGATAAACTTAGCCCTAGGTTTATTGGCCCATTTGAGATTCTAGAGAGAGTGGGGCCGGTTGCCTATAGGTTAGTTTTACCACTTGTATTGTCCACGATACATGACGTATTCCACATTTCCATGTTGAGGAAATACGTCTCAGACCCTTCTCATGTTATTAGTTATGGTGAATTAGAGCTCAGTGATTCACTAGTTTATGAGGAGGTGCTAGTACAGATTCTGGATAGGAAAGTGCAAAAGTTACGTAATAAGAAGATTCCTCTAGTAAAAGTGTTGTGGAGAAATCACGCAGTAGAAGAGGCTTCTTAGGAGCTCGAGGAACAGATAAGGCAGAAATATCCGCAATTGTTCCAAGAGGTTTAGTTATAAATGGGTAAATGTAAGTAGTTAGGTAATATTTCTTTTACAAGTACATGTAATAATTTAGTTAGTAAGTAATATTTGAGTTTTGGGAGAATTTTTTTTTTGTATATATAATCTCCTAGGACTTGGAATGTAACCACGATATTCCTCCGCCATAAGCGAGGATAAGGAATAAAATAAGTATACCGTTTATCTTTAAGGGAAGATGAATCATATGAATAGTAAATTTCAAGGACGAAATTTTATAAGGAGGGGAGAATGTAGTGACCCATAGAATTATGGTATTTAAATAATGAACGAAGGGGAAAAAGGAATTGTATTTTTTTATTCAAACATGGCCTCGTCGATGAACACAAAGAACCGAGAAGATCTTTTGGCAATTCTAAATTTCGTCAACGAGGGGTGAGAATTCGTTGACAAACTTCCTTCGTGACCTTGTTGATGAGGTGTCGTGGCTCTTCGATGAAGGCCAGTGTATAAATAGCCCTATTACGGATTTCAATGCAAATTTTTAACCCAAAACAATTTTCTCTCTCTCCACTTCAGTTCCACTCCTCTCTAAGTTTCTGGGTTGAATTCTCGTAGGTTTGACGATCTAAGGCCACCACGACACTCCTGGGAGAGTTTTTTCAAATTTACTGGAGTGGCTTGTTGGTGGGGCTAGCTTGAATTCCATCCTAGATTCGGGGTAAGACTTTTTATTCAGTATCTGACCTTCCTACAGTTATAGAAAGTGTAGTAGTCAAAGAAATACAGAATTTCTGTTGTAGGAGATTCAAGGTGTTGAATGGGGAACCCTGCTAGTGCAGGACTGGTATTTTTAGGGGTTTTTTAGGAATCAGGTAAGGGGATAAACTAAGCTAGTTGTTTTCATGAAAATGTATATATAACTTTACAACATCTAATTTCAAAAAAATAAATATATATTAGCATTATGTTTGGGAAAATACTGTTGTAAATGAGAATATGTTTTAAATATGTATAATACCCAGTTTTTGTGGCATAAGTAGAGTTTATTATGAGTTACTATTTTCTGGGAGAATGTTAAATGATACAAGGTTTATTATGATATACTGACGTACGGGCTGAGAGTTTTAATCTGATATATCGGCATACGGGCTAAGAGTTTTTATATGACATATCGGCTTATAAGCCGAGGGTTTATGTGATATGTCGGCTATGGGCCGAGCTTTAAATATGATATGATGGCATACGGGCAGAGAGTTTTATCTAACTTATAATACAGCATACTGGCCGTGAATAATAAAATATGAAATGCCGGTATACGGGCTAATAATATTCACGTTATATATTTGCAAAATGATATGATGATATTAACTTGGCAATTATTACTATGAAATAGGCATGTATCATTGTTTGAATATATGTTATATATTATCAGAACCTAATTGACTTGGTTTAGGCTTACACGTGCATGGTACTATAGCAATGTGATCATGATCATTATGATGATAGTGTTATCGCTGTCGTACGAGGTAGCGGGATGATGGATAGTCGATGTGGTTTATTGAAGTGTTGGTGCCCCTGGTGTACGGACTAGGTCTGGTAGACCCATTGTACTTAGAGACTTTTGCTTTGGCTTCGTAGTGGTTGGCCAGCTATTGTCAGGTCCCGCCTTCAGGCCACACAACCTAGTCATGTGGGGGTAAGACATGACAACAGCTAGCTAACCTTCTTGGGTTTTTTCGTGTTATTGATATATGAGATGAATTATGTTTGTGGAAATCCAGCATGTTCTACCATGTTATGATTATATATGTTTTCCTAGATATGATATAGATAGTTTTACCAAATATGTTTAAGTATGGTTTTATGTATAACACAAAAAAACTCATGTTGCCACACACTTGTATTAGTTTATTTTCCCTTACTAAGAGGTGTCTCATCCCAAATTATATGAACATTTCTGGAGCCCTGGATAGGAGAGCAGATAAAGCTCCATAGCGCTAGAGTTCGTTAGTCCTACTCTATCTGAAGGGTAAGTCTTTTGCTAGGGTCAGATGAATTTTTGAGTGATGACCTTAGGACTGGTTTTGATTGTTTTGGGATGTATATGATGGATTTAGTAAACTCTGGTATTGTGTTATATGGTAACATGAGATGTATATGATTTTATGTTTTCCTACTACTTAGGCTTTCGTGTTGTATTTATGATGTATAGCTGGTACCCACGGGTTCAAGTTGATTATGATTTGCTATGTTTATTATATCTATTTTTATTATCATGAGGAAAAAAAATGGTAAAATAAGCAGGTCGTTACAATGAGTCCCTAAAATACATGATTTTAGACCCTCATTTACCTTTGTTTATTCTCATTTTATTATGTATTTACCCAGAGTTATCATTGTTTAGAGCTATACAAGGTTTGTTTGTCTTTTTAGGAAAAGTAGGTTAAAACCATGGAGTTAGGCATGATGAGAAGTCAAGTTCCGAAAGCTTCAGATTATGAATGAACAAGAAGATGATGCTTGACTATGTGGCGCGAACAAAAACACATAAGGGCGACCTAGTCTTCTACTGCGGACTCCAAGGTTCAGACTGAGATCAAAATGCTATAAGGTTTAACCAAGTGCTTAACCAAGTGACCCCTTGGGGATACCACATTGAGATATTGAGATAGAACTGAGAGCAGAGATACCGAGAGTCTCGACGTAGTGTTCGACCAAGAGGCCTTCCAGAATGACCATGTCAAGATACTGAGTTTTCCACCGCAAGTCTCAACTATCAGCTCGACCATGAAGACCCCGAGGCACGACAAAGTCGAAGACATTGGAGATTCAAATCCCTGACTTCCCGCGGGTCCCAACTAAGGTGCACACAAGAATGTCAGAGGGATGACTTGGTCGAAAGCGACGATCTTCTGCGCGAGATTTGCTGCAAACTTTCCTAAATTGTAAAACAAACCTTGTGAACCCTAGAGCCAATAAGTATTCACTACGAACACGAGCTCTATTCCTATTTGGTCTCTCTTAGGTTAGTGACAGACCTAAGAAGTCATTGAGAGCCAAGTAGAGTAGGAGTAGAGTAGTTTTGGTTTGTGTGTGGAGTGTTCAATGACCTGTGACAATTGGTGTAACGCCCCTGAAATTGGAATAACTTCCAAAGAGGGGGGGTGAATTGGGTTTAAAAAATTTATTCCCTTTAGTCTTAGTTCTTATGAGTTTTGACAACAATCAAAACCTAAATACAATCACAATCAACACAACTAGATCAATTACTCAATTATTGTAACGATAACGTTGTGTATATGTGAAAATTTGCTGAACTTGTAATAAGCCCTGTATCACAATTCTTCTTCTTCCTAATGTTTAGTTTTTAAATAAACTTTTAGATTAATAGGTTAAGGATGATCAACCAACGTAGTCCCTTTAGGTTTCCGCAATCAATGCTGATCAATCCAAAACGAATTACCTTTTGGTCTATATAACAACCAAACATTCATAAATGAATTTTAAAGCAACCACATAGATTATATCTTTTGTAAAAAAAATAAAATAAAGAGTAGAGTAGAGAAAGAAGAACACAGGGATTTTTACGAGGTTCGGCTTCAACACAACCTACATCCTCACCTTTGGAAAAACCACCAAAGGATTGATTCACTATTACCGTTCCTTTACCAGGCGGAACAAGACCAGTTACAAACACTTATTGGGTAAGGCTAGAGCTCGCCTTCTCCAAACAATATCCCCTTGTTCAGTCCAACGATTTAGCACTTAAACCATCAATTAACTTGTTACAAAGATATAAAACAAGACATACAAGAACTTGCTCTTTAAATAGCTGATTAGTACAAATGGAAACACTATGTACTTCAGTAAATTCAGAACTTGAATTTCAAAATGAAGCTCTTAGAAACTTATCATCGTAGGTATCTTTCAATGGATGAAAGAATTAACAACTTCATGCACAAACTCAGTAAAGAACTCAGCAAAGCTTTCAGAGAATTTTGTGAGAGATGAGAGTAATAATACACTTTCAGAATTTCAGTAGGCTTTTTGAGAAAGAATGAGAGTTGTATTGATTTCTTGGTATCTAAAACAATGATCCTTGAGGGTATTTATAGAGATAGAAAACCTCCTTGCTTGTTCCCCAAGAATACTTAGAGTCGTTTCCAAGTATTAAAATTATTTAAGCTTCCAATTATTTGAATTTCAAAAATTATATCCGTTGGAAATTTGAAAAATGCCGTGAGCCAGACGAATGTGAAGGCTTGGCAGTTATTTGTCCATATGTTATAGCTATAAAAAACATAGGCAGAGAGGTGGCAGTCGTATGTCCCTTGATTGGCAATAGTCTGTTACCAGAATAATGTAGTTATAATACAACTTAGTAGGGTGGTAGTCGTCTATCCATATGGTGACAATCGTCTGTCCATGAACAATTCAACTTTTTCAATACACACAGAGGGTGGACAGTCGTCTGGTAGAACACTCACAGACTTCTCACTTGACACTGGCAGTCGTCTTTCCGAACCTTGATAGTCATCTATCAGGCTTTTGTCTTCAGTTAAGCTTTACTAAATTTGCCAGTCATCTGTCCATAAACAGGCAGTCGTCTGTCAACTGATATTTTTGCATTTCAAACATATTTTAAAATTCTCTCTTCTTTGCTTAATTAATCTTGGAATATTTACTTGTTTGACTTTGAAATTTTGTTCCAAGTTTTATATTAAGGTCTCTAAGTCTCTTTGCCTAAAAAGCTTCAAAATGAAAACTTCATATTTGAATAAACTTAGAAGTACTTACAAAGATTTTGACCTAAGCTGTTTTGACATTTTCTTGACTTTGAGTCCTTTCGATTCTTCTCTTTAATCTCTTAGACTTCTTTTGAAGCTTTCATTTATAGATCTTTGATATCCTCATGAACCTCTCTTTATTCCTTGATCCTTGTAGGCTTTCATGTCAGGGTATATGTATTTTGAGCAATTCAACTTTACCTGTAATCATATCACTTGAAAATATATTAAATAACTTTCACTTTGATATCATGAAAACCAAGAGTTTGTAAGCCTAACTAGGCCAACAATCTCCCCTTTTTTTATGATGACAAAGAACGAGCAAAGATATAAAAAATTAAACTTAATACTCCCCCTGTCAATAAACATAGGTTTAAAATAAACTCATTAAAACACAATAAGGCATAAGTTCAGAAGATAAGTTCCAGAGTTCAGAAGATAAGTTCCAGGATTAAGGCGATATATTTCCCTTCATAGATCTTGAAATACAAACACATGTTTTAGAATTCAGAACTAAAATTTCATAAGCACAACAAGAAATACATAATCAAATACAAACATTACACTAAGCACATAGACATCGCATTTTGCTCACTACACTAAGCACATAGACATTACACTTTGCTCACTCACCATACTCCCCCTTTTGACATCAACAAAAAAGGTAAACTACAACCAGAACCGAAGTATGTGGAGCATACAAAAACAACATCAAAAGTCTATGTTTCAAAATCAGTGTCACTATCTGCAGCAATGCCTTTGCCTTTGGATTGTTGTGAGCCTTCTTCTTCTTCATTCTCAGCTGCTTCTTCTTCTTCTTCTTCTTCTTCTTCTTCTTCTTCATCTTCTTCACCTTCTTCATTTTTAGCTTCTTCTTCATCAGTATTCTTATTACCATTGTTATCTGAATCAGTGTTATTTTTAGTGACATGATGCTCTATTTTAGCAATGCAATTATCTAACAATGTATATTTGTCATCAATGGTTGAGAGTTTATCCTGAAGAGAAGCAAAATTTTCCTGCATTTCAGAACTAAAACTGGTAAAATTCTGATAAAATGAAACAAACCAAGGTGGCATATCAGCTTCTTTAGGAGCTAGATTCCTTTCTTCTTGTGCAGGCCTTGCCGGTCTGTTGCCCCGAAACATCCATCCCTTGGTATACTTTTTGTAACCCATTCATTTCAGTGTAGTAGATGAGAAAACATGGTAATGGGTTCACTTCACTATTTTTTAAGATGGAGAGAGGACTTGAAAATGAGCAAAGATCAAAGAAAGAATGCCGCCATATGGAAGCCCAATTCTAGGAGATTCGAGCTTCATAACCATCCATTTCAGTATAATGCTAGATAAGTCTAATTTCTTCCCTTCTAGTAAACACCACATTATGAAACAATCGAAGAACGATACATGATCAAAGGATCCAGACCTCAGAATTATATTGTACGCAATGATCTTATGCAGGATTTGTGCTTGAAGATTGAGTTGTTTATATGGTGGAGGATGTCCAAAATAAATAGGTGCATCGTTCATCATAAGAGGCAAAAATTTGTGTGGTGAGAAACCTTATTTTATAGTCCATTGCTTTTCAACTTGAGTACACTCAAAATTTCGATGCTTAATGTGAAGAATTTTCCTTAAAGAGTGTGGGGTAAGAGTTATCTGTTGGCCATAAATTTCGGTAGCAATTCCAACTTCTTTCTTTACCAAGTTTGAATAAAAAATCTTAATCTGATCTGGGTAATACCCCTTAACTTGGTGAAGAATGAACTTATCCCATCCTATAGTTTTGAACATTTCGAGAATTTCAGGAAAATTTTCTTCAAAGAAAGTGACATCAAGTACCTTGCAGAACATTGGATCAATTGCCGAAATGTGATTTTGATATAATGCTTTCGCATGCGAAGGAACCAGCCATTTCTCTATGTTGTCATTGTTTGTTAGCTTTGAAGAAGATGAGGAAGCTTTGTCCTTTTTACCAACTATTTTGGTACGAACCATTCTGGTGAAGCTGAATTTTTAGGAAATCGTAGGTGTGAATGGATTAAGGTTATGATGGATGACTGTTGGGAGCAGTTTAGAAGAGAAAGAACTTTGAAGAAAAGGAAGAGGAGTTGATTTAGAGACGGGTAGATGAATGGACAAACATCTGGGGGCTTTTAAAATAATGTTTTTATGTGAAATAAACATGACCCGCTCGAGACAGTCGTCTGTCACTAAGTTGACAGTCATCTATCCACTGTCTTTTACACAGACAGTAGCCTACCATTTGCCTACTAGATCTCTGGTAGTCATCTGCTTTGACCAATTATTCTCCTTCTCTTTTAGTTAACTTCTCTTATATGTAACATGCCTAATTCCCATTGGATAAATACAAATTGATCCTCAGCTAATGGTTTGGTAAATATACCAGCTAATTGATCATGAGTATTAACAAATTCAAGTATTATTTTTTTCTTGTCTACATTATCTCTTAAGAAATGATGACGTATATCAATATGTTTAGTTCTTGAATGTGATACCGGATTCTTTGAAATATTTATCGCGCTTGTATTATCACATTTTATTGGGATTGTTTGGTATTGAATTTTGAAGTCCCTTAATTGTTGTTTCATGTATAAAGTTTGAGCATAACAACTCCCAGCTGCTATGTATTCTGCTTCATCTTTGAAAACCAAGAAACTAGTGAGTGTCTTAGGAAGTGACAAGTCCCACTAATGCATTTTCTTTCTATTTTGCATCCCGCATAATCTGCATCTGAATAATTCATCATTTCGAAATCAGTTCCTTTTGGATACCATAATCCTAAATCTCGTGTGCCTAGCAAATATCTAAGGATTCTTTTCATTGCAATTTGATGTGATTCCTTAGGAGCCGATTGGAATCTAGCACACACACACACACTGAACATGATATCTGGTCTACTTGTTGTTAAGTAAAGTAAGCTTCCTATCATGCTTCAGTAATGCTTGGTAACAACTTGTTTCCCTTTTTCATCCTTGTCTAGACTAGTTGAGGTACTCATGGGAGTTCCTAGGTTTACTTTCTTCCATATCAAACTTCTTTAACATGTCTTTAATATACTTAATTTGATTTATAAAGGTTCCATTTTTAGCTTGTTTGATTTGTAATCCTAGAAAGTAATTTAACTCTCCCATCATGCTCATTTCAAACTCTCTTTGCATAGTTGTAGCAAATTCATTACACAAGTCTTCATGAGTTGCTCCAAATATAATATCATCAACATAAATTTGTACTATAAGCATATCAATTTCTTTGGTTTTTATAAATAAGGTGCTATCTATCTTTCCTTTTGAAAATTTGTTTTGGAGTAGGAATTTGCTTAGTCTATCGTACCAAGCTCTAGGAGCTTGTTTAAATCCATATAAGAATTTAGTTAGCTTGAATACATGATTTGGATTTTTAGAGTCTTCAAAACCTGGAGGTTGTTTAACGTAAACTTCTTCATTAATATAGCCATTTAGGAATGCTCTTTTTACATCCATTTGGTATAATTTGAAGTCTTTATAGGCTGCATAGGCAAGAAGCATCCTTATTGCTTCAATCCTTGCTACAGGAGCAAAGGTTTGTTCATAATCAATGCCTTCTTCTTGATTGTAACCTTGTGCTACAAGCTGAGCTTTATTTCTTACAACTACCCCAGTTTCATCATTTTTATTTCTAAACACCCATTTAGTTCTATGATTGAATTATCTTTGGGCTTAGGTATAAGTTCCCATACTTGACTTCTTTCAAATTGATTTAGTTCCTCCTGTATAGCTACAATCCAAAAATCATTTTTTAAGGCTTCTTCAATATTCTTGGGTTCATCTTGAGACAAGAAAGCATAATGGTTACAAATGTTTTTTAATGAGGTTCTAGTGGTTATTCCTTTTGATGGTTCTCCAAGAGTTTGGTCTTTTGGGTGACTTTTAGCATATCTCCATTCTTTAGGTAGATCTAGATTTTCAATTTTGTTTTCTCTTGAAGCATCATTATTACTTTCTTCTTTTATTTCAATATCTTCTTCTTTTTGTGAAATATCTTCTTTTTCATCAATCTTAATTTTGTTGACATGATCATTTAATTCATCAAACGTTATGTGTATTGATTCAATAATTGTAAGAGTTCTTCTATTATAAACCCTATAAGCTTTACTATTTGTTGACTAACCTAAGAAAGTTCCTTCATCAAATTTTGCATCGAATTTTCCTAGACCATCTTTAGTATTAAGGATAAAGCATTTGCATTTGAATACATGAAAGTAAGAAATATTTGGTTTTCTTCCTTTCCATAATTCATATGGTGTTTTTTCTATACTAGATCTTATGAATACTCTATTTATGATGTAACAAGCTGTATTTACAGCTTCTACCCAAAAATATTTAGGTAAACCATTTTCGTTTAACATAGTTCTTGCCATTTCTTATAAGGTTCTATTTTTTCTTTCAACAACTCCATTTTGTTATGGAGTCCTAGGTGCTAAAAAATTATGGCTTATTCCATATTCATTATAGAATTTTTCAACATTTTTGTTTTTAAACTCCCTACCTTGATCACTTCTAAAGTTTGTTATATTATAGCCCTTTTAATTTTGTAATTTCTTACATAATGTGATTAGTATGTTATAGGCTTCATCGTTGTTTGCTAAGAATAATACCCAAGTGAATCTTGAATAATCATCCACTATTACAAAAGCATATTGTTTACCTCCTAGGCTTAAGGTTCTAGTTGGACCAAATAAGTCTAAGTGCAGCAATTCTAGGGGTCTTTTAGTAGATATGTATTTTTTCTTTTTGAAACTTGTTTTAACTTGCTTTCCCTTTTGGCATGCATCACACATCTTGTCTTTTATGAATTTTGTATTTGGTAGTCCTTTTACAAAATTTTTCTTTGATAATTTGGATAATAGGTCCATTCTAGCATGTCCTAGTTTCCTATGCCATAGCCAACTTATTTCATTCATTGCTGCCAAACAAGTTACGTTCTGATTTACTAAGTTCTCAAGATTTATACAATAAACATTATTTATCCTATGAGTTATAAACAAGGTTTCATTGTTCTTAGGATTTCGGATAACGCATTTTTCTTTCTTAAAGATTATTTCAAACCCTTTGTCACTTAATTGGCTAATGCTTAAAAGGTTGTGTTTCAATCCTTCTACTAATAGCACATTGTCAATAGTGAGAGAAGGTTCTTTACCTATTTTTCCAATGCCGATAATTTTACCTTTGGCATTATCGCCAAAGGTGACATATCCTTCATCCTTTTGTCTTAGAGAGGTAAACTTGGTCTTATCGCCAGTCATGTGCCTTGAACACCCGTTGTCCAAGTACCACTTATCTGTTGATGGTGTTGTCCTAAAACATACCTACAATGGAGGATTCTTTGTGTTAGTCTTTGGAACCCAAATTCTTTTAAGTTTCTTTGTTTTGTTGTTAGTTCCATTATTGACTTTCCATTCTCCTTGCACTTTAACATACTTTCTTTTTAGTGGGCAATTGAACATTACGTGACCTTTAGTCTTGCACATATAGCAAGTAGTGTGTTCATGTTTGTTGTTTGAAGAGGTGCTAGCATAGTGGTTGGCTTCCTTGACGAAGTATCTCATGTATAATTTTTTATTCTTTATATTGGTTTTACCATTATAACCAATCCCTTCTTTATTTCCATGTAGCCTTTGCTAACCAATCATCTTTTCAAAATTTTCTTTACCTTTGGTAAAGTTATATATAATTTTCTCCTTATCCTCTACTAATTTCTTAAGTTGATTTACTTCTAAATCCTTTTTATTTAAATCATCTTCATGAGTTTTTCCTAACTTTTGAGTTACTTTATTTATTTCCTCTTCTAACCTTTTAATACAAAAGTTTTTTTCTTTTTCAATGGTTTTGAATGATTTAAGTTGCTTCAATAGTTCTTTATTTTGATCTTTCAAAGTTATATTTCTCTTGGAAATTTTTATGAATCTCTTATGCAAAAAAAACAACTCAGCTTGTGATTCCTTATAGGAAGGCATGCTGTCACATGACTCATCACACGACTCATTGCAAGATTCTACAGAGGAATAGTATGAGTTTACCTCTTCTTCATTCACCATGAAGCATATGTTTTCCATCTCTTATCCGCTTGATTCGTTTTCTATCTCGTTGGAGCTTGAATCATCCCAGGTAGCTTTCACAGCTTCTTTCTTTTTCTTCTTGTCTTTCTTGAGCAACGGACAATCTGGTTTGATATGCCCTGGTTTCTTGTAGTGATAACATCTTGGAGGTTCATTCTTACTTTTATTTTCTTTCCTACTTGTCTCTCCCTTTTTAGGTTTCTTTTTATTGAACTTTCTAGGAAATCTTTTATTACTTCTATAGAACTTACTTAGTCTCTTAGTGATGAATGCTAATTCATCTTGATCTAAGTCACTTGTTTCACTTTCCTCTTCACGAGAGCTATGGCTAGAAACTTTTAGTGCAATGGATCTTTTATGCTTTGGTTCAGGATTCCTTTCTTTTAAGGCCATTTCATAGGTGAGAAGTGAACCTATGAGTTCATCTAAAGAAGTGGTCTTCAGGTTTCTACCTTCAGTGATAGCTATCGCCTTTGGTTCCCATATTGAGGGAAGGCCTCTTAGAATTTTTCTGATCATTTTGTAGGTAGTGTAAGTTTTCTCTAAGGCACTTAACGAATTTATTATGTGGGTAAATCTGGTGTACATACTAGATATTATTTCATCTGAATTCATCTTGAATGCTTCATATTCGCTTGTTAACATATCTATCCTATTGTACCTAACATCTATAGTTCCTTCATATGTCACTTCTAATTTGTCCCATATTTCTTTAGCGGTTTTGCATGTTATGATGCTATTAAATTCGTTAGCATCTAAAGCACAGTATAAAGCATTTATAGTGCTTGAATTGATTTGAAGCATTTCATAATATGAATCGGTCATATCCTTTTTCTCTTTTGGAATCTGTTTTCCATCTACTATTTTAGTGGGAATAAGGTCTCCATCCATAACTACTTCCCATGCTTTCCAATCCATGTGTTGGAGATAAATTTGCATTCTCTTTTTCCAAAACGTATAATTATGTCCACAGAAAATTGGTGGATGGGTTGAGGATTGGTCTTCACCAAAGGGTGCTACTCCTATATTTGTCATTTGATCCTTTTATATTTTCTTGTTAGAAATTACTATAACTAGGCTCTGATACCAATTAAAATTGGAATAGCTTCCCAAGAGAGGCGGGGGGGGGGGGGTGAATTGGGTTTAAAATTTTTTTTTCCCTTTAGTCTTAGTTCTTTTGAGTTGTGACAACAATCAAAACTTAAATACAATCATAATCAACACAACAAGATGAATTACTCAATTATTGTAACAATAACCCTGTATATATGTGAAAATTTGCTGAACTTGTAATAAGCATTGTATCACAATTATTCTTCTTCCTAATGTTCAGTTTTTAAATAAACTTTCAGATTAATAGGTCAAGGATGATTAGCCAACGTAGTCCCTTTAGGTTTCCGTAATCAATGCTGATCAATTCAAAACGAATTACCTTACGGTCTATTTAACAACCAAACATTTAGAATTGACTTTTAAAGCAACCGCATAGATTATATCTTTTGTAAAAAGAAAAAATAAAGAGTAGAGTAGAGAAAGAAGAACACAGGAATTTTTATGAGGTTTGGCTTCAATACAGCCTACGTCCTCACCTTTGGCAAAACCACCAAAGGATTCACTATTATCATTCCTTTACCAGGTGAAACAAGACCACTTACAAACACTCCTGGGGCAAGGCTAAAGACCTCCTTCTCCAAACAATATCTCCTTGTTCGGTCCAACGATTCAGCACTCGAACCATCAATTAACCTATTACAAAGATATAAAACAAGACATACAAGAACTTGCTCCTCAAAGAGCTGATTAGTACAAATTGAAACACTGTGTACTTCAATAAATTCAGAACATGAATTTTAGAATGAAGCTCTTAGAAACTTATCACCGTAGGTATCTTTCAATGGATGGAAGAATAAACAACTTGATGCACAAACTCAGTAAGGAACTCAACCAAGCTTTCAAAGAATTTTGTGAGAGATGAGAGCAATAGCACACTTTCAGAATTTCAGTAGGCTTTTTGAGAAAGAATGAGAGCTGTATTGATTTCTTGGTATTTAAAACAATGATACTTGAGGGTATTTATAGAGATAGAAAACCTCATTGGTTGTTGCCCAATAATACTTAAATTTGTTTCCAAATATTAAAATTATTTAAGCTTCCAATTATTTGAATTTCAAAAATTATATCCATTGGAAATTTGAAAAATGCCGCGAGCCAGATGACTGTGAAGCCCTGGATGTCATTTTTCCATATGTTATAGCTGTAGAAAACAAAGGTAGAGAGGTGGCAGCCGTCTGTCCCTTGATTGGCAATCGTCTGTCACTAGAATAATGTAGTTATAATACAATTCAGTAGGGTGGCAGTCGTCTGTCCATATGGTGACAGTCGTCTGTCCATGAACAATTCAACTTTTTCAATATACACAGAGGGTGGACAGTCGTGTGGCAGAACACTCACAGACTTCTCACTTGACACTGGAAGTTATCTGTCTGAACTTTGACAGTCATCTATCAGGCTTCTGTCTTCAATTAAGCTTTACTAAATTTTCCAGTCATCTGTCCATAAACAGGCAGTCGTTTATCAACTGACATTTTTGCATTTCAAACATATTTTAAAATTCTCTCTTCTTTGCTTAATTAATCTTGGAATATTTACTTGTTTGACTTTGAAATATTTGTTCCAAGTTTTATATTAAGGTCACTAAGTCTCTTTACCTAAAAAGCTTCAAAATGAAAACTTCATATTTGAATAAACTTAGAAGTCCTTACAAAGATTTTGATCTAAGCTATTTTGACATTTTCTTGGCTTTGAGTCCTTTCAATTCTTCTCTTCAATCTCTTAGACTTCTTTTAAAGCTTTCATTTATAGATCTTTGATATTCTCATGAACCTCTCTTTATTCCTTGATCCTTGTAGGCTTTCATGTCAAGGTATATGTATTTTGAGCAATTCAACTTTACCTGTAATCATATCACTTGAAAATATATTAAATAATTTTTACTTTGTTATCATCAAAACCAAGAGTTTGTAAGCCTAACTAGGCCAATACCCTCGACCCACCACGTGGGACTCGGGGTGCTACTTTAGTGACATTTGTATACTTGATACCATATTTATCATATAATAGTGGCGGAAATACATGACACATTCTCCCAGAGTACATTAAAAGAGTTATAAACTACCTTTATAAACAAATGTCTCAAAATATTCATATTACAGACCATATTACAATTCAAAATCCAACTCAGTCCATATGACCATATTACATATCCAGGACCATAAAAATAACTTAAATACATTTGAGTTCCTACAGACACTCACAAAAACTAAACTGGCTATCACCCAGCCCTGGAGTTCATTAAGCACGATCTCGAAATGGTCCTGAAAAATGATTTGTATATTGGGGTGAGACACTTCTCAGTAAGGCAGATTAAGTTAATATCAATGTGTGGCCAACGTGAGTTTTAATATATACAAAATATCCTCATTTGTTAAATAACCACAATTATAAAGTCATTCTCAAACCTTACCCACACACACATACACACACACACACACACACACACACAATTATTATAAGCGAAAGTTCTTAAGGATAGAGGAGGTTACACGCCCATACATGTAGCTCCCCTATACTCTAATATGTTATACAACCTGGTATGACTACAACTGATACTTATCAGGGTACTTGCCTTTCTCAGTAAGCCCTCAGGCAGAGATTTTACTTCGTCATAAACATTCATGCATTTTAAATAGTAAACAAATACTCACACCTTTATAGTTGAAAAATATGCATTTATTCCCTCAGTGTAATTCTGTTCAATAAATAGTAACACCATTTACATAAATTAAAAAATATGCATCACTACAAAAAATTAGGGTATTAATGAAGGATCAAATCCGTCACTACTACTTATAAATTCGTCACTAATAGTATTAGTGACAAATTTATGAGTACTAGTGACGATTTTAAAATAGTTGTTATATCTACCGTTACTACTAACTTTTAGTGACGAATTCAAAATTTCGTCACTAATAATGGAGTATTAGTGAAGGATTATAATCGTCACTAAAACCTTGATACTGTCACTATAAATTCAACATCGGTTCAACTCAAATTCGTCACTAATAGTAGGGTATTAGCGAAGGATTCAAATTCGTCACTAACAGTACAGTATTAGTGAAGAATCTAAAAATCGTCACTAATACCCTACTATTAGTGAGCAATTTGAATCCTTCACTAATACCTTACTATTATTGACAAATTTGAATCCTTCACTAATACCCTACTATTAGTGACGAATTTGAATCATTCACTAATAATTAGAAAAATTAAAAAAAAAAACCTATAATACTAATTGTTTTAATCATCAATTCCTGTAAAAACCTGTAATTACATTTTCACATACATAACCTGAAACCATAATTACTACAAAATTCGTAAATCATTCAAAATTTTGAATTCAAATGCAAATTCAATTAAAATAAAGAAATAACATCTATTCAGATAACAAAAAAAGCTTCAAAATATTCAAAATTCAAATACAAATACAAGTACAAATTCAAATTAAAATACAAAAATTCCATTTGTTCAAATAACAATAACAATTATAAAAAAATAATCAAAAGTTGCATCTGATTACTATAGTGCATGCATGCATAGCATCATGCTGATGTTATAACAGTCGTGAACCCTACAAATTAAGAGTCATTAAAAAAAAAATAGTATACATATGGAGAGTTGGCGTTCAGTATAATTAGGAAAAATAATTATAAGATATAACAAATTCGCAAAGATTTCATAATCATGCATATTACACAATTTGTACGGTAGTAATATCAATAATGAAAACCTAAATAATGTCAGTATTTAAAGCTAAACACTGAGTTTACATATTTCCATTGAGTTGCACACTTGAAAGGTAGCCTATAAAGTTAAAGGGATGAAAGGGTCTTTGAATAACCATGAGAAGATACACACACAACTATACTTGCAACTACTTATATATATATATATATATTATGTGTAATTACCTTTTAATTTTTTGAAAGGTAAAACCCAGTGAATTCATTAATAAATAAAGCTCAAGTTAGAGGCTTGAGGATATAAAAGTGTAGGAAGACCCAAAACAAGAAACCAATAAGGCAATAAAAATAGTGAACAGCCAACAAATCAACAAAAAAACTGAAGAGAACACCAATAATAGAAACTGCCAAAGCAGCTGAATCAGCCCCCGAGAATTTGATAGTGTTCATTAACCATATGTGTAATTATTATCTTAAGATTGAGGCACCTTTAGTTATGGAGGTTGTTTTATAGCTTTTTTTTTTTTTTTGTGATATTGTTTAAAGTCTTTTAGGCATGTTTAGTCATGAAAATTATTTTATAATTTTTTTCTATGATGGCATTTAAGACCTTTCAAATAGTTGATTAATTTTTTAGGACATGAGGTTAGTGTGTCCTTCTACCCTAATCTCCAATTAAATAAATTTATGTCTAATATTTGAGTCATTTGTTGCCCTTTTGATGAGCTTAGGTGCTTACGAGCAGGTAACATAGATCCTTATGTCATCCTCCTTTGTAGTACTCAGGAGTAGAAAATCAGCATTGCATCAAGTGGGTCTTCAATCAGTTTGAATTTATACCTAAGAAATTATAGAACGAAAGTGAAAATAATTTTTGTTGATAGCTGGATTAGTGTACTTACAATGGGCCTTTAAGCTATGTGCTTAATGGTAAAAGTGATTGTTGTAATGTATATTATACAAGTTTGGTAACTGTTATATACAAATGGCTGATACAGGGCAAGGGGCTTAGCCAGAATGGAATGAGAATTTTGTATTCACCATAACTAGTGAGGTCTCTGAACTTAGGATGAAGATCATGGACAGCGATAGTGCTACTCAAGATGATTTTGTAGGAGAAGTAACGTGAGTTGCAATTTATTATCAGTTGTTTCTTCTTTTATTTTTCTTTTTCATTTTATTATTTTCTCAAAGTACTAACTTGGTTGCATCCTACCTTTTTATGCATTATACCTGCTGCTTGGCTTTTCACTTGTAAATATAGGATTCAAAGATTGTGAACCATGGGTGTTTGCACATTGTCCCTTGATCAGTACACTACCTTAAATTTTTCATAACATCTGAAATTTCAGTACAATTGCTGAGATTACTTTGATTAAAGATGTTTAGAAAGGGGACTATTTAATGAAATCACATAATGACTGTTCTTTAGATTTTTCATTGTCTTCAATTTCAGAAAACATAAACAGTATAGGGGAGAAATCACATTCTCCAAACCATAAATATCCTTATTGTAAAATGCATTGTAGCCATTCAATTTCAATGGGAGTTTTATATCTCCCGTGAGTATTATTTTGTATAGCCTCTATGATTCTTGACTAGTCATTATAGGAACTAAATAATAAATCAGCCTCTAACACTTGGCTTAAACATGTTCATTTGGCTTGGTATATAAGTGTGATAAGTTACTTGCAGTGTGTTTTGTATCTTGTGAATTTGTATACAACTTGAAAAAATTATATAGAATGGTTGTTCTTAATAATCTTGATTCTTGAAAGCACTTCCAGCAGTTATGAAATTTGATTTATGTTTTCAATGAATCATTATTGATTGCATAACTTGCTTGATTTCAATTAATTTTCTTGGCGATGAAAGATAATAATAAAAAAATAAATTGGTAATAATCCACCATCCACCATTGCTTTTATTAGAAGATAAATAGAAATCTTAGTTTCTAGATTATTATTATTATAAAATGTCACTATTTTTTTTTTGTGATAATGTTTAAAGTCTTTTAGGTATGTTTAGTCATGAATGTTTCTTTAAATAAACTAAGCATACGTTGCCTCATTTCTTATGATTCCTAACTTTCACTCATCATTTCAAAAATATTTTAACATTCGTTTTATCATAATTATCATTGTACATGGTTTTTTTTGGGGAAAATTTTAACGAAATTTCGGCAGCATACTGTCTGTAAATTGGACATTTTCCTATAAAACCTGTACCTGATAGGTTCAAATAAGTTATTTATAATTCAGTTCAAGGCACACGAGGACCTATATCCACTACCAGCATGCAATACACATCAATTGCATCTGCCAGGCAGGAGGCATTTTAGACTAGCATGCAATCAGGTAGCAATCAACAAATCACAATATATAAACTATCCATTAAATTAAGAATATAAATAGCAGAGAACAGTGGATAGTATTGAGTTCATTTTAGTATTGTTATTCATCTAGGCATATGAGCATGAATATTATGAGATGATGAGAGCATTTAATTTAGAGAATTATGAAGATGATGTTGCCTCTGAGTTATGTATATATTCAACTTATGGCTTTTTCTAATTTTCAAATCCTTAGCCAAGTGTTTTTAATATTTTCAATGATTTAGGTTCGACAATGAATGATTTAGGCTTACCGGACCAAAAATGTATAAATGAATGCTTCTTTAAATGAACCAAGCCTACATTGCCTCCTTTCTTATGATTCCTAGCTTTCACTCATCCTTTAAAAAATATTTTAACATTCATTTTATCATAATTATCATTGTACATGATTTTTTTTTGGGAAAATTTTAACGAAATTTCGGCAGCATGCCGTCTGTAAATTGAATATTTTCCCATAAAACCTGTACTTGATAGGTTCAAATAAGTCATTTATAATTCAGTTCAAGGCACACAAGAACCTATATCAACTACCAACATGCAATACACATCAATTGCATCCGCCATGCAGGATACATTCTAGACTAGCATGCAATCAGGTAGCAATCAACAAATCACAATATATAATCTATCCATTAAATTAAGAATATAAATAGCAGAGAATAGTGGATAGTATTGAGTTTAGTGTAGTATTGTTATTCATCTAGGCATATGGACATGAATGAGCAACCACAAGCTCAATACACATCCTTATTCAAATAAGGATTTCAATACTTAACACATGTTGTCTTACATGTATGCATGATCATAAGGTGCATGAACACACTCTTTATTCAAAACAATATGCATGAACACACTCTTAATTCTAGACAGTTTATTCATCTAAAGTCACCATCACATAACATTCAAATAACATACATTTACACTTTTTCTTTCCGAATATAGCAGTGTTATCCCAACTAAGTGCACATTTTATCTCAATCACGTGCCAAATTCTAGCTTTCCTAACCACCGCTTAATGCAGAAATTCGAACAGGTAAAGCTATCATCCATACAAGATGAATATCTATCATATGAAAATTTCCCAACTAAACAAGATATACAACTATGATAACAATAAAAAAAAACATGTATGCATTATGCAACCATATCAAGTAATTAGAGACAACAACATCCAAAAGCAGGATGGATACGTAAGGAGGATGCATTTAGAAGGAGGACACATCCAAAACAAAGACGCATTCAAAAGGAAGCCGCATCCAAAACGAAGATGCATCCACAAGGAGGATGCATCCAAAAGGAGGTTGAATCCGCAGAGAGGATGCATAGGCACATCCACAAGGAGGATGCTTTCACAAGGATGATGCATCCAAAAAGTGCAACACTGATGGAGCTTTCTAAACAACAAAGATCAAAAAATAATATTAGTCGATGAAAAAGGTAATAATTATAAACTTGAATTGAAAATATATGCATCATGTCATTGAATTGGTGAAATTGTAATTCAATATGGGCAAGGTGTTCGATGAGTAAAGCAATTTCAAAGAACCTAAAACCTAAAGCAGACATTTATTTATTATCAAAACTCTCAATATTTTTTTGAAACAGAAAATCTTGTAAAATCAAGTTTATTTTTTTGAAACACTGAAAAATTTCATCTAACTCAAGCTATCATTTTCAATGAAATTATTTGAATATTTTAAATTTACATATACATTATTGAAGCTTCTATACAATTGGAAGATATCAAACATGACATTTACTATATTTAGCTTTAACGTTGGAGGGCATTTCTACTCAAAATTCCCATTTTTATGAAATATTGTCTCAAATTCAAAATTTTGATTGAAATTTTGATAAGTTTCATTAATGCTTCAAGATTTTGATAAAATTTGAATGATCTGTGGACATCTTGAAGGAAATTTGTAAGATAGAATTGACCTTTTTTTGTTTAATGATGGTGAAAACTGGAAACTGTAGTAGAAATTACCATAATTATTGAAATTTAAAACCATATTTATACATGGTTCTATTTTGGATAAATTACTTCCATCCCTTTTGGCTATAATTCAATATCTGTCCTGTGATTTTGAAAACTATAGCTCCCAAACTTTGCTGCAAGAAATGTAAAAACATCCAAAATTGATTCAAAATTTGAAAATTACTAAGTGGCACCATTCATACTGAACAATTTAGGTGCCAATATGCTTATGATATAAAGATAAATGCGTTTGTTATCATTTGTAGCTCATATTCAGTTATATGTATCATATTAGTCAAACAACACTTTTACACAAGTACTATGTTAAGCCATAAGTACTATGCATACCTTCTAATGAGAGGAGCCACCCACATCATCTAGTCGAGATTGGCGCATCATTTGCTCGAGCTGCCTTGCCTATTCTTCATGTCTTGCAGCTGGGCTTGAAAGGTGGGCACCGTGTCTTTCAATTGCTAGTTCTCCATTTCCACCATATGCATCCATCGAGCCATCTCCTCCCCACAAGACTCGATGTCTCAACGCGCTCATTCCATGTTTGCACAAGCCGCAGCACCCATGGATGATGATGTTGTTGGGGTGATGTATCCACTTCGAAGACCTTTCACCCAGCCCCCACTCGTTCCACAAGAACTTGGGAAGTTATCTGGAAATCTATCATTTGTTGACTCCCCTCTGAAACAGGTGCATCCCTCAGCTCAACCATCCATGCCTAATTACAGTCATGAAAATGATAAAAAGGAATAAATAAGAATACAACTTTGATGTTTTGAATCAAGTAATAAACTAAATATTTTGTTTCACATACATGTTTGCCCTGCGCACCCTCACACCACTCCCTCGATCGTCGTTGGTGTGTTCTCTGATAAAGATCCGGCAAAAGCTCCTCTGCGCTAGTCTTTAGATCACGCTACATTATCATATAAGACATCATTAGTATTAAGTCATGTAATGATCAAATAGTTTTATATATAGTAATTACTCATCGATGATTTACGAATAACCTCGATCCACCGTAATGCGTCGTAGGGAGTTTGTTGCTGTTCGCAACATTTGTTTCACATATGGCTTACAAGGAAGATGTAATGATGGTTTATTAGCGATATCAATGTGAAAAATTAGTGATTATAATACAAACACATCACCTGATGGTGTGCATCGCAAAAATGACGAAACATCACCTCCCAATCCTCTTGGGATATCTTATCGTATGACTGTGCTTTTTCTTGATCTCCCATCGCCCAAAAATGCTCGCTCATTTTCGAGCGATAGCCTTAAATTTACTGCACAATTGGATGTCCACCGCCCTCTTCACATGGTCAATCTCGAGGATGTCCATATCGAACTCCTCCTGCATAGTTAATACAATAAGAATGTTAAACAATTGTTAATTGGCTAGTATATTAAAAGTAAAATAAAAAATAAAAAAAGGGTTTGGGATTACTTATAAAAATGCGCATGTAAAGAACCATGCGTTGCTCCTGAGTCACTTGCGGCCAACTGAAGGCCGTGATTGGAGCATACTATCGACATATAATGTTGAGCTCCCGGGTCCACAAGGTGCACCAATCGTTAAGCGGGGCTATGTAGCCTGGAGTAATGTTGATCCAAATCCCCTATATGTAGCTTGGAGTAATGTTGATCCAAATCCCCTGCGTAGTCCTCTCTAGGTGCTTCTTCAGCGACATGTTCTTCACTACACCACGGTCTGACCTCACCATGGATATAGATGCTGAAAGTAGAGTTAAATTAAGAACAACATTATAATCATACATGTGAATAACTAACATCAATAGTTGAAATGTAAATAAATTAATCATATCCTTACCAACACTGCTCATCATGGTCGGCAACTCACCCTGCAGATTAGTCACATCTGTGGTATCCATGTTTGTTCGAGGTCCAGATGGCTCAGAAAATGATGGTACCATAGCACCACCGACGTGCTCCGCTGGTCTCAAGGCCACTGGATCAACCTTGTGCGACGACGTAGTCGATAGCGTGAAAGGAAGTCGACCACAACGGTCTCAAGGTGCCATGTTTGCAAAATATTAGACAAGTAAATATAAAAAGTATGAATATTAGATGGATGCATAATAAATATATTTTTAGTTATTTACACATGTCAAAAACATGGTGACAACCTTCACTTGCTTACCCCCTACACGTCCTCAATATTGGTATCATCCTCACTTTCTAAAGTGTCTTCCTCTTCACTACAGTACTCTACCCCTGTTTCATCTTCCCTATCAGTTTTCTCATCATTGATGAAGTGAATGTCTGCAAAAGGTTCAATTGTAATGTCAGTAGTCTCTACGGCTTCTGCCGTGGCACCAACCCTATGCAATGGTATAAGATCGAGGCTTTCTTTGACAACATTGAAAGTAGATTGCAATGCTACACTGACATATGGCTCATATTCTTGGAATGCAGCCTCACTGGCACTCATTTCCTCATCTACAACTTCTGTAATAGCATACAAATTTCGAGGAGGAATCTTTTGGGCCACATGCCACTCACCCTTCAATTTTGTTTCTTTAAAGGTAAAAGACTTGTTCTACCTGCGTCGCTATCACAAAAGGGTAATTTTGATACCATGTCTTACTAAAATTAACGCAGGTAAAGTAGGCATCCATGTTTATCCTAGTCTTTTTTATTGCCAATGTCCCACTTGGTACACTTGAACATGTGGACGAGTCTATTGGCTCCATAACTAAGCTATATAATGTCATCCAGCACACCAAAGTAGTCAATTTCTTCATCTCCTTCTATGCCTAGCACTGCAACCCCACAATTTTGGATTCTTCTATATAGTTCAAGGGACTTTGTATGAGATCGTAACTCGTTGACAATGTAACCACTATAACGGTTAACTCCTTGATCAAGGCCACATGGCAACACGTACAAATCTTTACTTGTCGTTGGTTCTTAATTGTAATACATTACTTTCATCTATTAAATAAATAGGAGTTTAGAAGAATAAACCATAAATAGTGAAAACGTACATTGCTTCATACTCAAATAGTATTTGTCACTTACACAACTCCCAAACCAATTGATAAATTCCTTCTTATGTCTTTCGTCAACATTCCTTTCATTTTTGGCTAGAAGTTCAGCTTTATATTCACTATATGCAACAGTAGTACATGTTAATGTCAACTAAGTATATAAGTATGCATATGCAAATACAATGCAAAGTAAGGAGTTTGGAACCACGTATTGGATATATGGAACAATTTCATCACAATTATTGAGGACGTAAAAATGAGCCTTTTGTAGGTCATCCATATTAATGAAATTGTAAACTCGTGCACCAAAAGGCCAAACATTTTCTCGAAATATAGAGCTCCTCGGTTCTTTATCTTTGGCTTTAATAGCATGAACATCTGCATTGTGCTCCTCATGAGTGAACCTTGTGTCAATATCATGTAGATACATTGAGCAAAATGCAAGACATTCACTGTTAATGTATGTCTCAATGATTAAACCTTCTGGCCGTGCCTTATTGTGCACATACCCCTTCAAAGTGGACAAAAACCTGTGCATTTTACATAGCATTATAGACTTGTAGACACAAAAAATAAAAAGAAAGAAACAAGGAAATCACGTGACCATGATACAAGGACTTTATAATTTACCTCTCAATAGGATACATCCAACAATATTTAACCAGTCCTCCAATTATGGCCTCCCTTGGTAAATAGATGGCTAGGTGGACCATCACAACGAAGAATGTTGGCAGAAATATTTTCTCCAGCTTGCATAGTATGATCATGATGTCATCCTCTAATTGTTCAAGTACGTTTACGCTCAATTTTTTAGAGCACAATTATCGAAAAAAAATCCCCAGGTCAATTAACACCGAGCAAACATCTTCAGTCAAGTGTCCATGAAGGAAAATGGGTAGAACACGTTGTAGAAAGACGTGACAACCATGACTTTTCATTCCTAACATCTTCCCTTCCTTCGTGTTTATGCATCGAGTTATGTTCGATGCATATCCATCAGGGAACTTCACTGATTTCAACCATTCGAAGAATTTATTCTTCTCATCCTTTGAAAATGTGTAACAAGCTGATGGCATGAGAATTTTGTCTCCATCACGAAACAGGTGCAACTTAGGACGTATTCCTATATCTTCCATATCCTGACGAGCATTTGCGGTGTCCTTTGTCTTCCTATTTATATCCAGTAATGTTCCAATGACATTCTCGCAAATGTTCTTTTCGATGTGCATGACATCCAAGTTATGGTGTAGTGGAAGATATTTCTAGTATGGCAACTCAAAGAAGATGCTTCTCTTTGTCCAATTCAACTCCTGCTCAGCATGTTTTCTTTTTCTACTAGTCGGTGGTTTCCCAAATTTCACATCTTCGATCAACCTTAGTTGGTTTAATATCTCCTCCCCACTTAGTCGCTTTGGCTGCGACCTTCATTTAGGTTTTCCATTAAAGCTTCTGATGCCACGAGTCCTCCAAGGATGTCCAGTTTGTAGAAAACGACGATGACACCTAAAGCATAACTTGTGACCATGCTTCAAGGATAAGGACCTAACATCATTATTACATATTGGGCATGCTAAGTAACCTTTTGTGCTCCAACCTGACAGGTTGTCGTAAGTGGGGAAATCATTAATTATCCTTAACACTGCAACATGCATCTGAAATGTTGTCGCGGTTTCCACATTGAATGTCTCCACTCATTTTTCCCATAGTTCTTTCAAGAATTACTAGTATTGTTACTATTGTTGCTATTCCTGATAGATTGGGGGTAGGTGGGATAGAATGGACTACGGCAGCTTCGGCACATATGGTGTATTACTGGACACCTTATATGGATTTGGATGCACCCCATATGACATATGGGAAGAAGAGGCCGAAGTGTGCCAGAGGGAAGTATGTTCCAATCGGGCCGGTGCTCCCCCCTCAGCTTGAGCATAACCCCCCCTTTGGCGGCTCTGGCGAGGTCCAGTACAATGTCTCGTATGCGATACCTACTTAGCAGCTGCATCGTCATCATCCCATTAGGCATTTTGTGCACCCTCATCGTCGGCATGCGTGAACTTTTGAATTAACTGGTTAGCTTCATCAACTACAAACTATGTATAGGCCGCTGCAATCGGTTTAATCGGATATGTTGGGACATAGTCAGATAACTGGATCTCCCCCATAATATGTTCATATAACAAAATTTTATGCAAATATTAATAAGTTACTAAAAATAGTTGTATGTCCACTATATGCATTGAATAATTTATTCAATGGCCACGGTCATATGCAGACTGGTAGTCTTGTTGATGTAGTGAACAGTGATAAACTGATACCACTAACCATATCCATCCTTAACCTATAGAGGTGTAGGCCTATGGAGTGGAAGCTCATAAAGTATCCTCAACCAAGTCATCATTGCCACATTTGGAGGGTAGGATAATAGAATGTACGCCAATCGGTCAGATAATTCCTACACTGGTTAGAGTCGTGTAGATTCCCATAATTCTCATCAAGATCATACCTTATCCGAGTTAGACGAGGGATCTGCTACCTGAGCCCGAACTGCTATAGCACTTGATTTAGAAAGTGCCACTCTATGACCTGAAAGCATATTAGGGGAGTGCGAACAAGCCACACTTGTACTCCAGTAAACCAGATATGCGGTAGATTAGTGTACACATCCATTGTGTACGACATCCATATAAACTGCTAACAAAATGTATATGTAAGAACAATTATGAATATTATGTAATCACATTTTACGATTCTAATGAAAATAAAATTATTATTACCTAGTCGTCGTGCATCATATCAATGTCATATTGATATGGCAGCACTGTATGCATGGGGACATATGAGGCAAGAAATAAAGTTCGTCATTTGCAATATATTATATTTATATAAATTTTGACAAAGATTATCATTATTTGCCAATATAAAAGCACTTAAATTTTATAAATGTATTTAAATTAAAACATATACATTCTAACCACAAGTAGGAACAACCCATCGCCCACATCAGAGGGAAGATGTGGTAGACCAAGTCTAATTTGAGCAAGAAAGGGCATGTGCTCCCATGCGTAAACTTGCAATAGGAACAAACTTCTAACTAAGTGCGCCCCCTCCCTCGTGACCAACCTAAAGCCATGCAAGTGTAGCGCTACCCCAACTATACCTGGATGTCATGTCCAAGTCACTTAATAAAGGTAGGAACATCAACGATGCACATTATTATAACTTGTTTATGAAAAACAAGCCGCACATTAGTCATAGTATGTACGCTCGAGCGTACTACATTACTTCCTCCTTTGATGCATTATTAGTAACCCTAGGTAGGCCGATATCCATCCATGACATCGACAAGGAGGAGCCAAATCATCTGCACTGGCCAGTGGGGTCGCGTCCAAGTAGTCTATAACACATGCTAGGTCAGTCCTGTTGCGTCATCCGCGTAACAGCTTCGCCATATATAGGTAACTTGTAATGATGGTGACATCCTACAATATTATCATTTCCTCACCACGGGGAAATTGAAATGTGTGCATCTCAAGCCTCTATCTCTCCATCAATGCACTAATTAAATGGGGTCAAGTTGAATGAACCGAATCTGATACAGTGGATACAACCCCGCTCGTTGAATCAATGGAATGATTCTAGAATCAGCATTGCGTCTCTAATGTGAGCGCACATTGATGCCCTTTAAAGGCGTTAGAATGATCCTCCTCCCATGCCCTATAAGAGGGATGAAGGGCACCTAATGTAGAAGGGGGAGGGTGACCTAGTCCTATTTGTTTTCAACCCTCACAAGAAAGCATACACACTCAATACACTTTAAATTAAGAGTTCAATTAATCAACATAAACACAATAAACCATGCTATATTTCACATGTTCAAGGATTTTAAAAAGGTGCATAATGCTGTTCTAACATAAATCCCAAGAGTTCTTTCACAAAGGTAATAAGTTAAAATGCGAAAAGATGCTAGTTCAATATTTCAAGAAAGTAGTTCTATGTTTAGCACAACAATATTCCCAAAATTGTTTTAAAATCTAGCAAGTATCAATAATGAAATCTAATGGCTGAAATGTGCTATTCAAACATAGAAGTTCAGATTCTCAAGAAAAGGATGACATAAGATTAAATAAGAATTCAAACAATGTGATTTAAGGGTTAAAATCAAAGGTTCTAAAACAATTCAAGGGGTGGATAAGAAAAATATTACCCAAATAAATTATTGGATTGCTCAGTTCGATTTACCACAAATTCAAAACACACCAAAGAATTTCTTAATAAAGTTGTAGCACCAAGTAGTAAATTGTTGGAGGTGAGTAATATTCCGAACGAATGGGGATTTTCAGAATCACAATGATAGACAACTTGACGATATCCTTTGCAAGTTAGAACTCGTTTGCGGTCCTTTGTGCACATTATGAAATATGGATATATATGTAACAAATGAAATGATGTATTGTTGGTCGTATGGGAGTAACTTGGTGGCGGCTGTGTGGGTGATGGATGGAATATTGTGAAAGTGGGATATGAATAGAGTCACTAGATAACTAGTGGTCTCACACCACTTGATCTCCAGAGAGAACAATTGTAGCCTTTCGCCACTCAATCACATGGATTGGAACAAAGCTTAAACAAGCTTCACAAAGACAAAGTTTTTAAGTCAATATCAAAATCTAATGTCTAACTCTCTGTTATGACTATTACAATGGAAATTTATAGAGACTTAACATGGGGAAGGGGAAGACATAACCATAACTAGCTAAGCTAGCATAGGGGACAATACTAACTAACTAGCACTTCCTATACAAGCATGGGAGACACAAGACTTAAATGCTCACAACTTACAAACACACTAACTCACACAACTTACTAGACTCTTACACATATACTTTCAAGCATCATCGCAATATTATACATTTAATAAAGTAAAAAAAAAAGACGCTTAATCCATGTGGGGCCATCAAGGATTCGAGGTTGTTGGTTTTAGTGTTCAAACCATGGCACTTTTTACTAAGTCAAACCCCTAAAGTTCTTGGTCGCACTTTTGGTTGAAGTTCTCAAGATTTTCTTAGTGCACAGGTGACTTGGTCGCACCTCATAATGTCTTGGTTGCGACCTGGTTGAGATTGTCAAGAAAAGCTGCGAATTGCTGATGGATAATTTCAATCGAGAACACCTTTTAGTATTTGGGGCATAACGTTTTTTATAGAGCTCCAAATAAAGCAATCTTGGTACCAAAAGAAAGCTAATAAAATTTCCCACAACTTTATGTTCAAACTCTTTTAATATGGGAAGGTTTTAATAGAGAAATTTGCACATAAATTCATGGGTGCCTGCAAAATTGTTATAAACAAAAGGCCATCCTGAGGTTGTCCATGTGTTAACATGTTGGCGAAAGAAATGTGGAATTCTAGAGGTCATCCATGTGTTAACATGTCGGAAAAAGAAATGTGGACTTCCGGAGGTCATCCACGTGTCATAACATTTGAAAATGACATAGGTACAGCATATCGATCCCCATTAGTCCCCAATGTCAGGATAAAATAATCAGTCAGACTAAAACTCATGCCTTAATATTATATGAAATGGATGTATAAGATGGTAATAAACACTAAAATTTAGGAAGGTGGTGGGGAGGCTATAGGATAAATTCAAAAGAGAATAGATGTACAAGTGGCTGGGAGGAGTGGAAATGGAGGAAATCAATAGGCTTAGGGGGATTGGGGTGGGGTGGGGGAGGGGGGGAAAGGGACATGTAGAAGGGGCATGTGGGGAAGGTAGGGCAAGTGGCAAGGAGGAGACTACACGAAGGGGGGGGGGGAGGGAGGCCACGTAGTGTGGCTGTACCAAGACCATGTTTACTCTATGAGTCCATTCCTATTTTGATAATGACAAATCACTTGGTATTTGACCTGTGCAATTGAGTTTGTGAACAGGATTATAATTTAGAATGCACAAATGGTAAACTTGATATGGAAGCCACAAGGAACCTAAAGTACATATGACTTGGCTCAATCCATGGAACTAGAGGAATAAAAGGATGAAGAAGCAAGCTTCAAGTTCAAGATCTTCAATAGGAATGGGTATTTAGAATTGAATGTATTTACATATGTCATATGATATAATTCGAAGCTCAAATATTTCCTAGATAGACCTTAGGACTCATGCATTTCATGAAAGATATATTTAAATTAGTTCTAGGATGAATAAATTTTTAGAGGAAAAAATTTAGAGGCCTCATCGATGAACCCCACGGCCTTGTCAATAAACACATGAAGGCCACTCAGCGATGAACAATTTTTTCTCGTTGATGAAAAAATATCGAGGGCCTAAAAAGTTTAGACAGTGCTCTCATCGACGAACTTAGGATGTCGTCGAGGAACGGGTGTTGTACACTCGTCAATGAACGTACCCACTCGTCAACGAATGTATTTACTCATCGACGATGGTCGCGGTGCTGAGCGGCGTGTCAACAAGGATACACATGGAAATTACTTAATCCAATTGATCTAATGGCTAGAACTTAATCTTGGGTCGAGAACACTTATAAAAATAATCTCTAAACCCTAGAAGAATACTTTTTAGCATATTTTTGAGAGCTTTGAATCCTACTGCTAAGAATCCTTGCTTGTATTGCAAAGAATACACATCTGTCTGGGCATTCTCATTATCAACATACAAGGGAATACTTGCACAACTTTTGGTAATCTAGGTTTGATCTTGAGGTTTGGAAAAATCTTTCATTGAGTATTCAATCTGTTATTAAACGGTATTCTTCTCTATTAGCTATTTATATAAAAATATTATTGGGAGCAAGGCACCTATTTTCCCATAGTTATTTATTTAAAAAATCTTTTGGTAATAGCGCTCTAAAGATTGAATCCTTGTGATATTCAAAGTTACATCTTTATACAAAGAGTTTTACATTATTCGTGCAAAAAGTACTTGAAAAGCTATTATTTTTAAATCTTTGTAATATCCAAAAACATATCTTTATTAAAAGGTTTAAATCTTATAAGTTATTTGATAGCAAGAACTTAGATCTGCATATTATTCAAGACTATTCTTTTAGAGATCTTATTTATTATTCTTGCATAGAGTGATTTGAAATCAAACCCTACGATCTCCAAAGCATTTATTTATAAAAATTATTTTTTCGAGATATTGATTAAAGTATTGATTTTTGAAGCATCTCATTCTTTATATAAAGATCATATCTTTGCATACATGTTGAGTTTCAGGTTTTATCATATGATTATGTACTAGGAATTTTATTGTACTCACTAGCTTGGTTAGAAGCATTTTGAGTTTTGTAGAAATTGTAATCTTTATATTGTATTCACGGTTCGGGTTGTGAACCCAAGTTAAGGAGGAAGCTACACCTCTTGTAAGCAGTAGATTGTAAGGGAAGCTCCGTCCCAGTTAATTTTTAGTGGAATCCTTGAGTGAGTTGCTCAAGGCAAGGACGTAGGCCGGGGTAGGTCGAACCTCATAAAAATCGAGTTTGCATCTCTCTTACACTTACCCTCTATTTAATTTCCACATAATTTTATTTGTATGAATATTGTGAATATTTTAAATATATTGTAGGTCTACAAAGTAATTAGGTAAATTAGGTTGATTGACAAAATCACTCATTAGGTTGATTAATTGAAGAGCATTGAGTTAGTTGTAAGTAGCTTGCAAAGTTTGTAAATGATAGTTTTCAAAATTAGAACTTAAAAGACTTAATTTTTAAAATACCCAATTCACCCCCCTCTTGGGATAACACTGAAATTCATAGACCGAATTTCCAAAAGTCAATTCTATTTATTTTTTAGTTTTTTCTGCGCAGGGGGTCGGCGTGTAGGCCCCGTTTGGACACTCTTCCAAGCAAAACAGACTATTGAAAAGTTTGTTCTACTGATTTTTGTTTTGTCTTTGTTTTATTTTACTATGTAGGGCAGGCGTGTGAGAGCCTTGGGGGGAGAACCATGCATAATCAACTTTCTAAAATTCGGTTTTGCTATTGAAAAAATAAAAATAAAAATACTCAACTAACTTTCCAAAAGTCGATTACATTCAAAAGCGTAAATGTACCCTCAACCACTTTTATTTGGGTTTTTTCTTTCTTTTTTTTCACTTAATATTTCAATAAACAACTATTGTGTTTTTAGTATATTAATATTGAACTCAGCCAAGACCACCGGTGTCTGATGTCTATAACTTCATTGTCTAACATGTGGGACTCTAATTGTGAAAAGGGAAGAAAACTATAATGGTGGCGTTTGGTAATCGGGAATAAAACATAGGAATTGGAATTAGAATGGTTGATTCCCATTCCCAATATTTATTTTACGGCAATTTTATTTTTATTTTCATTCCATGCAGGAATGGGATTCCCCATTTTACTTATATTTTGATTCCTAACTTTTTTGCTGAAATCAAATCTTCATTCATAAAAACAGAGTATTTATTATAATATGATAATTTATATAATGTAATATATTAAATGTTACATAAATTTTAAAAAGAGAATTAATATTATGAAATCATTATTAATATTTTTTATTATATGCTTAATATATAAAAATTAACATAATTATATTAGATGTTAAAATACTATGTTATACTTATGGTATGATTATTGTTTTATTGTACTATTATTTATAATTTTATTAAAAATATTTATTATTATCATCAATTATAAATATATATTAATAAAATTTAATAACGATATAATATAGAAAAATATATGATTCTATTATAAATTAAATAAATGCAGGCACATAAAAATTATAATGCAATGTTATATATGATGTAATTATATAATAGTATAGTTAAAACAAAATATTAATAATAATAATAATAATAATAATATTAATAATAATAATAAATATGATAAAATATAATATGCAAAGTATAATCAAGTACATGACTATTAAAAAGATTTTTATTGTAAAAAGTTATTTACTATATAGCTTAATAAAATAATATTATATAATAATTATAATTATAATATTATT
This sequence comes from Malania oleifera, assembly GCF_029873635.1. Classification (NCBI taxonomy): domain Eukaryota; kingdom Viridiplantae; phylum Streptophyta; class Magnoliopsida; order Santalales; family Ximeniaceae; genus Malania; species Malania oleifera. The sequence goes on along the minus strand of NC_080428.1, from coordinate 29,796,773 downwards.
ATTTTATATTAAATTAAGTGAATAAATTCTTTATACTAACTAAACTCATTTTTTATTCCTATCTATATACATACCAAACACTATAATACAATTTCAATTCCGATTTTGTGTTGAACCAAACATAAGAGAGGAATCTGGCATACTATTTCCGATTTTAGTGAATTCTGATTCCAATTCTGATTTTGATTTCAACTGTGAACGAAATGCTACCTTACTATAATTAGTAGTGGATCCAAAAAAGTTTTTTGTAAAATGAGGAAAAAATATATATAATTTTTTTATTAGGACTAGAGGAGCCCATGGGTGGGCTTGATACATATGAGTGAATACCAACTTGACCCAAAAGCTTAAGCTTATTGGGTCTTAGGCCCAACCATGTATATAAGCATCCATCATCTCCTCTAATTTTCCAATGTGAGACAAGCTCACAAGTGGAATTCTCAACAATCTTTCCCTCACTTGTGAGTTCCAACTACTCTCCCTTGAACGGAAACCGTCTCACTTATGGAAGCAAGCCTAATTCCCCAACAGTTGCTAAAGTGGGCCCTACCATTGGTGCTTACATGCATCAGATTGCATTCCATGTGCCTCCAAACCAACCCTACCTCTCACGTCTTAACCCTACTTGGATCCATCCTCAGCCTAGATGATCCTTATTGGCCTCAACCACACACTTGGTCCTCCAACTGTTAGCATCTCAGGAGAATTAGCTTCCCATCTCGACTTTTTACGATGTCGCTCACCCAGAGTTACAAACCGTCGGCTCTGATACCACTTGTTAGGACTGGAGGAACCCATGAGTGGACTTGATACGCATGAGTGAACACCAACTTGACCAAAAAGCTTAAGCCTATTGGGTCTTGAGCCCAACCATGTACATAAGCACCCATCATCCATTCTAATTTTTCAATGTGGGACAAGCTCACAAGTGGAATTTTCAACATTGTTGTTTGTAAAAAATCCTTCAATTGTTATTAAATTAACCTATTTCCTTAGAGAATTGGTGAATACTAACAATATTTATTTTTAAATAATATTTATTAATGATAAATAAAGAAAAATAGAATAACCTTTATGATAGCTATTACAATTAATCTCCTATATTTTTTCAAATCCAATATAGTCATTGCTCGTAAAACTTGCATAAAAAATAACAAAAGTGTGAACAAGTAAATAAAGTAACACTTCTTCGAACATCTCCTACGATTGTTCTCAACAAGTCGTTATATTTTGGAACCTTCGAATGATTTTTTTCATTATCAATACTCTCAAATGCATCTTTTTTCAATATATGTAACCTTGCAATCATTTACCTATTCATCTCTTATGTGATTACTCAGTCAACTTTTTATAATGTTCATGGCTGAGAATGTTCTTTTTACGGTTACAATTGCTGGGTGTCATTAGATTTTTATTAGAAAATTCATATGGGTAAATTTGGGCAAGTCAGAGTAATTTTTGCTTATAAAAAGCAACAAATGAATCTACTAGATTTAGGCATGTTACACAAAGAAGTAAATCTATATTTGCTTCTGTGAAACAATTGATTAAGCTATTGAAGTTGTCGATGAATTACTTAAGAAAAAACTTTAACTTGAAAGTGATGGAAAATTGAAATAAGTTGAACCCTTCAACAAGATTTTTCTTGAGCTAAAAAAGTATCATCCTTGTTTGGAACGAAATTTTATGAATGCTACAAAAAGAAGAAACATGTTTTAGTAAAGATTCTCATCCTTCATCTTCTACCAATTGTACTCATGTTTGGCTGCTTTAACTAATTTCATAGCATTTATAATATATGAATGTAACGGTGTAATCCCAAGAGTATGTGAATTGGGTATTTTAAAAATTATTAAGAAGAATCTCAGTTTACTTTAAACCATTTAAATTAAACCAATCACAATCTCACACCAATATCAACCACAATCTACTAATCAGCGACAATACTATACCAATAGGCAATCCTAGGAATATATATGAAATTGAGAAACAAATTCTAAATTTTAGCTTACAGCAAGTTGAACAATCAAATATGTATTTAAGATAAAATTTCAACAATGCAAACTCAACACCTTTACTTCATATACTTGAATACACAACCAGCCACAGTAACTTTAGCTTAGCAAATAGAAAGTAAATCCAAGGTTCAACACTTGTCTGAATTTCAACTGAAAAAATTTAAAACATACAAACCATTAACAACTCAATGGATTTATTCAAAGTACCTCAAAACCAAACTCAACGTTCAACAAAATTTTGCTAATAAATTCAGAACATACACAACATATTATAAGGTGCAGAATTTAAAGAGATAGGGAAGAAGTTGAACACCATATATTTTACAAGGTTCGGCTTACCACCTACGTCCTTGTCTCAACCAACTTGCTGTGAGGATTTCCTTTACCCACTCGTTCAATAGGTTGAGTATGCCTTTTGTTGATTTAGGTGTAATCCGAAGAGAGGGGGGGGGGGGGAGGGGGTGAATTGGGTATTTTAAAAATCTTTAAAACTTATTTACCACTTAATCCCAATTTCTGTGTTTAACAAATTAAATGCAAGAATTTTAGGCTGATTTAAATTTATTTTATCAATGAATTCTTTTTACTCAATTAAGTGCATGTGAGGTTATTCAAACATACACACATCAAATATGAATAATGAAATGCAGTGTGGAAAATAAAAAAATAAGGGAAGAGAGAAGACAAACACGATTTTACAAGGTTCAGCAAACCAGGTCTATGTCCTCGCCTTGAGCAACCCACTCAAGGATTCCAATAAAATCCTTGCTCCTTAAATTGGGATGCAACTTCTCTTAGATCCACTGCTTACAAGAGGCACAACTTCCTCCTCACTTGGTTCACAATCTGAACCATGATTACAATATAATTTCCAATCTGCAAAACAACTCAAGAATCATTTCTAACAAAACTAATGAGTACAATTGAAATTCCTAACACAGTATCATATGATCAAACTTGAAGCTCAATATGTATACAACGATACAATCGTTAAAGAATGAATATGCTTCACCAAATTTCTCTTTTATCAATTCTCCCAAAATATTTGTACGAGTAATAGCTTTGAAGACAAGATGCACAAATATCAAATATGATCTTGTTAAAATGTTTGTCTTTAATATTATAAAGATCTAAATCAATAAGCTCTCTCCCAAATTTTCAATCACAATATGATCTTTGTAATATGCAAATTAATAGATATATCTATATGATGTGATTACCAAAGATCAAAACCTAATATAAGATTTTTTAGAAAATATCCCTCAATAATATATATAGTTATGAACTTCTAAGGATATTTAATCAAATGGTTTTGAAGTATAAAAAATATCAAGTCTTTAACTAAAGACACACTTGAATCAGAACTATTTAACCAAAGGAAAAGCCTTTCTCAAGTAGTGATCTTGTCAAAACAATCTCTATATGTATGTGAACACTCAAGATCAATCTCTCTAATAATATTCAATAATAAACTCTTAAAAATAACTAATGGATTTACCAAACCTTAATACCAAATAGAAATCAAGATGTGTATATGAAATCTCTTCGTTTTTCTGAGTTGATTTGCCCAAGCTTGATAAGTATAAGTTGGAGTGCAGGAAATTGTATAGCAATATGTTCAAGTCTCTTAATTCTCTTCCAAAAGTGTATGGCATTAGGGTTTAGATGTTGAATATATAGGGACCTTACCCTAAGAATCAATATCAACTGTTGGATCAAAAAATAGTTCGCGTGTTCTCTTTTTAAAAATTAAATTTTAAAACTTTCCTGCAGGTTCATACGACTGAGGGTTAAAGCCCAGATGACTGAAGTTCCTTAGAGGTTCAAAAAATTAACTTGGACACAAGGTTAGACGACTGAAGTTAGGGTTCAATCTCCTGAAGTTTCAGGTTCAGATGACTGAAGTCTGAGTTTAGTCTTTTGAAGTGCTTCTGCCAGGTTCTGTGTTTCACTATAAATTCTTCAGATGACTGAACATAATCTTTGGTTTTCTGAAAAAATTCTTCCGACGACTGAACCTAACTTTAGTTTTTTGAAGTTCAATCTTCAGACGACTGAACTTGAAGTTTAGTCTTCTGCATTGAACCTTTCCTGAATTTTTCTTTTTAATTTCAAAAATCCGTTTTGCTTTCTTTCTTTGCCCTTTTATAAAAATATTTTTCGTGGTTTTGAAAATATATCTAAGTCCATACATATCCACAAATGATGTTCATGAAATGCATGAGTCCTAAGATCATTCTAGGGTATAATTTGAGCCTTAAATTAAATCATATGAAAGATGTGAGTACATTCAGTTCTAAATACCCATTCCCATGACGTTCTTGAACTTATCACTTTTATCTTCATTCTTCACTCTTTTAGTTACATGAATTTTGCCAAGATAAGTATGCTTTAATCTTCATGGCTTCCATGACTTGTTATCTTTCTGTGCATGCTAAATATTGTTTCTGTTCACAACCTCAATGCACAAATCAATTACCAAGTGATTTGTCATTATCAAAACTAGATTGGACTTATAGAGTCAACAATCTCCCCCTTTTTGATAATGACAAATACACGAGAAAAAATATAAAGTGGGTTACGCCTGACAAAGCTCCCTTTCAAATAAAGCATCAAATATTAAACAAATGAAATTTGCTCATGTCAAATAAAATATGCTCATGCTCATATGCAATTAGTTTTGCCAAACCATTTTTGCCCATTTTTGCTTCCTATAGCTTGATTCTTCTCCTATAACCTGATTTTTTTCCCCTATTACACAACTAGTATTGCCAACAATTTTTGCTATTATTCTTCTCCCCCTTCTTTGCACAATTAGTTTTTCCAACAATTTTTGCTCCTGATTTTTATAAGTATTGCCAACAATTTTTTCTATTATTCTTCTCCCCCTTCTTTGCAAAATTACTTTTGCCAACAATTTTTTCTCCTGATTTTTCTCCCCCTTTTGACATCAACAAAAAGGTGTATAATAATAATACAAGAGTGGACACAATCTTATATTCTTCTCCCCTTTGAAATCTTAAAGTTTTAAACTTGTTCAACCATCAGATTTGAAAAATTTTACTTCTCCCCCTTGCTAATGCATACAGTTGCGTCGTTGAATGTAAATTGCATTGTGAACATACACAGTGTGGCAAATTTCAAAGGTTATTTGAGGATTAACATGTGGCAACATTCAAAGGTTATGTGAGAAAAAAATGAACTAAAAAATAAAATTTTTGACAAATTTTGAATATTAAGTGATGTTGCTCCCCTTGAATTATGTCATCTAATATAATTCTAGGTAACCTATCAACTATGCATCAAGCCTAATTCACACCTAATTTGGATAAACCTCTCATCTGTAAGTGGTTTCGTGAATATATCTGCCCATTGTTCATCTGTGCATCCAAACTCAAGTGTAACATCTCCTTTTTACACATGATCATGAAGAAAATGATGTCTTATTTCTATATGTTTAGTTCGTGAATGTAATATAGGATTCTTTGAGATGTTTATTTCACTCATATAATCGCATCTTATAGGAATTGTGTCATGGCTTAATCCAAAATCCATCAGTTATTGCTTCATGTATAGAGTTTGAGCACAACAACTTCCTGCCGCTATGTATTCTGCCTTAGCTGTGGAAAGAGCTATTGAATTTTGCTTTTTGGAAAACCAAGAGACTTATGAATGTCCTAAGAAATGACATGTATCACTTGTTCTCTTCCTATCCACTTTGCTACCAGCGAAATTAACATCTGAATAGCTGATAATCTCCAAAGATTTATACTTAGGATACCATAATCCAAGTTCCACGATTCCTAGCAAATGTGACTCTTTTGGTGCAGTCTGAAATCTTGCACACAAACATATGCTTAACATTATGTCAGGTCGGCTGGCAGTCAGATATAGTAAGCTACCAATCATTCCACGATATAGTTTGACATCTACTAGTATACCTTGTTCATCTTTGTCTAATTTCAACGAAGCACTCATAGGTGTTCCTAGTATTTTTTCATCTTCCATATTAAACTTTTTGAGTAGATTTCTAATATACTTCGATTGATTTATAAGTATTCCATGTTTCTCTTGTTTGATCTGAAGTCCTAGGAAGAAATTTAGTTCCCCCATCATGCTCATCTTAAATTCATTTTGCATAGTGCTAGCAAACTCATTACACAATTCATTATTTGTAGCTCCAAATATGATATCATCTACATATACTTGAAATAGGAGAATGTTGTCTTTCTTAGACTTTATGAACAGAGTTGTATCTATCCTTTCTCTGATAAATCTATTTTCTAGCAGAAAGCCGCTTAGCCTTTCATACCAAGCTCTAGGAGCTTACTTTAATCCGTACAAGGATTTTTTTAGTTTATAAACATGATTTGGATTCTTGTGGTTTTCAAAGCATAGGGGTTGTTCTACATATACCTCTTCACTTATGTAGTCATTTAAAAATGTGCTTTTGACATCCATTTGATACAGCTTGAAGTCTTTAAAGGTAACATAAGCTAACAGCATTCGAATGGCTTCCATTCTAGCTACAGGTGCAAAAGTTTCTTCAAAATCTATTCCTTCTTCTTGGTTATATCCCTGAGCTACTAGTCTTGCCTTATTTCTAACAACTATCCCATGTTCATCTTTCTTGTTCTTATATATCCATTTTGTTCCAATAATTGTCTTATCCTCATTTCTAGGCACTAATGTCTATACTTTGTTTCTCTCAAACTGATTTAATTCTTCTTCCATGGACATTACCCATGATTTATCCTTAATTACTTCACTCACATTCCTAGGTTCTTCTTGAGATAGAAAGGCAAAATGACTAATCATATTCCTAAGTGAAGATCGAGTGGCTACTCCACGTAATGGTTCTCCTATTATTTGATCAATGAGATGATTCTTTATGTACTTCCATTCTTTAGGTGGTTCATTAACCTCATTTTCAATTTGATTAGTTTCAGTAGACGGTTCCTTAATTTCATTTCTCTTTCCTGAATCATTCTTAATGGATAATTTTTCAAATTCCTTATTTATCTCAATTTCATCTTCATCAGTTCTTTTTGAGAAGGGATTTGACTCATCGGACACTACATGAATGGATTCTATAAAGGTTCATGTCCGTTAATTATATACTCTATAGGCTTTACTATCTAAGACATACCCTAGGAGGATACATTCATCTGATTTCACATCAAACTTTCCTAAATGTTCATTATCTGTAAGCACAAAACATTTACAGCCGAAGACATGAAAATATGATATGTTTGGTCTATGGCCATTCCATAATTCATATGGAGTTTTATTAAGAGATGGTCTAATAAAAACTCTATTTAGAACATAGCAGGCGGTATTTACTGCCTCAGCCCAGAAGTACTTATGTATTTTACGTTCGTTAAGCATAGTTTTGACCATTTCTTGTATAGATCTATTTTTCCTTTCAACTACACCATTCTATTGTAGTGTTCTAGGAGCCAAAAAATTATGAGTTATTCCTAATGAATTGCAGTAATATTCCATGCCATGATTTTTAAATTCTGCACCCCTATCACTCTAAATTTTAGTGATAGTATATCCCTTTTCATTTTTGATTTTCTCGCACAGGTTTATGAATTGTTCACAAACTTCATCTTTGCGACTTAAGAATAGTACCCATGTATATCTTGAATAATCATCAACTATGAAAAATGTGTATAAGTTTCCTCCTAAACTCTGAATTAGGTGTGGACCAAATAAATCTAAGCGTAGCATTTGGAGTGGCTTAGTAGTGGAGATTTCTATCTTCTTCTTAAAGCTTGTTCCCACTTGTTTTCCTAGTTGACAAGGCTCACAAATTTTATCTTTGACAAATTTTGTCTTAGGCAATCCCTTAACTAAGTCTCCCTTAACTAGTTTAGATATTAAGTCCATGTTAGCGTGTCCTAGTCTCCTATGCCAAATCCAACTAATTTCATTCATAGCAGAGAAGCATGTCACACTCTGTGAGGTTAAGTTATCAAAACTTGTGGTATATACATTTTCATGACTCTCAGCAGTGAATAGTGTCTTATTATCAATTTTGTGTTCAACAATGCACTTGTCATGTTCAAAAGACACTTTGTAACCTTCATCACGTAGTTGGCTTATACTCAATAAGTTATACTTTAAACCATCAACTAGTAGAGCATCATCTATAATTAGTGATGAATCGTTATCAATTTTACCTACTCTTGTGATCATTCCCTTAGCATTATCCCCAAAAGTGACAAAACCTCCATCCTTGGGTGTGGTGGATGTGAACTTTGCTTTATCCTCGGTCATGTGATGTGAACATCCGCTATCCATATACCATCTGTCTTTCGAGGAGGATGATCTTATGCATATCTATAAGACACAATTAGATAACTACTTTTGGTACCCATATTTTCTTGGGTCCATGGGGGTTAGTACTAGATTCTCCTTTGACTTTTCAGACTTTCTTAATTTTGATATCTTTATTTTTGAAAGGACAATCAAATTTTATGTGACCCAACCTCTTACATTTAAAACATGTAATATTTCTATGATAGTCCTTAGTTGGAACATATGATTTTGACTCTCTTACAAAATATCCCATATAAAGATGTCTCTATTTTAGATTTTCCTTCCCATTAAAACCAAAACTTTCATTTTCTAGGGAATTTCTTTGAGCTCCTAGGAATTTTTCAAAAATATTTTGTTCATCAGTAAATTTACAAATAATCTCAGATTTATCTTTCAAATTCTTTTCTAACTCCTCAATTTTCAAATCCTTGTTTTTCATGAGTGATGCATGAGATTCATTTTGACATTCAACTAAACTTGAAAGTTCTTTGACTTTATTTTTCAAATTGGAAATTTTCTTAGTTTTCTTCTCAAGCATTTTAATAATGTACAAAAATTCTTGTTTCAGTTCATCACTAGAATAATAAGAAGATGATGAGAATGATGATTGTACCTCCAGATCATCATGTGTCATTAGACACAGATTGGCAATCTCGTTATCACCAGTTTCAAATTTTGAACATCTTGTACTATGCGTATCCCAATTGACTTTTAGTGCCTTCTTCTTTTTCTTGGAGGCTTTCATTAGTTTGGGACACTCAGGCTTGATGTGTCCAACCTCTCTATAGTTGTAGCAAGTTGGTGGATCTTCCTTCTTTTTCTTCATGCTTGACTCTCCCCTTTTTAATTTTGAGTTCCGCAATTTTCTGTTGAACTTCTTATTCTTCTTCAAGAACTTCCTGAACTTCTTTGTTTGCAAGGCCATATTGTCTTTTGTATCAGAATCATTTCCTTCACTAGAGTTGTTTGACGATGCCTTAAGCGCGCGGTAATTTTCTTTACCTTCTTCTGCTCACTTTTCCTCTCATTTATTGTAAGCTCAAAGGTGATGAGTGATCCAATGAGTTTGTCAATAGACATCTCCTTGAGATTTATCCCTTCTGCTATTGTTATAACTTTTGCTTCCCAAACTGGAGGTAGTCCCCTGAGTATTTTCCTGATGAACTCATAAGTAGGGTATGTTTTTCCAAGTGCATTTAAAGAATTTGTAATGTGTGTGAATCTAGTGTACATGGATTGAATAGATTCATCATCTATCATTTTAAATGCTTCATATTCACTGGTGAGCATGTCTATTCTACTATCTTTTAATTCCTTAGTACCTTCATATGTAACTTCTAATTTTTTCCAAATTTCTTTAGCAGAGTTACATGCCATTACCCTATTAAATTCATTTACATTTAGTGCACAGAAAAGCCAGTTCATCACAGTAGCATTTATTTGTATCGATTTCCATTCTCCCTCTATATATTCATCTTCAGTTTTAGGTACATTTACCTTATCAATTACTTTCATGGGAACATGATTTCCCTTGGTAACTATTTTTCATACCTTCCAATCTACATTTAATAGGTATATGCTCATCTTGCATTTCCAATAGATGTAATTTACACCACAGAAAATTGGTGGTCCAGTGGATGAGTGTCCCTCACCGAATGGAGTTACACCGATGTGTAACATATGATTTTTTTACAGAGGTCATCCATGTGTTAACATGTCGGTGAAGGAAATGTAGACTTCTAGAGCTCGTCCATGTGTTAACATGTCGGCAAAAGAAATTCGGACTTCTGGAGGTCATCGACGTGTCTTGACATTTGAAAATGACATAGGTACAGCATGCCGATCCCCATCAGCCCCCAATGTCAAGATAGAAGGATTAGTTAGACTGAAACTCATGCCTCAATATTATATGAAATGGATGTATAAGACAGTAATAAACACTGAAATTTGGGAAGGTGGTGGGGAGGCTATAGGAGAAATTCAAAAGAGAATAGAAGCACAAGTGGCAGGGAGGAGTGGAAATGAAGGTAATAAATAGGCTTAGGGGGATTGGGGTGGGGGGGGGGGGGGAAGGGGCATGTAGAAGGGGCATGCGGGGAAGGTGGGGTAGGTGGCAAGGAGGAGACTGCGTGAAGGGGGGCGGGGGGAGGCCATGTGGTGTGGCTGTACCAAGACCATGTTTACTCTATGAGTCCAATCCTATTTTGATAATGACAAATCACTTGGTATTTGACCTTTGCAATTGAGTTTGTGAACAAGATTATAATTTAGAATGCACAAATGGAAAACTTGATATGGAAGCCACAAGGAAACTAAAGTACATATGACTTGGCTCAATCCATGAAACTAGAGGAATAAAAGGATGAAGAAGAAAGCTTTAAGTTCAAGATCTTCAATGGGAATGGGTATTTAGAATTGAACGTATTTACAATGTCATATGATATAATTCGAAGCTCAAATATTCCCTAGATAGACCTTAGGACTCATGCATTTCATGAAAGATACATTTAAATTAGTTCTAGGTTGAACAAATTTTTAGAGGAAAAAATTTAGAGGCCTCGTCGATGAACCCCATGGCCTCGTCGACAAATGCATGAAGGCCACTCGGCGATGAACAATTTTTTCTCATTGATGAAAAAATACCGAGAGCCCCAAAAGTTCAGACAGTGCTCTCATCAATGAACTCAGGATCTTGTCGAGGAATGGGTGTTGTACACTCGTCAACGAACATATTCACTCGTCGATGAAGGTCGTGGTGCTGAATGGCGTCTTAGTGAGGATACACATGGAAATTACTTAATCCAATTGATCTAATGGCTAGAACTTAATTTGGGGCCGAGAACACTTAAAAATAATCTCTAAACCCTAGAAGAATACTTTTTAGCATATTTTTGAGAGCTTTGAATCCTACTGCTAAGAATCCTTGCTTGCATTCTAAAGAATACACATCTGTCTAGGCATTCTCATCATCAAGATTCAAGCGAATACACACACAACTTCTAGTAATCTAGGTTTGATCTTGAGGTTTGGAAAAATCTTTCATTGAGTATTCAATCTGTTATTAAACGGTATTCTTCTCCATTAGTTGTTTATATAAAAATATTCTTGGGAGCAAGACACCTATTTTCCCATAGTTATTTATTTGAAAAATATTTTGGGAATAGCGTTCTAAAGATTGAATCCTTGTGATATTCAAAGTTACATCTTTATACAAAGAGTTTTATATTATTGGTGGAAAAGGTACTTGAAAAGCTATTGTTTTAAAATCTTTGTAATATACAAAAACATATCTTTATACAAAGGTTTAAATCTTATAAGTTTTTTGATAGCAAGAACTTAGATCTGCATATTATTCAAGACTATTCTTTTAAAGATCTTATTTATTATTCTTGCATAGAGTGATTTGAAATCAAACCCTAAGATGTTCAAAGCATTTATATATAAAAATTATTTTTTCGAGAAATTGATTAAATTGTTGATTTGTGAAGCATCTCATTCTTTATATAAAGACCATATCTTTGCATACATGTTGAGTTTCACGTTTTATCATATGATTATGTACTAGGAATTTTATTGTACTCACTAGCTTGGTTAGAAGCATTTTGAGTTTTGCAGAAATTGTAATCTTTATATTGTATTCACAGTTTGGCTTGTGAACTGGGGTTGAGGAGGAAGCTATGCCTCTTATAAGAAGCAAATTGTAAGGGAAGCTCCGTCCTAGTTAGAGGAGCGTATTTTTAGTGGAATCCTTGAGTGAGTTGCTCAAGGCAAAGACATAGGTTGTGGTAGGCCAAACCTCATAAAAATCGAGTTTGCAACTCTCTTACACTTACCTCTATTTAATTTCCACATAATTTTATTTTTATGAATATTGTGAATATTTTACATATATAGTAGGTCTACAAAGTAATTGGGTAAATTAGGTTGATTGACAAAATCACTCATTAGGTTGATTAATTGAAAATCATTAAGGTAGCTGTAAGTAGCTTGCAAAGTTTGTAAATGATAGTTTTCAAAATTAGAACTTGAAAGACTTAATTTTTAAAATACCTAATTCACCCCCCTCTTGGGATAACACCGAAATTCACAGACCGAATTTTTAAAAGTCGATTCTATTTATTTTTTAGTTTTTTCTGCGCAAGGGGGTCAGCATGTAAGCACTTTGGACACTATTCCAAGCAGAACAGACTATTGAAAAGTTGGTTCTGCTGATTTTTGTTTTGTTTTTGTTTTCTTTTACTGTGTAGGGGCAAGTGTGTGAGAGCCTTGGGGGGAGAACCATGCATAATCAACTTTCCAAAATAAGGTTTTGCTTTTGAAAAAAAAAAAAATACTCAACTGACTTTCCAAAAGTTGATTGAGTTCAAAAGCATAAATGTACCCTCACCCACTTTTATTTGTGTTTTTTTTTTTCACTAAATATTTCCATAAAAAACTATTGTGTTTTTACTATATTAATATTGAACTCAGCCAAGACCACCAGTGTCAGATGTCTATAACTTCATTGTCTAACATGTGGCACTCTAATTGTGAAAAGGGAAGAAAACTATTATGGTGGCGTTTGGTAATTGGGAATAAAACATAGGAATTGGAATTAGAATGGTTGATTCTCATTCCTAATATTTATTTTACGGAAATTTTATTTTGATTTTCATTCCATGCAAGAATGGGATTCTCCATTGTACTTATATTTTGATTCCTAACTTTTACTCTGAAATCAAATCCTCATTCTTAAAAACACAGTATTTATTATAATATGATAATTTATATAATATAATATATTAAATTTGACATAAATTTAAAAAAGAAAATTAATATTATGAAATCATTATTAATATTTGAAATAATATTATACTATTAAATATATATATATATATATTAAGCAATAATTATTAATATATTTTATTATATACTTAATATATAAAAATTAACAGAATAATATTAGATGTTAAAATACTATGATATACTTATGGTGTGATTATTGTTTTATTGTACTATTATTTATAATTTTATTAAAAATATTTATTATTATCATCAATTATAAATACATATTAATAAAATTTAATAACAATATGATATAGAAAAATATATGATACTATTATATATTAAATAAATGTAGGCACATATAAATTATAATGCAATATTATATATGAACTAATTATATAATAGTATAATTAAAACAAAATAATAATAATAATAATAATAGTAATAATAGTAATAATAATAATAATAATAAATATGATAAAATATAATATGCAAAGTATAATCAAGTACAAGACTATTAAAATGATTTTATTGTGAAAAGTTATTTATTATATAGCTTGATAAAATAATAACATATATTAATTATAATTATAGTATTATTATTTTATATTAAATTAAGTAAATAAATTCTTTATACTAACTAAACTCATTTTTTATTCCTATCTCTATACATACCAAACACTATAATACAATTTCAATTCCGATTTTGTGTTGAACCAAACATTAGAGAGGAATCTAGCATACTATTTCTGATTGTAGTGAATTCTGATTCTAATTCTGATTTTGATTTCAACTGTGAACGAAATGCTACCTTACTATAATTAGTAGTGGATCCAAAAATTTTTGTCAAGGGAGGCAAAAATATATATAATTTTTTTGTTAGGATCAGAGGGGCCCATGGGTGGGCTTGATACACATGAGTGAACACCAACTTGACCCAAAAGCTTAAGCTTATTGGGTCATGTATATAAGCACCCATCATCCACTCTAATTTTCCAATGCAGGACAAGCTCACAAGTGGAATTCTCAACAATCTCTCCCTCACTTGTGAATTCCAACTACTCCCCCTTGAATGGAAACCATCTCCCTTATGGAAGCAAGCCTAATTCCCCAACAGTTGTTTAGGTAGGCCCTACCATTGGCGCCTTACATGCGTCAGATTGCATTCCACGTGTCTCCGAACCAATCCTACCTCTCACATCTTAACCCTATTCGGATCCATCCCCAACCTAAATGATCCTTCTTGGCCTCGACCACCCACTTGGTCCTCCAACTATTAGCACCTCAGGAGAATTAGCTTCCCGTCTCGACTTTTTACAATGTCGCTCACCCAGAGTTACAAACCGTCGGCTTTGATACCACTTGTTAGGACTGGAGGAGCCTATGGGTGGGCTTGATACACATGAGTGAACACCAACTTGACCCAAAAGCTTAGGCCTATTCGTTCTTGGCCCCAACCATGTATATAAGCACCCATCATCCACTCTAATTTTCCAATGTGGGACAAGCTCACAAGTGAAATTCTCAACATTTTTGTTTGTAAAAAATCCTTCAATTGTTATTAAATTAACCCATTTCCTTAGAGAATTAGTAAATACTAACAATATTTTTTTTAAGATAATATTTATTAATGATGAATAAATAAAAATATAATAACCTTTATGATAGCTATTACAATTAATCTCCTATATATTTTCAAATACAATATAGTCATTGCTCGTAAAACTTGCATAAAAAATAACAAAAGTGTAAACAAGTAAATAAAGTAACACTTCTTCAAACATCTCCTACGATTGTTCTCAGCAAGTCATTATATTTTGAAACCTTCGAATGATTTTTTTCATTATCAATACTCTCAAATGCATCTTTTTCAATATATGTAACCATGCAATCATAATTTACCTATTCATCTCTTATGTGATTACTCAATCAATTTTTTATAACGTTCATGGCTAAGAATGTTCTTTTTATGGTTACAGTTGCTGGGTGTCATTAGATTCTTATTAGAAAATTCATATGGGTAAAATTGGGCAAGTTAGAGTAATTTTTGCTTATAAAAAGCAACAAACGAATCTACTAGATCTAGGCATTTAACACAAAGAAGTAACTCTGTATTTGCTTCTATGAAACAATTGATTAAGCTCTTGAAGTTGTCGATGAATTACTTAAGAAAAAACTTTGACTTGAAATTGACGCAAATTTGAAATAAGTCGAACCCTTCGACAAGTTTTTCCTTCAGCTACAAAAGTATCATCCTGGTTTGGAATGAAAATTTTATGAATGCTACAAAAAGAAGAAACATCTTTGAGTAAAGATTCTCTTCCTTCATCTTCTACCAATTGTACTCATGTTTGGCTACTTTAACTAATTTCATAGAATTTATAATATACGAATGTAATGGTGTAATCCCAAGAGTAGGTGAATTGGGTACTTTAAAAATTATTAAGTAGAATCTTAGTTTATTTTAAATCTTTTAAATTAAACCAAACCCAATCTAACACAAATATCAAAGACAATCTACTAATCAGCGACAATGCTATACCAATAGGCAATCCTAGGAATATATATGAAATTGAGAAACAAATTCTAAATTTTAGCTTACAGCAAGTTGAACAATCAAATATGTATTTAAGATAAAAACTCAACAATGCAAACTCAACACCTTAACTTCGTATACTTGAATACACAACCAACCACAGTAACTTTACCTTAGCAAATAGAAAGTAAATCCAAGATTCAACACTTGTTTGAATTTCAACTGAAAAAATTTAAAACATACAAACATTAACAATTCAATGGATTTATTCAAAGTACCTCAAAACCAAACTCAACGTTCAACAAAATTTTGCCAATAAATTCAGATAATACACAACATATTATAAGGTGCAGAATTTAAAGAGATAGGGAAGAAGTTGAACACCATATATTTTACAAGGTTCGGCTTACCACCTATGTTCTTATCTCAAGCAACTTGCTATGAGGATTTCCTTTACCCACTTCGTTCAATAGGTTGAATATGCCTTTTGTTGATTTAGGTGTAATCCCACCGAGGGGGGGGGGGGGGAGGGTGAATTGGGTATTTTAAAAATCTTTAAAACTTATTTACCACTTAATCTCAATTTCTATGTTTAAAAAATTAAATGCAGGAATTTTAGGCTGATTTAAATTTATTTTATCAATGAATTATTTTTACCCAATTATGTGCTTGTGAGGTGATTCAAACATACACACATGAAATATGAGTAATGAAATGCAATGCGGAAAATAAAAAGATAAGGGAAGAGAGAAGGCAAACACGATTTTACAAGGTTCAGCAAACCCAGCCTACGTCCTCGCCTTAAGCAACCCACTCAAGGATTCCACTAAAATCCATGATTCTTAAATTGGGACGTAGCTTCCCTTACATCCGCTACTTACAAGAGCCACAACTTCCTCCTCACCCCGATTCACAATCCGAACCGTGATTACAATATAATTTCCAATCTGCAAAACAACTCAAGAATTGCTTCTAACAAACCTAGTGAGTAAAATTGAAATTCCTAACACATAATCATATGATGAAACTTGAAGCTCAATATGTATGTAACGATACAATCATTAATGAATGAATATGCTTCACCAAATTTCTCTTTTATCAATTCTCCCAAAATATTTGTATGAGTAATAGCTTTGAAGACAAGATGCTCAAATATCAAATATGATCTTGTTAGAAAGTTTGTCTTGAATATTATAAAGATCTAAATCAATAAGATTTCTCCCAAATTTTCAATCACAATAAGATCTTTGTAATATACAAATTAATATATATATATATATATATATATATATGATGTGACTACCAAAGATCAAAACCTAATATAAGATTTTCCAAAAAATATCCCTCAATAATATATATAGTTATGAACTTCTAAAGATATTTAATCAAATGGTTTTGAAGTATAAAAAATATTAAGTCTTTAACTAAAGACACACTTGAATCAGAACTATTTAACCAAAGGAAAAACCTTTCTCAAGTAATGATCTTGTCAAAACAATCTCTATATGTATATGAACACTCAGATCAATCTCTCTAATAATATTCAATAATAAATGATGAGATATATAAACTCTTGAAAATAACTAATGGATTTACCAAACCTTAATACCAAATAGAAATCAAGATGTGTATATAAAATCCCTTCGTTTTTCTGAGTTGATTTGCCCAAGCTTGGTGAGTATAAGTTGGAGTGCAAGCAATCGTATAGCAATATGTTCAAGTCTCTTAATTCTCTTCTAAAAGTCTATGGCACTAGGGTTTAGATGTTGAATATATAGGTACCTTACCCTAAGAATCAGGTTTAGATGTTGAATATATAGGTACCTTACCCTAAGAATCAATCTTAACCGTTGGATCAAAAAATAGTTTGCGTGTTCTCTTATTAAAAATTGAATTTTTAAACTTTCCTACAGGTTCAGATGACTGACGGTTCAAGCCCAGATGACTGAAGTTCCTTAGAGATTTGAAAAATAAACCAAGACACAGGGTCAACTAGAGTTAGGGTTTAGTCTTTTGAAGTGTCGGGTTCAGACGATTAATGTCTGAGTTCAGTCTTTTGAGGTGGTTTTGCCAGGTTTTGTGTTTCACCATAAATTCTTCAGACAACTGAACTTAATCTTCGGTCTTCTGAAGAAATTATTCAGACGACTGAACTTGACATTCGGTCTTTTGAACTGAACCTTTCTTGAATTTTTCTTTTTTATTTCAAAAATATGTTTTACTTTCTTTCTTTGCCCTTTTATAAAAAATATTTTCTAGGGTTTTGAAAATATATCTAAGTTCATAGATATCCCGATATGATGTTCATGAAATGCATGAGTCCTAAGGTCATTCTAGGGTATAATTTGAGCCTCAAATTAAATCATATGAAAGATGTGAGTACATTCAGCTCTAAATACCCATTCCCATGACGTTCTTGAACTTGTCACTTGCATCTTCATTCTTCACTCTTTTAGTTCCATGGATTTTGCCAAGATGTGTATGCTTTAATCTTCATGGCTTCCATAACTTGTTATCTTTCCATTCATGCTAAATATTGTTCTTGTTAACAATCACAATGCATAGATCAAATACCAAGTGATTTGTCATTATCAAAACCAGACTGGACTCATAGAGTCAACACCTCTCTCCATTGGTAGGTGGAGACCCCTCTCTAGCGAGAACACCCTCTCGTTAGGCAACGATTCTAACCCCGAACCATCAAATTTCAAAACTAGCATTATAATTTTGTTTGTACAAGAAAAACACTCTCACAGTAAAGCAAAATTTGCACAAATTAAGACGCTATGTACTTCAAGAAATCAATATGCAATTGAAGCTCACAGACATTGCAAAGGTATTCTGATTGTAGGATGAAATATTTAGAAAAACAAAATCAGAATTCGTTTAAGGCTTTTAGCAAAAACTCATAACAACTTTTCAAAGTATGAATCAATAGTGTAACAAGAATTTCAAATTGTATGTGTGAGTATTGGTTGCCCTAATTGCATAAAAATCATCTCTATATAGAGTAGGAAAAATTCTTTTCATTTTCCCCAAATTTGGAAACCAAATCTTTTGAATTTGGAAAGAAATCAATGCTGTTAGAAAGTCTAAAATATAGACTTCAGTTGCATGAACCATGTAGTCAGTGCGTGAACTGTTTGAAAATAGTGCTAAAAAATAGGCAGTAGTAGTTCTGTCACCTGACCCCGAGAGTTTAGTCACCTAACCCTATTCTTTTTTTCTTATTTACATTGGTTGTAGCATATCAGTCACCTAAGTGATAAACCTCAGTTGCCTTATCACTATGCAACTTTGTGTTTTTCTCATTTTGATTCCAAAACTTGTTTAGATTAACTATGAAAAGTATTTTGGACTTTATAAAAATATTTGCCATATTCTAAATTATGTTTTTAAGTCTAGAGTTAAATCCTAAGAGCTTCAATTAGAATATTGAAATATAGAAGTACTTACATGAGACTCTAAAAAGATAAATATACTTAAATTCCTAAGTCTTCATGTTGAAAAGCTTTGACATTGTCCGCGCTTGATCAACACTTCAATATGCTCATTATCTTCATGACTTGTAGCTTTAAGTTAGGCTTCATTCAATCTTTTCTAAGTATAACCATTTACTTTGTAAAACCAATGATTCTTGAAACATAACTTGAAAGCGTAATTAGTAATCTTAATTTATTATGATCAAAACGAGATTAAGCCTTGTTAAGCCAAAAATCTCCTCCTTTTTGATGATGACAAATAAGGAGCAAAAAGAGGTAGCTTTGATAAGGTTTCCTCTCACAATAAGTGTGAAACTAAAAAAAAAAAAAAACATAATCAACATAAAAATACGTGTTCAAGCTTTAGCTGTGATTTTTTGTTTCTCCTTTTAATTTGAAAACTATCCTTAACAGGTCATTACATGAATAACAACACTTACAAAGCTCATGTATGATTTTAATATGACATATATCAAGGTTCATAAAATATAACACATATCACTACAACATGTATTACTCCCCCTAAATGTAATATTTTCTTAAGCAACATTCAGTGTTTGGTACATTCATAAGAGATTTTAATACATTCATAAGATATATTTGCATTCAGCATAAATATCAAAATTCATCATGAACTTAACTTTAATATTTAGCATATATATAAACATTCAGCACGACATTCAGTATGAGCTCAATATTCAGTATATATACATGGAAATTCATAATCTTCTCATTCTTCTTAATATTCATTTTGCTATAACTTTTCCTTCTTTTGACATCAATAAAAAGGAATAAACAAAAATTGAACATGCAAAGTGTTATAGAACCATTTATCAGCATTCAGTTCACAAATGCTAGGTCCAATAAGCAGCATGCAACTCTCAAACCAAATATCCAGCAAGATGTCCATGAAGATATCCATTAATCAGCATGCAAAAAATACACAATAAGATCCATGTCTAGCATGAATGTCTCAATATTTATAATATCATAAGTAGGAGAAAATAGCAATAACGATAAGAAAATTACAAGAAGTTAAAAAGAAAACAAATAAAAATGTCAAGTATCAAAATATTACACCTTGAATTGTTTTTAGTTAATGAATTTAGAAACAAGCATCTAGTCTTCATCACAATCAAAAGATATACCCTCATCATCATCCTCGCTCGAGCTTGCCGCCATGGGAGCTTTCCCTTTCGAAGGGGAAGAATCGCCCTTATGACTCTCAATATGTGTGAGCCATTGATTGAACGAAGTCAAACTAGACTGGAGTGGGTTATACTTTATATCCATGTCACCATGAAATACACTTGGCTAAGTGTCCACATGTTGATGATAATCAATAAACCACGAATGAGCATCAGTATTTGGTACTACTGGTGTAAGTGGTATATCCTGATGCGGATCCTAATTAGGTTGCAGATCTTCTTGTAGTCCTACATCACCTCGACTAGCTCTACCAAGCTTAGGTATCCATCCATGATCTTAATACTTTTCATATCCTATGAGTTTTACCACATTAGAGGAAAAGTGGTCATATGATGTGCATTTAGTAAACAATGTAGATGAGGTTATAACCCTAAGATGATAAAAAAAATAGGTCATAATTCCTTTATATGGAATAATTACTCACCTTGCTTCTTCTTTTGAGATCATCCGTCTTAGGATTAGGGTTGGCAGATCTAGGCATTTCCCTTTGTACAGAGACCACATTACAAAACATTCTAAATAGGACAGATGGTCACGAGACCCCACCCTAGGTAGAATGTTATAGGTAATGAGGATATGAATAATCCTAGCTTCAAGGGTAAGTTTCCTGTATAACAGAGGGGTACCAAAATAGACAAGTTGTTCACTCGTTATTAAAGGTAAGAACTCTTCTGGGTTAAAGTCATGTGCCATGATCCAGGATTGTCCTAGGTGTTGAGTGGCAATAGTTTGTTGAGTGAGTGCAAAACGCCTTATCCATAACAGTGGTCATTGGTAGGCTTGCCAAGGCTTGGGTCGTTAACTACTATACCAAAGATAAAATTTTTAAAACCTAACTAAGCCCAAGTTCAGTAGAACAATGAGTAAGTCGGGTGTCAATCCTTAGGGACTCAGTGTAGCGGTTAACCAAATTAATCTAGTTTACTACACTTGAACAAGATGAAAAGATTGGATTTTGGTTTTTTCTATTAAACTACAAAAGCAATGAAAATTGAATTAAATTACTTATGGAAAGGCAATTCCCTGGTTATGAATCCATCCTAGGTCTTTAATGAGCAATAACTAGGTTCGGTCAATTATCCATACTAGGGTTTCCTAGATAAGTAATTCACTCGAGTAGCATAGGGTATCCGAGTTCGCACCAATCGTCTAGAGCACGATCGGGAGAACGGGCTATACCCTATGTTGACTTTATGAGTCCTATCCGATTTTGATAATGAAAAATCCTAAGTATATCACTTGTACATTAAGTGTTTGATATAAAATTCTTTTAGAAGGCATGAATAGTCAAGGTATAATGGAAGTCATGAGGAATTGAAAATTCACATCATCTGGCTTGCTGCATGGCAAAATGTAAAGCAAGGAATGAAGATTTTATTTTCTATTGTAATTACATTAAGTTTGTATTGTAAATGCATATCTTTCATGAAATTGTTTGATAATCAAACAAGGATTAGAGACTAACCTTATGGAACCAAAAAATTTCTTAGAAAACTTTTTCATAAAATGCCATACTCATACACAAAGGTTTGAAATAATTTTGAGGTCACAACAAGGCTTAAAATTATATTTTTTCAAGTTCCCAATCGACTGGCCAAGATGGCCTAGTTGACCATCCAAGCCTTATGGCTAGAGCATCAATTTTACAAAGGCCCCAATTGACCGAACCATACACTTGGCCGGAATACAAAGGTCCCATTGACCGGCCCTTGAATACTCCTTAAAAGCCCAATCGACCGGCCTAATGATCTGGTAGATTGAATCTTGAGCCCCAATCGACCGAACCTCATGGATTTGAAAATTTCCTAAGGCCAGTCGACCGAAGCTAGCCCCAACCCACCATACCTCTCGGGTTGAGCCATTTTCAAGCTCTTAAACGGCCGAAAATTCAATATTTACTATTAAAATAATACCCAACTGTTACTTAATAGGTAGATTTTTGAAAACCTCTATAAAAACCTCCCTCAATGCTCATTTATTAAATTTCGATTATCTTAAATATATTCTTTAATATTTTGAGCTTTATTTCTCTCATTTTCTCAAAAGCAAAGCAAACATATTTACTCTATTCTACTTCTGATTTCAAAAATATTTTAGAGAGTTCATCTAAAGTTTCTCCCACATATATTCTTGGAAAATACTCCTTGGAGAAACTTCTTATAGCTTGTGAATCTTTGAGCATCTCCATTGCAAGATTCAAAAGCTTACATAGTCTTTTATTGCAAAATATTTTTTTTTTATTGAGCTAAACCCTAACTTCTCCAGCACTTGATTTTTGAAAAAACATTCTTTGAATATATCTTTTGGGGGTTTTAAGATCTTTGAAATAATTTATTGCATACTTATTTTTAACATCAATGATCATTTATCATTTTCTTCTCTTATATAATTTCACATTTACATTGTTGAGAGAGAAACCCTAAAAACTTTATTAAGAAAAATTCCCATCATATAAGAGTGCATATAGAATTTCATTGTACATACTAGCTTATTTGAGAAGCACTTGGTTATACACAAAAGTTATTTTCATATATTTTGTATCCCTGCGGTTCGGGTGTCGTGACTAGACGTGGGGTATCATATGAAGAGGAGGGCTCCATCCTGTAAGGAGTGGTTGCAAAGGGGGACTCCACCCTATAAGGAGAGTTGTAAATGGCTTTGCTCCGCCTGGTTAAGTGAGCTGGATAGTGAAATCCTCAAGTGGGTTGGCTTGACACGAGGACGTAGGCAGGGTTTTCCGAACCTTGTAAAAAGTATTGTGTTTGTGCTTTCTATTCCCTAAACTATTTGTTTTCCGCACTTGCATGCTTGTGTTTAACTTATTGAGACTAGTTGAGAAATACGGAAATTGTCATACTTGGTTTTGAATCTTTGCACACTTATATATATTTTCTAGAATTGTGATTACCTAAAAAGACCTTAGGTTGCGCAATACTGATTATGGTTATAAAAATAGGACATACTTAAACTATGAATTTTAAAAATATCCAATTTATCCCCCTCTTCGGAATACCCTATAAATCACACCCTATCTAGCAAACATGAAGTACTTTTTAATGTAATCTGCTTGAGTGGCATAGGATAGCTGGGTTCACACCAATCGTCATGAGCACGATCGGGGGAACAAGGTATATATACCCTGTCTAGTAAATACAAATTCCTTTTTAACAACCGTACCCTATTATATAGAATTGACTGAATCCTAGCTATGCTTTTCTAGCCTAGGGTTTCATCACAACCAGAGAATCAAGCAAGTTAGCTACTTATCGTGCATGAAATTGAAAGCAAAGACAAGGTATTGAAAGACGAAATTGAAAGCATGACTTTTTATGGAAATTTAGAATTGAAATACAAAGTAGGAATGAAGCTAAATCGAATTTGCAACTTGAAATTTAACAAAGCAATGTAAATTAACAATTGAATTGAGATCTAATCTAATCGGCAACCAACGACACTTTAGGTATGTCACGAGACCAAAGAGGAACCCTTAATCATTTTTTCGAATTTTGATTTTTTACCTTTTAGGGTTTACATGTGATCAAATTCAAACTAGGAAACTTTTGCCCAAAATCTCGCATAGTAGATTTTTGAACTCAATAACAATTGACCTGGACGCACCCGAAGTTCTCCTAGTTGTGCCCCAATCGAGGCACTCTACAAAATCTTCAATTCATTCTTTGTTCAGTTGATGACATCATCTACTTGGTCACACATCCAAGGTCCCTTGGTCATGTCGTGATCGAAGCATTCTGTGAATCTTCAATTAATCAACATTCCATAGTCTTCTAGCTAGACTTGGTCGGTCCTTATGACTATTTGGGTGCACCACATGGTCAATCAGGGTCATGCTACTATAGTTGAATTCAGGCCTTGGAGACTTTGTCAAGCCTTGTGCTTCCACATTATCGCATTGACTCCTTGCATTGCTTAACTATTTGATTTAACCTCCAATTTCCCGAAACGTGAAACATACCACGTGGTACTCCGAACAATGATGAGAATGGATAATTACAAAGTAAATAAGAACATCACATAGTAAATGAGGGGCCTAAAATAGAATATTTTAGAAACACATCACAACCCCAAACTTACACTTTGCTAGTCCTCAAACAATGAAAAATTAACAAAAACCTACAAAAGATAAACAAATTCCTAACTACCTCCTCTTTTGTAGGAAACACGATTGCATTTACTATATGCAATAAAGTTTTAAACCCCTAGGTGGCCCTAGTTGATGAGTTATAGTTTCGTAAGGGTTTCTAGGGCGATACCCACAAACACCTCTCCTTGTGAATGAAAATTAAGTTCAAACAAGTAACACAGTTGTACTACTTCACATATAGATATATAACATCATTACAAACATGCTTATCTACAAATAACTCCATTATAAAGACAACTCCAAATCAAATCACCCATACATGTCTCAACAAGATATAGCCATTAGGAAATCATAACCCTTAGAGAATCAATCAATAATTCAAATTAAGAGTTAATATCAACATATAAATATTAGTATAAACAAGCATCATCACAACGCATGTGTAAAGTGAATGATTCATTTCACTTGAATAATCCTAGTACACCTATAGAATGCTTGTCTTGACTCAGCCTCACTAGTATACTCTAAAAAAAACTCATGAAAATGGGTTCACTCACATGTGTGAGGAAAAACATCGTGGTAAAACATCTTACATACATCAAAGAACCGACAGAGAAAATGGAGTGAACTAGTCTCAGGTGAATGGGATCTAG
Source organism: Malania oleifera (assembly GCF_029873635.1). Taxonomy (NCBI): domain Eukaryota; kingdom Viridiplantae; phylum Streptophyta; class Magnoliopsida; order Santalales; family Ximeniaceae; genus Malania; species Malania oleifera. Next base: position 29,771,682 of record NC_080428.1, on the reverse strand, counting down.
CCTATTATCGAGGTGTCACATCCTTCACCCTAGCGCCTTCTCACCTACTCACCACATCTATTGCCTTATAGGTCATACTCGGTTTTGATAATGACAAATACTAAGGTATCTAATGTCTATAAAGTCTGTGTGCAGGTCCATATGAGTAGATCACTTGATAGCATATGAAGACTCCAAGTCTAAAGACCCAGAAGATTTCCCAGAAGATTTCTTTTTTATTGTAATCTATATTATTGCTTTATTTGGGTTGGTTATAGTAACATAGGAAAAAAGTTTGTAGTAATCCCTACATATCATGCATGTAAGTTCTAGATAAGCTCAAAGGACTTAGACTAACCTTAGAGCCTTTATGTTTGCAAAAAAATGTGCCCTATTATTTTAAAATTAATCATTATATGTATAGGGATAACATTGTAAAGATAATAGGACCGAAATACTCTAATAGGGCATGTTTGATCGACCGAACTTTAAAACATAAGGACCTTCGGTCGACCGAACCTCCACTGGGTCAACATTTTGACCCATCAATCGACCGACCCAAAATATAAAGCAAAGCCTTAGTCGACCAAATTCCCACGTGGGAAATCTCAAAGCTTTGGTCGACCGACCAAATCAGTTCATTCTTATGCTGGTTGACTAAAGTTTGTAAAGTTCGGTCAACCAAACCCAATATGGTCGACCGTACTGTGGAGGTTCAGAAATTGCCTTTAAATGGTCGACCGAACGCATAGTTCAAATTCTCCCTAGTCCACTGAACTGAGCTCCACAGTTGACCTTACCATTAAGATGGTCGACCGACCTTCTCGTGTTGCTCGGAATTTACCAAGGTTAAAACGCTGTTAAATATTATTAACCCAACTTAAACTTTTGAAAAAATGACATATATGTCCCCAAAGTTATAATTTTCACCTTTTCAATATATAGGGGTTCATTTGCAAGTATTAGCCAATATATAGAAAATTGATTAGTGAGAAATCCTCTGAAAAATTCCAAAGCCTATATTTTCCATACTGCTGTCAAATACTGCCAAAAATACTCTCCTACTTCATATTCCTTGATTATTCAAGCCTAAAGAGAGAGTTTAAATTAGTTGTGCTTCATTCCAAATAGCCATATACTCTCATTTGAAATTTGTATTGCTTGATTTTTGTCTTAAGACATTGGCTAAAGTTATTCCCACTTATTTGAATAAATAAATATTGAGTGGGAAAACTCATTTGCTTTAGGGTCTTTGCATTGATATTGCAAGATTCCTTAAGCATTCTTTTTGTGTGCAAAATATTTTACAAAACTTGATTTAAAACAACTCTCGTGCTTAATACATTTGAGAAAATATTTTTGAGTTCATTTGAATATTATTGCTGGCATCTTTGAAACACTAATATGATATTGAGATTTAATATACTTTTCTTTCAAAGATTAGCTTGCTTGAACACTCTTGTGCATATTTGAGATTACCACTATACTGAGTGTTGATTGCACATAAACACCACTAAGCTTGTAGTTCTTACATCATTGGTGTGCATTGATTATACTGTGTTGTATTTTGGTACATAGTCTACTTAGTTGAGAAGCATATGTACGCAAAATAATATTGAATATCCATTCTATTCCAGGCATGGGCATGAAGAGGGGGACTAGCTCTGGTGAATAGTCCAGGATTGGTTTAGATTCGGTTAGGAAAGCTAGGTGCACCATCCTAGTAAGGTGCGGTTGTAGGTTGAGGTCAACTCCATTAATTGACTTGGTTGTAATGGGTTCCGCTCCACCCGTGAAGTGAGCCTTATAGTGGAATCATTGTCCTTGTGAGCTAAGGCAAGGACGTAGGCAGTATTAGCCAAATCCCAATAACATATCATGTGTGCACAATTTATATTTCTGCAATTTATATTCCTGCACGTGTATGTTAGTGTAAATGTTGCGTATGATTTAAATTTCCCATATTATATTTATCTGCACATTTGGAATTGCATAGAAAGACCCTAGGTTGTGAAATACTGCTAACATCTAGTTTGACTTAGGAATAAGTTTTAAAATTCCAATTCATCCCCCACTTTTGGGAATATACCAAAGTCAACAATTGGTATTAGAGCCTTATTGCACTAGGCTTAATAGCTTTTGAAAAAGATCGCAATGAATTATATTGGTGTATCCCCATTCAGCAAGGGATAGCCACCTCCCAGTCCTTCTGTATTTTGTGGTGTCAATTACTAAAATTAGGAATGGCTTCCCAAGAGGGGGGGTGAATTGGCTTTTAAAAATTTCTTTTAATTGATACAAATTGAAATTAGGAATGGCTTCCCAAAAGGGGGGGGGGGGAATTGGATTTTAAAATTTTCTTTTAATTCCTTTTAGAATTCTTAAACTTAATTTATTTCTTTTAACCAATTCATGACTTGTATGTTTAATTTGTTAAGCACTCAAGAACTTAGTTTTTTTTATCCAATCAATAAGAAAATTAAACAACCAATCAATTAAACACAATCAAACATTCAATCTTCAACCACACTTTGAAAGTAGAAATTTCCAAACCAATACACCCAATTTGATTGCCAAATATAAATTCACTTCAGCACAATAAGATTGATGTAAAATTCAAGATTTAGCACTTTTGGAATACAAACACTATCCAATCAATCTCAAGCTTTATACCATTCAATCACAATATATCTTTTGTTGTCAGCCCTGGATATGAAATTGTAAGCCCTATAGTTGAATTATAATTTATACTTTGCTGATATAGATTTGCTTCTTCAATATGTTTTTCAACAACACATTCACACTCTTCTCAATATTTAGAACTCAACTAAACTCTCAGTTAATTTATCCTTGGGTTGTTAACCAACTAATGTACTCCCGTATGGTTTCCATAAGATATGGTATAACCAACCTACTCCCTTTCGGTTTCAGCAACCCAAATCAAAATTAAACTTTAAGTTTACTTGATTTCTATATTACGTAGTATATATGATTATCAAATAAACCTTCCATGCAATTTAAATATGCTGAAAATAAAGAGTAAGGGAACGAGAGAGTGAAACGGAAGTTTTTACAAGGTTCGACTTATACCCAGCCTACATCCTCGCCTTTGGAAAACCACCAAAGGATTCACTAGTTCAGTTCCGTTGACGGGTGGAACAATACCGATTACAACACTCATTGATTAAGGCTAAAGCCTGCCTTCTCCAAACAATATCCCCTTATTCGGTCACTCCTTACATAGGCTAGAGCCCACCTCTCTAAGCAATATTTCCTTGCCTAGCCAACGATCCAAACAACCCTTGGAATCGTCAATCTACAAGAAATAAATCAAATATTTGTGTACAAGAACTTGCTCACACAAAGAGCTGATTAGTACAACAATTTAGAAACTAATATACTTCAAAGTAAATAACAATATGGAATTTAACTTGAAACTCAATGAAGTATATCACCGATTAATTCTTTCAATGATTGAAAGATTGAGAATTTGTAGCACAAGATTGGTGGAAGAAGATCAATAAAAACTCTGTTGAATTCATGCACAATATGTGAGCTTGAGAGCAAGAGAGAGCCTTGAGAGTTTGAGAGCAATTTGAGAGAGATGCTAAATTTTTGTTGAATTTTAATTCTTGGTATATGATTCAATAATCTTTGAGGCATATTTATAGACTTTAAAAGGTAAGTATCTTGGTCCCCAAGTGTGTTGAAATATCCCCAAAGATTCCATAAATTTTGAGCCACAAACAATCCCATTTAAAAATTTGACCGTTATGAGAAAAATCAAAACAGCCGCGTGGCAGTCGCCTGCCCCAATCCACCAATTGCCTGCCATGTTATTTTTAAAAGACCAGTAAGGGCAGTAGCTTGGCAGTCACCTGGCATAGCCACCCAGGTGCCTAGCATGTTATTTTTAAAGGAACATTAGGGGCAGTAGCCTAGAAGTTGCCTTCCAGAACTAAGTTAGTCGTCTGGCATAGCCACCCAGGCGCCTAGCATGTTTAGGCAGTCGCCTGGCATGCACACATGCTGCTGTCAACTTCGAGCACCCTTCTGTTTTTCGGTAATAACGTTTTTTGTATAACTCAAATTTGATGATATTGGTGTCAAATGAAAGATAAGATAAAATCCTACAACTTTCATGTTGAGCACCTTTTAAAATAAAGAGGTTTTAATAGATAAAAATACACCTCAATATAAATGTATAAAAATTAAAAGCATTTTGAAAATCCTCTTTTTGGTGCTTTTCACTCCAAAAATGGTTCTAACCTTTTTGAAATAGTTTTTGACCTTATAAAAATATTTTCCAAGTACGTTCAAAGGTATCTAGGTCCAAGAAATTAACCTAAGAGTTTCATGTATCCATATTGAAATTATTTGAAGTACTTACATGAAATTTTCTATAAACTCTTTCAAATTTTCAATTCTTGAATTCCTTGAGGTCTTTATGCTTGCTTTATCTTTCTTTGAGCTTTCCATGTTGATCACTTGGGATTTTATTCTTGAAGCTTTTTCTTTAATATTAATGCTCTCATGATCTTCAAGTTTTATTCCATACCTCAAGCTTTGATATAATCATCCTTCTTTGAAGTACAAGCTTTCATGAATTCTTTAACCTTGCATTCATCATTGAGTCCTGAAAATACATCACTTAAACAAAGCATGTTAAGTTCTACTTGTTTGTTAGCATCAAAATAAGATGTTAAGCCTTGTAAGGCCAACAATCTCCCCCTTTTTGATGATGATAAACAAGAAGCAAAAATTGGAGTGAGTCTTAAAAAGACTCCCCCTTTCAATAAGCATCATCTTAACAATATTTGCAAGATCAATATCAATTTCAAAACCTATTTTACAATATTTATCATCACTATCAAATACTTCTCCTTTTGATATATATTATGTTCATGCTTAGTTTTTGCATTTTGCGATACTATGCTCAATTTTTACTTTAAAACTTCTCCCCCTTTTGACATTGATCAAAAAGAAAAAAAAAATGATTAAGTTCAAGTAAAATCACATATTGAGCATATCATCAAACATATGTATCAAACACATGAACACACTCAATTTATTATTTTCCAATTGAAATTTTTAAAATGTGATGCCAAAAATATTCATGGATACCAAAGACTTTATAGATACCAAAGTCATTATCACATTATACACAGCTCATGGATACCAATATAACCATTATATCTCTCATAGTTCATCGATGTCAATATAAAAAGCAGCAAGTCTATCCATGTTATTCATCAATAGCATGCATGATTAAGAATTAATCTCATGTCAAAATTCATGCTTATACTCAATAATCTCATGCTCAAATTTTCAACATAATGAGCTATAAATTTTTAATATAAGTCAAGCATATCATGCAGCATATCATATAGGCATGTAAGCATATAGCATTTCATATAATCATTCATTCTCAAACTTTTCTTGAACTCATCTTTAAGTTTTTCTATTTCAACTAGTTTGTTTGTTGATCATGAATTAAGTTACTTTCTCAATTTTTAAAGGGAATGGCTTAATCCATGGAGTTTTTCACTTATGAACTAGTCTTTCATCTTGGTACCCATACTTTCTTGGGTCCAGTTGGTTTAACAAGGGATGATTCCTTAATTCTCCATACTTGTTTAATTTTCACACCCTTTCTCTTAAATGGACATTCAAACTTTATATGCCCCTTTTTCTTACATTGATAGCATATGGTGTTGGTGTAAGCATTAAAGGATGTGCTTGCATTATCTTTGGAGGCTTTTGAGAAATAACCCATGTAAAGACTCTTTTTCTTTTTATTTTAAACTCCATTGAAACAAATGCCTTCTTTGTTTAGAGACATTCTCTGGGAGCCTAGCAATTTGTCAAAGTTTGTTTTTCCTTTTGTAAAGTTATAAATGATCTTTTCTTTATCTTTAATATGATTTTTGAGATCATTTAACTCTATCTCTTTATTGTTATCAACCTTCTTTTGAGATTTCTCTAACTTTATAGATAATTTTCTTATTTTATCCTCTAATTTAGAAATATACATATCTTTCTCATATACCGTAGAGGATAGGGATCGAAGGTCTTCTATCATTTGTTCATTCTTGCTTTCTAGTTTCTAGATTTTCAAGTTGTTTTCTTTTTTAGCAAGAGTTTTGGATTCTATTTCTTTCATTGCTGATTCATACTTATGTTCTATTTTCTTGATCCTTGAATCCTTTTCTCTTTCATTTTCTCTTTCAGCATTTCTAAGGGATTCTAATTCTTTCATTATACTTTCATTTTTATTCTTCAATGAAGCATTTTGTTTATTTGCTTTTATCAGCATCTTATGTACTTTGAATAAATCATTTTGAAGTTCATCATAAGATGGCATACCCTCATCACTTGATTCATCACTACAAGAATTATTTGAAGATTTAGTTGAGGAGCTTTCTTCGTTATCCTATGCCATAAAGCACGTGTAAGCAACCTCTTGGTCACTTATTTCATTCTCCGAACTACTTGTACTATCCCAAGTAGTAGCTTTCATGGCCTTCTTATTTTTATTTTTAGACTCTTTCTTTAATAGTGGACATTCTGGTTTTAAATGTCCAGCTTTATTGCAATTGTAGCATTTAGGAGTTTTATTCTTTGATTTCTTTTTACTGAAATCTTTTTCTTCTGATTCGGAGTCTTGATTTCTTCTTTTGAATTTGTTTCTCCTTCTTAGTATCCTTGCTAGATTTTTAGATATGAAGGCTTCTTCATCTTCATCTATTTCACTACTTGAGTTTTCTTTAATGTTTTAAAGGCTATTGATTCTTGGACTTTGGTTTTTCCATTCTTTTTATTCATTGCCATTTCATATGTAAGGAGAGAACCTATAAGTTTATCTATGGAAGTGTTTTTCAAATTTCTTCGTTCGATTATGGCAGTGGCTTTTGGTTCCCATACGGTTGGTAGCCCTCTAAGAATTTTCCTTACCATTTCATAAGTAGTGTAGGTTTTTCCTAGTGCATTTAGGGAATTTATTATGTGAGTGAACCTAGTAAACATATTTGTAATTGATTCATCCGGGTTCATCTTAAAGGCTTCATACTCGCTTGTGAGCATATCAACCCTATTATCCCTAGCATCCGTTGTTCCTTCATAAGTAACTTCTAGCTTATCCCATATTTCCTTAGCTGATTTACAAGCCATTACTCGATTAAATTCATTAGCATCCAAGACACAATATAAAGAATTTATAGCACTTGAATTTGTTTGGAGCATTTTATAATCTTGATCGGTCATATCTTTATTCTCTTTTGGGATTTGTTTTCCATCTACCATCTTAGTGGGAATTTGATCTCCATCTATAACAACTTCCCATACTTTCCAATTCATCATTTGGAGATAGATTTGCATTCTCTTTTTCCAAAACATGTAGTTCAAACCACAAAAGATCGGAGGCCTAGTTGAAGATTGTCCCTCTCCAAAAGGAGCTACCCCTAATTGAGCCATTTAGATCTTTTTATAGCTTCTAGTTAAGAGTTGCTATAACTAGGCTTTGATACCAATTGAAATTAGGAATGGCTTCCCAAGAGGGGGGTGAATTGGCTTTTAAAAATTTCTTTTAATTTCTTTTTAGAATTCTTAAACTTAATTTATTTCTTTTAACCAATTCGTGACTTGTTTGTTTAATTTGTTAAGCACTCAAGAACTTAGTTTTTTTTATCCAATCAATAAGAAAATTAAACAACCAATCAATTAAACACAATCAAACATTCAATCTTCAACCACACTTTGAAAGTAGAAATTTCCAAACCAATACACCCAATTTGATTGCCAAATATAAATTCACTTCAGCACAATAAGATTGATGTAAAATTCAAGATTTAGCACTTTTGGAATACAAACACTATCCAATCAATCTCAAGCTTTATACCATTCAATCACAATATATCTTTTGTTGTCAGCCCTGGATATGAAATTGTAAGCCTTATAGTTGAATTATAATTTATACTTTGCTGATATAGATTTGCTTCTTCAATATGTTTTTCAATAACACATTCACACTCTTCTCAATATTCAGAACTCAACTAAACTCTCAGTTAATTTATCCTTGGGTTGTTAACCAACTAACGTACTCCTGTATGGTTTCCGTAAGATATGGTATAACCAACCTACTCCCTTTCGGTTTCCACAACCCAAATCAAAATTAAACTTTAAGTTTACTTGATTTCTATATTACGTAGTATATATCATTATCAAATAAACCATCCACGCAATTTAAATATGCTGAAAATAAAGAGTAAGGGAACGAGAGAGTGAGACGGAGATTTTTACGAGGTTCGGCTTATACCCAGCCTACGTCCTCACCTTTGGCAAACCACCAAAGGATTCACTAGTTCAGTTCCGTTGACGGGTGGAACAATATCGATTACAACACTCCTTGGTTAAGGCTAGAGTCCGCCTTCTCCAAATGATATCCCCTTGTTCGGTCACTCCTTACATAGGCTAGAGCTCGCCTCTCTAAGTAATATTTCCTTGCCTAGCCAACGATCCAAACAACCCTTGGAGTCATCAATCTACAAGAACTAAATCAAATATTTGTGTACAAGAACTTGCTCACACAAAGAGCTGATTAGTACAACAATTTAGAAACTAATATACTTCAAAGTAAATAACAATATGGAATTTAACTTGAAGCTCAATGAAGTATATCACCGATTAATTGTTTCAATGTTTGAAAGATTGAGAATTTATAGCATAAGATTGGTGGAAGAAGATCAACAAAAACTCAGTTGAATGCGTGCACAATATGTGAGCTTGAGAGCAAAAGAGAGCCTTGAGAGTTTGAGAGCAATTTGATAGAGATGCTGAATTTTTGTTGAATTTTAATTCTTGGTATATGATTCAATAGTCTTTGAGGCTTATTTATAGACTTTAAAAGGTAAGTATCTTTGTCCCCAAGTGTGTTGAAATATCCCTCAAGTTTCCATAAATTTTGAGCCACAAACAACCCCATTTAAAAATTTGACCGTTATGAGAAAAAATCAAAATAGCAATGCGGCAGTCACCTGCCCCAATCCACCAGTTGCCTGCCATGTTATTTTTAAAGGAACAACAGGGGTAGTAGCCTGGCAGTCACCTGCCAGAACTAAGTCAGTCACCTGGCATAGCCACCCAGGCACCTGGCATGTTATTTTTTAAAGGAACAACAGGGGCAGTAGCCTGGCAATCGCCTGGTATAACTAAGTCAGTCGCCTGGCATAGCCACCAAGGTGCCTAGCATGTTCAGGTAGTCACCTGGCATGCACACATGCTGCTGTCAACTTCGAGCACCCTTCTGTTTTTCGGTAATAACGTTTTTTGTATAACTCAGAATTTGATGAAATTGGTGTCAAATGAAAGAGAAGAGAAAATCCTACAACTTTCATTAAGCACTTTTTAAAATAAAGAGTTTTTAATAGATAAAAATACACCTCAATATAGATGTAGAAAAATTAACAGGATTTTGAAAATCCTCTTTTTGGTGCTTTTCATTCCAAAAATGATTTTAACCTTTTTGAAATAGTTTTTGACCTTATAAAAATATTTTCCAAGTATGTTCAAAGGTATCTAGGTCCAAGACATTAACCTAAGAGCTTCATGTATCCATATTGAAATTATTTGAAGTACTTACATGAAATTTCCTACAAACTCTTTCAAATTTTCAATTCTTGAATTCCTTGAGGTCTCTATGCTTGCTTCATCTTTCTTTGAGTTTTCTATGTTTGATCACTTGGGCTTTTATTCTTGAAGCTTTTTCTTTAATATCAATGCTTTCATGATCTTCAATTTTTATTCCATACCTCAAGCTTTGATATAATCATCCTTCTTTGAAGTACAAGCTTTCATGAATTCTTTAACCTTGCATTCATCATTGAGTCCTGAAAATACATCACTTAAACAAAGCATGTTAAGTTCTACTTGTTTCTTAGAATCAAAATAAGATGTTAAGCCTTGTAAGCCCAAGAATTACACCCATTGGAAAATTCGAATGAGCATATTTTTAAAATCTATGAATTGGAGGGTCTGGAAGGTGATTGATAAGGGAATTTGTATGTCAATAGAAAATGATATTAATTTGATGCATCCAAATTCATATGCTATGGAAGTGTTATATTGTGCTTTAGACTCTCATATTTTTCATGAAATTATGGCATGTAAAAATCTGAGAGATATTTGGGAGAATATTGAAAAGAAATACGGAGAGTCCTAGGAGAAGGAGATCACTACTTCGATAATGCCGAGCTCAAATGATATGGAAGTGCTAAATCACAAGGATAGTGCAATAACAGAACGCGAGGTATATAATTCTCCCTTTCTCCATTAATGCATTTGATGATTCTCATGCAGAATACGAGAATATATTATGCATTGAATCATTTATTGAAAATCATGATTATACTGTTGACATTGCATGCCATGATTCATATAATAACTATGATATATCTTACGACGAATCATGTGCTAAATTGATAAATGAAAGCATGCCTTTATATGAAATGCTAGATGAAACTTTATTGAAAATGAATAAATTTCTAGCAAAGTTATCTAAGCAGAAATATTTCTTGAAAAAGGAAAATAAAAGCATGGCAAAGCAATTAGGAGAAATAAAAGATTATTATGCCATCTCAGAAAAGAGAAAGATTAAGAAAATTATCTAATTGGAAGAAGTAATGGATGATTATTCTAGCATAACTCCCAAAGCTAAAAATGAAAGGAATAATCATGTTAAATCCTTATAAAATAAAAAGAAAAATCTTTTCAAAAAGGATTTATGATTGTCACATGAAACCCACATTCATGCCTCATCATGTAAAAGGGAAACAAATAGGCAAGATGCTAGAGGAGGCTTAGATAGGAAGATGAAGTGGATAATTATGAAAGCAAACTCCGTAGGATCTAAGGAAGATCAAATTCTAATAGAAATTATATAATTATTTTAATCTTCCCTTAGTTCCTAAGTTTAGGGATTGTGATGACTATAGGCTTAGGGAGTGGTTCGAGGTTAATATCTATAAACCTAGTATCAGCATCCACTTTCAATCGGACATGGCATCTTTGCCAAGTAATTAATTTCAAATGCTTAACCCATGCTTAAATATTAAACTTTAAGATAAGCATGCATTGTCCATTACACAAGCTCGTGGTCTAGGGAATCCATCTCATTGTATATCATTTAATGCTAAACCCATACTTGAACTTAAAAGCTTTAAACAAGTAGCAGTCATTACTCTAGGCTTAAGCACTAATGATCATTAGTCCCTATTCTAACTAGTGCTTAATTTAAAGACATCCCTTCTCAATCACATTAGGGGTATCCACTAAGGGATTCAAGCTTCTCATCTAAGTAAATCAAAATTTTCCCTTTGAGCTCAAAATATAAAATGCCTCTGTTTTGGTTCACCATTCCATCCATAGGACTCTTTACCAAACCACGATCATATCTGGTAGATATTATACCTATCGATTGGTTTTTATCCTTGCTCCAAATCATGATCATATCTATAGGATACTTTCCATTTTCTGAAGAGCATTGTTCAAGAAAATTCATATACTCATAAATGCCCTTTGCCTAAGCTGTTGGACATATTCAATTCCATGTGAATTTCCTAAATCATGTCCATTCATAATAAATACTCTTCAAACTTAACATAAATTGTATTCCTTAAAAGTATTTAATCTTGTACCTCTCACACGCATTGAGATTCATAAGAAAAGAGGCAGACATAGGCTTGTCATCTTAATGAATATTCATTGTGACTTTTTGGTCTAATAAGCCTAAAGCTTTCATGCCTAGTCTAAATCGACTAAAAATCTTAAGCATCTTGGCTAAAATATTTAGAAATGAAAAAAAACATAAAATGAGTTAAGTGCATAACTTAAGGGGAGCTTTTATCCTTCATATCTATATAAATTAAAATGCTTTCATATTCTTATAACATTTATGTCTTTATGCGTATTTTTGTATAGCATTGTAGCACTATCCATGATTTAATAAATGGTTAAAATTTCTTTGATGGATAGCTTATGTCTTTTCCTAGCACGAACTTCTATTGAGCTATATTGAATATGATGCGAACCTCAATCAACACGCGCTGAGATCCAGCAAGCAATGTTGGAATGCTTGCCTAAGAAAGCTAAAATTCAAATTTTGATAGGAAATTCCGACCCAATGTTTATAAATGAAACGTGAACCGAAACTATATAGTAACAAACCCCGACCTAATGATTATAACTTAATCATGAATCAAAGGTAAAAAATTTGAACACCACAAGGAAGAATCCTTGATAAGTTCGCAAGTTCTCTAAAGAACCAAAGAAGAAGCAAATCCTCACTTTTTTCTTGATTTCTATTCAATGATCAATTTAGCTCTTACAATGGTGAGATATATATATAGCTAGCATGGGGGACAAAGATATTAAACACTTAACAATTCCCACAGAAGCTTAGGAGACTAGGACATTAAATACTTAGCAATTCCCACACAAACATGGGAGACAAGGACATTAAATATACTAACTTACTAGACACATTAATGACTCTCACAACTTACTAAA